>NW_026623030.1:17092088-17706533 GCF_023065955.2 Ursus arctos
GGACTTCAACATATGGATTTGGGGGAATGGGTGGACACAAGCATACCACCCATTTCTAAAACTAGTAATTTATTAGCCCAAACAGAAACTCTGTACTCATTAACTCCTGTACTCATTAACTCATTAACTCAGAAACTCTCCTGCTTCTCTCAGGTAAAAACAAAACCATAATCCTGCACAAGTAAGCCACCAAAGAAGTATTTATTGAACAGCTATAGAACAGGATATTAAAATAATTTCCTTTCTTGAAGTTGGACCAACACCCTGATATCCTAAATTAAGGTACCATCCTGCCTGTATAGGACATGCCAAGGGACTATTAAACTGGATTGGCAGGCATTCACCCATCCCACATCTCCGGGCTACAAGTATGAGGTTGGGGTTTGAAGGAGTTGGACTGGGGATTTGGCGATGGGTATTTGTTGGAGGGCTGTGCTTCTCCCCTGCACCGCACCACTTCACAACAGGGACTGAGGAGTATGTCCTCTCATCTCAAGCCAAACACAGGAGGCCTCAGAGAGCTCGATATGTGTCTCCTGAAGTCTGGTGAACTCAGGGCATGGTGTTGGGTTCTCAACAAAAGTCCAACAGGACAAGAGGCTGTGTTTGGAGTTTTCCATATTGGGGAACGGAATAAAGCTTCCCCTCCACTGGCAGGGGGAGTCAAAGGAATGAACTTCCTGGACATTAATATGGTTCCCACAGAAGGAAGCTGGTTGGCATCATCCTAAAATGTAGAGATATGCACAGACCAATGCATAGCTAGAGGGTTAGAAGCAGAGTCTATAGTCAGAGACCCAAGGGGCAGGCTCTCCTGGGAACCCACAAAAGCACCTCATGGGAGAGTAAGCTTTGACTTCCACTCTGCCCAGAGGATAGCAATCTCAAATTGCAACGGCATCAGCTACATGACAACTTCTTCACTGCTGTCCCATCCCCTATCCCAATCTCTCCTTCTACTCACTCTCCTCCAACCTCGGGGTGGGGGGAGCAGAAACCACAGACTGCCACAAAGAAAACAGACTGTAGAACTAGTGAAGTCAGCCCATGCGCCCTCCCCCAGCTCTGCTCCTTCAAAGGGAGAAGGAGGAGCTTTAAGTTAGAAAAGAGACAAGGCTTTGGAGTTACTACAAGGAGCCTGTCCTTGTAACTGAATGGTTCCCCAAAGCCATGGGACCTGCCAGCGATTTCCTCCAAGGTCAGGAAAGAACAAGTCCACAGGCAGTGTATTTCTTTCCTCTATGTACCCCCTACCATGTCAAACTCATCCAAGAAACTCATAATACCCACCATATGCACTTTTCAAGGCACTAGGGATTCAGAACTAAAAAGACATAAAGTCTTGCCTCAGAGAAATCTTTATATAACCCTTAATTTATTATTGTAGGATTGTTTCTTTCAGACAGGGGCTCTGTGTAAAGAAGGGATCAGGTGCGTGCTGGAAGAAGAAAGACTACATATATAAAGGATAACTCGGATTCTAGGAAGGTGACAAAGACAGTGACATGGTTTTAGAACTGCCCCAAGTTTCCCTATAAAAACAGAGAGAGTAGCTGGGAGAGGTAGGGGATGCTAATGGTGCCCCCCAGAATCCCTTTATTGGGCTGAGGTACCCACCCCCCATACTAACAGCTCACAGCTGCCCCCTTCTCTGGATCCAATGGGAGCCCTTTGTCCCGGAAGTTGCACCTCTCAGAGGCTACCCACAGCCAATAACTGGCTGACAAGAGGGGTAGAAAGGTGATCCCACTTACTTAAGGTAGCACAACCTCTGTTGTGTGAGTCATACCCCAGAATATGCCATGGGATCAGGCTGATGCTCTTCTTCAGCTGAGATCCCATCTTTGCTTACTCCTTTCTATGCTGTCTCCTGCTTCTCTCCTTCCTTTTCTTCTGAGAGCACTTCCCCCAGTTAATCAATCAATGTACTAGAGTCCCTATTTCAGGCTCTGCCTCTAGGCATGATCCAAAACACAGAGCAAAACCAGACAAGATCTACAACAAAACTAGGTGACAGAGAGCCCCACAAATCCCAAATTATGAGTGGGTGGGGACAAACCATCAGCAGCTATTGGACCCACATGATGTCAGCATCTTTGCAAGATGAAACAGAGGGAAGGAAAAGGGGTCCTTCTGAGACCCCCAAACCAACATTCACAGGGAAGCAAGGCAGGCTGACCTGAGAACATCAGCTGGAACTAGGAAGGAGTCTGCAGGTTCTAACTCAAGTGAGTGCAGGAGACCAACATGAGATGAAGAAGGTTTAGATACTGGTCTCAAAGCAAACAAACACTCTCTACCAGGGCAAAGCCTGAATTGAGGAGAAATTGCTAAAAGTAGAATCCAAACAGGGGAGGGACAACAGGGGCAAAGGAAAGAGAATGCCCACATGTAAGCAGAAATGGAGGGTAGAGAAAGCACATTTCAAAGCATGGGGCCATATTTTTATCACATAATGAGAACAACTAAAGATGGGAGCTCTAGAAACAGGAAGCTGGAAAAGCTATCCTAGCTTGATTTTTCTAAAAGGAAATATAGGAAAACTCATTTCACTTAAAAAGTAAGTAAAAAAAAGTATCACTGTCAAATACCAGTCAAAATTATAAAAAAACAGAGAATTTACAGACAAGGAAAACATGCCAGAAATACATGCCCACCAAAAACAGAAGGAAAAAAAAAAATACTGTAACCCGATATGGCAAAATGGGCTAAAAGAAATTAAGAAAGTAATAGCTACAGAATATTCATACAAGTCCCTTAGAAAGAAATCCAAAGCAACGGAAGAGAAAAAAACAGAATCATAACTCAAGAAAATCAACTTAAAATGCCCAACACTGAAACAGATCCAGGAAAATTACTTAAAAGCGAAAAGAAAAAAAAAAAAAGATTATATTCTGGGCACCAAGCCAAAAAGATCAAGTCACTTATAGGATAAATAAAATCAGATTGTCATTAGGCTTTTTAACAGCAGCACTTTATGCTAGAAGAAACAAAGAATCACATTTAAGATCTTCAAGGAAAGAAAATGTGGGCCAAGAATTTCTATCCTAAACTGACCTTCAAACAGAATTAAATTTAAAAGCAATTCCTAAAAATTCAAAGTAAAATAAAATAAATGAAACTAAATATGTATTCACTTAGTATTATAACCACACAGAGAAGAATTTTTTCAAGTAACTTTAAAATATAAAATCTGACTAGATGCCCCTCATGGAGTATACCCCAAGAATAGAAAAGAAAAAAAAAAAAGAAATGCAAAAAAAAAAAACAAAAAAAAAAACAAAAAAAAACCCCACAACATATCCACAAGAATTGAAGACAAAATGTTCAAACAAAATGTGTACAAGAATGTTCACAGCAGCATTATTCATAACAGCCAACTATGGAATCAACCCAAGTGTCCATCAATGGATGAGCAGATAAGCAAATACGGTCTATCCATGCAATGGAATATTCAGCCACAAAATGAGTCCAGTACTGATACATGCCACAACATAAATGAGCTTGAAAATATGCTAAGGGAAAGAAGCTAGGCACAAAAGGCCACATAATGCATGATTCTTTTTACAGGAAATGTCCAGAACAGGCAACTCCATAGAGACAGGAAGTAGATTAATGACTGCCATGGGGGGGGGGGGTGTGCATGCAGAGATGGGCAGGAGAGAGAATAAGAAGTCACTGCTGAATGGGTATAGGATTTCTTATTGGGATGATGAAAGTGCTTTGCATTTAAATAGTGGTGATAGTTGCACAACATTGTGAACATACTTAAATCCACTGAATCACACATTTTAAAGTGGGTAAAAAAGAAATGCAAAAAAATAAAATAAAATGGCTAAAAAGGTGATTTTTATGTTATGTGTTTCACCTCAATTAAAAAAAAAATCCTAAACTATTTGTATTAATCAAATTGATGGTGTAAATAATGATATTATTATTTCCAGACTGGTGTGTGTGTATTGAAGGATTTTGAGGCAAAAAAATAATTATGGTGGTATCTTTGGGAACGAGATTCTCAGCATTGGGGGAAGGAAATAGAGTTAAGAGTGTTGAGGTTAAATAAAAACCCTATTTCTTACAAAACTAAATATGCTCTTACCATACGATCCAGCAATCACAGTCCTTGGTATTTACCCACAGGAGCTGAAAACTTATGTTCACACAAAAACTGTACGTGGCTGTTTACAGAAGCTTTCCTTGTAATTGCCAAAACCCGGACACAACCAAGATGTCCTTCAGTAGGTCAATGGTCCATCCACACAAAGGAATACTATTTAGCACTAAAGAGAAATTAGCTATCAAGCCATGAAAAGACATGGAGAACTTTAAATGCATATTGCTAAGTAAAAGAAGCCAATCTGAAAAGGCTACACACTGTGTAATTCCAACCATATGACATTCCAGAAAAGGCAAAACTAAGCAAGAAGAAGCAATAAAAAGTGGTGGCAGCCAGAGGTCTGGGGGGGGCACGTGGGGAGAAATGAATATAAGTGGAGCACAGAGGATTCTTTAAGGCAGAGAAAATACTCTATATATTATAATGACAGATATATGTCCTTATATACGTATCAAAGCCCATAGAATGTACAACATCAAAAATGTACCCTAAGGTAAAGTATTGACTTTGGGTAATTATGATATGTCAATGTAAATTCATCTTTGGTTAAAAAAAAAATTCTACCATTCTGGTAAGTGATGTTGATAATGGGAGCTGAGGGGGGTGCTGGCCATGCATGTATGGAAGCACTTATGAGAAACCTCTATATGTCTCTCTCAATTTTGTGGTAAACCTAAAACTACTCTACTAAAATAAGTCTTAAAAATAAACCCTATAGGAGCGTCTGGGTGACTCAGTCGGATAAGTGTCTAACTTTGTTCAGCTCAGGTCATGATCTCGGGGTCCTGGGATTGAGCCCCATAGCATCGGGCTACCCGCTCAGCAGGGAGTCTGCTTGTCCCTCTGCCCCTCTCCCTGCTCGTGCTCTCTCTTTCTCTCTCTCTCACAAATAAAGAAAATCTTAAAAAAAAAAAACAAAACAACAGGGGCGCCTGGGTGGCACAGTGGTTGGGCGTCTGCCTTCGGCTCAGGGCGTGATCCTGGCGTTCTGGGATGGAGCCCCACGTCAGGCTCCTCCACTGGGAGCCTGCTTCTTCCTCTCCCACTCCCCCTGCTTGTGTTCCCTCTCTCGCTGGCTGTCTTTATCTCTGTCAAATAAATAAATAAAATCTTTAAAAAAAAAAAAAACCCTACAGGGGCGCCTGGGTGGCACAGCGGTTAAGCGTCTGCCTTCGGCTCAGGGCGTGATCCCGGCGTTCTGGGATCGAGCCCCATGTCAGGCTCCTCCGCTATGAGCCTGCTTCTTCCTCTCCCACTCCCCCTGCCTGTGTTCCCTCTCTCGCTGGCTGTCTCTATCCTGTCAAATAAATAAATAAAATCTTTAAAAAAAAAAAAAAAAACCCTACAGCCATGATTTGAATAGGAAGCATCAATATGAATTTATCATGTGTTTTGTGTTTTTTAAGTATATACTTAATAACTCTGTCTACTGGAAATTCCTAGAAACAATCACTTAATGTCCTGGTACCACGTATGGCCAAGACTGGCACTTGGAAAATATTTGTGGAAGGGAGAGAGGGAGGGAAGAAAAGGAAATGAACAAACCTGGGTGTATGCTTGATGTGGGTGCACATGGAAAAAGGTCTGTAAGAATATGTTAAGATCACTAACAACAACTACCTTTAGGGAATGGAAGAGGAGTGGCTAGTATATTTCACTATTGATTTGAATACCCCTTTTTAACTATAGACTATTTTAAAGAATACATAAGAACTTAAATATAAAATGGAAAAATAATTAAATGGAAAAAATTCTAAAGAGTACTTCATATAAGATCCAAATCTTTGTTTAAAATATTTGTGTTGAGGGGGCACCTGGGTGGCTCAGTCGGTTAAGCCTCCAACTCTTGGTTTCCACTCAGGTCATGATCTCAGGGTTGTGAGATCTAGCCCGGCATTGGGCTTCCTGCTCAGCGGGGAGTCCGCCTGAGGATTCTCTCTCCCTTCCCCTCTCCTCCCTACCCTTGCATGCATGCTCTCTCTGTCTGTCTCAAATAAAGTCTTTAAATAAAAAATAAAAATAAAAAATATTTGTGTGTATGCATGTGCCCTACATGCAACCAATATATTCACATGCATGGAAAAAGGTCAGAAAAAATGCTAAAGAGGTTACCTCTGAGTTACAAGATTATGGATATTTATTTTTATTCCTTTAGTTACCTCATAATTATTGTGTACCTACCAAGTATTTTCTTTATTTCCCTTTTTATGAACGTGTTTTATTTTTGTAATTAGGGAAGAGCAATAAACGTTCATTTTAAAGAAGGAAAATAGGATCTCTAGAAATGAAATGGAATACCAGCCTGCTCCCACTCCTCTAAATCTGAACTGTTGTTTGCACTTACCCTGAGCCCATGCACACGGGATCTGACCACTACAGGGGCCTTAAAAGAAACAGTGGCTGAGTGGGGAGCTAAGCTTTGCTTCTGGCCAGGACCAGAACTACCATTACCCCATGGGCCACTCATCATCCCATGTGCCCACCCTCCAAATGTACAAATGTACAAAACCCACTCACTTCTCCCCTCTCCTAAACAAGTCTTTGAATTTTACACACTAATGCTCAAGGTCCTATGTCTAGGTAGGACCAAAGTGTCAGACCTCTGTAGATTTTGCCAACTTGCATCCATTCACTCTTCTCCTGATGAAGTATTCTGAGTTATCTCTGGCGAACACCACCTTTCCAGTCTCATTCAGTGTGCTACACGTGGGGCTCCATCCCCAGCCCAGGGTCAGAACATAGGACCCAGGTCCAATTGAATCAGCACATTAAACATTAAATCCTGGGGCACCTGGGTGGCTCAGTCAGTTAAGCATCTGACTTCGGCTCGGGTCATGATATCAGGGTCCTGGGATCAAGCCCTGTGTCTAGCTCCATGCTCAGCAGAGAGTCTGCTTGTTCCTCTTCCTCTCCCTCTGCCCCTCCCCTAGCTCATGCTCTCTCTCCCTCTCAAATAAATAAAATCTTAAAATATAAATAAAATAAATAAAAAATAAACATTAAATCCTCTGGTTAAAATGATTGGTTCAGGGATAATCGTGTGAGCCAATGAGAGCCTCTGAGATGTAATGAGACTTTTGCTGGAAAGCTGGCACAAAGACTGTCTACTTCCCCCGTTGTGTGTAGGCAGGGAGGGATGTATTCCTGGGAACTGCCAACAGTCATTGGAAGACCATAAAGGGAAAACTTGCTTGTAAATGGGATCAACTCAAAGAAAACAGAACACAAAGATGGAGAAAAAGAAGAGATGCCCCCTGATGATATCATTTAGGCTCCTGAATCCAGACTTGCCCTGACCTACCTCTGGACTTTTCAGTTACCTGAGGCAATAAAATCCCTTCTTTGCTTAAGCCAGTCTGAGTTGTGTTTCTTCTCTGACTTCCAATCAGACACTACTAATCGATATACCTGCCTTCTTCTAACTGGCTGAGCAAAGGACATCTTATCATCACCTGCATCAAGAGAGGACTTAAACAGAAACCTAGAATCAGAAGACCTAGATTTGGGTCCTTCCTCCCCCACTTCCTAGCTATGTGACCTTGACCCAGTCATTTACTCTTTCTGAACTCTAGTTCCCTCACCTGTGAAAGAAGGATATTAACACCTATCTTAGCCTTGTTGTGAGAATCAAATGTTAAAAATTTTTGACTTTTAAGAACAATGGGAAGCCCACAACAAGCATTAATAAGGAGAGTAATTTGTTTTGAGAAGAAATCACTTTGGCTGTTGTGTAGAGAATGGGTCAGAGGAGGACAAGAGTGAAAGCAGAGAAATCTGTTAGGAGGGCTTTAGAAGTCCAGGAAGATGATGGTGGCTTGAACTGGGACAACGTTTACCCAATGCCAAGTACCAGACACTAGTGGCAACATGACAATCACCAAAGTGGTCAAAGTCCCCATATACCATCTCTGACTTTTTGCCATGTTATTTTCACATAAATGAATTTTGTCCGTAAATAAATTCTGCCTGACCCTTAAGCAGTAATATTCATGAAATCTCAAGGTTGATTCGCAAGATACATACATATACAATACATATCATATATTGATATATTACATATCATGTGATATATATGTCTAAGCCACATTAAAATAAGTACATAGCTATTAATTTTGTAAATGTTTATATACAAGTCCCTAAGGCTCAACCTGAATACTACCAGGAGGAGACGACAAACCATCCAAAAGATTGTGGGAGGTACAGGGGACAGAAAGAAGGATTTCTTTTTGTTATGCAGAGAAAAAGTGCTCCTTGGCACCAAGTAAGGTAGTTTCAGAAGGTTAGTGGGGAAATTCTTACCTGTAAGATGGACCTTACTCTAAGCGAGAACACAATTAAAAAAAAATAAAATAAAAATAAAAGCTCAACTGAACAGAGAAATGAGAGGGTGGTTATTTGAATGACATTCTTCCTTTTTTACAAAATGGCTCACCATGGAGACCCTTTAAACTGAGAGCTCCCCTACTGAATAAGTGCCTAGTACCATCATTAACTACTTGACAGAGAACCTGGGGGCAGCTAGGGGAGGAAGGAGGCGGTGGAGAGGAATTTTAAAGCCAAGCCCCGGCCCATTTTAGACCAATTTGAAACGAAGATTTCAGAAAGTCTGAAAGTATAATTTAAGTGAATGCGCTAAGTAGGCTTCTGTGAATAACTCTTCCACTTAGACAATGTTCCTCAAGAACGCCCTACTCTGCAGCCATTAAAAAGTGTGTTTTAGGAGAATATTTAATGACATTGGAAACATCTCAAAAGCAGGTGGCAAATCAGCATGTACAGCATGATTCCAATTTCAGATTTAAAAAGGGAATTCTATACATGGGTGAAAAAAAAAAGACTAGGAGTCTACATTAAAATGTTAACAGTGGTTATATTTAGATGGTGGGTTAGATGGATGATATATATTTTCTTCTTTGTTCTTACCTGTATTTACCCAAGTTTCTGATAATTTTATAAGCAGGGAAGGACAATTAAAGGGTGTTTTTTAAATAAGAATCCACTGAGGGTCTACAGCAAATCGTACCAATTACTTATTGACGGAAAACATAAAATAGGAAATCTCTTTCTAAAAGGGCCAAATCTCTTATCTCATATATGATGATAAAATGATAGCTAACATTTGTAACCACTTATTATGTGACAGGCGCTGTGCTCAGCACCTTATATAATCATGTCTTTGACAATGACTCTTCACAACCACCTATGAGATGGGTATTTTTATGCACGCCCCCCACCCCAATTTCCCAAATGAAGAAACTAGAGCTCAAAGCAATGACATAACCCGTTCAAGGTCACTAACTGGCAGGTGGCAGAGAATCCAGGTCTCCTGATTTCTAATTCAGGGCTCTTTCTCCTCCATAGCATTGGGTTTCTACAGATGCCCTAGTTTATGGGCTGAAAATATCTCATAATTACCCCATAAATAAGCCATCGAACTTATTTATTCCTTGCATTTAACTTATTATTTAGCATTTAAAGGACACATTACACTGAGCAAGAACCATCAATCTTTCACATAATGCTCTGGTTAATAACTTGGTAATTATAATCCACAGTCACAAACCTGAACATACTTGTCGTTTCCATGGTGCCAGATTCCCTTTTAAAAAAGAGAACTCGTCAATTATCTCTGACCTGCTCGTTCTATGAATTTATACCCTTCCAAAGCACCAGCATCTTACCCTGGTGGTCGGAGTGTTTAAGAGTAACTACAGAGCTCCTAACCTAAGGATTTGAAAGCCGAGTATCTGTAATCCCCTTTAACACGGTATCAGGGTATCATTTAGCCATTCTTCGATGCTAATAGAACTCCTATTTAAAAAGCGTTCCGGAGCTAACTGCTTTGCTTACAGGAGGAATATCAGAATGCACTGCTTACCAATCTTAGCAGAGCCAACACCTCCTTGTATGAGTCAGTTTCTGCCGTGTAATGTGCAATTTAAAAATTTCAATGGGGGGCGCCTGGGTGGCACAGCGGTTGAGCGTCTGCCTTCAGCTCAGGGCGTGATCCCGGCGTTATGGGATCGAGCTCCACGTCAGGCTCCTCCGCTGGGGGCCTGCTTCTTCCTCTCCCACTCCCCCTGCTTGTGTTCCCTCTCTCACTGGCTGTCTCTATCTCTGTCAAATAAATAAAAAATAAAATCTTTAAAAAAAAAAATTTAAAAATTTCAATGGGTTACAAGAAAAAAATATGTATATTATTTAACTTATGAGTCTGTGGTCAGCTGTGGTTCTGCTGAGCTCACCTGGGGTTCTATGAGCCTGGCTCCAGGCTTCAGGTTGGGTTCAGATCTGTTCTAAAGGTTTCCCCATTCTCTACAGAGTGGTGGCCATGTGAAGCATGATTTGCTCATAGTAAAAGGCAGGAGATCAAGAGAAGCAGTGAAAACACATGATGCCTTTGAGGACCAGACTCAAGACTGGCACATTTGCATTTCTGTCCACATTTCATTAGCCAAAGCAACTCTCATGGCTAAGCCCCAAACTAATGAGGCATAGAAATATTCTCTATCCACTCTAGTGGGAGGTACTGCAAAGTCACATGGCAAAAGGTACTGATGTGTAATGCCATTTAGAAAGAGAATGGGGGCGCCTGGGTGGCACAGCGGTTAAGCGTCTGCCTTCGGCTCCCCCTGGCTGTCTCTATCTCTGTCAAATAAATAAATAAAATCTTTAAAAAAAAAGAAAGAAAAGAAAGAAAAGAAAGAGAATGAAGAATTGGGAGCAATGATCCATTCTACCCACCCTTTTGCAACAAATATATTATAACGTGCCCTTTACTATCCTGAAACGAAATTCAGAGATAATACAACCTATACATGTATAATTTTCAAAAATCAATTTCATATGTGAATTCTAGAAGACACGATAAGGTAGTCTGATGTTGGCACATAAACCAAGAACCACTACACATAATAGCTACAAATGCAAGTCGAGTCAGGGGTGTGGTGTGGGCTCCTCAAATAATTTGAACGGTATTGCCATTGTTGATATGATTTTTCTGAGGCAGTATACAACTATGAATAAAGTTTTCAGCAAAATAAACTACAACCATCCCTTGTTGCACACTGTAAATTGCATTCCTAGAAAAATCAGAGTATGCTAAAACCATGGAAAACAGGGTGCCCTGGCTGGCTCAGTCAGTGGAGCATGTGACTCTTCAACTCAGGGTCATGAGTTTGAGCCCCATGTGTGGCACAGACTTTACTTAAAATTTTTTAAAAATGCAAAATGTATTCTACGTTTATATGTAAAACAGGCTCAGGTGACAATATATGAGTTTTTCACCTACATGAAGGTCTGGCAGGAAAAAGGACAGGTCCTCCACATTGATGAATGTCCAGCTCACCTGATCCCCTAAAGCAAATCATGCCCTCATGATTTTGTAACTCCCCATCAGTGTAACTATGAAAATTGTGCCCACAGACTTCTGGAGAGAGTCCTAGAGGGCAGTATTGCCCCTGTGAGAACTACTGGTATTGTATTAGAGTGAAATCTTTGATGTTCTACAGCCTGACTTTGAATCCAGGCTCTGCTTCCTACTTATTAGCTGTGTGACTTTGGACAAGTTACTGAACTGCTCTGGGCCAGCCCTGTTCATAATGCTGCTTTAAGGATTAAATGAGAGTGTGCAAATGACAAAGCATTTAGCACAATACTTACACATACTAAGTACTCAATAAAAGTCAGAGCCTAATGTTACACTATTCATTTAACAAATTCCCATCTCACAGATAGCGACTGAAGCTTAAATGAGATGCCTTTCTACCTCCTCTCCCTGCTGTCTTCTATTCTGAAGATGGGCACTAATTCATGTTCTGCTGAGGGTTGGTTTCAGAAGAAAGGTAAGACTTGAAAGACTGTGGGATTGATAGGTGAGTCCATGAGTAGAGGGGATCTGGTTTCACAGTCTAGGCTGAAATACGTAGCAGCTTTACTCTGAAAAAAAGCACTGTCTTTTGCACGCCCACTGGCATCACCACTTGGCATGCTCCACAGTGGTGGCAGTGCAGACCACCAACAGTGGTCCAGAGGAGGATATGGCCTTCAGTGATAATGCCAGCAGAGGTTTTAGAGAGGCAATATGGAAGACAGACTCTGGATCTAGAGGTCAGAGCTCTGTCACTTACCTTTCATGCATCCATGTGACTCTGGGTAAACCCCGCCCCTCCTGTGCCTCAGTTTCATCATCTATAAAAAGAGGAATACTAGTACATACCTTACAGGGTTGTCGTGGAGCCCAAACAAGTACGGACAGTATGAAGAACCATGCTGGCATATAAGAAGTTCTACGTAATTGTGCACTGCTGCACAACTCATGTCCACCCATAGGTTCCGGGCAGTGATATAGAGCCTGACCTGGTGGGTGATAAAAAGTGCCAAAAAGAATGGAATAAATGGACAGACAATGATTGGAAAGACCTATCAACTTCAGAAACATGTCATTTCCAGCTTCCAGTCAGAGTGTTGGGAAAGGGGCTGTGGAGTATTTGTGCTCATCGGCATGCTCTCAACCGCCACACTGCATGGTCTTTCCAAACCACGAAATAAAACAAAACAAAACTGAGGTGTGTCAAGGTGTGCTCACAGCAGTTAACACTGCAACGGAACTAAAACCATCGGCATCAATCTTATACACACTTGCTCTAACACGTAAGACATTTTTTATCCATTCTTGCCAACATTTACAGAGCAGAATGAAAGAGAAGGCACTGATGAGAAAGAGAATGGAAAAGCAGGAGAAAGGAAAGCAGATGGAAGTAGAGTACATACAGTGCCTAGTACAGTGCCTGATGCACAGTACGCCCTCAATCATTATTTGTTGAATGAGTGGATGGATGGATGGTTGGATATGTAGATAGATGGGTGGACAAATGAATAGGTGACTGTTTAGTTTTTTCTGCCCCAACTTCAAACTTCAAATCAAGAAAGAAGATTTCCAGAAATAGGGGCGCCTGGGTGGCGCAGTCGTTAAGCATCTGCCTTCGGCTCAGGGTGTGATCCCAGTGCTCTGGGATCGAGTCCCACATCAGGCTCCTCCGCTGGGAGCCTGCTTCTTTCTCTCCCACTCCCCCTGCCTGTGTTCCCTCTCTCGCTGGCTGTCTCTCTCTGTCAAATAAATAAATAAAATCTTAAAAAAAAAAAAAAAAAAAGAAGATTTCCAGAAATAAAGTGATCATCTCTGTTCATTTTTTAAAGCCAACAGCTTCCTTAGGAGGAGTTATGAAAATACCATATTATCCCATGGTAGGCAAATCATAAATATCTCACATTCCAGAGAAAGCTCTGCCACTTACTAGCTATGTGACCTGGAATAAGTCATTTTGATTCTCTGAGCCTTATTTTTCTCAGAGGTGGTCTCTAAGAATCCACACAGAGCAGACATCATATAATATCATGACTGATTTATGTGTGTAAGTTTATACGCATATTTATGGTTTATATCCCGTGCCCAATTCATTAGCTTTATTCATTCCAAACCTCTTACACTATTATTACACAGCATGTTAATGTATATTGGTAACTCTTTACTTCCACATAATACTCAAGAGGTTGTAAAATACCATGGCTACAATTCATTTAACACTACGTACTTTCTCATAGGTCCTCACAATTCAGTGAGTAGATGTTACTAATCCTGTATCAGTCATATATTCTCCCAATAATGCTGCATAACAAACAACCACAAAAACTCCAGGGCATATGGTAATAAACATTAATACGGGGTTCAGCTGACCTGGCCTGGGCTCATCTGATTTTGCTGTCTCGCTCACATGTCTGTGGTTAATTGCCAGTTATCTAAGTGCTCTGCTGATCTTGGCTGGACTCACTTTCATGTCTGGGATTTGGCTGGCTGTTAGCTGATCTAAGATGGCCTCAGCTGAAATGCCTGGGAAGACTTGGCTCCACAACACAGAAGGCTAGCCTGGGAATACTTCCATGGCGATCGCAGAAAACCTAGAGCAAAAGTAGAAATGCATATTTTTTCAGACCTCTGCTTGCATTACCTCTGCTAATATCCCATTGGCCAATCTAAGGCATGTGGCTAGCATAGATTCAAAGGACAGGTAAATGGACTCTACCTCTTTTATGAGAGGAACTGGTAAGGCTGTGGGTATAGGAGGGGTATTATGAGTTGAACTGTCTCCCCAAGATTCATATGTTGACGTCATAACCCCTGGTATCCCAGAATGTGACATTATCTGGAGATAGGGTCTTTACAGAGGTAATCAAGTTAAAACAAGGTCATTAGAGTGGGTCCTAATCCAATCTGACTAGTGGCCTTATAAGAAGGGGAAATCTGGACACAGAAACCCAGAGGGAAGACAATGTGAAGACACAAGGGAAGAAACGGCCACCTATAAGCCAAGGAGAGAAGCATGGAGTGGATTCATCCCCTTTGCCCCTCCTGCCGATTAGTCCTGAGAAAGAACCAACACTACCGGCACCTTGATCTTGGGCTTCTAGCCTCCAGAACTGTAAGACTATAATAAATTTCTGCTGTTTAAGCTGCCCAATGTATGGGCAGCGCTAGGAACCTAACAGAAGGGGTAAAGAATTTGTTAAGGCAGCGCTAGGAACCTAACAGAAGGGGTAAAGAATTAAGGCATTAATGAAATCAGTCCTTAAGTAACCTGTTTTACAGGAGAGGAAACAGAGGCTCTCAGAGTTCAATTAATGTATCACCCGAGGGGCATCAGAGTTGTGAGTAGAACCCAGGTCTTCCTTAGCAGATTTCCTTATGCCTCTAAGACATTTCTGCTCACAATCTTCTGTCTTTTCCTAGGTGGCTTCCAACAGGGAGGCATTGGCATGTGCAGGACACTGTTCATGCCCAACTAGGCAATTCTGTGCATGTTGTTTCAAAGCTTCTGTTTTACAATCCTTAATGATCTAGTAATTGTGTTTATGGCTTTCCAATGAAGTGTGCAGAGCTCTGATAGCCATCACTGGTTTCTTGAGGGCCTTTATTTGATCTGAGACTATGCAGAGCTTCTGATAGATTAAAAAAGGTGTGTGACGCAAAGAGGAGAAAATTCGGGTCAAATATTTTACGGAATGGTTTTCAGCTAACCACTCCACACACTTGAGCCATCAACTACATTTGCATTGAACATACTCAGTTATTTGGGATAACTCTGAAGCCACTGGAATGATTTCTTGCACAGAATGAAATGAATGGAAAAGAATTAGGCCATTAGCCCATGTATTAGAGTTCTCCAGACAGAACCGATAGGAGATACAGATCTCTTCTACATGAAGAGATTTACTATAAGGTATTGGCTCATGTAATTATCAAAGCTGAGAAGTCCCACAACCTGGCTTCTGTAATGTGGAGACCCAGGAAAATCAGCCATGTAGTTCAAGACCCCAGAGCCAAAGTGTTAATGGTGTTCATTCCTGTCTAGGTCTGAAGGCCCAAACCAGGAGGGCCAAGGGCAGAAGTAGCTCAAACAGTCAGACCCAGTTCATTCAAACTTCTTCCACCCTTTTGTTCTACTTAGGTCCTCAACAAATTAGGGCCATCTGCTTTACTGAGTTCACAAATTCAAATGCTAATCTCTTCCAGAAACACCCTCACAGACATAACCAGAAATAATATTTAATCAGCTATCTGGGCATCCTGTGGCCCAGTCAAGTTGACACGTGAAATTAACCATCGCAACTCATTACACAAAAATTCATTGAGAGTCTACTATTTGCTAAATGCAGTTATCGGCCCTGGGATACAGAGATGAGGGAGGTATAATCCACACACATAGGCAGCTCACTGTCTCATATTCATTCAATATTTGCTCATCGAATACTAGTGTTGAGCACCTACCGAGTGGCGTCGCTCTCTAAGCCACTGACGTTACTGGGAGAAACAAGACAAACATGATCTCTACTCTCGCTCGTGTTTATAGGTGAGCTGGTGACATAGTTACTAAATAATTTGTGGCACAATTAAGCAATGACACTTGTGAGGAGTGCTGCAAAGGAGCAGCACACGTTGCTGAGGACAGTGTAACAGGAAGACCTGACCTATTTCTTTTCAGGGCGGAGAGGTGGATCAGGAAAGACTATCCTTAGAAATGAGGTCTAAGCTGAGATCTGAAGGATCAGTAGGGATTAGCCAGGCAAAGACAGTGGAAACTTCCTCCTGAGAAGGATAAAAAAAAAAAAAAAAAAAAAAAAGAAGCTGCCACCCTGACAATCCATGAGCTGACCTGGTACTTACTATCAGCGTGGCCTTGGTCTTGCAAAGAGGTAATCTGCTGGCCCTCACAGCTAGGGCTTCGTGTTCTTCTTTAAAAAGAAACAACCACACAGAACACCAACATCAGACAAAGCCTCTCTGAGACCACAATACAGCAAGACAACACAACTGAGACCAAACAGGAACACTGTCCAAACCGCCAAAACACCAAAATTCCCCCATCCTGTCCAACATGAGGGCCTGCTGCTTCTTTACCGATTTATCAAGTCAACTGGATGTCACTCTGGTCTATTCTCCTTTCGGATTTATTAACACGCCCAATCACAGAATCACTCCCACTTCCTGCAGGTACCCAACCCAGAGCAAAGCCCCAGTTCCTTAAACCCTTCCCCAAATCGTCCAACCTGGGTCCACATCCTATACTAAGTCCCTCCTAATACCCTCCTACCAAGACGCCCCGCAGCTCCCATTGCACATTTCCCCCCAGTGCTGAAATGAAGAATAATCTCAACCAACTTGTTCAACTGCAAGTATGTTTCTAGTGGTTTTAGCAGAAGGGCACTGACATTTGGTGAATGCTTTTTAAGAGATCCGAGGGATCCAAACCACCTTCTTCCAAAAGCATTTCTAAATTTAAATAAAGAGGAAAGAAATATCATCATTTGGATGTTTAATTAACATTTATCATAGTTAATGTATTAGTTTTATGGTAAATTTAAGATGGAATTATGTTTTCTTATGCTGTATATATACTTTCACAGTACATTGAGAACCTTTTATAATTAATGTGTCTAGTATATACTTAGATTTGAAGCATAGTTTATTATCTTACATCATTAGGAGGCTTAAAATTCTCATAGCTCTGCCTCTGGCATATCTCTAGTTGTCACTTTTGTTCAGAGTCCTAACCTGGGTTACTAATGATTTGGGGGCATCCACAGTGATCTTTGGCCTTTGGCACTCTGACCTTAATTTGACCAAACCAAAACTCATTAACCTCTCCTAAAAACCTGGCTATCTGACAATTTGGAAGAATTTATCAAAATTTTAAATGTGCTCAACCTTTGACCCAGCAATTCTATGAAAAATTTATTGCACAAAAATTCAAAGATATACAAAGACATCCATTGCTTTGCTGGTAATAACAAACATACAAACAAACAGAAAACTGGAAACAACCCAAATTTCCATCAATAGTCAGCTGGCTAAATGAATCTTAATATACCCAGACAGTGGAATATTAGGTAGCCATTAATAATGTTGTAAACGTACATGAATTGGTTTGGAAAGAAGCACATAATATATTGTGGGGAAAAATGCAGAATAATATAATTCAAGATTAATACATACATATACACACACACATTTATAAAAACATATTTTTATACCATAAATAAAAATGGATTATATCTAGGGGTTAGGATTAGAGAATTTTACTCCATCTACCATGTTCAAAAGTCATGTTGTATTGCTTTCACTTTTTTTTTTAAAGATTTTATTTTTAAGTAATCTCTATACCCAATGTGGGACTCAAACTCAAAACCCCAAGATCAAGAATCTCACGCTCTACCGACTGAGCCAGCCAGGCACCCAGTATTGCTTTTACTTTTAAAAAAATACATTTTTGGGGGGGTCCCATTTGCTATTTTCCTTTTCCAGATTGACCAACCACCAAATCCCCATCTAGGATCTTACTGTCATTTTTACCTCCTCCCTTTCTCAGTCCTAAGTCCAGCCATTTGCTGAGTCTAACCTTTCTAGCTCTGAACCATTTCTCAAATCCTCAGTATGCCCTGCTCTCTGGTCAAGATCAGTCTCATGTGGCAGGTCTCCCTGACTCCACTTCCTCACTGTTCCAATGTATGCTATGCTCTGCACTGCCACAGGGCATTCTTTCTAACCTGCCTAACCATAATCTTCATTCCTTTGCCCCAAACTTTTGGCTCTCCTGGACCAGCAGAACAAGCCTCAGACTTTCACCATGGACTTCAATTCACTTTAGGTCCACTTTGCCATTTCAGGCTTAAGTCAAGCATCCAAGGCATCCATGCCAGTCCCCCATCCCAGTCACAGCAGCAAATAATGGACCCCCTGAATTTGAACCTGCATATTCATACGTTAAAATCTCAACTCACATTGTTCTCTCCTTCCCCATGCCCCTTCTTTTAATTTGCATCTTTTAAAATACAAGGGCCTTGACTTATGTTTGATACTGTAAATGTTTCTTTTTGCTTTTACTGAGAAATAGCCTAGTATGTTAGAAAATGCACAGACTTTCGAGCCAGAGCATCTGGGATAGAATTTTAGCTGCCATTTACTAGTTCTGTGACATTTACTTCACTACACTGTACCATCATTTCCTCATCTATAAAATAGGGATGATAATAATTAAAGTGGCCTCATAAGCCAACATTTGCAAAGCAGAGAAGTACTGAACACAATAAACACTTGAAAATGTTCATTACTATGATTACTGGACTCTAATATGGTATTATCTTCTGTTGCTATTGAGCACGTTGCATTTTTGCTCCTAAATTAAATGCTCCCCTCCCAAAGCTACTGTGCCTTTTGAGCTCCTGTGGCTGCTTTTATAGCTTTTTGGCCTTAGTCTCTATGCATAATAATTAAGAGCCTAAGCTCTGAGACCAGGCTTTCTGGATTCATGCCCTTGACTCTTGTCTGGGGCAAGTTAACTGAGTTAAGCCTCAGTTTTTCCATCTATAAAATGAGTTAATAATAGTTCCCGACTAATAAGGTTGGTTTGGAAGATTAAATGTGTTAATGTCAAGAAAGTGCTTAATGTGAGACTAGCATATAGTAAGCACTCAACAAACATTAGCTAGTATTATTATTAGAGAGACAGAAGTGGAGGGGGGACAGGATATATTCAATATAGTTTAAATAAGGTGGAATTTATTTTAAGGACCCAGACAGAAAAAATACTGCTACCATGGGCATTACTGACATTTGGGGCTAGATCATTCTTTGTTGTGGGGGCTGTTCTGGGAATTAGAGAATATTTAAGCGGCATCCCTCTGGCCCCTACCCACTAAAAACCGATAGCATTCCCCTCACCCAGCTGTGACTATCAAAAACATCTCCAGACACTGCCCAATACCCCTTTTGGGGGGTGGTGCTGGGTATAAAAATCTCTTCCTATTGAAAACCACTGGACTACCCTCACATGACCCAGAAGTTGCTGGCCCGCGGTACTCCCGCCTCTTGGCTTCTTTCTACTTCTTAAATTGCTCTGCAAATCACCTTCCTCTGTAAGTCTCCCCGTCCTGCTTCCCCATAACTTGTCTATCTGGGTGTTAGCTGGCCACGACACCAGGCCTAGCTCTCATACACGCCCACACCCTTTAAGAGCTCCAGCACCCAACGTGGCTGCCTTCTAGTTCTCCGTATGCAAATTTTCAGGAAACAAAGGCTGATTGGCTGAACTACAGTCAACTGACCACCTCCAGTCCAATCAGCTGTGACCAGGAGAGGAGAGGCACCTGGGAGAATGAGCGTGGGAGCCGCGGGGGGCCACCGGTCTCCCACCTTTGGAGGCGCCCCGGGATGTCTGCAAAGAATTAGGTGTGGTCAGGTCAGGTGTGGCCTGTTCCTGTAGCATCTGTCTTCTCCCTTTTCCTCAGACGGTCCTCAAACTTGTCTCCCACTGCCAGGGAGCCTGCCCGCACTCATTTCCATCCAGTTTTTGCCTCAGAGGCGTTTTAGCACTGCTTTCAAAGGATGCACATGATTCAGATACGGGTTCCAGGCAGCGTCCAGACATTTATTTTGCATCCTCAGAGACTTTTCTTAACTCCCTTTGGATTCGCAGGATTGATTCAGATCATTAAGATTACAAGATTAGTGAGCTATCCCTATGTGCACTGAAGGCGATCACAATATGCCACTTTCGCATGAGGCTTGTTTGGAGGTAAAGGTAATTAAGAAGGAGCAGACACAAAGAGCTCTTCGTTCTCCCCCTCTCTACCTAAGAGTAGGACATAAATTTGCCTCTGTGAGGGTTTTCCCCTCCCTTCTGCACCAGGAGAGAAAACCATTATCAAGCCTTATCACTGGAAACCCAACTTGAGCACCGAAATGGGCCTGTAGTACAAACTTTACTAAAGTAACTCCTATCTTTAGTTAGTTTCCCCCATATATTTCCCTTTCCACAATTTACTACACCTAAAAGCCCAAACCCCTTCTCCTCTGCTCTGTCACTTCTCCACAAATGTACTTTCTTTTGTTAAGATGGTATATAAGCCCCCCAGTTCTAATCACCTCTTTGGGTCTTCCTTTCTTTTCTAAGAAGGCCTCAGGTCTCTGTACATGTAAAAATATATATAAATACCAAATAAAATGTGTATATCTCTTCTCCCGTTAATCTGGTTTTTTTGGTCTAATTTGCACAGCCCAGCTGCAGAACCTAGAAGCTAGAGGAAAGTCTACCCCACATTATTATAAGCACACTAGACCAATGTATTTTCTTAGCTTTTGTTGGAACAAAGATCCTTTGCAAGACAAGACGCAACATCTTTAAGTTGCATATAATTTCAGGGTGGTTCATGGCTCTCATCCCAAGGCCATTTCTTGGATCCTGTAAGACTTTACGCCTATAGGAAAATAAGATATATGTAAATCAACTGAACATCTATTGTATCCAGGGTGTTGGCAACACACACATTTACCTTATCTGAATTCAATTATGAGAAAGAGAGAAAAATTTATCCTGCGGCTCTTAAAACCAATCACACTAGAATTTGGCTCCAGTGCCCCAGAGAATCGAAGGTCACAATCAAAATGCAAAGAGAAACAAGATAAGTTAATTCTTGCCTTTTGCCCTTCTAAAGACCCAGGGCAATTTAAGGTAATTTGGGCCATACTAGATTTTTGCCTGAAGCACTAACACCAGAACCTACACCTCTAACCTCCCATTCAAGATGTAACCTCACGTGCTTTCCATATCGGTGGTTTTCAAACTGCAGGCCTCCACCCACAGGTGGTCATAAAATCGATTTAGTGGGTCATGACCAGCATTTTTTAAAAAATTGAATAGAACGGAATAGGAAATAGCAGAGTGCAAGTTTCATAATGTGAGTATTATTTCATAAAAGTTTTGCTTCATCTGTGTGTGTGTGTGTGTGTGTGTGTGTGTGTGTGTGTTTCTTACTCTGGTCAAAAACATTTGAAAGTCACTGTTCTGTATTCTGTGCTGCCCAATACTGGTAGCCATTAGCACATGTGGTTGGTCAAAACAGACATATGTTGTTAAGTATAAAATGCACACTGAATTTCAGACTATGAAAGATGAAAAAAGAATGCAAAATATCTAATAAATAATTGTTATATTGATTACACGTTTAAATATAACATTTGCCTTTGGATATATTATGTTAAATAAAATACTAAAATTAATTTCCCATGTTTCTTTTTACTGTTACAATGTGGCTACTAGAAAAATGTTAATTATATATTTGGTTGTTATTATATGCCTGTTGGACAGTGCTGCTCTGTATGTTTCAGCAAAATAGACATGTACATACACATGACATAATCTGGCTTATAGCATCTTTAAAACTTTTTAAATTTTTTTATAATTTTTTATTATGTTATGTTAGTGACCATACAATATATCCTTAGTTTTTGATGTAATGTTCCATGATTCATTATTTGCGTATAACTTTTTTTAGATTTACTTATTTTTAGAAAGAGAGAGAGTTGGGGGAGAGATGGGGGTGGGTAGAGGGAGAGGGAAAGAGAGAATCTCAGGCACATTTCACACTGAGTGTAGATCCCAATGTGGGGCTCGATCCCTGAGATCATGACCTGAGCCAAAATCAACAGTCAGAGGCTTAACCGACAGAGCAACCCAGGTGCTCCAAAATAGCATCTTTATGTAGCATCTATCACCGTATTATTACCAAGCACTTAGAAAGATTCATTCAATGTCAAAATGGCTGCCCCATCACCTAACACCCCTACTTCCAATGCAGAGTGCCTTTTAACTCAACCTTAGTGTACCCATCTGCCTTAGTTTAATGTTGCAGGGCCTTAGCTGAAGTGACAGGTGCCTTGGAAATGTTTTATTTATTCTCTTAATTTATTCAGAAAGGATTATGGTCATCCTGCCAATGGTTGTGCACTCCAAATGACCACACATCCTGAATCAGGCAGGAAAGGACTAGCACATCTACTTCCTGTGTTCTCTATACATCTCTCTGTGCATCAGCTTTACCTTTCAGCCTCATTCCCCAGATTCTCCTTTCCTCTCCTAGCTCAGGGAAGGTCATATGACCTGTCAATCATAGTCTTAATATTCTACTTGTGAGAGGTGTGCCACTATGACCCTCCAACATGCAGGCGTGTGCAGGTGCGTGCACACACACACACACACACCTGCCAGTTCTAATTAGTTTCAGCCTCTCTGGAGCCACATTTTTCTCTGGCTACCCCTTGTACATCTAATACCTCTAATCATATTGATCCCAGGAATTCTTCCCTTCCATGAGGTTAATAATAATAATAATAATAATAATAATAATCGCAGTAAGTAGCTGTCTTTTATAGACCACTTATCTTCCAGACATTATGCTAAGCACTTTCTCTCATGTAAACATCATAACAATTTTGTTGTGATACAAATACTTTTCCATTTTAAAAATAAAGAAACTTTGCCCTCCGAAGTGACTTAAACTGTAAGATCCATAATGTCTTGCTCACTATACACCCAACATGTATAAAAAGTGCCCAGCACGTATGTTTAAGTGCTCAATAAATGTCTGTTGTGAATAAATAAGTGAATGAATGGATGATGACATACCACTGTCTACTTTTACTTACAGTTGTGTCTATGTGTCATCAACCTTATTAAGTTAAGCTACAAGCTCCTTGAGGACAGAATTTATTTTTCCATTTCCTGGGCTTAACACAATGCCTGCCACAGAGTGGATACTCAAAGATATGTCAAATAAACCAATAAAAAAATGATTAAATGTCATTTTTCCACAACCTCAGAATATGACCATGCCTTCCTAAGAATCACTCAATGGCTCCCTATTACCCTCGGGCTAAAGCCAAAATTATTCTTTATGGCCTACTAGGACTCTCTCACCACTTGAACTTGCCAAATGGAGCTCGAACTATACTGAAATTCTTTCAGCTCCTCAACTTCTGAGTTAGGGTTAGGGTCAGAGTCCCTACTTCCCCACTCAGGGCCTGTCCCCAAGCCATTCACACCTGTTCCCAGACCCCATGCTATGCCCTTGAACTGGCCAAGTCCTTCTCACTTCCTAGTGAAGCCTTTCCTGACCCGCGTCTAGATTAATTCCCCTCAGCTCTCACTTCACCCTGTACTTCTCTTTTAGTGTTTATCACAAGGACAACTCAATAATAATAATACTAATTATTATTATTATTATTTGTCTAGCATTAATTTCTTGTAAGCCCTATAAGCTAAGGAGCATGTCTGTTTTGTACACCATGATGTACCTTGTGTCTTGCCTAGAGGTATGAAACCAATTGTCCACAGATGTTTTTTGGCCCGCCTTCTGAATTTTGTGTATATATATATAATTCGTTGTATGTTATAAATATAATTTATATATATATTATGTTATATGTTATATATATAATTGGTTCATTATAAAAATTAAAATATACATATTTCACAAAAAACCTGGATTTATGGCTTCTCTCAGAAAAAGAAACAAAAATCCAAAGATCTGGAATACTACATACATAGTCAGGATAGGTGAGCAATGCTACAGGAATAAGGCCTAAATCTTTGACTACTTTCTTACTCATACTCCATGTCCATCGCGGGTAGGCTGTGGCTCTGCTCCCTGTCTCTCCCTGAGCTCCATCTGAAACACTGACAGTCACGGTGGCCGAAGGAAAAGGAGACACAACAAACCAAGCTTATGGCTTTCACCTGGAAGTGACACATGCCTCTTCCACCCACGTTTCCTTGGCCAAAGCCAGTCAACAGGGAGGGGATATATAATCCCCTTGAAGGAAGGGCCTCTGAAGGAGGGAAAATGGAATGCCTGCAAAGCAGTATTACAAATCTATCCCAGAGGGACGCCTGGGTGGCTCAGCCGGTTAAGCATCTGCCTTCGGCTCATGTCATGATCCCAGAGTCTTCGGATTGAGTCCCGCATGGGGTTCCTTACTCAGTGGGGAGCCTGCTTCTCCCTCTGCCTGCCGCTCCCCTTGCTTGTGTGCGAACGCTCTCTCTCTGACAAATATACAAAATCTTAAAAAAAAATAAAGAACAAAAACAGATCACAAATCTATGCCAGAGAAACAACTGGCCAGAGCTGAAAAGCACCTGCCTCCTTCAGATGGGACACTGACTCCAGTTGGACATTCCCCTCTCTCCATTCATAACTCATCACACATCACGCTCATTCCTTGTTGGAATTTAGGCTTGCAATCATGACAGTAGGGGGTAAAAGAGCAAACAAGTGAATAAATGAACAAGCCTTTCCATACATTATGGCACAAATGAAAACTAGCTCCTTGAGAAGCAAACTTTTATGTCAAGCCCTGGCGAGTCAGTCACTGCCTTTCCTGGGACACCTTGCCTGGACTAGCTCCACCTCCGGTGACTACCTCATTAGCTGGCTGGAAGCAGATAACACCTCCATGTAGACTCCCCATGACTTCAGCACAAATGGAACATTTGTCCCCTAAGTGACTGAGCAGCCATTACTCATGACAGGCCGACCAACGTTTATGAAACAGATGCAACTTGGCAGGGTGAGGAGCGAGTGTCTATGGTAAGCAGGAAGCACTGTCAGATGGAAAAACGTTTTGGGGTTCAGCCTCATTATTATGTTCCTAACGGCCATAGGATCAAACATTAATCTTGAATGCCTTGCTTCCCAATAGTGACAAGAAAGGATTCTCTTTGCTCTGTTAATGAGCTCATAAGCATGGAGGGCAGATTGCCCACATTTAATTTCTTGCTTCCTCCACACTGTAAAGATATAGGCAACCCAAGTTTTCTCTAGACTTTTATTTCTTTTTTATTTATTTTTAAAGATTTTATTTATGAGAGAGAGAGAGAGCATGAGCAGGAGGAGGGGCAGAGGGAGAGGGAGAAGCAAACTCCCCACTGGGCAGGGAGCACAACGTGGGGCTGGATCCCAGGACTCCAGGTATACTACCCCAGCCAAAGACAGACTCTCAACCACTGAGCCACCCAGGTGCCCCTTATTTCTTTTTTTAAGGATTTATTTATTTACTTACTTACTTACTTATTTTGAGAGAGAAAGAAAGAGAAAGAGGGTGAGCGTGTAAGCAGGGGGAGGGGCAGAGGGAGGAGGAGAGAGGGAGAATCTCAAGCAGACTCCCTGCTGAGCAGGAGCCCATGGGGCTCGATCTTATGACCCTGAGATCATGACCTGAGCCAAAACCAAGAGTTGGATGCTGAACTGACTGAGCCCCCCAGGCACCCCACTAGACTTTTATTTCTAAGAGGCCTTAAGATGCCATAATGATGCACCTACAATATGAATTATTGGTAAAACAATCTCCTGCCCCAGTCCGTATCAGCTCTAACTTCCTTTCACCAGGCTACTAGATTTTGAGTTATCTACACACAAACACCAGTGTTCCCATTTGTACCCTTGCAGTGATATCATTACATTTTTAGCCTTATTATCCCCTTTCTGATTCCCATCTGTTCACTCTCTCATACTTGTATGTGTGTGAGTAAACAAAGATACATATACACGTTTATGAATGCATATGTAAACTTTATTATTTCTTCCAATGTATATTTAGTACAAGGCGAGGCAGTTGGGGTAAAATCGTGAGCAGCGTAAGCATGGATGCTAACCTTCTGGAACTCAGAGTCCTAGTGAAAAGATAGCAGAAATAATAAGAAATTGTTATAAGTTCTACAATAAAAGAAGTTCAAAGAGCTACAGGGAGCCTAAGACTGGACCAGGAAGGTTCATGGACCACTTCCCAGAAAAAAAGGACATTTTAACCTAAGACCTAAAGGTTGGCAGTCATTAGTGAGGCAACTCCAGGCAGAGGGAACTGCAAGAAGACCCAGAGTCCAAAAAGCGTGTGGGATCTTTAAGGAATAAATGGGTTCAGTTCGGCGAGGACGTGAGCAGCAGGAGGCAGGACAGGAAGCAGGTGGGGAAACTCTAAGAGCAGAAGCTAATGAGGAAAGCAAGAGCCATACCTTATAATGCCTGTGTGCCCTGTGAAGCAGCTGGAACTTAATTCTGAGTGAAACGGGAGCCAATGAAGGGCTTTAAGTAGGAAAGTGATATGATCCGATTTATATTTTCTCCATGGGAATATTCAAAACCGGCGGGAACTCTCCCTACTGACCCATCAGAAGGGATTCAGAAAGGGTCCTGAAGGTGCCCTGCTCTTCTGGGCATTCACCCAGTGACTGCCAAAGGTCTGAAGTGTCCTGGGGGGAGGGGCTGGATGGCCTTGGGGATGCGGGGCTCAAGACAGTGGCTGTTTATCACTGTATGGTATTAGTTTATCGCCACAGTAATTATATTCATAAAGATCTAAAAATACACATAGGAGAAACATGAAGAAAATACACACCAGCAAAACTTGTCTTGTAGGATGATGGGATTAGTGGTCTAGGTCAGAAGTATCTTAATGTTTTAACAACCATATGGCCCTCCTGGGGCATAATGGCCAAATACATGTGCTAATGTCTGCACAGAACAAATAAACCAGGGTAATATTTTGAAATATTAACCGATGTTCTTTTCTCCTTCCGCCAGTATGTCCTGTTATCCCATGACCATTCTCTATTCAAGGGGTCAGACCATGGTCAGACCATGAAAACAGGAAAAAAAAAAAAAAAGGCTTTTAAATTTCAAAAGCCTGAACCTTGAAGGGACTTGGGACTAAGGAAAAATAAACACAAAGAGGCCGACCAGGGTTTCCTGCCTCCAACAGGAGGAGAGAAAAGCAGAGGAGAGAGTTTGGGCATTGGGGAGCACCTGCCCCGCCGAGCCCCACTAGGGGGCACTATAAGAGAGACCCCCTCAGTAGGAAATCAGAGTACTGGGGATCTGTGCTCTGAGTGGTTTACCCAAGAAACCAGCAAGAACCCAAGAGGGGACATGGTGAGGATCCAGGCACATGAAATAGTCTTACCAAGTTCCTCCCAGACTGCATGCCTCAGCCCCTGATAACCTCCAATAATCAGATATTATTTAAGCCTCTGGAAACTTAAAAAAGAAAGATGCTCTCAGAATCCAGCTATAAGAGACATTGTTGGGACAATTGGGGAATTTTGAATATGGACTAGATTTTAGATGATACTATGAAATTATTGTTAATTTTCTTAACTGTGATAATGGTATTACAACTATAACAGAGAAAGTCCTTTTACATTAGAAAATGCATGCTGAACTACTAAGAGATGAAATTCCCTAATTTCTGCAGCTTTTTTTTTTTAAGATTTTATTTATTTATTTGACAGAGAGAGACAGCCAGCGAGAGAGGGAACACAAGCAGGGGGAGTGGGAGAGGAAGAAGCAGGCTACCAGCAGAGGAGCCTGATGTGGGGCTCGATCCCAGAACACTGGGATCACGCCCTGAGCCCAAGGCAGACGCTTAACGACTGCGCCACCCAGGCACCCCTCTGCAACTTATTTTCAAATAATTCAGCAGCAAAACATACAGGTCCACAAGAGAGAGAAAGCAAATCTGGCAAAATGTTAACAATTGATCCAGAAGGGGCAGGTACGCAGGTGTTCATGGTACTATTGTTTCAGCTCTCCTATGGCTTTAATTTTTTAATAACACGTAAACTTTTAAAATAAGTCTTTATAATAGAATTAATAATTATAAATGCTAGAAATCACAAGGAAAAATGCTGATCCAATAACATAGATTTAAAATGTTTTAAGCAGCACAGAGAATGGTCTGCATTATCACACATAAAGAAGATGAAGGTACAAGTAACAGTTGTTGAATAGAGTAGCTGGGATTATCTGTGGCATTTTTCTCTATTTTTCACCTTTCTGTGCTTTTATAATATTAAAGATTACTTTTAGATGTTATCTTAAAGAAAGATGGGTGGGGAGAAGGGATCCTGAATTGACTAAGATGAAGTTTCTGCCATCCAATATAATGGAGAGCTCAGAATAAAAATTAAAGTGAATTATGGAAAAGTGAGGAAGTTACTGCTGTTTTGGGTTAGTGGAGCAAGAGTTACGCAAGTCAGGTTTCCTAGTTGTAAGCAACAGAAACCAACTCTGGCTTCTTTAAGCATTCTGGGAGCTCATGGAACCACCAGGAAGCCTGGAGAGCCAGGCCTGCACATGGACAGGAAGAAAGGTAGGCTGGCCAGCAGCCATGACCACTGCCAAACCCGGGTTATAACAGCCAATCAGAGAGGAAAGGACTGCAGCAGCCCCTGAACAGGGGCAGGCTACAGCTCAGACCTCTGCCCCTCCTGTGCTGGGCACTGAGCACTGACCTTGGCACCATCACTGGCCTCCAGAAGCCCACTGTTGCTCCTGCCATCTCCAAAATCCTGCACTGGCCCTACTTCTACACAACACCGCTCCCATTTCTAAGTCTTGCACGAGTGCATCCGATTGGCCAAGTCCGGGTCACATCTCACATGTGAGCTGCAAAGGACACTGGGACAACAATGACCTCATCTTTGGAGTTCCTCTAGTGGGAGAAGGGCCCTGCCCCCTACTAAGACTCATGTAATGGGAAATTTTCAAAAGATAGGATGGAGATTCTGACACTGGGCACCAAAAAATGACAAATGTCACCATGCAGTGAACCAGGCACCACGAAAGAGAAAACAAGATCAAGATTTGGCCCTTGCCCTCAAGGAGCAACTTTTTGAGTGGATATTAGATCTTATTCTTCTTTGTTAACCCATGGTGCTTAGCACAGAGTAAACACTCAACACATGTTTACTAAATAAATAAAAATAAATGAACAGTCTGCCCTGGACAAATCAAACCACCTTTTGCCCACAGAGGACCGAATAAAAGAATACTCTAGAACCTTCTATCAAGACAATTCTTAGAATTTATGATCTTGTCTGAGAATGCCTGAGACTCAGTGATCTTCCAGACTGTGAACCAGAAGCTAGAGGAAAACTGCACTGATGCACTAAACTTTACCAAATATTAAATTTATTAAATGGATCCGCCTAGAAAACCAATTCAAATCAAGTCTAAATCCAAACAGCTAAAACAACTGAACAAGAATGCAATTTGTTCTGAGTTCCTACTTAAGGCTGAATTTTCTTATCTTTTAAGCAAAAAGCCCAATGTCATTAGTTTTGGTCATACACTGGCCTGTGGTGTCATGCTGGGCTATGTCACAGCACATATCAGCAATAATTTTATAAATGTGTTCTCCCCAGCTGCCTACCTCTGAGCTGGAATCGATTTCCAGCCACCGTTTGCACATTTCATGCCAAAAGACTGCAGTGGGGGGTGCCAAGGGCTGGTGTGAAATCACTTGTCCTGCACATATTTAAACATGGGTAAGAATCATCTCTCTTTTCAATGGTTTTGGTCTCAGTTTAACTAGACACAGACTCGCTAGATCCTGTGTGGTCTCTGGACTTTTCATTAATACACTCATTCAACAAATTTGCACTGACTGCTTACTATGGGCCAGAGACTGTGCTAGACACCGGGGATATAGCAGTGACCAGAAAACGTATGGACCTTGAATTCATGGCACTTAAATTCTAGGTGGAGACCCATAAATGAACATGCAACTACAAAATGGAATGGTTATTAGAGGGGAAAAACAAACTGGGTGCTATATACAAGAAAACAGGGAATCTAATTTGGAATGGAGTTCCTCAGGAAGTGATGTTTAGCCTCCAATCTAAGCATCGAGAAGAGTAGTTATGGGCTGAATTGTGTCTCCCCAAAGCTCATATTTTGAAGCCCGAACTTCACCCAAGACCTAAGAATGTGACTATATGGAGACAGGGTCTTGAAAAAGGTAGTTAAAGTGAGGTTATTAGGATGGGCCCTAATCCAAGAGGGCTGTGTCCTCATAAAAGGAAATTTAGATGGACACACACTCAGAGGGAAGACCACATGAGGACACACGCAGAAAGCCATCTACAAGCCAAAGACTTGGAAGAAACCAACCCTGTTGACACCTTGATCTCACACTTCTAGAACTGTAAGAAAATTAATTTGTTGTTTAAGTCACCCAAGCTGAGGTACTTTGTCATGGCAGCCCTAACAAAGTAATAACAAGGGGTAACCAGTTAAAGGATCAGGGTAAAGAAGAGAGAGGTCCAGGCAGGGGGAAAAGAAAGAAAGAGCAAAGACCAGAGTCAGAATAGAGCCTTGCCCCAACAATGAATTGAAAACCCAAAAAACTTAAGTGTTTGGAGCTGAGTCAAGACAAGGAAGGATGGGACAAGGTAGAACTGGAGAGGGGGAAGAAGCCAGAACATATAGGACCCAACAGGCCATGTTTAGGATCTTGACTTTAATAATTTTGGAGAAGGGGGAGGAGGTAGTGACATGCTTAGACACATGGTTAAATATTGTGTTGTCCAATGAATGGAGGGGCACTGCAGCAGGGGGTTCAGCTAGGAGAGCGATGATAGTCTTTGGACTATCTCGGGTGATAGACCAAAGTGAAAGCACTATCACTTAGGTGATAGCAGCAGAGGCGGAGAACCGTGAACAGACACTTTAGAAGGTACAACTGACAGGCTTTGCTGACATTTGGGTGTGGGGGCTGAAGGAGGTGGGTGGCAAGAAAGGTACACTGGCTTCTGGCTTGAGTACCTGGGAGCATTTAGTAAAACATTCCCTATGCAGAGAGAAGCTTCGGAAGCCATCTTTTGGCTGAGAGGAGTAACCTCTCCAGGCAAAGGTCACGGTGCTCAGCCTGGAAAACAAGGTTCTTCTAAATCTACCCCCTACCTGCCTTCTCAGTTGCCTCTTCCACCACCCACCCCCCTCCCCCACACTCCATGCCCTAGACACACCAGATTTCTCAGTGCCCATCCTTGCTCCCCCTACATAGAACATGCATACTCCACCTCCCTGGGACCCCCTGCCCACCATTCCATATCCTGTGCAAATGTAACCTCTCCCAAACGTTCCTTGATTCCTGTGTCCACCTGGACCTCACCTCTCCCTCTGGTGACTCTTCTTTGTATCTTGGTTTGACCAAAGCACTAATTACATGCATGTGATTTCCTCACATCACACACTGTTCTTTTTTTCCAATCCTTATTCCAATTTGTAATTATATATTCATTTATGACTTTCCTTCTAGAATTTAAGTGCCATGAATTCAAGGTTAAGTCCATGTGGCTAAATCCAAGGGTCACCTTTGACCTTTATGTTTCCTGATCTCTCCACAGAACTCAATATGCATTCTACTCCTTTCTTCTTTTACATTTTAATTTGAAATGTTTCTATAGAAAAGTTGTAAGAATAATATAGTGAATATCCATGTCTTGTTCACCCAGATTCTCTGATTAATCTTTTTTTTTGTCTTATATTTTTTTGCCTTCTTATTTTCTGGGCCATGGAAATGTAAGTTGTAAATATAACAATACTCCTAAATACTTCATGTTTCCTAAGAGCACAGATCTTTCTGTTATATCATCATAGCACAATTATCAGATTCTGCAGAAATAACATTGATGCAACACTACTGTCTTAAGTCTGTTCAGGCTGCTCTAACAGAATACCATAGTCCGGGTGGCTTACAAACAATAGAAATTTATTCCTCATCATTCTGGATACTAGGAAGTCCAAGATCAAGGCACCTGCAAATCCAGTGTCTGGGAAGAGCCACTTCCTGGTTCTTGATTGCTGTCTTCTTACCATGTCCTCACATGAGGGATGGGGGCAAGGGAGGTCTCTGGAGTCTCCTTTATAAGGGCACCAATTGCATTCATGAGGGTTCCACCTTCATGACCTAATCACCTCCCAAAGGCCCTGCCTCCAAATACCATCACATTGGGTGTTAGGACTTAACATGTGAATTCAGGGGGGACTCAAACATTCAGTCCATAGCAACTCTTATCTAAGAGCTTATTTTAAATTTTGTAAATTGGGGTGCCTGGGTGGCTCAGTCAGTTAAGCATCCAGCTCTTGGTTTCAGCCCAGGTCATGATCTCATGGGTTGGGAGACAGAGACCCATACCGGGTTCTGTGCTCAGCAGGGAGTCTGTTTGAAGATTATCTCCCTCTGCCCCTTCCCCCACTTGTGCCCTCACATGCGCTCTCTCACTCTAAAATAAATAAATCTTTTAAAAATGCAATAAAAATTTCTAAGTTGTGCCTATAATGTTTTTGAGTGACTTTTTTCTGATCTAAGATCAAATCTAAAACCACATATTGCATTTAGTTGTCATGTCTTTTTAGTCTCCTTTTATCTGGAACAGTTCCTTAATCTGCCTTAGTCTTTCAGGATGCAAGTATTTGTGTAAAGTACAGCCCAGTTCATAGAACATCCCTCAGTCTGGGTTTGTCTGGTGTTTCCTCATCAGTGGATTTTTAACTATCACAGCAGAGATGTTGTGTCCTCCTCAGTACATGACATCAGCATGCACATGATACTGGCTCATCCCATCATCCGTGACGAACCACTTCCTTGAAGGTCTCTCTGTCCTTGGCTTCTGTGCCTTCCCTCCTACCTCCCTGGCAGATGCTTCTTGGTCTTTTTCATGGGCTCTTCTTCCTCTGTCAACCCATAACTGCTGGCCAGACACATTCCTAAGCGAGGAGCCTGTTCTAGACTCTTTACTCTTTAAAGTCTTCTCCATCACATTCTTCTGTATCCTGAATCTAATCTTCTGTAACTTCAATCACCACCTTTGCACTGATGGTTCTCAAACTTTCAACTCTCCTCACCCTGGATACCTTTCCTCAACTCCAGACCCAGAACTGCCTACCAGATAGCTACACCAGGAAAGAATACATCATCTTCCCCTGCCCCAAGCCCGTGTCTCTTCCTCCTGTGGTAAATGACAACACCCAGAGCTCAAGCCATTCATCCATCTTACAAACATTCACTGAGGCACGCAGAACTTTTCAAATTTAATTATGCAGAGTCTTCCTTCATGGATTTTCAATTTCTTTAAATAAGAGCTGTATCTGTCTTATTTGCTATTGTGTCCCTAGAAATGCCTCACCCTTGAAAATGGTAGCTGTTTCTAATCAGACTCTGTTTTCTCATCTCAAAGGTAGAACTAATAATGGCTACCTCACAGGGCTTGGGTGAGGAGCAAATCAGATCACGTATGAGCAAGTCCTTTATAAACCTAATACTGTATCCCCTGGCTACACAAAGTGTCTGAGATCAGCAGCAGCAAGCAACACCTGGGAACTGGTTAGAAATGTGAGCTCAGGGGGCGCCTGGGTGGCACAGCGGTTAAGCGTCTGCCTTCGGCTCAGGGCGTGATCCCGGCGTTATGGGATCGAGCCCCACATCGGGCTCCTCTGCTATGAGCCTGCTTCTTCCTCTCTCACTCCCCCTGCTTGTGTTCCCTCTCTCGCTGGCTGTCTCTATCTCTGTCAAATAAATAAATAAAATCTTTAAAAAAAAAAAAAAAGAAAGAAAGAAATGTGAGCTCAGGCTCCACCCTGGCTTCACCCAACTGCTGAATCAGAATCTCTATTTTAACAAGATTCCTAAGTGATTTGTATATGCAGTGACGTTTGAGAAAGATTGCTCAACCCCAAGTGAATTACAGACAGACACATCCACTGAATATACCACCCCATTTGCTAACATTCAGTTCATGGTCTTTCTCCCATAACAAGTCTTTCCTGGTCAAATGAGGAAATGCTAGGTTCACCTGAAGGGCACGGCATCAGGCAAACAGCAGGCCTCAAAATCCTAACTTCTCAGTTCTCTCAAAGAACTATATTCTCTAACACAGTTTTGAGAGTACCAAGTTCTGGGACTGCTGTGATGCCTCATGGAGACAACGTACATGAAGGACCATATACGGAAGATGGCATGTGATCAATACTCAGCAAAGTATGTTTGGTTTCGTTTTTAAGTCCAGAAACTCACATTCAGATGGCCTCCCATTTGCCATGAATGCCTAATCTCTGAGCCTGTCTATGGGCTCCATCCTAGGTTGTAAGAGAACAGGAATCTCTCCTTATTCTATGTCTCAAACAAATTACCGTTTCACAAAGATCTGGATGGGTGTGCTTTTTTAAGCTACCATTTGTTGAATTCCTACTATGTGCCAGACACAGGCTGAATAAAGTGAAAATGTCTGGTCTTTCCATTCCCCATGCTGGTTCCAGGCCTGCAGCACAGAAGGTGGGCAGGGGCTAGAGCAGCAGAACAGAAGGCCGGGAAGGAACAGGAAGGAGGAGTTGATGGTTAAAGGAGCAGATTGGTGTCCTCGGGCTCCTTTTGCCAAAGTTTATTTCAATCTGGCTGGGTTTTTTTTTTTTCCAAGCTTCAAACTTAACAAGCTCGAAATAATAATTCCCACTGCTGTTTTCTGCGTCCAGCCCCTTACCTAAATAAAGGTGCTTCTTAAATATCAAGTACCTCTCATACCTAAGATGATTGTAGCTCTTCAAAAAGAAAGACGTGCCAAGTAACAGGCATCACAAAATTACAGACTGACATTCTCCAAAACCGCTACGAGATTCTGATGAACACTATATTGTGCACCCTCCAAAAACATAATCACACCACAGACACAAAGTTTTACATACAATGTCAGGGAAAGGAGGGTTATAAGCCTTAAAGGAAACTCAAGAATCTTCCACTTAAAATCTCTAGATTTAAGGCTCACTTGCTTCTTTTCACACAGATCCTTAAGTAACAATACACATGTGCGAGACCGCGCACGCGTGCACACACACACACACACACACACACAGTGCATTTTCACTTACTTCATTTACCTCTCTAGATCCAGAAGCAGAATTAATTAACATTTTCCTGGCAGGCAAGTGGAGACATGTTTTGTCTAGAGATTACACAGATTAAACCATCAAGTGCCATAATCTACGCTCAATAAGGCTGAAAGATAGACAGGAAAATTTAGATATTGCCATCGAAAGCCCAGCAGGAAACAGTAACTTCACATCTCGGGAGCACCGTAGCCCACTCGCTGGAAAGCCCACATACTTTGGCCTTCCTCCTAACAGACTTTGTTCAGAAGAAAACACATCCTTCTGTGGAATGTGATTTTAAAAAATAATAAATAAAACAAAACAAAACCGTGAAGTCAGAAAGACCACAGCTGCTTGGAAGCCACTAACAGCTTCATTTTATTCAAAATGGGCTTTTTAATCCAAAAGAGGCATTTGGGCAGCAGAAAACAGAGTCCAGTGGCTTAAAGCATGGGACTCATACGGTCCCAACTCCCTGGGTTTGTGTGAATACTGGCTCTACCCCTTTTTCTGGGCCTCAGCTTACTCACACATAGAATGGGGCAATATGAGCACCTCCTTTATGGAGCTGTCCCAAGAGTTCAATGAGGTGATCCATGTAAAGTCTTCCCACGGTGCCCGACACACGGCAAATGCTCGACAGAACCTCTGACTACGGCATGGATGTCTCGGGAGGCCACAGACTCCAGTCCTGATGGCCAGCAGCCAGCAGCAGTCCCCAAGTCCCATCTACCCTGTTCCCCCAAGTGTTCTATCACGTACCAGAGCATCCTGGTGACGCTCTGCACCAAACACTACAGAACTTGACAAAAGTGGATGACTTTAACTCATTTGGGTTTTAAGAAAAAATAATTTTTTTATTGTAGGAATGTATTATAGTTGCATGCATAAAATAAAACAAATTTTAATATTTGTATTTTTATATGTTTTATAAAACAAATATATATAGAAAACATAAAATTTGCTATTTTAACCAGATTTAAGCATGCAATCTGATGGCATTTATTTTACATTTGCAATGCTGTGCAACCAACACCACTACCTACTTTCAAAATTTTTCATCAGCCCAAATGGAATCTCTGTACCCATTAAGCAATAACTCCCCGGGATTCTCCCAGGCCCTGCTAACCTTTACTCTACTTTCTGTCTCTATGAATTTGCCTGTTCTAAGTATTTCATATATAGTAGTCCCCCCTTATCCATGGGGGATATGTTCCAAGACCCCCAGGGGATGCCTGAAACCACAGATATTACCAGACTCTATATATGTTTTTTCCTGTACATACATACCTATGATAAAGCTTAATTTATAAATCAGGCATAGTAAGAGATTAACCATAACAACTGATAATAAAATAGAACAATTATAACAATATGCTGTAATAAAGAGTCCTCTGAATGTGGTCTCTCTCTCTCGAACTATGTGACTGGACTGAACTCACCCTTGTTCCTGGGATGGTCTCAGAGGATAACATGCCTGCAGGACAAGATGGTGTGAGGTGCGTGACCTAGGCATGGTGACAAGCGTCAGGCTTCACTGACCTGACGATACGGGAGGAGGAGTTCCTGCTTCTAGGCCACGGTCGGCCGCGGGTAACTGAAACCACAGAAAGCAAAACTGCGACTGAGGGGAGGCTGCCGTAAATGGAATTGTGTAATATTCGTCCTTTTGTGTCTGGCTTCTTTCACTTAGCCTAAGGTTTTCAAGGTTCACACTGAAATTCACTTATTGTAGCCTGTGTCGGAACTTCACCCCTTTTAGAGCTGAGTACTATTCTATTGTATGGCTATGCCACATTTTGCTTATCCATTCATCTGTCAGTGGACGCCTGGGTAGCTTCCAACTTTTACTTACAGCAAATAATGTTATGAACATTAGAACAGAAAGATCTGTTTGAGTCCCTGCTTTCAACATTTTGGGGGACCTACCTAGGAATGGAACAGCTAAATCATAGGGTAATTCTAGGTTTAACTTTTTCTTTTAATTTATTTATTTTTTTAAAGATTTTTTTAAAATTTATTTGAGACAGTGAGAGCACGCACACAGGGAGAGGGAGAAGCAGGCTCCCCGATAAGCAGGGAGCCCGATGCGGGACTCAATCCAAGGACCCCGGGATCATGACCTGAGCTGAAGGCAGATGCTTAACCAACTGAGCTACCCAGGTGACCCTCTATGTTTAACTTGGTAAAGAAACATCTAACTGTCTTCCACAGTGGCTGCACCGTGTTTCATTCCCCACAGCCACGTGCAAGAGCTCCAATTTCTCCACATCCTCTCCATGTCCTGTTATTTTCTATAAGTCTTTGTTTTTAAGAACATCTCAGTACTGTCCCGACAACACAGCACACTTACGGTTCTAAAACGGCCGAGAAGCAAGTGACGCTAAGTTTAGCGGTTCTCACTCCACCAGGGACAACTCTGCTGGCCTAAGAAACATTTGACAATGTCTGGAAACATTTTTAGCTGTCATAACTTCCCATAAAATTATTTTACATATTGATCTTCCCTGTAAGATTTCATCTGAAGTTCTCACTTCTCTTTTCTACTTAAAAACACATTTTAAAAACACTTCAGTCAAGTTGGTTTTGTAACGATGGCAAATGAAAAGTGGTTTAAAAATAATACATCTCACCCTTTTAAAAGTCTGGAACTAATGAAGTTTAGTAGTTCAATAATATCACCAAGGACACAGGCTTTTTACATCTCTGCTTTACCACCCATGGCCTGCCAGCTCCTATCCTCAGATTTGTCTCCTCGTGGCCTCTCGCTGATTGCTGCAGATCCAGTCATCACATCCCCACACACCCAAGAGGAAAACCTATCCCAGCATCCAGACAGCAAATTTCCCTCTGGGTCTCATTCACCAGAGTTGTATCACCTGCTCATGCCTAAAGTAATCATTGGCCAAAAAATAAAATCACTACATTAAGTTTAGGCTAATCAAAGTTTATCCCGTAAAGCTGGTGGGAGATTATCCTCCCTGAGCTTATATGAGGGTGAATATCCCAATACTAGGAGATAATGAAGGTAGTAAGTAATCTGTAGCTTCTTTCACTGGTGCTCCAACGCTAGTTTACTTGTCATTTGGTTTCAGATGCAAATGATAAAAACCTAACTGGTTTTTTAAAAAGAAGGGATGGGATGGACACTGGCTTCAGATACACATGGATACTGGTGGTTAAATGCTATCGCCAAAACTTGGTGTTGCTCTCTCCAGCTCCCACCAATTTCCTCTGTCTGGGCTTCATTCTCAAGCTGGCTCTCCCGTTCTCTTAATGAGAGGCCAAAACAAAGCCCCAGAACTGAGTCCTCACAGGCTGATTGATCTGCCTTGGATCACATGTGGATCACTGAACAAATCACTGTGGCTCGGGGAATAGAAAGCTCTGACTGGCCACCCTTGGATCACACGGCTCCACCAGCACAGCAGACAGAGGTACTCTAAGCAGGAAGGGTAACGGATGCTGGATTCGCAAACATCAAAAGCATGCACTACATAGATACGTGGGGGAAAATGTACGTATTTTTGGCCTCTAGTAATCTGGATATTATCAAAATGCACTAATTCATTCCACAAACATTTGTCAAATGCTAACCATGTGCCAGATGCAATGCACTGGGGAGGTAAATAAGACACAGTCTCTTCACAGGAAGCTAATCCTCTGGCACCTTACCTACTGTGTGACCCTGAAGGATCTCCTCAACCTCTCCGATTCCCCCGCTCATCATCTGTACCAGGAAATGGCTGGAATGCTTGACTTCTGAGTGGCTTTCCAATTCTGTATTCAACTAATTCCATGACTTCCTTCCTGCACACTGCTTTGACTATTTTTTTTTCCTAGATGCTACCAATCAGACCAATTTGATTCTCTTTGTATGGCCTGTTGCCCACCACAGAGGAACAAATGAAAGGGAGGACTGAAATTAGCTCAGAGCCCCTCTGTGACTGAGCAACCAACTCTGGCATCTAGAGCTCGGAGACCTGCAGCCAGACACCTTGTGGGTAACTGAGGGGAGGAAACCCAGCAGAGAAAGGGAAGTCGGGGCAAGAGGGAGTGGGGAAGCCTACAGCTGGGGAGGAAGCTCTGGGCCACAGACTTTGCTCTTTCCCACCTCCCAGACACAGTCTGGGTGATTTACTTCCAAGCCATGTCTGTAAGAGTGCTTGGCAAAGAGACTCATTGGTACCTCTGCAGACTGCATGCTAAAATTAGCGGTGGGTGTGAAGCTGGCTCCTTCAGAGTGATTGCAGGGCTCTGGAGGTGCTGGCTTCTGCTGATTAGTCATGATGCTGGTTTGCAAGGAAACAGTGTCAGGTGCTTGAAATGTTTAGTGACCCTTAAAGGACAGAATTTTGTAGCTAAGCCCAAGTGAATATGTCTGCTCTAACAATCTTATATTCTTTTCCCCAAAGTGATGAGCATAGTTATGGTCAAGAGGTAACAGGCTGACAGCCCTCACATAAGGAGTTATGCAGGTTGGGCATTGAACAACTTTAAGGGTGCCATTCATATTGCAGGGTAGGGAAGCCTAGGTGGGTGGTGCCCCCTAGAGTTATGCAGTGCTCAACCTGTACAACCACATACGACAGTCCTTAATGCTGACAGCAAAACTAAGGTGAAAAGGCTGCCATGGCCAGAATCCAGAGATTTTCAATCAACCAACACGTAATTCTTTACACTGATTACATACTGAAGTGCTATTTTGGATACACTGGGTTAAATGAAATATATTAATTTCATCAGTTTCTCTTCTTAATGTGGCTACTAGAGAATTTGAAATTATACATGGGGCTGGCATTTGTGGCTTACATTGTATCTCTGCTGGATCACATTATGTGAGAAGGTCTCCAGCAGTATGGTGCAGTTGCCCAGTGGGGTAACCCACTCTCTACCACACCATTTTGCCTTTCTTCCTTTGCCTATCTCACTTTCCTACTCCCTCACCTACTTACAAGGGATCACCTAACTGGACCCAAATTTGTCTCAAAGCCTACTTCTGGGATAAAGTAAGAAACAGATTTGCTATGCACAGGGAACCACACTAATATGTACCTTTCCTTATACTTGATTTGCATATGATCCAGAAGAGAGGTAAAGAAACCAACACAGGAAAGGTTAAATACCAGATTTAAATAACAGAACAAGAGATGTGCATGATTACCTGCCAAGTGAGTAGTACAGAGAGGAAGTGCTAAGAGCTTGAAGGAGAAATGATATTAATATGGAGTAGTGTGGTTGGGGAAGGAGATTTCTGCTTGGCCTCACAAGATCTAAGTGCTGCCAGTTTACTGCCAGAAAATGAGTTGTGAAATGTGAAGTTTGAGCAAGGACCTAGACTCAAGGAATGACTTTGGTGCTGATGACATGTGCTGTGTATTTTGTGGGAAGTACACTTTGAATTGCAGTGTGTGTGTGTGTGTGTATGTGTGTGTGTGTGTGTGTTGGGAGTGGGGAAGATGCTAGGATCTGATTCTCTTATATCACTCATTCTGGTGAACGAAGCTGGCAGGGGGAGGTAATGTAGCCTATTTCAGAAAGCATAAAAAAAACCATACTTTCCAGAAAGGGATCAAACACTCTACCTCTTTCCTATGAGCACCAATGCCTTTTGTAACTGAGATGAGCAACTATAAATGTCACCATAGGAGAAGTACACATTCACTCTTTGAGCATTATTGACCACTCATTATGTTCCATACACTACTGAAACAGCAGTGCAGAAAACAAAGAGCAAATGTTTTTTTAACTTTTAATACGGAGGAAACAAAACAAAACAAAACAAAACAAAACCCTGTCACCATTCAGACCTTTAAAATAAGCAGTAAATAAATCAAAAAACTATAGAAAGGAAATAATTAAACTGTCCTGAAGAACAGATATTTTGGTAGTTACCCATTCTCTTATTTATTATTTCCCTTTATAGGAGTGAAATCATTTAAAAAGTTAAGAGTCCAGAGTTAGTTGGTATTTAAAAGTTAGCTAAGTACAGTATTTCCCCAGCAGAAGGAACTTGCGCCAAAGACACGGACTGGCGCTGTCCAAGGTACCAGCGGCTTCTCCGTACCGGTAGCTGGGATCTGAACATAATTATGGTTCCCCCATAACTTTACAAAGGTAGTATTTTGCCCTTAATGAGTATATAGACATCACAGACTACACTCACATATGTGTGTAGATTAAAAATAGCTAATGTCCTGTTCAGATTTAAAAATAAATTCCTTCAAAATACAATCAGGAAGTGAAGGTTTTCTATCGATTCAGTTCTATCAAGCTTCTAAAACACATTTCACCTTGTAGATGATATTCTTTCTTATACCCAGCTGAAATCTCGCCTGCTTGACTGAATGAAATTCCAAATTCAACAGTCTACAAAGCTCAGAGGGCAAAGTAAATGATTAAAATGGGACCTTAAAAAAAAAAAAAAGCTATTTATTTTAGAGAAAGAGAGCACACGAGCAAGAGGAAGGGCAGTGGGGGAGGGAGAGGGACAAACAGACTCCAGGGCTCGATCTCACAACCCTAAGATAATGACCTGAGCCAAAATCAAGAGGAGAATGCTTAACTGGGCCACCCAAGCACCCCTAAAATGGGACATTTTAAACAGTAACTGACATGCCTTCAGTGTTGGGAAAACAATAGCATGATGGGGACTGATTACCAGGAGAGCATGTGTTCTGTCTAAAGGGAGAAGCTTCTACTCAGCTCCAGCCATGTGTCCATGTGAGACAACAAACTCTGTCTTGTAAAGTTATCTCATTATTTAGGAGAAGCTTGAAATTTCTTAATCTAAAAATTTTTTTAATTAACTCAATTTCTTACAATGCACTGTGTAAAAGCCAAAAGGCTGGATTCTACCCACAGACTCCCTCTTTGCCATCTCTGTTCAATGCCAACTCTCTTGCTGGAAATTTTAGAAAAAGAAAATTGGAAGATAAAACAAAACAAAACAAAACAAAACAACCAGATATTTTCTTTCCCATTTCACAGATGGGGAAATCAAAGTACAAAAAAAAAAAAATCTCAGATTTCAATTTTTTTTAGGAGAGTTGAGAATGCAACCCCAAATATCTGTTATCAAATACACTTAAATTAAAAACAAACATTAGACAATCAGTTTGTGCACACTCAGAAGAGGAATTCATTGTATAAAGAAATGTATTATGGGTTGAGCACAGTACCTGGTTTAGAGTGAGTGCTCTATAAATACGTATTGTAGAAACTACTGAACAGCCACATACTATAGTTGTATACCATAGCGATTCGGTGTAAAGATCTTAATTCATACTAACCTAGAACTGTGCCAACAAACAGCTTACTATCTGTGTGACATTCTCTCAGACTCGGTTTCTTCAACTGTAAAATGGGAGTAATATCCAACCTGCCTGTTTGTTAGGAGGATCTGAGATAATACACCACACTATCCACGTCTATGCATTTTATATATACAGTGCCCATTATTCTAATTACTTGATAGATTTCCAGACTGGCAAGTCAGGAAAAATGTAATAGAAAGGGACAACAAGGTTTAATGGAAAGGTCACAACTTGTGGAATCAGTCCATATTGAGTTGGAGTCTAGTTCTGCCACTTAACCAGCCTGGTTACCCTAAGTAAGCTACCTACATAGGGCTGTTGTAAAAATTAAAAATAATTGAGCACCTGCCCTGTGCAATGCATTATGCCATGCCATTTGCTTACTTTTGTTCACTCAATTTATGTAGAGTGCTTAGCACTGCCTGGGCTATAGTAAGCGCTCAACAAATAGTAGGAAGTGTTACTATCAGCATATCTGAAGAGCAGTGAGCACTTGACATTGCTCAGGAGAGCCTCGTGAATACAACAGATAAATGTGGGCTGGATGACACCATAATTAAGTGGGTTTGTAAAAGAGTTGAATACACCATGGAGAAAATATTAGGTAATAGCTGAGAGCCAAAAGAAGCCTGTGTGGTCATTTACAACCAGGCCAGGAAAGTTTTTTTTGTAAAAGGCAAGATAGTAAATATTTTTGGCTTTGTAGGTCAGACAGTCACCACAGCAACTACTCAACTCTGCCCTTTTAGTGCTAAAGCAATCATGGATAGGACATAAAACTCACAGGTGTGGCTGTGTTCCAACAAAACTTTATTTACAAAACCAGGTGGCAGGCTGGATTTGGCCTATCGGTCCTGGGGTTTAGAATAAAAAGATGGTGGCGTGTGATAGGATAAAGTGTGCTATTCAGTCGAAGAAACTGAGTGCACAAGTGCTTCAACCCTTGGAATTAAAATTGAAACTCAGGATGATCATGGTAGGTGAGATCCCAAAAACAAAAGCAAAATTGCTAAAGTGATTTTAAGCCCAGGAAAGGGAAAGTTCTATCCTAGTCTGCTCTGGAGGGACCATGCCCAGATTCATCTGAGATTGGTGAGAAAAGACCACCCAGAAATGGCTTACTTGTTTCATCTGGCGAGCCTGCCACTACACCCCATCCCCAGTCAATGGCTAGTAGCTACAAGGACCACTGTGTAGAAATGATCCTGAATCCTCACATCTGGGCCTAAAGAGAATGAGGGCCAAGACTGATTAGTAATGTCTTCACTGCATACAAGAGGAAAGCAGTCATGAGTGTGCCACGTAACTGCCATCTTGAAAACCCTAGCCCATGAGAAAGGACAGGTAGTAAATAAATAGAATTTGCTATCCCAAATAAGTTATATAACCCAAAACATAATCATCTTTAAGCTGGCAAGATAGTACTACACTCTAAGTATTAATCTGATCTTGCTAATAATGGACATATCCAAAATAGTTTTATTACGGTGGGCAGCAGGGGCCTGGGCTAGGTCACCTGAATATTCTTCCCTGCCCTGCATGACACTATGTGATTTTTCAAGATGCCTTATTGTGCTATCACAGCTGTGTTCCAGGTGGCTTAGTCTTTCCCAACAGCTTTGAAGATGTCATGAATATTTAAACATACTTTAGGCTAAACATTTTTCATGCTTCTCAACTCACCCACAGTCCAAAGGTGGGTTTTGGTTGGCAAGGAGGCACACATATGCATATAAACCCAGAGGCACTGTATTACATACACACATTCGGACCTTCAAGGTGCATGTATGTAAATTCTTCCTCTTAAATCCTGACACTCAGTTCTGAAGTCAAAGTCTGCAGTTAGAGGCCACTGACAGGTCTTCAGACACAAACCAGCAGCTTTGCGATAAATAAGAATGTACTGATTATTTGGAAATGACCTACTAATGTTCCCACTGCAGTTGTTCATAGATTATAACCTCAGAACCACAGTGACTGTGAGCTAGCCAGTGTCCCCTTCATTATTTTTAGGACGCTGAATAAGTCACAGAAGGTCCCAAAGACAGGTGGGGGCAGGCAAGGCATGAGGGTGGATGGTAAGAGAGTTGGTTAAATACATATATCTGTTCTTTCTTCCATGAAATCCCACTGAAACAAAAAACACAAAGGTGTTTTGTTTTGCTCTGTTTTAAGGACTTAAACCCACCAGAATGGAGACAATAGGCGAGGAAAAAAACAAATTATAGAAGCTGAATGTAGATGAAGGAAAAAAAAAAAAAACACAACAAAATCTTAAGCTAACAGTGGGGAAAGCCAAGACTCCTAGATTAGCAGCACCCAATCAGAAATGAAGGTACCTCTAGAAATGAGGGTTAAGGCAGTGAGACTGGTTGGAATTCAGTTTAAGAAGTTGTGAGTTTCCAGCAATCACACTACTAGGTATTTACCCAAGGATACAAAAATACTAATCCAAAGGGATACATGCACCCAGATGTTTATAGCAGCATTATCTACAATAGCCAAACTATGGAAACAGCCCTAGTGTCCACTGACTGATGAATGAATAAAGAAGACATAGTACACAGATACAATGGAGTATTACTCAGCCATCAAAAAGAATGAAATCTTGCCACTTGCAATGACATGGACGGAGCTAGAGAGTATTATGCTAAGCAAAATAAGTCAGTCAGAAAGACAAATACTATATGATTTCATTCATATGTGGAATTTAAGGAACAAAACAAACAAGCATGTGGGGGGGGGGCAGAAAGACAGAGAGAGGCAAACCAAGAAACAGACTCTCAACTACAGAGTACAAAGTGATGGTTACCACAGGGGAGGTGGGTTGAGGGATGGAGGAAATAGGCAATGGGGATTAAGGAGTGCACTTGTCACGATGAACACCAGGTAATGTATGAAGTGTTGAATCACTAAATTGCACACCTAACTAACATTACACTGTTACTAACTAGAATTTAAATGAAAACTTAAAGAAAAAAAAGGAGGAGGAGGAGGAAAGGAGGAGGAGGAAGAAGGAGGAGGAAAGGAGGATGAAGGAAAAAGGAAGGAAGGAAGGAAGGAAGGAAGGAAGGAAGGAAGGAAGGAAGGAAGGAAGGAAGGAAGGAAGGGGTGAGCTGCCAGTCCCACAGATCTGCTTCCCTACTTCATGCAGCAAAATTGCAAAGAGACCAACCTGGCAAAAGACCAGAGATTTTTTTCTCTAGAGAAAGCAAAAGGTTTCTGGATGAAAGAACTCTAGAAATGGGTACTACTCTTTAAAAAGAAGAAAGGGTACAAAAACAGAAAACTAAAATAGTTAAAAAAAATTTTTTTTAATGAAAAAGCAAAGTAAAACTCAATAGAAAGGTTAGAAGATAAAGAAATCTCCCAAAACAGAAAGTAAAAAGACAAAGAGAAAACAGGAAACACAAGAAAAGCTGAAGACTGTTGTAGGAAATCTATTATCCAAGTAACAGAAATCCCTGAATGCATGAATAGAGAAAATAGAGTGGAAAAAATAAAAATCATCCATTAGTTATCTATTGCTGCATAACAAATTATTCCAAATACTCAGCAGTTTCTGACATTTATTCTCTTACCCAGTTTCTTAGGGTCAGGAATCCCCGGAAGCAGCTTAGTTGGGTGGTTCTGGCTCAGGGTCCCCAAGAAGTTGCAGTCAAGCAGTCTGGGGGATTATAGTCTCATCTGAAGACTAGACTGGGGCTGGAGGATTTCTTCCAAAGTGATTAACTCACATGGCTATTGGCAGAAGCTTCAGTGGCTAGCTGGCTGTTGGCAGGAGGCCTCAGATCCTTGTCACATGGGCTTCCCCATACAGCTGTTCACATGGTAGCTGTCTTTCCCCCAAAGCAAGTGATCCAAGAGAAAGAGCATAACCAAACAGAAGTGACTGTGTCTTTTATACTCTAATCTCAGAAATGAATTACTATCACTTCTGTTGCATGCATCTGGTCACAGAGACCAACCCTGGTCCAATAATGACAGTGAATTGTACAGGGTGTATGACTGTCAGGAGGCAAGGATCGTGGGCATCATCTTGGAAGCTGGTTACTATATCCATGAAAAGTGTGTGTGTGTGTGTGTGTGTGTGTGTGTGTGTGTGTGTATTTTAATTCTCAGAGTTCAAGGACGTAAGTTTCCTGAACTGAAAAAGCTAACTGCTTAGCACAACAGGCCCACTGTAAGGCTTATCATCATGAATTTTCAAAATACCACAGATCTTACAAGCTTCCAGAGATGTTAAAAAGTCAGATCACCAAGGATACACAAATGGCCAATGGGTACAAGGAAAGCTGCTCACCATCACTAATCAAGGAAACGAAAATCGAAACCACAATGAGATATCACCTCATACCTATTAAAATGAATAATCAAAAAGACAAGAGATGAAAAGTACAGGCGAACATATGGAGAAAAGGGAACTCTTTTGGCAACCCTTTGGCACTGTTGGTGGGAATGGAAATTGGCGCAGCCACTATGGAAAACAGTATGAAGGCTCCTCAAAAAATAAAAATTAGAACTACCATGTGATCCAGCAATCCTACTTCTGGGTATATATCCAAAGGAGATGAAATCATTGTCTCAAAGACATATCTGTACCCCCATGTCACCACAGCCTTATTCATAATGGCCAAGACATGGAAGCGACCTAAGTGGTGATGAATGAATGGATTTAAAAAATGTGGTATACGAGAGACTATGGACTCTGGGAAACAAACTGAGGCTTTCAGAGGGGAGAGGGATGGGGACTGGGCTAGGCCGGGGATGGGTATTAAGGAGGGCACGTATTGCATGGAGCACTGGGTGTTATATGCAAACAATGAATCATGGAACACTACATCAAAAACTAATGATGAACTGTATGGTGACTAACATAACTTAATAAAAATTTTTAAAAAAGAAAAATAATTTAAAAAAATGTGGTATATATACACAATGAAATATTATTCAGCCATAAAAAAGGAAGGAAATCTTACCATTTGCAACAATATGGATGAACCCTGAGGGCAGTATGATAAGTGAAGTAAGTCCAAGAAAGAAAAATACTATATAATCTCACTTATACGTGGAACCTAAAAAAAATCAAACTCCTAGGAAGAGAGAGTAGATTGGTAGTTTTTGGAGGCAGGAGTGGGGTAGAGGGTGGAGGGAAAGAGTGAAGGTGGCCAAGGGGTACAAACTTCCAATTACAGATAAATCCTGGGGATGTAATGGACAGTATAGTAACCATAGTTAATAAATACTATACTGTATACTTGAAAGATGCTAGGAGAGTACATCTTAAAAGTTCTCACCACATACACACAAAAAATGGTACACCTATTGAGGTGATGGACAGGTTAACTAACCTTATTGTGGTAATCACTTTACAACATACACGTACATCAAATCACGTTGTACGCCCTAAACCGACACAATGGTATGTCAATTATAGCTCAACGAAGCTGGGGGGAAAAGATCAAAGAATAAATCATCAGAATGGCTTCTGACTTCTCCAGGACAACATGGGAAGCCAGACAGCAATAAACAATACCTTCGAAATCTTGAAGGAAAATGATTCCCAAGCTAGAATTAAACCCACCAGAATGGAAAACACTGGAGAGTAAACAACCAAATTTTAGAAGCTGGAAAGTAAATTAAAACAAAACAAAACCTGAATCTTAAAACTGACAGCGGAGAAACCTGAGAATAATGAATTTAGCAGCACATGGAACCTCCTGAAACAAAGGTTGAGGAAGGGAGGGGCTGGCTGAAATATAGTTAAGTGCTAAGTGCTCTGTGGGCCTTTTCAATTCTGGAAATGTATGGGCTTAAATTCTAGGAATTAAAAATGTAGTTATACCAGCCAAACCATCAATGAAGTAAGAGAACAGAATGAAAGCGTTTTTAATCATGCTTGGTAAGTTACTGCAAGATGCATTTTGCCAAAATGGGGGAGTAAAGTAGAGAAAAAGGAAGACAAAGGAAATGAGAATGAGAGATCCAAACGCAAAGAGTGACAAAGGGGAGCCCCAGGATGGTGGTGAAGGAAGACTCCACAGGGATAGCTATATGCCAGACCAGGTCGGGGGGCGGGGGAGCCAGTCCAAGGTGGGCAACCAGTCCCTGGGGTGGGAAGCTTTTTCCAGGTGATGAAATCTACCTTGAGTATCTGAATGTCTTAAAGGGAATTTAAACACTTGGTGAAGGCTTTGAGGTTGAATTCCTAATAAGCACCTAGGAAACCAAGCATACAACAGAATACAAGGCAATTATTAACTCCTGGGGGGAACGCTGTCAAGGAAGGAAAAAAAAAAAAAAAGCAATCATACTTTACAACAGGGCTCAGCTGTGACTAGAGTTTACAGAGCCGTAATAATGTAAACACTGAATATTTACCTAATCAAAATTATGAAATAACTATATTAGGGGAGGAGGGGTGGGCTGCCATGGTCAGAATTTAATAGAGAATGCACAGAACTGAAATATCCAGCATTAGTAATAAGCAGAGATAGAAGTGAAATACCAAAATAATCAGCTAAAAGAGGTGCAATGGTTGCTTCTGGGAGGGGAAATGGGGTAGAAAATAAGAGACTACTGTATTTTGTGGCCAACTTTGTAGAATCCTTTAATTTCTAAGCTGCATATGTTACTAGTTTGATCTTAGAGATTAATATGCTTCACTGAGAAATAAGGAGACAACAGTCAGTCGTTCATTCAATAAGCATTTAAAGTGTGCCTACAGTATGCAAATCCCTAGGGATCTGCGGTGGGGGGGAGGGGGGGAGACCAAGTCCCTGTCCTCCCTCACAGGCCAGTGGATTTCTCAAACACAGCCAGTGGGGGTGGAGGGCAGGATTTCAAACTCTTCTCTAGTGAGGCGTTAATAAGGTGGAGAACAGATGCTGGGACATCTGCTTGTCTTGAATTTCAAGGTTTGTGGCTAGTGGCAGGGGTACCCTTGGAAGGTTGCTGTGGGCTTAGCCTCAAGGCATGCTGGGACAGGAGCAGGTGGGGCAGGTGGGGCAGACAACTCCGGAAATAACAATGGCCCCTAACATGGGCAGCTGGCATTGGGGGATGTATTTTTCTATGGTGCTAGGGTGACCCAGGCTAGTTTTGAGCATGAGGGTCATTGTTGAGGCTGCTTTGCTTGCATGACTTCATTTAATCCTCACAATGAACTGCTGAGGTGGCTGTCATTATCATCCCCACTTTCTAAACTGGAGACCAGATGGGTTACATAACTTGCCTAAGATCACACAGCTTGTAAACCCACAGAGCTAAAATTCAAACCCAAATCTTATATCCATGCCCTTCGGCCTCAGCCTGGCTCTTCCCTCAACTGTTGGATGAAGAGTTGCAAGACCTGGATTTAGTTTCTTCTCTACCATTAATCAGCGGTGTGATCTTTGGCAAGTTGCTGCCCTTCTCAGTGTCTTTCTCCAGGTGTGGAAAACAGAGGGGTATTGGCTCAGAGGACGACTAAGTGGCAGTCTCTGTGATGATGGGAGAAGCCGACAGGAAAAGGAGATGTATGAATGTGGTGCAGAGGTGAAGCTTTTTCTCCTCCGGGTCTCAATCTCCCCATCTGCTAAAATGGGAATCAAGACACACCTCACACGGGTGTTGATGGTGTTAAATAAAGGTAATGTATGAAAAGTACTTACCACTTGTCCAGGCACATGGTAAGTGCTTGATAAGCGTGAGCTCTGATGCGTTCCTATTACTCACATGCTGATGAGAGCGCCATCATGCTTGGATTCCTGAAACTTCCACTCTGATAAAGTCAGAGCGCCATGTTTGCAGGAAGAGGAGTGATCAAAACAGAAGAAAGGGAGTCAAACAAAATTACTGTCTAACAGGAATGTGTGCTGTTGCCCTTTATTGGTTTTACATACGAGTTAGTTTATGAATACTTTCGGGAGCATGTAAGTGTGAAATTGGAAAGCGTCACTCTAAAACTGCCACGAGCCACCGCACTGGCGATATAAAAGGGGGAGGACGAGAGAATGGGGTGGGCCTGGGAAGGGAGAAAAGGACAGAAGCAGAAAGGAAAGGAAGGTGAACCCAAAGTGTGGAAGGACAAAAAGATACGGGGCTGGGGAGCAAACGGATTTTAAACGGATTTTAAAGTTCAAAGCTCATTCATCCAGATTTATTGTTGAGCACACACACTCTTATTTGACTTTTTAAACATGCCCCACCCTCCACCTCTGCTTTTACTCAACCCACTTTCCCCGTATGCAATTCCCGTTCCCAGCCACGGACACTGCTCAAGGACTGCCTCAGCTTTCGGGCCAAACTTGAATTTTCTTTTCTTTCAGAAGAAATTGTAAAGCACTCATGGCTCATAAGAATGTAGACTTTGGGTCAGCATTGGCCTGCTCTGGAATGGAGCTGGGTGAACTGAAGACAAGTTTCTTAATCTTTCTAAACCTCAGTTTCCCAGTCTGTAAACCCCAGAGGTGTAACAACAAATCCAGAGGACACAGAAATAGGGATAATGCATGGGAAGCGCTTAGCCACCTGCTCCATACATATCAGCAGCTATTATGCCCTCTGTCCCACTTTCTCCACACCCCAAATGGAGGCGAGTTCCATGGAACTAGAATGACTGACAAGCATGCCTGTCCATCCTCAGTGTCCCAGAGGGAAGGAACCATGCTTTTACTCCTCTCTGAATCCCCCAAAAGAACCTAGAATACTACTCAATAAACGCCATGTGGACTGAATGCGGTAACTACGTCAATCCTCAAGCTCATGATTATTAACTATTTCAACTAGAAGATGAAACATCCCAAACAACGGACTCCAGGTGACCAGATGATCATGGTAAGATCCCGTCATGTTTGGGATGACAGTGAAGTTCCAGTGAAAGAACCCATTCTGCAGCGGGAACCCTCTGCTCCAATGATAATGAAAACAAGAACCACCATACACCAACCTGTATTGAGGATTTACTATGTCCCAAACACTACTTGCAAGTGCTTTATCCGAAGAACTCAGTTAATCCATGGAATCAGCAACTCCCCAGCAAAAGGGCAACTCTCGCCCCCACTTCACAGAGAAGGAAACGGAGCTGGGTGACCAACTGTCTCAGTGTGCCTGGGTCTGAGATGCTTCCTGGGATGCAAGACTATCAAAGCTAAAATCAGAAAAATCCCAGGCACACTGGGATGAGTGTGCCTGAACACTGAAGCACACAGACACTAAGTAAATGTCCCTGGGTTAAGGAGTGGCCACGCCAGGATTACGAATATAGGACCCTCGTCACCTCTCTGTCTAGAGCTGTCCATATGAACTTAAGCACATCATTTACCACCTCTGGGCCTTGGCAGTTTTCAATTTCAAAATTAAGGGGTCAAACTAAATCAGCGATGGCAGGTAAATGGGCTCCCTTGTGCATGGCAGACAAAGCTAACTGATTAGGCCACTCCTCCCATTCTACCCAACTTGGGCTTCCGAATCTTTCTCAACCCAACACACTGGGCACTCCAGCCCATCTGTAGAAGCAGATGCTTAGCATGATCTCTAGAGCTGGCAGCTTTACCTTCGTAGTTTGTTGGTGCTAAACTAGCTTCCCGAAATCATTCTGGTCTCTCAGGATTTGGCAGATTAGCATCCAAGGACAGAGAACAGACAGATGGCAGCAGCACTGACAATGGAAGGGACAGTCCCCAGAGACTGGGCACTCCCTCAGTCCAGTCCTGTGTTACATACCCTTCAAAGCACAGTATGGTGAATGAGAACAGGGACTCCAGAGAAACTGGGCTCAGCATCCTGGCTTACCATTTACTAGCTGTGTGACTTCGGGCAAGTTACTTAACCTCTCTGTTTCTTGATTCCCTCAACTACAAAGTGAGGATTGTAATAGTAACTACCTCACAGGATTTATAAGGATTATTCTAAGGAATTCAGTAAGTTAACATGGGTAAAACGCTTAGCACATAGTAAGTGCTCTATGCGTTAATATCAGAATCCTCAAAATCACACACTGGGGTGGATGATTGAACAGATGAGGAAACTGAAGTTAAGAGAGATTAAGTTGCCTAAAGTCACACAGCAGCTAGTTAATTGAAGCAGCAAAGCTGGATTTAAATACCGATTCCAAAGCTTTTGCTTCACCACACTGCCACTATGCCACATTGCATCTTAGCAAAAACTCAAAGACTTATTAAAAGAATCAATGTTGAAATAAAATGATTCTTGACTATCTGCAGGGATTTGCCAACTGAGGCCACTGTCCTCCCACTTCAGTACCTGCTTATTCCCCATGGGCACTGCTTTCCGAGAGGGCTCTGGAATATTGCCTACTTTGACCCCACACCCATTCACAACAGCCAGGTGACGCCAACAGACGGGGAGCATCTGCTGAGTCTCCAGCTTCTGAGAAACAGGGGAGAAAATCTTTCAGATTCTGATTATTGGTCTTCCCGTATCAGTAAAGTGAATTTTGTTATTTTATAGATCTGTATCTTTCAGAGAATTGAGCAAACACAGATTAGGGAAAATGGGTAAACGGATTAAGTATCTAGGTACCTATGCTGTATCTTATCACCCTCATTCCCCCAGGGATCCTCCTAAACATACATATCTTTTAGTCTTAATAACCATAGATATTCACAAAAATATCTAGTCTGGCAAACACTAAAATTCCTAAAGCTAATATATTTCTCACCACGTTATTATGTCCAAAGAGAGTAAGCTGGTGCCCATGTTTCTAATGCATTCCATCTACCGTTTCCTTTATAAAAGCAGGAAAAGTGCTCAGCTTTACCCAAGATGGATTTGGGGCGTCTCTAACACTAGTGAAAGAGACTAGAAATTGCTTTCATTCCTGCCTCTCTCCACAGACTGCCTCTCTCCTGGGTTTGGTTGTTATACGGTTGCGGGTTGGAGCTGAGCAGGCAGTTTAAAGCGGGTGACATTGAACTGGTGTGTTCTGTCATTCAGTGACTCTACAGCAAGACATGACATGAAAAGGTCCACCGACATCCAGAGAGCAGCCACATGTAGGATGTCCTGCTCTCCATCTACATTTTTAGAAACCAGTTCAATGGCTCCTACCCCTCCTTAGAGATGACAAGGCAGGCAGGAAGAAGAAAGTGATCTGGAGGAAAAAAAAAAAAAGAAAAAAGACACATGTTTTCCTCCAAAGGCTCTCATGTTGCTTATTAGATAAAGTCAGCTCCATCAAGACAGCGCACTCTTTACATTCTAAATGGTTCCTTGGTTTTAGAACTGTGGCACTCGTGCCTGCACCGTTTCAGAGGAAAGCAGCCTCTTGGCGAGCAACTGGGACTCTCTCGGCTCCATTACCAAGGGAGAAGCCCCAAGTTATCTAGCAGGGGATAGGGTCCTAGCAAATAATAGTGTTTTTACCTCTAAAATTTGCTGACTCTGTATGTTAAGAGGTGAGAGCAGATAAAAACAAATTCCCAGGGAAGGGCTGCAGAAAGGTGGAAACACTGAATGCAACTTTAACAGAGGGGGCTGGGAACAGACTGCACGGTGCAGTGGTTAGGAACCCTGGCTTGGAATGTGAAAGATTTGGGACTCTGCAACTCAGCGTGTGACCTTGGAGAAATTACTGAACCATCCCCTGTGATTAAAGGAATCTGTTTCCTTCTCTGAAAACTGGTGGTAACAACAGTGTCTTCTCTCCAGGGTTGTTATGAGGTTTGGATGAGACAATAAAAGAGAAGGGCACAGCGCCTAGGGTTGGAGCTCTTATTATTCACCAGTCCGCCTGTCTCCGCACATCATTTTACAATGTTATTGGACAACATTTACCGAGCACTTCCTATGACCAGGCACAATGCTGAGCTCTGGGTTTCATGGGAGAATTAAGTCTTAGAATGACTGTGTTAACAAATACATCAACAATATAACATATATAAACAAATTATATTAATAAATATATTGGGAGTATTAGTACTTGGATCATTACAAGGATTAAATGAGAGAACATCTGCCTTGAAGGGTTTAGTATAGTGCCTGACACACACAAAGAACTCACGGGAAGGGGATATTAACATGAAGGGCAAGCCCCATTCACCTTGGTGACAAGCGGGAGGGGGACAGGATTAACTTGAAGGGTTTTCCCCTCCCCCATTTCACCACATCCTCTGCTACCAGCTCTCACATCCCTGGCCAGCTCCTAGCCTCCTCCACCAGCACTTGGCTCTTCCAAACAACTATGAAAGGACGCAGCAGCTCAAGAGCTTGAAGGTTAAGGTGATTAAAACACAGGAAACTGATCAGTCTAGCCATTACCCTAGTGAGGAGTAGCAACCGGAAGGAAGCCTGCTGGGGGGGTGTGGGTGCTGGTCATGCTCTTTATAATCTAGATGACGGGGACGCGTTCACTTTGAGGAAACTCAATTTCTACAATGAAGATTTGAATACTCTTCTGTACAAATGGTAGGTTACAATAAAAAAAAGTTAAAAATAGTAACTGCCCTTCTCCAACACCCAAAGCACAGAGCAGCCCTTCACGGTGGGCATGCCACACTTGGGTCGTGAGCACGCCAGGTCAACCACCTGTGGCAGTGAGCAGCCGCCTCAGTACCCACCAGGGAGCTGTAGAAATACAGCTTTTTTTGTTTTGGTAAAATTGGGAAGCAGTGCTCTAGAGTACCAAACGACAACCTCCTCCTCAATCACACAAGTCTACCCTAAGGTTTTTCTTATCTAAGGTCAAGGTTATTGACTCTGTTTTTAATGAGATGGTTTTATCTTCTCCAACAAGGAAAGAGTACACCACATTTATGGGTCAACACTCCTAGACTGCTCTTTACAAAACTGAAAGCCTGTCTTTGACATCATTCCATATCTTTCTCCTCATACCAAGCAAGTATCTAGCATATCCCTCCCTCTTTCCCAATTTCCTTTCCCCACAATTGCTGCCGGGGGGGGGGGGGGGGAGCCTAAAATAAATTTCAATCATTTATCAAGTCAATGGATATAACACAGACTACATGCTGGTTTTGTCTTTGAAAGTTTATTGTTATTTAAAAAAAAAACAAAACCCTATACTTTTTACATTTTACAGTCACCTCTCAGAACATTTAATGATACCAGTTAATAATGATATATAAAAAGCCTACCAGCTGCTTGAAATGGCTGCAAATTTTTACCATGTACTGGTATTAAATTGGTTTGAACTCTTTGGAAAAATTGGTGTAACATTAAATATCGAGATTTCAAATTCTCAGATTAGAAACAAGATTTTTAAGTCAGGAGGAGATTTAGTAAAAATTCAAGGCTAAAAGGAAATGTTAATAGAAAAACAAAAATACTGTAAAAAAACAGGATTTCCCCCACCCCCAAGTTAGGTTAAAAAAAAAAATGCAACCAACCCCACCCCGCCCCCAATATTTCTCTTAGAAAAGTCACCCAATCCTGAACACAGGGTCTCACACACAAATACAAGTAGCTTGATTTGCAGATCAGCCTCTGGGATCTTATACTGGACTCAGTTCGGAGTTTTTAAAAAAAATTAAGTTAGGTAGTGAGATATCCATAAATACTGGTATCCAAACGAATGAAAACATCCTGGCTTTGGTATGGCTACAGAAATCTGGAAATTGTTCAAGAGGACACTGGCTTTGGAAGAGAGGGAGGCAGAGGGTAGGGAAGGCAACACAAAGCCCCCAAGCAGAGGTAAAATAAATATTGGGACATAGCCATAGCAAACACTGTGTATAATACTGAGGCAGGTGCCTCCAACAAAACACACATATAGGTTCTTGATCAGAATAACCCAAGTGCAAGTTCTTGATCAGATTAACACCATGTACAGGTTCTTCATAACAGTGGTCTAGACCAACCTTTTTCAAAGTATTACCTGCAAGAAACAGTTTGAATTTGGGGATGCACGTGGTACCCTACTGTCTGGTGAGAGAGAAAGACTTTCTGGAATAAGAATGGCCACCTGGGCTAAAAGCCACCCCCTTGTTAGTCCAGGAATATCAAAATCTGTGTTTGTCCATCACAAAAGCACCTCCAACTCCTAACAAGGGGGCTCTGCTACCCCTGGTCACCGCAGGGGCCTGCCAGAGGGGTTGAACAGCTGGCTTTTCATCTCTGGGGTGAGAAAATAAAAAACTCCAGCTTCTGAGATTACGAGTACAACTTACTGTGCTGTGTCTCAAGTCTACTCCCCACTTGCCCTCATTCCCACAGTCATGATTAGGGACTGAGAGGATACTGAGGAACAGAAGGCAGCGATGTGGCCGAGGCAGAGCATGGCCTCATCACCCTAAAATTTACAGAAGAGAAGAGGCCAAAGTGCCCATACTCTGGTCTTCACATGAAGAGTAACTTCACAAAAGCACAGAGGTGCCACCAGAGCAGGCCAGAAACAAAGGCAACTTGTTGCTGTGATGCTGAATCCCCAGTAGTTATCAACACGAGCCTTTCCAAAAGAAAAAAAAAAAAAAAGACCAACAAACTTTGGTGTACTGCTAGGAAGCTAAATAAGACAATCACTCAAAAATAAAAAATAAAAACAAAACTGTGATGACCACACATACTGTAACTAAATTTCCATCACAGGGTACTAGCGGAGAACATACAGCCACCTGCTATTATGGCACATTACACACACCACAGCGACAATTCAAGCAACAGAGGCCCTCTCATAGAGCAAAGGCTGTCACGAAGAAGCAAAAGATGAAGGCCCTGTTTACTGTGGACTTGGTTCACTCCAGTAATCATCATAGTGGGGGCTGCGGGCAGAGAAGAAGCACAGAACACCCAGGCAACTCTAAATAAACAAGCATCATTTACCCTATTCTCTAAAGGAGACTCCAACACCGGGGGTGGGGGGGAGTGGGTTATAAATTAAAACTAAAACAGATCTGTACAAGTCTTTACTCTGAGTCAGTAAGGTTTGGTCTCTGTTGAAGCCAGGACTTACAAGAAGGTGATTCGCTTGTCGTCATGGCCCCCCAACTTGCTTTGGGTGTATACATCAAGAGACGACACAAAGAGAATCACCTGAGACCAAGGGCATGACATACAAAGATTTCTTAGGATGTGTAAGGTCTACTGATTTCCCACAGAGATGCTAACACAGTTGCTCTAACCCCAAATTCTTTAAATATCCTACGGTGGCAACTAGAATACAGAAAACCCCATCTGCCAGCAAATCATCTCTCCAAGGCTGGAAAGGAGGGGCAGGAGGCAGGGAGCACGGGGAAGGCTGTTTCCCCAGGACTCCCTTGTTCGGTGGTGGCCACAGCAGAGCTTCCTTTGTCTTCAGCCTGGGCCAGACCTCCTGGAGGCTGGGGGCTCCAACAAGGCTCTATGGGCTCGAAACAGTCCGTGTGCAGTAACAGCCCCGGCGACAAGAGCGCAAGTGGAGTTATGAGTGACAGTCTACAGATCACTGATGACCGCCCGGTCAGTCTCCCCTCCCCACCTACAACAGATAACCCAGATAATCGGCCAGCACCAGTACCACTTCATCTCCTTAAGAGCAGGGAACAGAAATGAATTAGAAATAAAAACTTCTGACATGACCACTTGTTCCGGCTTGAGCTAGAACAAATGTGTCTGATAAACCACTTGCATTAAATAACACTTAAAATGTGCTACCTTCAGCACATTTCGGAGCATGAGATGCCCCCTCCCCCAACCCCATTTACTTCAGTGCACGTAGCCACCCAGGCAAATTTTTCTGTCGCTCAGCCAGTGGAATGGATGGCATACGCCAGATGTTACACAAGGCATTTATTTCTCAGAGAAGGCTGAGAGCCAGGAGAATTAATCTCCTTCTGCTAGGACCTCTGCCCCAAGCTTCTGGGGAAACAGTGAATTGGGCTCAACAAGGGAAAGAGCTACGTGATCCACTAATCATATTCAAAACATGAAAATGCAATGGAGAGTGTATCCCTTCCTGGTAGAAAGACCTAAAGACAATTAAAAAAAAAAAAAAAAGTCCCTTCAAACTCAAAGGAAGCTTAAAAAAAAAAAAAAAAGACAAAGTATAGGCAAAAAAAAAAATGAAGAAATGAGTAAATCGAACTTGCGACACTCCCCAAAGCAAGAGTTCTTGGTGACGGCTGGCTGGAAGAGGTCGAGGCAGGAAGGAGCAACGCGAAGACTGAGTGGCTGCCACCACAGCACCTCGCAGAATCCACAACAGCGCTCCCCAGTTTCCAAGGCCAAGGAGCAATTCCCAGGTTAAAAACTTTCTATTTGGAAGAAAACAAAACCAAAAACCACTCCAGAAAAAAGGTCAAGGGAAGAAGAACACTGTAGAAAGTCAAGCCGCTGACCTCCGGCGGATCACAAAGAGTCCGCGCTGAAGTTGGCCCAAGTAGATCCTCATCTTGGTGCTGTCACTTGTCTTCCTCACCCAGATCTGCAGGAGAGAAGGAAAGGGAACAAGATGAGAGCGGCTACAGTGAACACTGCGGAGCCAATCTTCCAGAGCATCAAAACACCTGCATGAATGAGGTGTGGGCGGAAAACTGGCAACCTCCTTCTGCCAGGCTGCGGGCCCCCCTACAGGAAACCTCTGGTGTAGAGCAGGCGTCAGCCCTGGACCTCCTTTCTCCTTCCTTCTCCCTCTCTCACACCTCTAATTAAGAAAATGGAAAGCACAGTGATCTCAGGTTCTATTTTTGCCTTGATCTTAAGGACTTTTTTTGATTTGGTTTGATTACAGCATTATCAACATTCAAAATACATATATTCATGAATATAAACTTTCAATCAAATTTGGAAATATTTTCCTTGCCCCAAGGGACTTCCATATCATAGTCTTTCACTACTCTGGTTTCCTGGCAATTAAGGCTAATGGTCATGGCAGAAAAAGAAGGAAAAAATAACAAGGAAAAAAAAAAAAAAAGCCCATGAGTGAGCTAAGGCCCAATTAGGATCATCAGAAGGCTAAATTCGCTTAAGACAGCCCTTCCCTCCTGACCATATCCTTTTCCCACAGATGGTATCAGAGGTCTGACATTTCACAGGGCAGATGCATTCTTGCGTAGAATGGAGAATGAGCTCTGGCAGCAGGGAGACCGCCAGAGCAGACGAGGGCACTCAGTAAGTGTCATCCCTGTGGCCAGGACTGGGAAGAAAGCTACCTCCTCAGTCACCTGACACACCTGAGCTATTTCATCTTTAGAACAACCCTACGAAGCACTATCCTCACCCCCATTTTATAGAAGAAGAAGGCTGAGTCAACTTGTCCGATGTGAATTCTGGTGCCTGCTGTCAAAACCCCTTGCTTGCTCCTGTCCACTCACCCAGCCCTGACTCTTCCTCTCACCTGTTCCTCATCCGCTTAATTAATGTGCAATCAGATGGGGCCAAAAGCATGATTAAGTTCTGCATCCCACCCACACATGCAAGCAGAAGTCTACGGACCTATCTTCTCCCTCCCCCATCCAGTTTTCAGGTTTTAAAAGTGTTTGTTCTCAGTCTCATTTCAACTCCTTTAATGTGGTTATTTAGCAAGAGAGAGACTTTAAATTCAAATACACTGGTTAAAAATAAAGTTAAAGACCTCACAGGAAGCTGAGCCTCTAAGGACCTTGCAGAAGCACTTTAAACTGAAAAATGACCCCAAGAAAGGCTGAAACAGGGAGTCACCAACAGGCTCAGACTCACTCAACAAATGTGACTGATGTCAGGTTATGCCAAGGCCAACTAGCTCCAGTGTCACTTAGAATTTGACCTGAAAAATCAGCTAGAATCCTTCCAAGAAGTGAGAAATGTTTTCCCATTACCAGAGTTGCATGGCTCTGATACACAGAGGCTTCTCCCCTCCAGGTGACATGTCTCAGTGTCACCATTTTCTTGTCAGACCTCCTTGACACTCTATTATGTCAAAAGATGACAATCTTCAAAAGAGAAAAAAATATATCTTGCATTTCTATTTTTCCTGAAAAATCTTGAAGTGTCACCAAGGAGGATGAGGCACTGGTTGTGAAGTTAGGTTTGAATCCTAGGAGGCCATGTGGCCAGGCACAAAGGCTCTGCTGTGAAGTCATAACACCTCTTGCTGACAAACAGCATGTCTCTCCATCAGATCCCCTGTTCTGGTTCTGGCTTGGCTGGGCTGACTCACAGACCCCAAGCCCAGAGAGAAAGGACATTCATATCCGGAAGGCTCTCCCTAACTTCGGAGTAAACAATCATTTTGCAAACTAGTCACATTTGAGGGCATTTTCAATTCAGGAAGCTAGGAGAATGGAAGAGGCTTAAGTTATTTCATAATCCAGTTTCATTAGATTTACTGTGCACTGGCACGAATAAGTTACAGAGGGTAGACACATAAAAATCAATTTCTTGGCAGACATTTGTGGACTGATAAAAGATCAAGCCAATCTAGCTATTAAAGTTTTACACTTTTTAAAACTACTAACAATACAAGTTACACATTGCCGACATCCCCCTAATGAAGAAGGGCCCATCGTAGAACTCACTCGCCAGTCATCCTATCCTGGAGCATAACCCTCTGAGCTGACTTTAGAACCAGTCACTATCCTACAGGAGAGACTCAAGGAAACCAATATCTGAGGGCCAGAGCCTGGCAGCTCACTGTTGAAGAGGCACAACAAGACGTGTCAGATTGTAAAGAGAACAGGCAAGGAGCAGTGTGTAGCTCAGACCTGGCCAGCATCCATTTACTGAGCACTTACTGTGCGCCAGACCCTGGGCCAGGTGCTTCATTAAATCTTCACGGCGCAAAACAAATCTTTTAGTACACACGAAAGCTCTAGAGAAATAAGGAAGATGGAGTATGCTCCACAAGCAAGTTCCGTGGTCGGTGCACGGTTACCTTACAAAGCAGGATCTGAACACACAGGTATCACACAGACTTGCCTTCTGTTCTTTCCTGTAGTCTCCCTCAGTGGTTCCCAACTCAATGACTGTATGTGGAGTTCACCAATACCATCAGGAATATACAAATCCATATCCTGTTGTTAGTCAAGCAAAGTAAGGGATTTCCGGGGATATTTTGTCTCCATGCAATTTCTGTCGGGAAGTGCTGACTGAGATCCTAACCCACACATGACACACGATTCCACTGTCCGTTCTTGGTAACACCTGTACTGCAGGTTTGTCACACTTTGCTCTCCTGAGGGGGGAGGGAGTTCGGCCCCTACCTCATTGGCTCCGACAGAGCTGATCACACAGCTCAGTTTCTGGTTGTCCTTTGACTCCAGATAGATGGCCTGACTCTTGTGGTACCTGCCAGAAACAAGACACAAGTTTATGTAGTATGTTTTTAACCACTTTATTGAGATAAGACTAACATTAAAAAAAAAAAAAAAGCCATACATATTTACTGTTTATAACTCGATGAGTCTGGGGATAGGTACACATACCCGTGAAATCATCACCACCATGAACATATCCATCTATTCCCAAAGTCTCCTCCTGCCCTCTTCATCAGAATTATTTGTTGCTGTTATTTTTTCTTTTGTAGAAAGAACACTTTGCATAAGGGCTATGTTCTTAACAAATTTTAAGTCAATAACACAGTATTGTTAAAGGCACCAATTTTAAAAAAGAAAGGAAAAAAGGGAAGAAAGAAAACACCACAACAAAAAATATAATTAAAAGTCTTAATTTACATTTGAGGAAGAGTCTGGATTTCAGGTTTAATTTGAAGGCCTCCATCCTTGTATTACATCAGATGGCCTCCTAATCTTCTCCTAATCTAAAACTTATACTCCTTGATCCTTCTGCAGAGGGAAAAAGGAGGCAAGGGAAAGGCTGGGAAGCTAACTTCATATTTACTTTTTATTTGGACTATATACCCCAATTCAGTCAAAAAATATAACCTATTCCCACTTTCCACCCATCCCAAAACACTCAACAATCTGTTATTTTATTTTCAATATGTCCAATTTAAGTCATCCACAAGAAGGCAGGCCAAATTCAACTCTTTCTTTGGTCACTCATTCAGCAAATACTCATTAATCACTTCCTGTGTAGCACTGAGGATGCTGGAGGTTGGAGGTGGACAGTGAACAGGAACAAGGTCTCTGAGATCACACAGCTTCAAATACAGCAGCCGTGAAGAATACTGAGTAATCACACATTCTGAGTGTCAGGGTGTGCACCACAGGGGATCTGATGTGGCCTGGTCCATCAGGAGAGTTGCCTTGCATGGAGTAGACCACAGAGATACTCCATTTCAGCCCCAGTAGCCATCCTCTCACCCTGTAGCATAGGACCACCTTCAACTTCTACAAGTTCAGGGATAAGGCCGAGGATGAAAGTGAGGAAGTCAGGGCCAAAGCCCAAATGAGACAACAGCAGCTGCCACAGGATGAAGGAACAGCTGCTGGATTATAAGAGCTGGAAACATGCACCAGGCTGCTGCTGGCAGCCCTGACTGGGGCCAGCCCTGTCAGTCAGGAACATAACCTCTGGTTCATTCTGGCTGCAAAGATCAGGCTAAACAGACCCACTAACTCATGTAAATTCTACCAAAATGCATCTCCCAGCAAAGTACTGCATTTTATCATTACTTCTGTGGGGGGAAAAGGCAGACTATTTTGCTGGTATAATGAAATAATCTACTGCCAGGATATCACAGTAAAGAGATGTACTTTACTCCCACAATGAGCTTTTTCCAATCCAGGTTCTAAGCACTCTTTAACCTGCTACTTAGGAGCTGAAAACTCAGGTTTCCAACTCAATTTACTTCCTGAAAACACTGTTAAAAGAAATCGAATCATAAATGCAATTAGAACAGCGAGATTGGTTTAGACTCAGCTTTAAAGTTGCTTTTGGCCAGAGATCAGTTGGTAAACTGGGTCAGGGGACCTTCATTATGCTAAATATGTAATATCACAAGGTCTGAAGTATACAGTACATGAGGAAAGGCTGAATTAGTTCACAGCGTGACTCAAAAATTCCAGTTTCCCTCCCACATCTAAGCCAACTTTCCTATGTGAATAGTAACATCTGAAGTGATGGTTAGAGTAAAATTACAGAGCGGGAGAACATTTGAAGTTATTCTATGGGGATCGTGAGTTATTAAAGAAATAAAGACACAAAGCATGTACCTGGCCTCAAGTCATTCTGATACTATTTCCTAAATACTTTAATAAAGAAAGGTCACAGTGTGGTGAAGGAGTATGTTACTAGTGTGGAAACATGCTCAATATACTGCTAAGTGGAGGGGGGAAATCTATGTCCATCACGTTCCTTTCTTATAAAAACACATATGCATGTTATGTGTATCATACGCACACAGAAAAAATTGGTTAAAGTTACATAGTTAAGATGTATAATAAAAAGTGTATTACAACTTTATAGAAATATGAAATGTAAATTAAGAATGGTATTCTTTTTATCACATGCTTTCTTTTTTCTTCTTCTTTCTGAAATAAGCAGGTATTAGTCATTAAAAATTAAGTAAATCCTGGTCTGGAAAATACCTAAATAACAAAGATGGGTAAAAACAAAACTTGATGCTAAAATTAACGACTTAATGTCTTCAAAGACAACAGCTAACTCTGGGAGACTAGTCAAACAATTCTCATGAGATGTGCCGCATTTTCCTTCAAATGTGTGCAGAATCCAAACCCCAACACCTCTGACTGGCTTTAAAATGAATACCGGAAGTAAACAATGAGATCTGGTCTGTTACCCACCCACCCACCCCCACCCCCCCGGCCAAGAGGTGGTCTGGGACTTGAGCATCTGGCCACCTCCCAAATCTGCCTGCTTTGGGGTCACCAAATGGTGGTGGCTTGAATGTCCACCATTGGTCACCATCTGCTCCACAGCAGAGCTGGCCAGCGTGTTTCCCAAAATAACCCACTTCCAAGCCAACGGATTCTCAGACCCTCCTGAACCAGAGTCTCACACACCACAACACAGTCTTGAGGAACTGTTATCCCTGGATATCAAATCTATTCAACCATCTGAATTCTCTGGGGAAAAAAAAATCCTCAGAAATTAGTGTTCATATTTTCAAGATGAAACTAAAAAGTATAGGACAACCTTAACATACAAATTTACTTTTTAATTTCTAAAGACTAATAAAAGAGGAGGAGAGAATTCAAAATAAATATAGACATAAAAACTGTTAAAAAGCAGCAACAATAGAGCTAAAAATGTAGTTTATCACTTTTTTGCCAATTAACTCATTTTATAAGCTGCAACTCAGATAAAAAAAAATAGTTTAATAGCCTCAGAGAACAAGCCCCAAAAGTCAAACTGACTTTATTACTTTATTACTAATGGAAATCCTGACCTGGGAATCCCAACAAATGAGCTCTTAGAGCTTTGCTTCTACTATTAAACCCAATGAACTAGAATCAACAGTACTATTATGGAAGAAAGCAATTTCTTCGAAAGGTGGGTCAAAAAGGAGGGGTAGAATTAATTTAATTTTGTATCCTACTGGGAATCCTGATATTAACGTTTCATTTCCCAAAAAACCTGAATACCATGTTACAGCTCTGGAACCTCAAGGAGTCCCAATACCAGTTGTAAATATTCACCATCTTAACAGTCTTTCTCAGTCACATTAGCAGCCCGAGATTTAAAGTGGGGAGAGATCACCGGCACCATCAGTAGTTATTTTAAAATACCAGCTACTTTTGTGGTACTTTCTAAGAAGGGTCATTAGTCCAAATCAAAATGTGAGGAAAACCTAACAGCAGGGCATAAAATGCCTTAAAAGCACTACTAGACCAAGGCAAAGCGAAAATGCTTATCTTTCAAAATAAAATGTAGCTTGGTAAGTGTTCATGCCAAGATGGGAAGCCTGAATCACACTCATTTTGCTGAAGTCATTTAAAACTCAATGAAACACGTTTGCCAGAACTACCGTTGTACCCAAATACTCCACACCACTGGAAAGAGCATAGAGCGGTTCACTCGCCCTCCCAGCCACAGGCTGTGACTGGCAAAAGAGAAGAATGAAAGCCTCCTAACTGACAGGACACAAAGGCTAAACATCAAGTTGAGACTGGTGAGAGATGAGGCCAGCTATGCACTGGTCAGGGCGTGGGCCAGGAACCCCATGAACACTTTCCAAATGTGGCAGGGAAAGGAGAGACCCACCTTCCCACAAATGTGTCATCAACTGACTGCCAAAGCTAAAAGGAAAAATACAGAATACAGATGAAAACAACAGTCTCCATATTTAATAATACGCAACTTAAAATTCACCGAAAAAGGAAAATCCTCCCAGAGACCTTCCTTTCAAAATTTCTGCAGCCCTGTGAGAAAGACAGCGAAATTCACTCAAAATGCTCAGGTCTAGCACAGCAAACGTGACCACCCTATTTACATTATGAAACACCAGGAATCGTGGATCCCTTCTTTAGGAAAACAAGAATTTTATCTTACTGCATTTTCACCCTAAAGACAAGTCTCAAAGTCTAAAAACTAAGCCTTAGAAAGAAGATCTGAAGCAACGCAATTACAAAATGAACACCATTTAAAATATCACATAGCTTTAAGATTCATAGATCCGTAAAAATGTTAGTGATAAATCTCATCGTTTTTGAAGACGGCTCTTATGTGCGGGCTTGATCTTTAAAGGTTATTTGGCTTTCATTATTAGAAACATTTTTCATCTTATTTTGCCCCCTCAGTGTGTTGAGCTGTTAGGGCCTGCCACCTAGTGGCAATATGTTCTGATAAGCAATGTTAAGATACACTAACTGGCCTTTTTGAAGAAAGCCAAATAGTCAGATGAGAGGGGCAGAAGTCACTAAGATCAGGCTCACAGAGGCGGCCTTCACCACCCGCTTATTAACTCACTGTAACCTAATATTTTGGTGGAATGGATTTATTTCAGGAATGACTAGATTTCTAAGCATTTCTGCCAACTTCAGAAGGATAATATTTTAAGGTAATCAATTAATCTTGGGATTTTTCTTCTTTAACAAAGCTCAAACAATTCAAAATAACCATTACTCTAACTTTGGAACTTTGGGTTAATACATTCAAACTCAAAAGATCATTAAAAATGAGAGCCATCATAAATGATAATTACACAGCATTAAATAACCTCAGATAAACATTCTCCATACAAACAAGTGGAAATCCAGAATGCAAATGTGTCCACCATGACTTAAACTGAGTATGCCTGCATATGGACAATGAATAAAAGAATATGTCAGAATTAAAGGAGCTGTCACAAGGAGGTAGGACCCAGGGTGGCTTAACGCCTAGCAGAATCTGGGGCTACAGTGCCGATAGTAAATGTCTGTTGAACGAATAAGTGAATGAGTTTATAAGTCTTCTCACACTGCTTTACAATTTCCTTTCTGATGGAAATGCTGGTGGTCTGAAGATTTTAAACTGTCTTTATTCTCAAACATTTTCTGGCACATTAAAAAAGCTAATGTAACATACCTATATACTCACATGCATCTAAAAAATAAAATTATACAAATACCAATTAAAGAAAAAACTGTCTTTAACATAAACTGATAATGTTTTAGGATTCAATTCCCCCACGTATGTTTCCTGGAACCCTCATATAGTAGGATGATGAATGAAAAAAGGGTACACTGGGTCAAATAAATAATACTTGATAACATCTCAGAAATTCACAGCACACATGAGCCTATCAGAGAACCCAAAGAGCACCTACAGTGAAGAAAACCATTTAATTTAACTAACATGGTCATCCCCCAGACTCATCTGACTACAAAATGCTTTTTTCCACAGAACACCTATTAAATTTTAGTGCACAAGGGAAGAGTTAAGAGAAGGTAGAGAGGGACATAAGCCCTGGCCTCAGTCTACAGGGGAATCACCAAAGATAGAAGCCTACAAATTCTAGTAGGATGCCAGCAGCTGAGAGAGAGAGAAGGAGGGCTCCCATCAGAACACGTTTTCAGGAAACACTGCCTTCAGAGATCAAATGAGTAGTATTGATCAAATGACTCCTGACACACTTTTTTATTTTTATTTTTTAAAAAGCAAGCTCTATGCCCAACATGGAGCTCGAACTCTTGACCCCGAGATCAACAGCTGCATGCTCCAGTGACTGAGCCAGCCAGGCGTCCCAGGCCTGACGCACTCTGAAATGTTATTCCGCTTCAGTACTATGTAAGCTAAGCAGGAGCCATACTCGGGAACAATGAGATAGAGCCCCAGCCTTCTTTCCAAGGGGTTCTTTGAAGACTCTTAATGAATAATCTGTGATTTTCCATAACATACCATCTTTTATCATAGTACAATTTCCCGTCTTCTATCCGAGCTTCAAACCTCTGGGCTGGAGACTCTGCGGGTGTGGCAGGCAAGTGTTCAGGAGAGGACGGGGACGCTGGAGGAACCAAAAATATTTCAGTGACTAAGCGTGTAACAAGCACATGGATCCAACAACATGCTTTAACTGAAATGCTATTAACGAGCAGCAATAATCATGATCATTCAGTCCTTAGGGGTGTAAAAACGAGAATTCAACAAAATTCTTGTATATTACACCTAACTTGCTCAAAGCAACCCTGTGAGGTAGGCAAGGCAAAGATTAACCTCACTGAACAGAGGAGAAACCAGGGATGCAGGCAGGCTAAGTCATTTGCCCAAGTGACCATCGGAAGCCTAGAAGGGCAGGAATTAGGAAAATCTCTTTAGAATTTTAAATCCGAAGTCATTTCTAGAACTATTTATCACTAGGTAGAGCAGGCTATCATGTATGCACAGAGTCAAGCCAAGACAGTGCTAATAACTACAGTGGGTTCAAAGGATCTAAATTCACACACTTCCATAACCCCCTCCCCATCATGCCTTCAGAAACACGGCACGTCTCTGTGGACCACGGTGACTCTCAGAAGGAAATTGTTTAGAGAAAAAAGAATCTTGTTTCCTTCCACCAGGCTTGGTGAGTGGACAGACATGTGAGTAATCATGGTGCTTAAAACGTAACAATGCCTTGCCTGTCCAGAATTCTATTCTGCAGCCTAGCACGGACTCTCAAGTGCCACTCTGGAAGGAACCGCCGCGAACACTGGGCTGGCCTCTTATGTAAGCTGGGACTGGGAGTCCCTCACCAGAGCCAGGCCATGAAGCACCACTGGAACAGCAGTGCCCAGCACTTAACTCTACAAATACTGAAAAATCCTTCCAGTTTCATTTCCAGAAATGGAAGAGGACCTAAATCTTATGCCTGATGCCTACACAGAAGGAAACCTTTACCAGCCTAGCATCAAATGTCTCTTTTACAAGAAATCAAGGAAAACATAACTTTAAACGTAACAGGGTTAAAAAAAAAAAAAAAAAAATCAGGGGAGCGGGCACTTAAAGCTCCCTTCAGTTTTCATGATGACTACTCTTAGGCAAATGATGGACATTTTATTTTTGAAAATTGCAACAATCCCGTCAGGTATAAGCATGCTTTTCCCAAAACATGATAAAAAAGATTGCACAAATGCCAGCAACACTGTGCGCTCACCTGGTCTCTTCGGTGACTTAAGCTGTAGGAAGAACAACAAGAAATCTTAGAGCAGATCATTTTAGATACAACGTAAAGTGACAAAGGTATCAAAAACGACTGAACATGTAATGTGAACAACACAAGCCTAAGCTTTCAAATAAAGCAAAAAAATCAAACTGTACCTTATTTAACGTTCTCAGATCCTCCATGATCTGTTCATCTGTTAACAAATAGTTTAGCTGAGGTGTCGAGAGTTAAAGGAACGTGTCTGAGAAGCATGGTTTCCAAGCAAGCAGAAATCAACAAAACGGTAGCAGCATTTTAGGATTTATAGTGGGACTCTGTCGGATGCTGTTTCTACAAACATTCCCCTCTTGAAGTTGCTGATCCTATTAAATGTCATGGTGCCCAGGTACGTAAAAGAACTCACAAATTTCTTTCAAACATCTCTAAGTCATTCAGTTACTCCAAGAATGAGAGCACAGGACACAGTACAAGAACTTCCTCCTCAATTTATGAAGTGCTTTTCTGTTCCAAAGATCTGAAGCCCTGTGCGATCGTGCGCGCGCGCACACACACACACACACACACACACACACACAGATGTGGGCTTATTCTTCCCACATAACTTAAACCCCCAGTTGCAAAGACAAAGGAACCTGAAGTTAAACCCTTTCATGATGGCAGACAATTGAGTCATATTGTATAAATGGCTATTTATCCTCTTCTCAAGAGGACAGAAACAGAATTTTGCTGTGTGCGCCCTCACCCCCTCCCACTTTTATGATTAAAGGGCTTTTTTATGTGACTGAAATCTCATTTAACAACTTGCGTTCCACTGTTTTCAGGATACAGATAATAGAGGTACAAAAGGCACATATTACTGGCCTCATTTTACAAGTAGAAAAATTAAGGCACGTGAAATCTGAGGTCACCCTTGAATCTCCAAATGTTAAAACCAGGTTGAACTTCCGGCACAAAGTTCCTTTCCAAATAACTGCTCTCTACAAATTCCTCTCACTAGAAGCAGCAGCAGTTGAGGACTCAATAAAATGGCCATTCCCAGGGCGCCTGGGTGGCTCAGTCGGTTAAACAGCCAACTCTTGGTTTGGGCTCAGGTCTGATATCGGAGTCATGGGAAAGAGCCCCACACTGGGCTCTGTGCTTAGCATGGAGCCTGATTGGGATTCTCTCTCCCTCACCCTCTGCCCCTCCTGCTTGTGCTTGAGCTTGCTCTCTCTCAAATAAATAAATCTTTTTTTAAAAACTGGCTATTCCCTAGCCCAGGGATAAATACACATGCCTGCCAATCACATATAATTTCTATAGGACAATGGCCATGTATAGTCTAGCAAACGAATAAGCAAAGGATTCAATAGTCTTAAGAAAAAAAGCAATTAAGGCTTGATGCAAATGGATATCAGGAGCGGGTTTTCTCCTCTTGTCTGGGATGGGGACAGGATCATTTGGTCGCCTCCGCAACTTTCTGGTCATGATGGGTTTCACTTCCATAGAATCTGTGGCAAGAATTGAATGGGTAAATCTATCCAACTCCCACTTGAAGTAAGAATCGCTGTACTATAAGAATATCTGCCCCACAGCCACCCAATCAGAACTGTCTTATTGGGGACATTCGGTTCATTCATGGACCAAGCACAACACCCATATCAGATGTTGGGGGGAGGGGACTGTGTTTAGAAGACCCAGACTGTCTGGCCTAAGCGCATGCGCCTCTCAGAAATGCAGCCCAGCCATGTGCAGTCTACCTGTGGGAGCATCTCTCCAGCATCCCGAAAACTAGAACTTTCCTCCTCTTCCCTCAAATTCAGAAGCCACAGAGTGGTAGGCTCTTGGGATCAGAAGGTAGGCTCTTTGGATCATCTAGTTCAACTAATTCCTGCTACTCCCATGGAGAGAGGGAGAACTGAAGTGCACTCATGCACAAGACTCTGAGAGGCCACTGGCCTCAGTGCCACCCTCTTTATAGGACGTGTTCATTCACAAACCTGGACTTTCATTTTGTTTTATAACCTCTTATAGCTACTTGACTATCAAGAATGAGCTAACGAAGACTCATAATAATGTCCCTTTCATTCTTCTTGACTTCTCTCCGCAGTCTGACACTGTTGCTGACTCTCCTAGCCTTAAATCTCTCCTCCCCTAGCCACCACCACACAGGTCTCTACTCTCCTCATCTGCCTCCTTGGGCTCCTTTCTGCTGGTGACCACCGCAGTCCAGTCGGTTTTCTGCGTGTCCCAGTGAGCCTCCATCATCAATGCCAGCTCCCCCAACCTTCTGAATGGCAACGTATGCCCATCGACACCATCCACTCTCAATGACCCAAGTGACCTTACTTCGTGTCTCACCTCCCACGGCTGCTTCCTCTCCTGTGTCTCGGGGGCATTACAACTGTCCATCTTCCCCAGTCAGAACAGAACGTCATTGTGACTTATCTTCCTTCCCCCAAACATCATATTCACCAGATCACAGGCAATTTTGCCATTAAACCACCTCTCAACTCCACCCATCATCCTATTCTCACCTCCCTCAGAGCGATCTTCCTAACGCACAAATCAGATCATCCCTTTCTTATTCAATATTTTTATGGCTTGCCACACTCCACAGAAAAAAGGCCAAGTGTCTTTTTTCTGGTCTTACCCCTTCTTCATTCACACACACACTGTGTGAGAGCTTTTGGCTAAGTCTCTCACCCAAAGTCACCTGCCTTACTACACCCTCAAGCCTTTACATGCCGTCCCCTCTGCCTGGTCCCCTCTTTTCTGCCCGGCATACTCCTACACAACACCCCTGAGAGTCAGCTCAACACTCCCCATCCCATGATGGTTTTCAGAGTCACACCATCTCCCGAGCAACCAGAGCAAACCTCTGTACAAACCTCGGCCAGCAAGCACCACACTGTATGGGACATCCTCCCCAGAGACTCCTGAATTCCACCCCGGCACCTCACAATAGTTCGGGCATACAGTAGGGGCTCCACAGTTTCCTTCGGAACAACTAGATGAGATCAAGCCTGACGAGGTCGTTCATTCATGACCATGCATACTATCAGCACAGCAGACAGGACAGCCTTACAGAATTCAAGTGTAGCCCTTCTAACACAGCAACACGCATGATCTGCGAGTAAATAATAATCATGTACAAAGTCACAAAATACTTCTGCGTGTTGTTCTTAAGAAGGGAAATGAGCAACACTGATTTTCCCCCTATACATGGAGGGAAAGGGATAAGAACCACAGACCTAATGAGTATTTGGAAAGATGTACATGGAGTGGGTGGAGGCAAAAGGAAGGAGGACAAACACACTTGCCCCTGAGAAAAAGGGGGGGGGGGTCAATCATCCTCTCTACAAGAAATGGCTCACCATGTCTCTCTTTCATATAAATAAATAAAATCTTTAAAAAAAGAGAGAGAGAAATGGCTCACCCTCTGCGGAGCTGGTGTGCTTCTCCAGTGACTTACTGGCCACCAGGTGTGAATCCCTACTGCAGCTGTGACCTAAGGCGGGCTACCTAAACACTCTGTCTCAACTTTCATCTATAAAATGGAATTATCGTAATACTTCCCCCACAGGATGCTGGGAGGGTTACAGGAGATGATACCAGTAAAGCCCTAAACACAGCGCTGGGTGAGCAAGAGTTCAATCGATGCTAGTTTTTATTATCGCATCTGCAGCCAGGTAAACACTATACAAATATCTTTTTAACAAGTCAAGGTGCAAACAGCTGAATGAAGTTACATCTTCAACAACAACCAATGTCAGCTGTGAGGCTTTGCAACATTCACGCCTAATTCGGAAAACAAGATGTGAAGGGAGTTCACCCAACCCAAAGACTGCTAGAGAAAGAGCACCTAGCATGTGAACATCACGGAATGTTCTGTCCACCAAAGACAATGGCCCAGTGTGCACTGTCGTCTGGGCTGCCAAGTAAGGCAGGTGGGGCGGGTGGGCAATACGTAATGGAAGTAAGCCAAGTAAAGGCACAGCTGAGAGAATGTGGGAATAACCCAGTCTAATCATGGCCAATAAGCTCAGAAAGTCGTAGCTGCATCACTCATAGATCAGAAAATACAATCGAATTCTTCTTATGAAATAGTGAAAATCGATCTATTTTATTAGCCTAGTCACCACAATAACCTAATAAATTTTCATCCAAAAGACGACTTCAGCAGAAGGAAGGTGTTCTGAAAATGCCTCTGAAATGTACTGGCCTGTCCCCACCACCATCCAGGAGAGAAGGAGTGGGGAACAGGCCTGGCCAGTGGTCCAGGTGGAAGATGGGACTCGTGGGGAAGACCAACATGTAAACATCACAGCCCCAAAACTACACAGCAGATTACCTACTCCACTCCCTTTGCTCCAACCTCCTGATGTCGATTTTTCACAGAGGGAAAGGATATCTGACTACGTGGGTCTGAATCCACCTAGAAGTTCCACGCCTCGTGAGAAGCAAGAGGCTGGAAGTCCGAGTTTATAACATCAGGGTCCTTGGAGTTTGGCCAGCGAGAGTCCCAAGGGGCTCAGTCTGGGTCCAGCACAAAAAACAAACTTCCGGAGGTGACACCCAGACCTTGGAGCATGGCACCCCTGTAGAAGGCACTCGAGTGGGAAATCAGTCTGCCTTGCAGACGAGCCCAACACAACTCGGACTTAAATCAGAAAGCCTCTCAGAAAACCTAGAACCCTTCATGGGTTTGCTTCTGTGGGGATAGTATCTGCGATCCAACCGAACACCAAACACACCAGTGGCCGGGGGCGGGGGGGCGGGGGGGGAGGTGGTACGAGGGATGGGACAGGAAACAGAAACACTGAACGAGCGCTCCTTTCCGAACCACCTCGTGTATGTGACAAGAGCACAAATCCTCCTGCTCTGCTCCCGGGGAATGCCAGCAGGAACGGCCACACCCGACAGACACAGGCACTCTCCAGGTAGCACTGGGCATGCTGGCTAAGAAATGGGAGTGCAGGCTCAATCCGTGCTGGGCAGAGCCACTACAGCACCGTCCCTATGGAGACATATTCCTGATAACATTAATTACCTGCAATTACCATACAATTAGCACTTCCCTGCTGGCCTTGGGTTCCACACTTCTCTGGGCCTAGTCATTCACTCCAACACAAATGCAGTAAAAGCTTCATATGAACGTACTTTACTCAGACCAACCCATACTTGTTTAGCTACTGAGAAAATATCAGTTGCAGTGACTCAAAGGAGCATCCTTAAGAAAAAGAATGTTGGGGCGCCTGGGTGGCTAGGTCAGTTGAGCATCTGACTCTGGGTTTCAGCTCAGGTCATGAGATCAGAGCCCTGAGCTGCGCTCCGTGCTCAGCGGGAGTCTGCTTAAGTTTCTCTCCCTCTGCTCCTCCCCTACCCCCCAACACTGGTTTGCACTCTCATAAAAAAAAAAAAAAAAAAAAAAAAAGCCACTGCAGAGTGACCACTGTAGCAGATTGGCAATGACCCCCAAACCAGGAGCAGTACAACACGGGGCGAGCCTAGAGGCCCAGAGCAAAGCCCAGGACACCCATGCCCCTCTCTAATGGGTTGGCAGGCTCATCAGCATCAGGAATGGACACTGCGGGTGCCTGTGGGAGGTGCATTGGGGGAGGTGAGAGAAGAAGGAAGGTCAGGTCTTCAGTGACCAACCAGGGTAGGAACCAAGGGCCCCAGCTCCCTCAGGCAAAAAGCTGTCCAGAGAATAAGGATGGTGCTGAGAGAGTGAACCTCCTCTGTACTCTGGAACACCTGGATTCCACAAGGGCAGCACCAGCAAAGACCATCTAGTGAAAAGCCCGCTCCACCCAAAATCCAGGTCACCTCTTTCCTTCTCCCCACCCAGACACTTGTGTGGGGCCTCCTCTCCTTGCCTGGACTTCCAAGGTTCCTGCTCACTGGCACCTGCTCCTCGTTGTGGGAAACCATGCCTGCATCAGTACAACCACAGAGACCTCGGCAAGGTTTTACAATCAGTAAAAACAAGCTGAGAAATCTTCACCTTCATTTAGGAGCACGCTCTGTGGACACCGCCTTACACTGGGCAAGATAAAGAGGCTGTGCCAGTCACGTAACGACCAAAATATAAGCTCCTTGAGGACACACACCTTACCTATTAGCCTCATTTTATGAATCACTCAGTACCACACGAATCCACAGAATTTCCATGATAGATAGCATCATGTGGTGGTTAAGACCAATTCTGCCTTACACACTATCACGCTGAGGCACTTTGAGCAAATGCCTCCGTTCCTCTGAGGCTGCTGTGCCACGTCAAGTCAAAGGACATCACAACTTCCCAATCCCTCAGTGCTTACTGTGTGTGCCAGCGGCTCTTTCAAGCACTTTATAGGCACTGTCTCACCCCATCTTTGCACCAAACCTCCAAAGTAGATTTTACCATCTCCCTCCTAAATGAGAAAACCCCACCATAGAACCAAGTTCATGACAGCGCCAGGATTCATCCACATCTATCAGCCTAACGAGGCAGTTCTAACATTTTTATGTAATACCTGGCTCGATGTAAGTACTCAGGAAACAGTCCTTTAGCATTATATTTTGATATTATAATTTTGATTTTAATATTATAAATACTCATGGCTCCAGCTATGAATCCACTTATCTTCTAAAGGAAACTCACAGTAGCTGCCACAGGGGCCTGAGGCTTGGAAGATGCGCCGGTGAGGCAAAATTTACAAAAGAAAATGAAGTAGTGGTTGGTGGACTGCTGAGACAAAAGAGAAGAGGCAAGTATCCTCAAGACAGGGAGAGGACAAATGGATGAAAAATGATAAAGCTCCCACACATTAAGTTCTCATTGATTATCTGGGTTACTTATCACCGTGGCCTCAACTGCAGAGAAAACTCACACTCAGGTCATTCCACCTCCACCCTCACTACTCAAAGTGTGGTCCAGCCAACAGCATCGGCAGCCCCTGGGAGGTGGTTAGAAATGCAACATCACAGGCTCCACCCCAGACCCACTGAAGCAGAAGCTGCACGTCATCGAGACCCCCAGCTGACTCCCGCACACACCCAAGCTGGGGGAGCACTGATCAGTAATTCATCCTGGTCTCCTTACCGACAGTACACCTTTCTACCTGCATAACCCATTGTCCTAAGTTCTTCTCAAGCGGTGTGGGCAGTGGAGAGAACCTCCCAATAACTCCCACAGTGTCTGCAAATGCTTTCAGTCCCGCTCGGACAAAGCAGGTCACTTGATCTTCTCATTCCCAACGGGTTATTTGGTCTGAGTGTCCCATTGGCCTCTAATTCCAATGTTGTTTTTCAAGAGATCTTCACGTTGAACCAGAAGAGGAGATTTTAAGAAATATCTTTTCCGGGCAGAGCAGATATTGGGCATCAATCCACAAAGGTGAAATAAGTCACTCAATGAGAGGAATGAAATCAGGCCTTTAATCCAGGACCATAGCAGCACCATCTGTGGAAACGCTAATTATCCTTCTAGCTCCACTGCCTTTTCTTCCGACATTCTATCATTACCTTGGCACAGCTTTCCATACCAAGGGTACCAAATGGCTTGAGGAAGGACATCGGTACCTTTAATGCCCATGGCTAGCTTTAAGCACTTGTATAATCTATTTTACTGCGTTACAAATGACTTCCCTGCATTTATTTGTCTTTTCTACCCTGGCAGGCTCAGCCTCTAGTCACTGGGGATGCCTCCTGTCCCAGTTAAGATTCAGGCTGCAAAGCGGCCTGGCCAAACAATGTCTATTGCTTGTCAATAATCAGGATGCCAAATCACAGGTAAGGTGATGATATCCCTCCCTGCAGATGGAAAGGGAGCAGCTATAAACGGACAATATTTCCCACTAGCCTAATGAAGACTCCTGAACATCTGGTGGCTCTAGCAGAGAGCGATGAGGCATCAATGCCAGAAACAGCCACCATCAAAGAAAACGGTGTACAGGTCAGAAAGCAGGCCGGCAGACTGGTACCGAACAAGGCAGCACAGTGCTAGCAGTCTAATCAACAAAGCGTGGCCACAAGAACAAGATGGTGCTGTCTGAAAACGCTATTTTAGCATCCACTCTCACCAAAAAAACATTTCTGAGCCGCTTTCAGAGGCCTTCAAGGAATTAATTCCTTCTGCCAAGTCTTTCAAAAAGAGAGATATCAGAAGAGAGATTTTCAAGAATCAGATCCCCCACTTCAAACACACCACATTCTCATAGGTCTATCATGGGGATTGGGCTAGAAGTTTACGTTAACCAAAGGCCCATGTTGGGTCACAGCACCAGAAATACCGAAGAGGAAATACCATTTAACTGTTACTTTTAAAGTCCACCCCCAGGAACTTCACGTGAAAACAATGCATCTCTCATGGACCTCTACTAAAATTAGATATGCCAGAGCTCCAGCACCTCCTGTACATGATAAGAGGGAAATCCGGGGGTGTGCAGAAGGCATGCGCTTACACATCCAGGTGACAAACTCACCACTGACTTGTCTTGCAATATTCGCTGACAGAAATTTTGCCAAGTTCCAAAATATCTAGTTCAAGCCACTTCCCGCTCTGTATCCTTCTAGGATTCATCAGTCTACATATGGCAACAGAACAGTCAGCCCATATTGCTTCTCCCTTAAACTTGCCTACATCCTGCTGAGTTCCCGTATGCGGATTACTAAAAACTAGAAGGCAAGGGAGGGACTGGCACAGAGTCTAATGTAACTTTACTACCTTTACAGGAAACTAGTTCAGTTTAGCTTACTCCTGCCAAATTTGTACCTACTGTCTGAAATGTTCACAGTAACACCTGGGGAAGGGATCTAAGAGCATAGATGATATAGTCAAACGCCTTTGTTCTCATATCTAGGTCAAAGGAAGACAATGCCTTTTCTATAATTAAGGCAGACTGAAAAAGAAGCAGAGAGATTCCCACCACCACAGAGGGACTTGGGTAAGTCATCCATGAATGGCAGCTGACCCAGGAACTAAATGAAATAAAGCATAAGCCAGCAGCTGCAGCCAGGACTAAAGGTCTACCATTTACTGAACACCTGTTACACGCAGGGCACTGTGCCAGGCACTCACATCTCTGACCACAATCCTGTAAGACAAGGTCTGATCAGCCCTATTTTATAGAGGGGGGAAAAAGGCTCAGAGATGTTCAGTGGCTTGACCAAAGTCACACAGCCAATACCAGACAGAGCAAGAACTCTGAGCCTTCGTGTCAAAGCCCACCCTCCTTCCAGCTGGCTCTGCTTGGACAAGGAACTGAGGTAAGAGAGAGGAGGTCCTGCCCAGGGCTCCCGGGACCCTGCTCTGGGGGGCTTTCATACCTCCTGTCAGCTCCATCGTCAGCTTTTCATTTTCGATCATTTTCTTCTTCTCTTCTAGCTCAGCGATCAGGTTCTCTTTCAGCTCTACCTTCTTGTCTTCAAATTCTTTCACCGCTGCCTTCTTTTCTTTAATGTAGTTTCTCTCCACCTGTTCAGTCTGAGGAAAGGAGAAAACACAGGCTAAGGCTCCATTAAGACCCTCGCAGCCAGGGCTCCAACTGCAAGTTTGGCTCTACACTCAAGAGCCCAGAAAACACCTTTATGAGAAATGTGGGATAGCGGCACTCACATGCGCACTGACAGTAACGGGATGTCTGGGAGCAAGTTTCCCAACGAATGCATAAAATTGAACCATAGGACTTCTGCTTGTTTTTACAAGCATACCCGCCTTGCTACTCAGTATTTCCTCTCTTCCACCTCTTACACTGCACGGCTTCCATGCTAAAATGAAACTTAAGATTCTCAAAGACAAACTCTTTTAAAGCCCCAATTTCGAAGGAAAATAGTACATTCCGGATGAAATACCTACATTCAAAATTAATTGCAATTACAAAATACTGAGTTGAGATGACCCAAGTTACTGTATTTGTTGATAAAGATCAACTAGAGCAGAAGGTCATCTATTAGGTACCTGAACCCTCAAGTACTCGAACATTGAAATAATGCTAAATAAAAAGGTGTTCCTTTTTTAAATCTGACCATCGTATTAAGTGAAGAACAAGGGAGCTTACGGTGGGCTACAGCTGTGGATCACATAATCCTGCGGGCTGTGACTCTATGTGTTGCACTGACTTCAGTGGTAAAACGGTTTCTGATAACGTGCTCTGTTAAAGCATGACCTTCTCACGCTCGTGTGTGGCTCTGATAAAGGCAGGACTCCCCCCACACATACACACTAGCCACCCCAGGAAGCGATCATCATCCAAGATTCAGGCTCCCATCTCTGTACCACAGCACTGTGCTTCAAAAAGAAACAACACTCAGATGTCCGCTGAAGGAAAGGAAAAATGTTATATCTGTCTTTCCTACTGACCAAGACAGCTTTGGCTATAAAACTGAACCACTGAGCCAATTCAGAGACTGGGCTGTGTCAAGGACCAACATAACAAATCACTAGACCGTTATAATTCAGAGACACTCCCAGATGGCTTTAACGTGAGATAGAAGTCAACAAGAAAGCAGTGAGGGGTGAGTATCCCCTAGTCCCCTGTGATAATCTGAGGCTGCCCACTCTACAAATGAAGAGATGGCAATTTCTAAATTAAGACCCAAAATGTCCTTTAGTCAAACAGAACAGTGATGAAGGCTTGCAGCTGGGGGCTTCTTAACTGTCCATTTGGTGACAAAAGAAAAGATTCTCTGGATTGGGAGAGGAAGATTCCAGCCTCAGAAAGGGCCTGCAAACCCAGAAGATCCAAGGTACTTACTTCCAGCTGGAGGAAGAGTTCTGAAAGAGATAAAACATGCAATTAGATTCGCTAGGCTGTGTCACCTTTCTCGACAGTGATGGTAGGACTCATTTAGAGGCAGTAATTACTTTCTGAAAGCATGGTTACACAGAGCAAATGTTTCCATCAGTAAAGTGTTGATATACATGAAAGGGAAGGATGGAAGAAGCACTCATGTCTAGTTAAAATTTGGCCCTGAATAGAATCACTTCCGGCAGTTCTGCCCAAGGGCAAAAGCAAGCAGCAGAAACCAAACTACCCTGGCAAAATAAAACTGAAAGTTATCCCTTCTTTCACTCAGTACATACCCTCCAACAGTTCTACAGCGTAGGATGAGTCCAGAAGGAACAACGCAACTACTCCAGAAGCAGAGTCAACATTGATGTTTTTAAAGCATGTGTGAAGGACTGTGTGTGGCAAGGAAGGATATTCCTGGAGAACTCAGAGGGCAGAGGTTCTGAGCCCCCCCCAGGGCATTCTTCACAAGCCACCAAGACCCCACAGATGGCTGCACCTCCATGGCAACGCCCTCTGGGTCTGACTGCAATTCCAAGCTTCAGATCTAAAATAGCCTTTCCTAAGGACCCTTCACTCACCAACCGCCTCTCAGACACATCCAAGTATCCACTGGTGAGCAGTCAACAGCTTATTTATCACCCACCCTGTGCAGGCAATTAACAACTGTTTACCCAGCAGCTCCCCCCACCACTAGATTATAAGCCTCTCTATAGAGCCAGCCCTTTGAACAAAACAGGTCCATGGCATCTCATCTTTCCTGGGTGACAGTGGGGCTGCTGCCTACGTCACAAAGATTGCTGGTGAACCAACAACTCCAGGAGGCGCTGTTTACATTTTACCATGGTATCCTTCACAAATGTGATAAAGCCTATGGATCTCTTTCCCTCTAAAACAGCATATACGCACATCCACATATAATTTCATAAAATTCTGAGTTTCAGGACTTCAGATTAAGAATTCAGATCTCAATTAACAGATGTTGAATAAGAAAATTTAACTGAGGAGGGGTGCCTGGCTGGCTCATCAGTGGAACATAGGACTCTTAATCTTGGGGTTTTGAGTTCAAGCCCCACGTTAGGCATGGAGCCTACTTAAAAAAAGAAAAGAAAAGAAAAGAAAAGAAAATTTAACTGAGAAAAGAACAAGCCATTCATTATTTTCTAACACCCCCCCAACCCCCCAGAAGCCCTGATCACTCTTGCCTTGAGAATGGCTGAGCACATGAGCCCAGGCACATCCAGGCCAACACGCTCACTCCTATGAGTGCCTTAGATGCACAAACGAACTTGACGCATTGACTGTGCCATTCTCAGAAATCACCCCTGCACCAAGTCAAACTGGCAATCAGTTCTCAGAGCTGCTAGTTATTGAGTTACAACAGCCAGGCACCAACACAACCAGAACAGGTGGGTTAGCTCTGCAAGAATGTGCTCTTTAAGGCTCAAGCTGGGACTGACTTAGGAGTTGTTCTGCATTCGTACCTGGGGGGCAGGGGAGAGCAACGTTTCTGAAAGAACACGTGAGGACAGGAAAGAGAGCAGAACTAAGGAAAACCACGCAATACTCATGCTGCAGTTCTAGCTGCAGAAAAATGGCTCATGTCAATTAGATTTCCTTACCTGCATCTTAAACCAGTTCTGTGAGGTATTCGTACTCCCCCCTGCAGATGGGGAACTTGAGGCTCCAAGAGCAAAACCTGCTTACAGGCACAAGATCTAAGGTGCAGAGAGAAGATCTAAACCTAGGACCTCACCCCTCCACAGTGCACCTCCTTTCCCTGCTAGAGGGGAACACTGGGAAGAAGGCAGGGGATTTCACAGACGTCCCAAGGAGTGCCTCAGGAACTCACATCGCAGTGGGGGTAAACTCAGGGGCAGGCGGGATGTGGGTGGGCAGAAGGCTAATGACTATTACTTCCATCTTCCCAGGGCCTCCCACGCCCTTCAGCTCCCTTTCTACTTGTTGGTGTACACAGGACATCTACTGCCCAGAGGAGGGAAAAGTTCCACCAACAGGAGCTGGGAAGACACCGGATCAGAAACCGAGAGGACAGCAGCCTGAGCAGTGGCCCCCAGACCTCATCTGAAAACCCAGCATTACTTTGACCACTGCAGGAACAGGCACCATGCCAGCGCTCAAAATGCTGGCTGACAAGGAGCTTCCAAATCGAACAGTTACGAAACATTTCCTGTAAGTCCAGTAATCTGTGTTAATACACTTCGAACAATCATCACATCTTACTTTTTGCATGATTATTTACCTCAGAATGTTCCTTAACTTTTTCCGCGTTTGGATGTCTTTTATCAATGAAATCGCACATTTGCTTAAGTCAAGGACAGTGTGTTCCACTATTTCATGTTGCTCAGAGCTTGGATGTAGCAGGTGCTCGACAAATTCTTACTCAGGATACATTTACTGTGTACAACAAACCAAAGCATCCTCTTCCCCTAAATGCTTATAACACTCAAGGGGAAAAACAAGAGAACACCTCTTCCTCCCTGAGCAGAGGATTCAAGAACAAACTTCAAGCAAGAGTGAAACAAGCTACAATTCTTTCCCTTTGTAGCTCCTCTGATGGTCCATTCAGGCAGCCATGCACATGCGAGAAAGAATGCGCAAGACTGCTTACCCTGGGGGCACCAGGGAGCATAACTGCACGGAGCCACAACTAGTAAGCTCAACTAAAGATCATTCACAGGCCACTGGAAAAAAGATGAGTCAGTTTTATACAACTGTGGCTTTGGAGCCTCTCTTCCCTAAACTTTTCCCTCCTCCATATCTGAGAATATATGCACTGCAATTTAGATGACACCTCTTACGGCCACATTACATTGATGACCAGCAAAAGCAAGAACACCTAAAGATCATTTACTCCCACCTAAGACAGAGCCTCACCTGCATTTCGGATCCTCTCTTTGTACTGCTGATCTAGTTTTTTCATCCTCTTCTGATATTCCTGTAATGTACCTGATTTTGAGATTTACAAAATAAAACGTTACTTTGAAGATCAATCCGCTCTACATTTCAGTTCCTAAAATTGTTTAGCACCAGCAGGAACTATTTCAATACCATCAGAGTAAATAAAACACAAACCAGGGAAAGGCACGAGCAAACAGAGCTAACTGGACTCTGGTTCTCAACCAAGGCCCAGAGCAGAAATCCCCCCACCTAGTGGATTAAGACTCTCTAGCAAGTGACGGGGAGTAGAAAGGCACAGGCCTCCTCAAGTGATTCTGATCACCTGCTGCTCCAGTTTGAGTCAACGGGCCTCCCGTTTCTGAGAAAAGCTCATTCTCAGTAAGGCCCAGATCTCTGCAACAGTGAAAATGTCCTAGGTTTCACTGTCCAACATGGGAGCCACTAGTCATACGTAGCTACTGAGCACCTGAAATGGAGCAAGTGCAACTGAGGAACTGAATTATTAATATTTAATTAAATTTAAATAGATATGCACAGCCAGTGACAATTCTGAACAGCTCAGGTATAGATTTTCACCAAATGTCTACTCATGTCATTGCTTTCCCCAAAAGCAGCGAATTATGAGGGTCACAATTAGTGTGCAAAGTGTTTCCTGATCATAACGTATTAGTAAGGTATATTAATGGCATCTTTTTCAAAATCCCTCATTCAGCTGTGCCAGATATGCCATATACACTTGCTAGAGTGGAATGCATTTCTTTCTCTGGCAACACTTCCATTATCGTGGAAAGAAAGAAAAAAAAATAGAAATAAAACAAAGATGTGTGAATGCAACTCATGGGAACCTTTTTTCACTATTTAGCAGAAATCAGTGTCAGACGGGCTAGTTCAAGCAAAATAAGGACCTAGTGGAAAAGCTGTTCCACTGATGAGGGGGCTCTGCAAAAATAAGCCCAAGAGTTGCTGGCCACAGCTGTCCTTGAGCTCCCAGTGCATCCCACAGTGCTAGACACCCCTCAGGGGCAATCACATGGCTTCCACTTTCTGCATTTCAAAGACTGGAAAACAAATTTAAGCAAGATGAAGTGATGTGCCCAAGGTCAAATTTTCAGAAAATAGTACAGTTATGATTCAAGCCCGTGATGGCACTCGAGAGCCAATACTCTTAACCCCAGGCTGAACTGCCTTTAGCAGGAAACAGCATCGGACAAGATAGAATCCACTTTTAATTTACCAAGCAAACAACAGAGAACACAATTAAGGATAACCCACAGTTCATCAACATTTAGTTTAGAAAGAATGGTACAATTTCATGTATTCTTTGGCAACAACGTCTCTTCTAAAAAAGTCTAGCTTTAGGGGCTCACAGTGGTTTTCAGCTCATGCTCTTCAGAAGGCCATAAGTGAGGGTTCAAAAATGTTTGAAAATCACCACTTTACTGACAGCAGAAGATAGGAAAATGCATACTGGACAGCTGAAATCAGACCAAATTTTAAATCACTCCCACAGGGGAGTGAAATGCTCAGATTTCAAAGGCTTGCAATACCAAGTATATTTCGAAATGAAGGGTTAAACCACACACCTACCTTCCTGCAGTTGTTGCAACTGTCTCTTGAGAGAAGCCAGTTTATCCTGATACATCCTGTAAAGAAAAACAACGAAAGCCACACTGAAAGACAGAAACGTTGAATACTCAATTCTAAACTAATCTGCACACAGGAATTACCTGGGTTGTTATGGGAATGTCATTAATGTCTTTTAGGAGACAGAGAAAACTGAAGTCTGCCAACTGGTTTAAAATGTACCAGCAGCTAAAGGGATCAGAAAGGGACAAGGATTCTGTGTTCTTGAATCATATCCCAATTCTGTAGATTCTCCTGTGTTATCCCACCTTTAGAGATAATCAGTCTGAAATCTACAAATATGAAGACACGCAGATTTTAATAAATAAGTGACAATGATAAACAGGCAATAAAACACAAAGAAAAACTGAAAGTGTGATGCCATTTCCTTATGGATTTAGAAGCATAAATAACACACGAAAATGTAGCAAAGGCATTAAACACAGCAGCTCTTGTATCAACTCTACAATTAGATTGTAAGTTCCGAAGGAGTAAGATTATGCCTTTGGCACGTTTTTTTATGTAGACAGCATAGCTGTGTAAGCACCAAGTTAATAAACCTTCATGCCATTTTTTAAAAGAACTACTCTTTTAGGATCAGAGAAATAATAGTTATTCAGTAACAAAAGTTAAAACGCAGGATTTATTTGCAGCCCCAGCTGGATAAGAACACACAGCACACAAAAAGCAAAAGTGCCTAGATTGTCCCCCTCCCCACAGATACACATACTAAATGGATTGTAAGTCATTATACACTCTGGCAAGTTTGTTTGAATGGTGGATTCCACAAGTAAATCTTATTTCAACAGTGTTGTTGCTTCTACCTGAAAAACACCCCCAATTTTACAGTGACAAAAACAAGATTTGCAATCTGAATGAACTCTGTCCAACAAGTAACAGGCACAATAGCTTTTTGACTGCTCAAAATAAGGGCTGTAAATACATCCCAACTATTTACACAGATGAAAGAGTAGGCAGAATCTGGGAATTACACAGGAGGTCTGATTAAAAGATCAACGAGAATTCTAATGTACTCTCAACACTCACCTTGAGTCAAACAAGGCATTCAATTTTAATCAAAAATTTTTCTAGGGGCATGTTCAATTAAAATACGATCTCAAAAGAATGCTTAAACATGCCAAACAGAGGAAAGAGATGTATACAAACTGCACACAATAAGTATTTGGAACCCAGTGTATTCAATTTTCCACCACATTGAATGTGGTAAACAACGCCTTTGACTTCTGAGTCTGTCTTTGAAAGGGAATATTAACAGATTGAAAAAATAAACAAGCGAAACAAATTCAGATTCGGAAAACAGAAAGGTATGTGGAAATTGTTCAAGGTATATCAGGAAAAAGCCTGAAGAGAATAAAAATAAAAGGAAGCACAGTTTCAGGCATGAAGCTGTGAGAAAAATCACATGAATTATTAAGGTAATCTTTCTCTATTCAGCATTGGTGGGATTTAGCTGAATTACCCCTTCGGGTTCCAAAGCTTAAAAAGGATAGCAGAATTCAGAGGATGGTCACGAACCATTTGCAAATAAGACCTATAAAAAAAGGAATGTGGATCATCTAGTTTAAAGATAAAAGAATTTAAAGTCAAATCAAGATCCTCAAAATACATTCAACAATACTTTTGGGATCTATTTTATACAATCTTGCATCTGTGTTTACAATAAAAGCAAGTGGTTTTCGTTTCTCTGGGCACATTTAGAGAAGGCTTGAGCAGGGATATGTGACGAGTGGAAAGGGCACTAGAGCAGGAGACAGGAGGACTGCTCTCCAGTCCAGCTCTCTCTGAGCTTCCCAGGCAGCCAGCACACCATCAGCTCTTGGTGGGGTCACCCCATCTGAGAACCAAATAGCTACAACACACCCTTTACCCTGAGTAGTAGTTTTCACGTTTAAAAAAAAACAAAAACAACTGAGGGCCTCAGAGGGGAGGGGGGTGGGGGAATGGGATAGGCTGGTGATGGGTAGTAAGGAGGGCACGTATTGCATGGTGCACTGGGTGTTATACACAACTAATGAATCATCGAGCCTTACATCGGAAACCGGGGGTGTACTGTATGGTGACTAACATAATATAATAAAAAATTAAAAAAAAAAAAAAAACCCGAAGAAGTGGGAAACAGTCTTCTCTTGATATGTGGCCTTATTTCCCTGGGATCATTTCCCTCAAGGTTCTTCCTAGCCAACCCTCAAAATATTCTTTTAACAAGAAGACCAATTACACATGACAAATTTCAAGGGGGAAACTGCACACATACACATGGACTTTGGAAGCTCTATGGTCAAAACCATACACATAAGGTCACTATCAAGATTTCCTTGTCAACTCTGTATTCCAAACAAGAAAGGTAAGAATCATACTCACTGTTCCTTCATTTCTACATAGTCTTCTTCATCATGCTTTGCCAGGTCAGTTTCACTAGCATCTTCAGTGTCTAAGTAAAATCAGGGAAGAAAGGTTTGTTAAAATTGTAATTCATAAAGTTGGTATCACGTGATGAAGCAACACTTAAACTTCTCTAAAATGAATGGAGGCCTGTGGAAAGCCATCAGTAAAAAATATTACATAGTTACTTTAGGAAAGAAAATGCCATTTCCAACTTAGACATGACCAGACTTATGCAAAGAGCTGTGTTCATCTGAAGTGCAACCAGAGAACAGGGTGCGTGAGAGGTAGGCAGTCATGGTCAAGGCTGTTACTTCTGCAGAAGCCACACTGGCAGTTCAGGAAACGGAGCTGTGAGCGTCAGACAGGACAACTAGAGGCAGCCAGGCCTTGCTCACTTCTCCAAAATGACCTAGGACGTCCATTCTCTTCTGTTCTATGCCCAGTTTGAACAGATTTTACATCACATATGTACAAAGGAGGATCCAAACCAATAGCTGAATATTTAAAAATAATAACTGAAGTGTTTTCAAAGTTACAACTAAAGGGAGAAGAAAGGGACAAGATGATCAAACAGAAAGTGTTTCAGAACATTTTAAACATTGTTCTTAAAGTAAGTAAATAGTGGAGTGTCTACATAATTTCAACAGCCCTACTTGAGCAGGGATAAAAATCAATTTTGGCTTCGTCGCTCCCCCTTATGGGCATTAAGAGCAGTTACAAGTGTTTCACATTCAAAATCCCTGGTTAAGCCCCGTCTTCTAATGTAGTTTAACCAAACGCAACTAGTCCCTTCAACTTTATTATCTGCACATGTCAGTGCCTTTTTAAAGGCTCCTGCAGGTCCAAATCTTCACAAAGCCTTCTCCTTTCAGTCAAGGGACCTTCACTGAATCCCTGTCATATGCCAGCCACTGTACTTGGCACGTGGGGAACTGAGATGAATAAAACATATTCCTCATTCCAGCAACCAGGCCAACCTTTTGCTCTATTTTGTGCCAGGAATATTCCACCCATATACTGGTCTCTATCTCCTCTTTCTTTTCCTGTGTCCTTTCATGTTTTTTTCACCTCTCTCCTTCTCCAGTAGCTCCTGCCTCAATCCCTCCAAAACAGTCTTCCTCACACTTGCCAAACTGCCAGTTTGAAAAGCTGGGCTCTGAGAAGCAGTAATGATAACGCAAAGAACGTGGAATTGAAAACACAACACCTGGGCACCATTAAGCAAATCCCTATCTTCCCCTGTAACTGCTTCCCCAGTTTTATGAAAACATCCACTGAGTACCAGGCCAAGTACTTTATGCACATCTCATTTAATCCTCACACCTACGCTAGGAAGCCCCATTACGGACGGGGAAACTGAGCCTCGCAAGCTTAACTAACTTGTCTAAGATCACAACTCTGGGTTCAGTGAGCCAAATTTAGACCTAGATCTGGCTGATTCCAGGTCTCGTTCTTTTAAGCAACCTGAACTGCACTGCTCAAGTAGGGCTGGCTAAAGCATTTCCCCGGGGTGAAGGATCGTGGGGAGTAACTTGGGAACCTGGAAGCCAAACTGGGCTTTGCTCTGATCCTCTCCAGAACTAAAAAGGGGAGGGGTACTCAAGACACTCAATGGAAGGCTTTCTCATTCCAACCAGGAAAGACCTGAGGTTCGCCAGAGACGGTTGAGGGGAGAGGGACAGAATCTTAAAAGGACCTCCGGCTCAGACAGCAGCTCCCGAATCCCTCCTTCACGTAACTGTTAGGGTACGACGTCCCCACAGCGGCCCCGGGCCCAGCGCAGGTGGGGGTAACTTCCTGGAGCCGCGCTCCTCCCAGCGGCCCCTTCAGCCTCCCCCAGCCCGGGAGGTCGCCCCGCCCCGCTCCGTGCAGCCCACTCACTCCCTCAGCGGTTCCCACCCCTGCCCCGGGCTGCCGGGCCAGCCAGAGCATGCACCTTCATCCGACTCGCGGCCCCGGCAGCTACGCTCGTCGTCCTCGGCGCTCTCCAGCTCTTCGTCCTCCTCCGGGTAGTACTCCGGTGCCGGCGGTGCTCCAGCCGGGGCCGGAGCCGGAGCCAACAGCCCCGCGGCACTCATGTCGCCTCTGGCCGCGGCTGAGCGTGTCACCCAGCGACCGCGGCCGCGCGCTCTGCGGACTCGACGCCCGCCTAGCAGCCCCCGAGGGAGCCGCCAACTCGAGGAGCGGGAGCCGCGGGAGCCGCGGCGACCCCTTCCCCGTCTCCGCCAAGCTCCGCCCCGCGCGCCCGCGCTCGGCAACGGGGGCCTCGCGCCGGCGGCGACTTCCGGGTCGCGAGCTGCCCGAGGACCGCCTGACTCCGTCATCCTTGAGGGGATGGAGAGGCCGCCGGACGCCCCCTTCGTCTTAACCTCGGCCCTTTCATCGCCTTCTTTAAAATCCTCAACGGGTAGTGGGGAGGGGCGGAGACAATTTTTCTAGAATTAGGCAAATCCTTGGACAGGACTGGCCGCGGCTAGGACCCCGAAGCTCGCAGGCGACTTCTGAAAACAGCCGCCAGGCGGCGCAAGGAGCCAAAACTAAAGTGAGGGTCATTAGCGACCTGAGAGAGGCAGAAGGATTGAAGGTGGTCTCATTGAAATAGGTGAACGACATGAACCATCCCCTTTATAGGCTGGGAAACGTTGACATCTAGAATTTTCGTGATCATCTCCCAGAGCCTAGCTCCTCCCCTAATTGGAGCTTTATTGAGAACTAAAAGACAAGGATGCTGATAATTCCATCTTGGGGACAGCAAAAGGGTGTTTTCCCAGTCTGTCACAGTCCTTTCTGTTTGTGTAGGTGTACTCAATAAGGTATTCTCCCGATTTTACAGATGAGAAAAGAACATTTACCTAAAAAATGGTAGCGTCCAGGCTGCCTTGTTTCCACGATCACACCCAAGTGTTGTACATTACTGCTGCCTCATATTTCTTAGAATATTAATTTTTTAAAAGGTGCTTTTCCCCATCTGATAACTTACTAACAACTCTCAACTGAGCAAGCGGAACATTTTGCCTGCAGGAAGTTAATTAAGCTGACATAAGGAAGGTGCTGTGTGAAAACTTAGAAAACAATAGAGCTGAATACCTGTGTGAATTAATTCGTGTGATTCTTTCTGAGTAGGAGACACTGTGTTATAAGCTTTGCTTAATGAACAAATTTAGGATGTCCCTTGTCTAGTTGCGGGTAGCAAGAAAAGGGATAAGGAAAGAGCCCAGTATGTTTATTTGTCCAAAGTAACCCTGTCCCCTTTATGTTGCACCCAAGTCTCCGTAGAATAAGTAACTTATAAATAGTAAGGTTGAACACAGATCTAAAAGCCAGGGTGACCCCAGTATCCTGATTCTCAGATCCTTTGTGACCAAATTCATCTCTGAATGGGACCCCGGAGTCTTGTCAGCATGACAAAAATTTATTCTGATCCCATTTACTTCAACAATTCTTATTTTCTACCTTGTCTTAATGAAAATCTTGGCTTTTTGTGGGAGATTTTTCCACCCAAAAAAACTCAGCAATTTCCAAAATGGACTGCTGCAATGTCTTTCCTTGAGTTCAGAGATCTTCTGAAGTTCCTTCTAAATAAGAGTCATTCTCAGGCTCACTGTAGATCCACCATCTGTATTTAAACTAGGATTTTAGAACTGCCTCTTGCCCAAAGGATGAAGTCATTTCTATTTTTATTTCAGATCACATCTAAATTATTTGTAATCAGCTATATTGAGCAACTTGGGTTTCCATCAGAAGCAATAATCGTAGACCAGAAAAAGCACCAACATTTTAGAAATTAGAGTTCATTGATATAATGAATCAAAAAAAAAAAAAAAAGATTTGACTTCATTGCTAATTGGTTTTTTCAAGACATGAAATTTGTATCTTGCTTATGTTTTCTTTCTCCTTGATTGCAAATAACATCTGTTAATGGTCATGCATTTATTTTTTTTATATGAATAGACACAACTGAACACTGGTAGTGAAAACTCCATTTCTTCAATTCATATTCCCAATTGCATTATTTGGTAGGATGAGCTCTTAACTAATATATGCCCTTTAAGAGAAGGAGGAACTAGTCAAAAAAGTTCTGTCAAGCCTTTAGTCTTACCTAACCTTTATAGTTGTTGAATATCATAATTTTCGGGGCTCCTGGGTGGCTCAGTCGATTAAGCACCCGACTCTTGGTTTCAGCTCTGTGCTCAGGAGGGCGTTTGCTGGGGATTCTCTCCCTCTCCCCCTTTCCTGCCCCCTCTAAAATAAATAAAATCTTAAAATATATACATATATATACATATATATATTATAATTTTGGAGAGTCTCTCTAGGCCTGTGAAAATCAAGTCCCCCCAGAATTACCTTGAAATCTCTCCTCGTCCCTTTCCAAAATGCCACACAGTCAACACTGCTAGGGAGGCACCTACTTCAGAACTCGAAGTCCTGCCAGTCTCATTTCCACAGGCCCTCTCTGCATACCCTGACACCCAAATTTAACAGGGAACATAGTAATTGGAATGGAGTATCATTTTAAAAGACTAGGCAGTGTTTAGACCACAAATTTTGTCAGCAGGAGTCAACGCAAGAGTTAATGATGGAGAGTTTTCTGAGAACCAAGTCCTGTATACATCTAACAAGGCATAGGATCAAATTGTGTGCCTGAAAGGAAACAATTTCTTCATAAAATGCTGAATTGTCAAAGTCCATCAGCTTTGGGGTTTATGAGTAAGAGTAGCAGTTTTCAGTTTCTGGTATTGACTTAATCAACATATTCAGCTTCAAAAAATATAAAGAATGGCTCTGAGTAACACGATGCACTTTTACCCCCGGCAGACGAAGAGGAGTCTCTGATTATCACGGGTTGCACTTTGGCCATTAGTTCTCACAGAATCATTAAAACATCGGCCCTGAAAAAAAAAAAAAAAAAAAAACGAATATGCTGACTAAGTGCGCTGAAGCCTACCACACAGTTCCTGTTCCTCCTGTCAAAATGATTATCAAAACCCACAAACTGATTATTTCTAAAGTTCTGTCCTGGTTCCTACCAAAATGAGCCCCGTTCGGTGTTAAATGCATTACTTGCTCGCAGTATACATCTCTAAGTATAAAGATCCCCCCCCCCCAACAGCATTAAACTGACGTCTGTCGAACGCAATGCAAGGGCAACTCCCTTGCCAAAGATATGAAAGAACTTAAATCCAGGAAATATTTACAAGTCCGGAGTGATTACATGCTATACTAATTCATGCATTATTACTTGGGAACTGAGCAAGAATGGAAGAGTGGGGCCCTCCTCAAAAGCTCTCACACGGTGGTCCCCCCAGAGTCCCAGGGGGCCTTGGCCTCTGGGAGGCTCCCAAGAAAAGTAAAGGCGCAGAGGAGTGCCATGAACTTTGACCCCAGCACAGTACAAACATCGCAGACCGCACCCCAGGCGGGCCCGCGGGGTAACTGAAGTTGCAGGGTCTTCCGCGTCTGAGGAAACGCCGCCCCGCCCCGTCCCGCCCACCGGCAACTCCACCAATCCTCAGGCGCCATCGACGGCTCGGCTTCCCAGGCACCTCCAATCAAGTACCTATATCCGGCCCCAGGCCTGGCCCCGCGGTCAGGGGAGGTCAGTAGAGAGCCTATCGGAGCCGAGCTGGGGGCGTGGTCGGGGCAGGGGGCGGGCGAACTGAGACCGCGGGGCGGAGCGCGCTCGGCGCAGTCGGGTGCGATTGGCCACCCCTGGCAGGAGCCGCACCTCGGACAGCAGCAGCAGCGGCGGCGGGAGGGTCCGTGTGGCGCTCGGCGGCGACGGCGGCGACGGCGGCAGGGTACTGCGTGAGAGAGTAGGACCCGACACCGAGACCGCGGGCGGAGGCTCCGCGTGGCCGGACCCGACACTCAGCGACCCGACCCGGGGATCCTCCGGGGGACAAGCGGCAGAAGAGCGACTCGGGAACAAGTGTGGGAGAGGAAGCGGCGGCGGAGACGCCGGGCCCGGGGGTGGTGACAGCAGGTCTGAGGTGAGAGCACCGGGGCGCGGGACGGTGACAGAGTGAGCCGAGGGAAGAGGACCCTGGGCGGAGTGAGGTCGAGGAAGACTCGAGTGACGGGAGTCCGGGAGCGGTTTTGTCCGTACTGGGGAGAGAAGACCCCGAGAGGGGCCGGGATAGCGGGGCTTGGGACAGCGCGTCTAGGGGGAGTCCCCGAGAGGGCTTGGGGCAGCGAGAGTGAAGAGAGGAGACCCTCCCCGCCCCCGAGGGCTTGGGACAGCGGTTCTACGTGAGTCCCCGAGAGGGCTTGGGACAGCGGGCGTGAAGAGAGGGGACCCCGATAGGGCTTGGGACAGCGAGTGTGAAGGAAGGGGACCCGAGAGGGCTTGGGACAGCGGGTATGAAGGGAAGGAACCCTGAGAGGGGCCGAGACAGTGGCTCTGAAGAGAGGGGACCCCGAGAGGGCTTGGGACAGCGAGTGTGGAGGGAGGGGACCCGAGAGGGCTTAGGACAGTAGATCTGATTGAGGGATCTCCCGAGAGGAGCCGGGACAGAGGCTTTAGGGGGAGTCCCCGAGAAGGCTTAGGACAGCGAGCATGAAGTGAGGGGACCCAGAGAGGACTTGGGACAGCAGGTCTGATGGGGGGACACTCCTGAGAGGGGTCGGGAGAGCGGGTGTGAGGGCGACCCGGAGACGGGCTTCGGAGCGCGCGAGTGAACGTGGAAGGGGGGAGCGAGCCTGGGTCGGGGTCTCCGCGCGGGGCGAGTCGGAACTGCAGGCAGCGCACAGCGAGGGGAGGAGGCGTGCTGCTCCCAGGGTCTGCAGTCAGCCAATCTCCCCAAAGGTGGTGTGTGAGATATGGGACAGCCCGAGCCCCCGTGACTCTGTGGGTGACTCCGTGGAGCAGGGATTATGTAATGAAACCTCTCCTAAGTAGAACGCAAGTGCTGGAGGGTCTGGCAGAAGCGCAGAGATCTTGGCAAGAGCCAGAGACCCAATGCCCGACCTCTCTCCTCACTGGCCCCTGGCTTTTGATGTGTTTCTCAGAGTTTGACATGGATGCCTTGAAATTGAGGGGCTTCTGGGCATTAATACCTTAACGAGAACGGGAAAAGTTGGAGAGGGCTTTTCCAAGCCACCAGAAGCTGATAGAAAGGGAAAGGGATCCTTTTGGAGACCCATGTTTTGGATTAATTGGGATGTTGATGGTGATAGACCCTGTATTTTTCACTTCAGCTCAGGGAGTTAAGAAAGGTTTTTAGATTTGGCAGCACTTTGGTATCAATGTTTACAATACAGATTCAAAGGAACTATACACTAAGTTTGACTGTTTAACTTTGATGTGTTGGAGATAGTTGGGAGGTCAAACTAAATTTTGAAAGGCAGTTATTGGAGTGACTAACTGATAGCACTTTCCAATAATTTCTCATCCTCAAAGCTACCAGGGCTGAGCTTTAGGCATAATTCCAGGACAAGCTAAGGAAAGAGATAAGCCTATTTAAACCAGACACTGTGCCCTGGTAGGAGGCAAGTGAGTGTCTATTAAAATGCTGAAACAAATAGTGGAAAGCCAGAGGGGGGTGGGAATTGGGGGGTAGGCCTCCTACTTTGATGGGTGTGAAAATTAGACTAATGACCAGGCTAGTTGTTCACAGGACTTAGGATATGTTAATACTGCCCTGAGTACCTTTCAAATGTTCTCTTGAATGTACATGCTTTGTTACAGTTGTACCCAGCAGTTTTGCATTTGAATTTTTTTAACCTTTTTCTCTGTGTGTTGCTCCTCCTCACCTCTTCTCTTTGAGAGACTAGTTTCTTTTTTATAGAAGCGAACTTAGACAATGATGGTTTGGGAAAAATAATGGGGAATGTCATTATCATTTCACAGTTACTTAGATATCTTCTTTGTTTCCGGTTTAGAATATGTATTATTAGAAGCTTTTGCCCTTGTGTAGTAATGGTCAGCTTCAACAAAGGGGAAGAAAGAAATGCTGTGCCCCCCCCCCCCCCGCCCCAAAGACGTAATGGAGAAAGCTTAGGTAGAACTGCCTATTTAAATCCAAGACAAACATTATTGAAGTCATTTTCATCAGGGTGATAGTAAGTAGAGGACACGTGTCATTTGGGGATTTTATTTGATATTACCTGCTACAGAGCAGTTCTTATATGACTTCAGAGAGCGTGGAGCTGGATATGGTTATGAAAATTCCACCGACTAGAAGTCCTCCCCTAAGAAATAACAGTTAAGGAGATAAGAGCAACAACAGCAAATGCAAATTTAAAATATGACACTATGATTTATTGAAGATGTATTAAGTATGTTTTTTAATGCTAAATTTATTTTTCCAGAACTCTAGGTCGAAGTCAAGTAAAAAACAAAGTCAGTTGATTCAAGAGGTTATTTACAAAGGGCATATATTCGTTATGTAGTGCACGTAACTTAAGAAATGGTCTGTGGAATGATTGGGAATCTCAGTACCAATAATTCTACAAAGTAATAGAAATGTTTGAGTAGATAAGCTCTTTGATCATACTTGTTAGGTCATTTCTGACTGGTACAAATGGTAGTTTCTTAAGACAAAACATTAATTTTAATTCCTTATAAGAAAAGAAAGTGTTCTGATACTCTCCGGAGTGATGACTAAAGCAGTCATTTCAACCACATTACGTTATGGTATTGATCCAGAGATGATGAAGAGAGATTCATTGTAATAGAATTTTTAGTGATAGGAAGGGCCTAGAGTGACTTTTTATTCCTTGGGGTGATGAGTGGGTGGGTAGGAGGGTGGGAATTGTGTAGGAATTTATTTTCATTTATTTCACAAAAGTACACCATGAGAAACTGTAAATATGTCAAGTCGTTATGCTGTGCTCATTTAAACTATTTCTTTTCAATTAAAAAATATGCTGAAAACAAGAAATTAAGAAGGAGCTTTCCACCTTCATATGAATGGTAATAGCAACAACAGAATGCAAGTCCTTTTGGTTTGGAGTTCTTAAACTAGTCTTACTCTTGATTTAGCAGGATACAAGCACTACCCTGTAAGTACAATAAACCATTTTGCCCTTTCTTTACCACTTGAGTCATATACAGTCAAACCATTGTCATCTCAGAGTCTACCTTGATATCTAATTTGGTTTAATGTTTAAGCCAACCTGAATAAAGTTCTCATTGCTTGCCAGTGTGTGTATTTGTTGGTTTCAGAAGTATAGAAGAATGAATGAAAACTATTGGTACTTTTATTTTAGAGCCTCCGTGAAAATCCTTTTTCTTTCACAATCTTTTCCTCCAGTCTTTTTCTTCCCTCCCCCCAAAAAGAAAGTAGACGGACAGATAGACAGAAAGCTTCCACCCAAAAGTGTTTTGTGACTCTCCTAGGGGAAGACTTCTTTTCAGTCTTCAATGAGTTCAGTGAGCTCATCTTCAATGATTCTTTCAACCAATGAGGACAGTTTTGAATTCGTAGTTTTGAGTTGTAAGATATTGTACAGTTGCAGTTCAGCATAGGGAGTTTAGGCTGTGATTATTTAGCTTTATCATCCATTTAATTGATTGCTTCGTTATTTGTGTTATTAATGTTAAAAGTTTGTTACTGTTTCTTAAACGCAGACTGAGTAAAAATAAAACAGAACAACAACACCACCAAAACGCAAGTGGTATCTATCAGTCTAGCTGTCCTTATAGATTAGATACACTGAGTTTATGGGCCAAAATGTGATCTAACTCATTTCTAAGCTACAGGCATCAAATTAAAAGCAACAGCTTTTTAGAATTTTTAGGATAACCAGCAGGAATTAAATTGATCATTCCAGCTATATGTTATTAAATTTACCGAAATATTTTATAAATCAACCTAATATATTTTTTTTTCTGTTTGACCTGAGATTTGTTAGAGACACTGAATCTAAATTATTTCCATTTTAAAACAGAATGACTTAAGGGTCCGTTTCTTGATTTCTTAACACAGATCAGCCTCCTAACCATTGTCGGCTATCCCACACGTACACATATTTCATCCCCAGAGTGGGTGAAAAAGAGATTTTGCCTTGGAAAAGACACTTTATGCCTAGGAAAACCTACTCCCCTTAAACAAAGAGGTGTGGCGCAAGTGGCTTTAGGTACTAACACTGAGAATTTACATGCTGGAGTCTAGTCTTTGGGCCCCTTCCACTTACCTTCTAGCCTCAGTGAAATGATGGATAGCAAATTCAACCCCACAATATACATTTTGTTACACTTAATATTTTAGTCAATTATCAAAGTGCCAATTGGAAGCCTTCAGTTTTTCTTCCATCCATTATTTCTGATGGACAATGGGATAACCCTTTATTTCCAGATCAAATTAGGACTCTGGGCACTATATATTTATTTTTATATGTTTCAGCTCTGTCTAATGACACAGGCTTGTGTCCACAACAATCAAAAGTTATGACAATTCAAATAGATTTTATTTACCCATTACAATAGATGGCACTAATCAAGGCAGAATGTTTTCTTACATAAACTAACAACCTAATTAGTCTTGGCAGTAGAGACACAGAACAGAATCGTAGATTGTGGCCAATTTTCCATTCTGTTGTGAACATTAGCCTTTACTTTTTGAAGAGTGTGTGCGTGAACACACAACTATTTCCAGAAACCACATATACTTTTTAAATGATCTAGGTCAAGAATTAATAGCAGAGATACAAAGTTACAATGTTATGCTTCATGTACCTTTATGTTTCTGTTGTCTCTTGTGTAAAATTTCTCTTCTGTCATTGTATTCCAGTTCCTTGTTTACATGTGTTTGCTGGTCTTTTACTATTCTGTGAGCACTTCGAGGCAGAGCTGGGTGGTATTCATCTTTGCATTCCCCATGGCAAGTTTAGTACCAGGCACAAAGTACGAAGATATTCCATAAATGTGAATTAAATGAGTGAATGAATTAATGATGAGCAAATTGTAGATTCTATTTACGTTCACACTGTTTCTTATACACCAAAAGAGACAAGGATTCAGTTAGAACACATGAGCTAATATTAGCATTATTCATCTGTCATATAAGAAACAGTATGATACAGTGGAAGGAGAAAAGACCTTACACTCAGACCTAGGCATCTACTTTGGCTTTGTCATTATGCCAGCTGGTTTACCCTGGGTAAATTACTTAAGTCTTAAAGCTCTCAATTCTCTCATCCGTCAAATAAGAATACATACCTCACAGGATTCTTATAACGAATAAATGAAGCAGTTTATGTAAAGTGCTGAGCAAAGTGACTTGAACATGAAAGTGTTTAATAAATCGTAGCTGCTTATTATTTTAATCACTTGAAACAATTTTTTATTGTTGTTTTTGCTCTATTCCCCATATCTCATCAATTGCTAAATCCCATGGCTCCTGACTCCAAAAAGAATAATTAATCGATTCACATATAGGGAAATTGAGACAGTGAGGGTAAGTGACTTCCCAAGGTCAGACAATGGTAAATTTGACCCCTGTGACCTAGAGCTGGTTTTTCAACTCACTACACTTTCCACTTCATTCCTCTCAATGGTCCAAGAAGGAGCAAACAAGGGCCTTGATAAGGTGCTAGGAAAGGACTACTGTGATGATCTTCCGGTCTCCTTTTCTTTTTCATACTTCCTATATACATTGCTTCTGTCTTACTCTCCCTAAAGTACAGCTCTGATTTTGTCACTCACATGTTCAAGACTTTAATAATTCCCCATGGCCTACTGAATTCAGTACAGATTTATCAAACTGTTTTTAGGTTCCTAATGCTCCGTGATGTGTGTGTGTGTGTGTGTGTGTGTGTGTGTGTATTCCTGTGCCCCAGCCAGACCAGCCTACTTACTGGCTGAGTACTTACTGATTTGCTATCTTCAGGTCTTTTTTCCTGCCGGTTCTTTTCCCTAGAATGCCTTCTATTTCTCCTTTCTCAGACCTACCTCTCACGCCATCATCTTCCATGAGGCCTTTCCTGATCATCCTCCTTGCTTCTCTTTCCCTTGAATTCCTTAAGTACTTTGTATGTTTTCTTATTACATTAACATTCTCTCTGATTTTACGTTATAGGGTTTGTACTTGTCTTTCCTAAATGTCCATCTTCTTGATTTTAAAAGGACAGTGTCATACACATCCAACCAAGTACCTTGCACCTAGTATCTGCTCAATAAATATTTGTTGAATTGTATTAAATTTAAATACTTAATTTAGGTTCAAAAATCAGATTTAAATTTAATTATTGTTGCCAGGGAAGATAACAGAGATAATTCTTAAGTGAAAAATTCCCTTCTGACCCTGGCAGTTGGTAAATTCAATGTCAGTGCTAGCAAGCATTTGGAAACTTGTATGTTCATATTTGGCTTGATAATATTCCCTAAAGTGAATTTTGACTCTGAGTGTTTGGGATTTGTTATTTTTGTTTCCTTAGGTGATGTTCTTATCTGTAAGGAATGGGTTCTAACTTCAGGTCTTTGGACGTTTCCAAACTTTTTTCTGGGTATTAGCAACAAATAAAATAAGATTCCTTTCATTTGCAACAGAAGGTGGTTGTTCACTTGGTCAGAGGAAGAGTCTGGGAGAGATCTAATACTCCACTCTTCCAAAGCAAATTCCTTACTTTGTGATGTAAACAATTTGCAGCTGTGAGCAGGTAAACTAAGTGTTATTCCTACCTTCCATATGTATTCTTCTCCACAGTGCTTACTACCTTCTGACCTATCAAATATTTTATTTATTTATCTTATATGTCTATACTGGAATGTAGTCTATGAAAGCAGAGATTTTTGTTTTATTCATTGCTGTATCCCAACCCATAAAACAGTGCCTACCATGTAGTAGGTGCTCAGTAAACACTTACTGAATGACTAGATCAATTTGTCTTTGGGAATTCCTCCAATTTGTTGGCTAAAAAGAAAGTTTTGTTATTTTAAGGATAGGAAGTAAAATCCTAAGGAAGTAAGGTATAGCTTGGAAGAACAGAGTTTATCTGTATATTTTACTCTCTCTGGGTTTTACATTTGTCTTTGAGCTGCCTTGAATTTACTACATTTTTGTTTTATTGATTATAAACAAAAGCTGTTCTGCCACCAAACCATACATCCATGATTATGTCTCAGTCTGGCTAAAATCTAAGAAAACTGTGTTCATTGTAACAAAATCTAATAGAAGCCTGATGGCATAGCTCTTAGGCATTAAAGGCTAATAAGACCAAAATTTTAATAAAATTCAGTACAGGGACATTATCCCGTTAAAAGCCCTTCACTTGTTTTTCTTTGGTGATAATATTAACCCTGAAAATTGGTCAGATCAAGCTTCTGATATTAATTTGGGGTTATCAGTTTTCTGCATGTACAAGTAATTGGGTTTGAAATGTGTTTTAAGCCTGAGTTAAAAGAACTTAGTCACTGGTGACTCATGGTAAGAAGTTTTTCCTTTTCCCTGCTGGAACATATGCCATTGCCTCCAACCTGGCTTTTTTGAAACATTGAAAATATAAAGAATCCTACTTTTATATACTATGTTCTGGAAAAGCTCTTTTAGGTTTAAGGTGGTGGCCTTAATTAACAGTTTTTTAGTAATGAGCACTACATTTGACTTTCCAAATTTCCATGCAATTTTTTTTAGTCACTGCCTTTTGGAAGTTTTCTTACCATTATGTGAAATTGTCAAAAGTCTACTAGATAGTGTGTGAATGACCACAAGGACTTTTTCTTGTTCATTACTGTATTCCTGGTGCCTAGAACAGTGCTTTGTTCAGAGAGAGCAATTTACATATTTGTTGAGTGAAGTAACATAATTCTTTATAACAGTACATCTTACAAAAATAGTTAAAGTCTGTTGAAATAATTTTTCTCCAGCCCTGTTGAATTAGGTAATTGTCAGTTCACAGTCAAGCTAGTTTGGGAGGCCCTTGAATTAGCCCAAGATAGTTCTACCCTAATAGTTCTTAGCATTGATTGTGCCAACCTGAAATCTCCTTTAGTGCTTCGCTTACAAAAGGAAGAGTAAATCGGCAACACCCAAAGGCACTTGCACCTGTGGGAACCAATGGGCGTCCTAACAGGAAATACGTTCAGCTTGCAATACCCATAGTAATGTGCAGCGCCCAGGTCACGCTGTTTTATCTGCAGTTCCTTGTTAGGATTGTACAACGTTTCTTCAAGTTGTTTTTTTTTTTTTTTAATATATATATGTTTAAAAGAAAATGAACTTCAGATTTGAGAATTAAAATGTGAACGGTTATTTCCATTTTCTTCATTTATCAAGGAATTGGTGAGTTGTTCTTCTTTAAGTAAGTTCTTTCTTTACCTTCTAATGTTGTGTCCCCTGAAACCTCACTCTAGCGTGCAGGGAGAAGGGGAATGGAGGGTACGTAAGGGTAAATTAATTACAACTTAAACTGATATTATTATCAATGGTAATAAGCAGTTGTGAGCTTTACATGATACCATTACAGTAGGTAGTGATAGAATTTCATAGATTTGTTTAGCTTGACAAGTTTTCCTGTTTTATAGGGACTAAGGGAAAAAATTCAGTTAAAGTTTTTAGAAAATTCTTTCCAAAATGTCAAACTGTAAAGCTGTATACAGTAATGTAATGCTGTTAACGTTAACTCTCTGACCAGGAAGTACTCTCTTGAAGCCTCATTTATAAAACTGTATCTATAATAACTTCCTTTCTCGGAATGAAGGTGCTGATAGCGTGGCGTTGTTCTTACAACTTAAGTTGAGCTCAGTTTTATCTTTCCTAATGAACAAGAGGCAGTTTTTTAAAGAAAGTTGTCTCTGGGGCAATCTTACTGCTGGAGAATTTTTAAAGTTTTTAGTATGTTGGATTGGAGATGTAGGACATGCATTTGAGAAGATCTACTGGACTAAGCTTGGTATTTTGTTTTACACTTAGCATTTTATTATAAATATGGTTCATGTCTAAACATTGCTAATAAACTCTTTGTTGAATTTTATGTGAATATTTATGGCCTTAGCTCAAAGTCCAGCTGAGAGTAATCAACCTCAAAAATCACTGGATTCCTATGCTCTATTTATTTTAGTTTGTAGTTTGAGATTATACAAATAAATATTAGAACTTTTTTTCAGAAATTGTTTGGTTTTTTTTTCCCCTTTTTTCTGGGTAAGTAAGCTAAATACTGAGCTGCAAATAAAACATGAAAATCTTGTCAGAAGAGTCTGTTAAACAAAAATTTTAAATATACTGAAGGCTATTTTTATTAAATGGATGTAGTTTGTGCTTATGATTGATATTCCTGTAAAACAGTATTTCAAAATGAAGCTACTCAAAATGGCACATTATTCATCCTAGAGATTTTAAAAAATATCAAGGCCATGTCCTATTTTTCTTCTTTTCTAGCAAGGGAAAATAGGATAGAAAGCAGCAATTTCTCAAACGTAATGCCAAATTTAGAGACAGAAAAGTCAGAAGATTCGATCATGCTTATCTTGTTTTGTAATTTTTTTTTTGTTTTTGGTACATAGGGTTAGTTATTTATTAAAGTATAAAAATAAAATATCTTAGCCATGAGGTAATTTATGACACGACTCTCATCCATAAAATGAAATTAGATGAAGTAAGAAAGTAAATAAGTTGCTCACCAGCTCATGGTTTGTATGTTGAAAAATTAATGCAAAGTATTTTATTAACCAAGAAAGGCGCCTTAATACCTTCTTTACCACTTTCACTACGCTCTTAGAACAATGGTTGAAATGAAATGTGTATAATCCTGACTTCCAAACTCCTAATACTTTACATGTTAAATGTGTAAATTAAAGTCCTACAATCGTACATAGGATGCATTTTCATTCAAGAAGCATTGCAGTGGATATTAGTGATTTGGGGACTCTATTCTTCTGATATGTAAAAATGAAAATTAAAACTTTCAAGTACTCTTTGAAATATGATGTCACAGTGTGCTTAAGATTCATGATTATTAAACACTTAAAAGTACAAATTATGTTAATTTCATTTTTAATAGCTAGGGAGGCCTTTTATGATTGTTATATCAGCGCTCCACAAGTAACCCAATCATATCTTGGGTGGGGATGGGTTAGAGGAAGTAGGTGGGGCTTCACAGTAGTGACAGATTATTGCAGATTATATGGCTGCCTGCCAAAAGGCCACTAGTTGGAAAAGTGGAAGTTACTAACTGCATCCTATTAATTTGTACATATTAATTTGTAACCATTTATAACTGTTTGCTGGTTTCACACGCAGATGACAAGTTTTGAATTTCTGGCTCACTTGACATGTGCTTAATGTTCTGTCCTTTAGCTTGGTCGTATTCCCTGCATACTCTGCAAAGATCACACTGACCATCTTGTGGAAGGCCATGTGTTAGCAGCAAAAAAGGGGAGGGGTGCACAGAGCTGTAAACCACAACTGCTTTACTTTCTAGCTAAAAGTGTTACAGAGTTAATATGTAAAGTGTCCCATCATATTTAGGCAATTTCTATAAAATACTAATAAAAATAGTGTGTCTTTTGAAGGAGATTGTAGTTCTCACTTGTATTGGTTCACTTTGAAATTCCTGCTGTTTCAACGTACAAGGAAGCTTTGTAGAGGAAATATGACATCTTTGCCCAGATGCAAAAAGAGGGAATTACAGTGGAGAGTTATTTTTAGAGGTGTCTTCTTATGAATATATTTTATGTACTGAGAAGTACCTCTCAAAGTTTAGTTTCTGTTTCAGGGTCACTGGCAGAAGTTAAATAGGTTGATCCGGTCACTGGATATTCTATTAAGAAAGTACTTTTAAAAGCATTTTGATGTCACCCCCAGCCAGCCTAGTCAGTCGTGACCTGGCTGATCTCAGTGATAGCATTTGTCAAAAATGTAACCAAATTGAGAAGATATTGAGATGCTATCATATAGTACCATCATATAGTAATGTAAGTGTCCTACTAAAAGAGGGGACAATTAACTTCCATTTCATAGCAGTGTCCCATTCTCCTTCAGGACTAGAGTGCATTGTTTTGAGTATAAGGGAAGGTTAGAAGTGAGTGAGGGAATCTGTCCATTTGTATCACTGACAGTTCTTAGATGTTCTTTCCTAACTCTTGTACACAGTGAGTAACATGTCCAGGTTCCTTATACCTGTTACTTTTGGCTTCGGTCACGTATGTTTGAGGTTGGCAATGTGATCTAATAATTAACAAGAGCATATCGGATGAACATGTCTACCACTTACAGCTCACTGGCTTTGTGACAAGAAAGAATGTACATTTGAGTATAAAGAAGAGTGTTTTTTGTTTTCACCATCTTAGTCTCAGGGGTTGATATCCTGTAATGGGTCAGTTAACTTTGTTAAATATTGAAAAACAACTAATTTTTACATAAGCGGATTTTCATGGGGCTGTGTTAACAAAGCAGATGTGAAATCTGGGGGCATCTGCAGTAAATTCCTCGAGCAAAGCAATGAAACTACTTATAGAGTATTTGAAAAACATTTAAGCTTTGTGAATATATTCTTACTGTTGGAAATTTCTGGGTCTTAATCTGTAGTATAAGCCCTTTACCTGGTAGGCAGCCTTTGCATTAGTCTGTGTCTCATTCTCGCTTCTGATACCCCCTAGTTTTACAGTCTCCAGGCTCAGCATGTTGCCGATAGAATACACTATATCTCTGTGCACCTGTCTTACTCAGACCCTTATGGCCTCATTCCTGGATTACCTCAGTTGCCTTCCTTCATTTCTGTCTTTTTCCAACTCCTCCTGATTAAACTTCTTTAAATGCTACTCCTCCCCTTTTCAGAAAGCTTCACTGGTTCCATGTTTCCACCACATTAAATCTAACCTCTTCTGCCTGACTTTCAACGTCCTTTCTAATCTGTCCCACACTATTCATCCAGCTTCATTTCCCATGTTCTTTGGCCTGTTCTTTCTTCTCTATTGAGGTCAGTCTATCTCTGCCACACGCCATACTTGTTTAAGTCTGTGCCCCTGGTACTATATCTCCTTTATTCAAAAAGCCCTCCTCCCTGGGGTGGGGGGGGGGCTGGGTGTCTCAGTCAGTTAAGTGTCCAGCTCTTGATTTCGGCTTAGGTCATGATCTCAGGATCCTGAGATTGAGCCCTTCATTGGGCTCTGCACTGAGAGAGTCTCTCTCTCTCTCCCTGTGCTACCCCCCCCCCCAAAAAAAGCCCTCCTCCCTTCTCTCTGCCTATTCAAATTTTACCTTTTCTTCAAGATCCTGTGTAAAATTTCCTTCCTATTGGAAGTAAAATCAATTTTGCAGCAAAATCCCAGATTTTTAAACTAGCAAACCAGTGAACAAAAATGTGCATAGTATCTTAAATCATCCAGTTTTATCTTCACTAATGATGTAAGCATTTTGAGTGCAAGGACCATATCTTACATTTCAGTCTTTCACAGTTCCTGGCAGATGCTGAGGCACCTGACCTTGATTTGAAGGAAAAGAAAAGAAAAGAAGTCTATTTCATTCTGCCTATCTAAAATCAAGTCAACAAGCCTAGTAATATTGAAGAGACCTGAATGTTTCTCCAATTTGGGTCAGGTCTGTCACCTCATTTACAGAAAAACGGGAGGCAAATGAAGACAATTTTGTAACTGATTATAGATTGACATGCTTGCTTTTCTTTATGAGAAACTGTATATGTGTGTATATCTATATGGATATTCATATATACAGGTGAGTTTGTTTCCTTTATTAAGGAATGAGATAGTCAACTGCTCTCAGAGAAATTTAGTTTTGATATTAACAACTTTCCATCCTGTCACTATAAATTAAATATGATCAATAAATTTTGTGTAATCAAGAAATATTCTTATCCAGTTCTTTAAGTAACCTAAGTGTAAATGCCTACTGTGTATAATGTTAGGCTCTATGAAGGGACATCAAAGTTAACTACATATGATCCCTTCCCCCAAAAAACTGTTAAGGAATTCTATTACGGAAAACAAAATATATACTCAAAAGCTTAAACATAAGAATATTTGTTACTTCAAGTGGATGCGTATGGCTTTAATTTTCAGTCAGTTTCCTGTCTTTTTTTTTTTTTTTTAAGATTTTATTTATTTATTTGACAGAGACGCAGCCAGCGAGAGAGAGAACACAGGCAGGGGGAGTGGGAGAGGAAGAAGCAGGCTCCCAGCAGAGGATCCTGATGTGGGGCTCAATCCCAGACCGCTGGGATCACGCCCTGAGCCGAAGGCAGACGCTTAATGACTGAGCCACCCAGGTGCCCCCCCCCCTTTTTTTTAAGATTTTATTTATTTATTTGACAGAAAGAGACAGCAAGAGAGGGAACACAAGCAAGGGGAGTGGGAGAGGAAGAAGCAGGCTTCCCACCGAGCAGGAAGCCCTATGTGGGGCTCGATCTCAGGACCCTGGGATCATGACCTGAGCCGAAGGCAGACACTTAACTGACTGAGCCACCCAGGCGCCCCTCAGTTTCCTGTCTTTTGAAATAATACATGCTTTTTGTATTGATGCCAAAGAGCATACAGGACAAACAAATGAAAAAAATTTAAAGAAAACTCCCCATCATTATTTTTCCAGTTTTATTGAGGTATAATCGACCTACAGCATTCTATTAGTCCAAGGTGTACAACATAATGATTTATGTCTATATTGTGAAATGATCACCACAATAAATTTAGTTGACATCAATCACCTCATATAGTTAACAAAGCTTTTTCCATTGTGATGAGAATGTTTAAGATTTACTCTTAGCATCTTTCAAATAAACAATTCAGTGTTGTTAAGTATTATCACCATGCTGTACATTACATCCCCAGAACTTATTTATCTTATAACTAAGTTTTTACCTTTTGATCACCTTCACGCATTTCCCCCCACTCTCCACCCCCTGCCTCTGGTAACCACCAATCTGTCCTCTGTATCTGAGTTCAGTTTTTTTTAAATTCCACATATAAGTGAAATCATTCAGTTTTTTTTTTTTCTGTCTGACTTAATTCACTTAGCATATTGCCCTAAAGGTTCATGCATGTTGTCACAAATAGCAGGATTTCCTTCTTTTCTGTGGCTGAATAATAATCCATTATATACAGATACTACATTTTCTTTATCCATTCATTCACTGATGAACACTTTGATTATTTCTGTACCTTGGCTATTATAAGTAATGCTGCAATGAACATGGGAGTGCAGATACCTTTTCAAGATAGTGATTTCATTTCCTTTAGATATTTCTGGATCCTATGGTAGCTCTTTTGAGGAAGCTCCATGTTTTCCATAGTGGCTGCACCAATTTACATGCCCACTTTTTTTTTTTTTCTAGTGTATGCCTTCCTTTGTATTAATGCCATAGAACATAAAGGACACCCAAATGAAAACTTTTAAAATACAAAACGTTTTACATTCATAAAAGTGAATATTTGGAAATGTCTAGTTAATGCTTTAGATTTTTGTGTCAATGCTTGGTTTTAGATACTACCTTTCACTGCGAAGATTAAGGTTAAATAACTCTGTAGAGTGTTGTATTTTTAGTGTCCACAGAACAACTGCTATAAGTCCAAGATGCCATTCCTATATTACAATAAAAGCTGGTTAGATAACATGCCAGTGATAAAAAAAAATTTGAAATTATGGACTATTCCATACAGTTTAGGATTTTTAAAAAATCGTTTCCCAAAATAATGATAAGGTTTTTCATTTATACAGGGCTTTAGAATTTATGTAATGATTTCATATTATTTCATGAGTCTCACAACTTTGTGAGAACTATTGTTCTCACTTTATGGATGAGACTATTGAGGATTGAGGCTGAGAGAAATTAAGTGATGTACTTAAGATCACACAGCTAGTAAGGAAGTGGCAGAAATTACTTAAACCCAGACTTTCTGATTTAAAGGTTAGACCTCTTTTCCTTTAGACCACAAATCCAAATTGAGTTATTTAGGGAATAAAACTCATACTTTTTCCTGTTTCCAGTTAAGATAAAATTCACATAACATAAAGTTTGTCATTTAAAAGTGTACAATTCAAGTTTTTATTGTATCCACAATGTTATGCAACCATCATCACTGTCTAATTCCAGAATATTTCCATCACTCCAAAAAGAAACCCTGTACCTGTCAGCATCCCATCTCAATTACGCCCATCCCTTGGCAACCACTAACTTTCTGTCTCTATGGGTTTGCCCACTCTGGATACTTAATATAAATGGAAGTGAATTGTTGTCAGACTTCTCCACTTAGCATAATGTTTTCAAGGGTCATCCATGCTATGGCATGTGTCAGTGCTTCATTTTTATGGATGACTTCTATTCCATTAGATCAATAGGGGACAGTGTATTCATTCTTCAGTTGATGGACTTTTGAGTTGTTCCCAGTTCTTGTCTATTATGAATAATGCTACTGTGAACATTCATATGCAAGTTTTTGTGTGAATATGTTTTCAATTCTCTTGGATATATACCTAGGAGAATTTCTCATAATTATTTTTGTAAAATAATTCAAATGGAAGTGCTTTGAAATTATTTTTGAGTCCTTTCTTCACAACTGTCTCATACACACGTACACACAAAATAGTTTCTTTAGCTGCTTTGTTTCCCACATCTGTTCTTCAGAAGTAAAGCAGAGGCAAACTTTAGCTCAGATCCTGAACAAGAAGTCTCTAATTCTAAGTGAATGTAATCTGAGTTCAACACTGCCTGGTACATTCCAGATACTGTGAAGTACAAGTAAGTCTATGGTATCTCTTTTACCGCTAGTCATATTCAATTAATGGAATCAAGAAATGTCCATGTTCTTCCAAAGTAAGGGAGAATGGCATCAATGCCACAAGAAGTAAAGTACTTTCTATACATGAGGAAGGAAGAGATTACTTCTGCCCCAGGGAGATGGGGTAACTTGGAGATAGAATTGGAGGAGTCTTGAACACTGGGTAGCTTTTCAGCAGGTTTGCTGGGGCATAATCTGTATTTTTTAGCCTAGTTCAGACATTGTGAATAAAATATAGGAAACCTAGGGACAGTGACAAACCAAAGGCCCTTGAACCCTGTACCAAGAGGTTTGAACTTTGAACAGTAGGTACTGGGGAGCCATTTGAAGTGCTTGAATAGAAGAGACTGATGCAATCAGAGCCTCTGAAAGATGACTCCATCAGCTGTTGGTAAGGCAACTTAAAGCAAGAGATTGGGGATGAGGACTTGGACTGGTAATGAGGTTCTGGAAGTAGTACAGCCTCAATGCAAAGAAGAAAAGCAGCTTGTGAGAGATTTATTGAGGACATTGGCAGGTTGAACGAGATAGATAAAAGCATAAGAGTGAATCAGATCAATAAGAGAACGTGCAGAGAAAAGAGAAGGGGACCAGTATAGATCCTTGTGTTAAGAGGTAAGCGAAAGAGGACAAGTCGAGAGAGGTGGGTTGGAAAGGAACTTCTCAGAGGAGGGTGCCACACAAGCCAAGAAACAAGATGTTCCATAAAGGTTGTAGAAGGGTATGACCCGAGAAGGGTCCTCTTGGATTTGGAGATCAGGACGTTAGAGCTAGTGAGTCCCTAGGAAATTTCCCTCTCCTCATCGCGGTAAATGATACCTTGAGCATATTGTAGGCCAAAAGGAGACTGCGGAGAGCAATGGAAGATTTAAGAAAAGCGAAAGGAGTAGATTAATGAAATGAGAAGGTAGTAGGATATAAAATTAAAAGGTAGTTTCTTTGGTGCTGTTGGGGGTGAGGTGTTTAACCTGTAAAAGGAAGGACTAAAGGATGAAGTTGATTGAGTATATAGAGAAATTTTAAGATGGAATGGAGAAAAAATTGAGGAAGCTTACATCGAATAGCCTCAAAGTAGAATTTATAGTATTATTGCTTATTAGTAGTGCTATAGATAGAACAGTTAGAATTAGAGGGGCACCAGCCTAGATGGCTCAGTGGGTCATGATCCCAGGGTCCTGGGATGGAGCCTCTAGGCTAGGACTCCCAGCTCAGTGGGGAGTCTGCTACTTCCACTTGTGGTCTTTCTTGCTCTCTCTCTCTCTCAAATAAATGAAATCTAGAAAATATCTTGAATTATCTCAGGCATATGTAGAAGGATTAAATTCTGTCTTTCCATCCTGTATAAATCTTCATTCTTTTAGCTGTGTACTAAACATCTTTGCTGATGCTTTTAAATGCATTTTCCTCCCCAAAGCATAGCAAGTCTATGTGATACAACACATAGACTACCAGTTATGCTTGTTGAGTCCATTTTTCTGCTAATTATTCAAGGTGTGTATTTTGAGTGCTAATAATATTGACAACGCAAGTACAGCATTTTGTTTAAAAGTTAGTTCATAATCCTGTTTGAATTTTTTTATATAAACATTTGTTTCTCTAAAAGATTCTCCAAACTAATGTTATTGTGCTTTCTATAGAACAGAAATTTTTTAGTGATCCATTATAGTGTAGCAGGCACTGTGGAGACTTTGTAATCTGCACAATATTTATATAGTTAAAAGTAATAATGATGAAAAAAAAACCAGTAAGAATGATGAATAGATGTCCCTGTTGTAAGATGTTACAAAATCAGTTGCCTATGAGTCCTGAAGTTTGGAGTTCCCAGCAAGAACACTTGTTGGTAAATGTGTAGAAATGGAAGCAAATACTCCCTTGCTCCCTTTAATGTTTTCTCCCATTCTCCACAAAATGGTGGGAAGTCCTTGACCCAAGATAACTCTTAGGTAATTTTTAACAACTATATAAATAACCTATGCTTTTCATTTTAACAAACAGAAAATATAGATGAGTAATTAGAAAATAAAAGTTATCTTCTGTACTTCAATATTTTGACATATAGTCTTCCAGACTTATTTAAAAATGTATTTTTTAAAGTAGTGATTAGGGGGGCACCTGGCTGGCTCAGTTGGTAGAACATGTGACTCTTGAACTTGGGGCTGTGAATTCGAGCCCCACATTGGGTATAGAGATTACTCCAAAATAAAATCTTTAAAAAATAATAATAATGATTAAAGAGGTTATATTGCATTATTATATTGTTTAATAAGCTGTTTTTTAACTTCAGCAGTTTATCATTATACCATCTAAGCAAATACTCATATTTCTATGCCTAAATGTACTGCTTCCACATCATTTTAAACCAGCATCGTTTTATGGATATTCAAGGTGGATTTTGTTTTTGTTAGTTTTTATTCTTACAAATTATCCTGAATAGCTCCTTAGTTATTCATCTCCAGTATAACGCTAGTTTTCTTTACAGTCATAGAAGATTCTACAGCAGATGCACTATAAGAACCTGGTTTCCAAGATTATATTTTGTTTTGTTTTCAAAAAGGGTGGGGGAATAGCATTATTATGCTGTGTGTCCCAACAAAGGCTTCAATTGCTTAAGAAATGTCCTTTCCCCACCCACTAGAAGCACAAGCTAATGTGTCTCACAGTTCTGTCGACCAACAACGGTTTGAAAAGATGCATACTTATCTCCGTAAACACATGGCTTTTTCCTTGGCCTTCATCTGCTCCAGAGGAACTCCAGCTCCCCTTCTTCCCTTAGACTATCACCAGCCTTCCTTCCTCTTATATTCCTGCCTACTCAGGAATTTTTGTTCAGTTTTTGCATTCAAACCTCTTGGTTATAAGCCAAGGTCATCATTAAGATGGGAAAGACTTTGGATTTGTCCAAAATAACCAATTACTACAGTCATTTAATTAATGAATATTTTGTGCCCATTATTGTTACAGCTATATTTCAGCCTCCTTAATTTATTCTATTTTGTATTTTTTAAAAAAATTGTATCTTGGGCGCCTGGGTGGCTCAGATGGTTAAGTGTCTGCATTTGGCTCAGGTCATGATCCCAGGAAGATCGAGTCCCACATCAGGCTCCTGCTTAGCAGGGAGTCTGCTTCTCCCTCTCCCTCTGCCTCTCCCCCTGCTTGTGCACTCTCTTCCTCCCTCCCTCTCTTTCTCTCAAATGAATGAATAAAATCTTTAAAAAAATTGTATCCTGATCTGACCCTAAAAAATATTTTCATTACCATTATACTAAAACTTTTACTTCAAATTTATATCAGTACAGTAAATATGAATGCAAGTGTAGAAGGTTTTCAGTCGGTTCAGTAGGCTTGGTTTTTAACATTTTATTTAATGGTTAGGTGACTGAGTAGACTAAGTTTATAAAATTTGCTAAGTGATCCTTAACTGGCTAGCATCTTAGAAAAACAAAATAAAGTTGTAATTGTCTTTGACAAGGTGAAGGAGAGCCTGGGTATTAATGAGAAGTTAACTGGAAGACTTGAAGTGAACCAAATGATTCAATAAATGACTAAAAAAAAAAAAACCCAAAAAACAAAAATAAAGTGTGGAACTCTAACAGGGGCCTCCAGATTTTCAAAAAGCATGGCAGAAAGAGAAATAGCCTTGCTAGATAGAGTATTGTTAATTATGGGAGAGTAAACTATTGTCATTTAAAAAGCTTTAATATTGTTAATAGTATTATTAATAGAGCATGATTTCTGTTGCAGTTAAGGAGACTTTAGCTGAATTCCACTAGTTTCTAATATGTATTGACAGAGGAGAGATGCATGCAAGGGATAAAAAACAGGAGTGAGAGCAAAAAGTTCTAATTGCCACATATCTTTCATTTTACTGAACATATCGTAAAGCGATAGTTGCTGATACCACATTTCTTAGATGGATGTTCCATCGTTGTCAACAGATGAATAGGTATTGTTGATGTGAACACCACTTCTCCCTTGTGAGCCAGGTAAGATGGATGATTGTGTTAGAATGTGGTGTTCCGTCTGCTCTATATATCAGCAGAGATTTACACCTGCACTTTTATATAATAACTGAACAAATCAACTCTATAATTGCCTTACCCAAATCTAGTGGATTATATTTACTATGACACCTGCTTTCACTTTGTTTTAAAAGAATCAAGAGCTTGAGTTTTTGTATTCTGGCAAAACAGAAAAGAAAATTAGGGATGTATACAGGATAAAGGGCAATTAGTACATTAGGGACTCTGGGGGGAAATGAGTGTGGTCAATATAAAAAATAAAAATGACCAGAATCAAAAGTCAGTCCGTTGTCACTGTTCTAAATTTGTAAGTGTCTACAGGATTTCTTAAGTTGTAGAACTCGGAAAAATTAAGTTCTACGGAATTTTTAAAGAATCTGAGTTTAAAAGAAAACACTAAAACTCCAAAATTGCCATCTCTGAATTGCTCCCTTTAAGTACTTCCTTTAAATTAAATGTATTGGTGGTTTAATTTGGTATCATTCTGACACTTTATTCTGCAGTTTGCTAATGCACCTAATGCAGTTCCCTGAATATGCCAAACACTTAATAAGTATTTACAATGATTTTTTTGTGTATTCTAAGTCCTAGGTTTAATGTAAAGTGTCACATATATGGAGTGTACGGAGACTCCTGAATTTCCATGACAAATTTGTGCTTTTGATTAATGAATTTACTTCACAGAGAAGTGCTATCTAGATTCTACCAATATCTGTGGAAGGGACCAGTGTGTGTGTGTGTATGTGTGTGTGTGCGTGTGTGTGTGTATTTAAAACCTGAGAAATATGAATAGAACCTGATATCCACATTTTTGAAGACCTAATTTCTGACTGAGGTTTACAATGTCTCACAACAGAGTACCATCTGATATTTTATATTGTATTACATATTTTATTTACTAACAGCACACAAGTTTATAACTCTTCGTTGCATTACCTGAGTGAAGAGTCTGACATTTACTATGTTGATTTCTGCAGACTTCTGGGGATGATAAGTTTCTAACCTTTATTATTTCAAATCTTGAACTAAATGTGCTTACTTCCTACTTGTATAACAAGATCTTTTACAAAACATTGCAGAAAATATTCTTTACCAAGCTTTAAAAAGGATAAAATTCAAAGTTATTTTGTACTAATAAAACTTTACTGATCGTATTTGCGTAGTAGTGTCTGTTAACAAATTAGGACATAGTCTGTAACTATCAGCGGATTGATTCCTTAAGCTAGCTTTTCACTGGAAGCACCAATATTATAATAACATCAAAGCTAAATATTCTCTGAGATGAGGAAGCCGCATGGTCCCTCCCAACTCTGAAATCCTCTGATTTCAAGCTAATTTCAAATGAAGGAGGAAGTCTGGCTAAAGTAAGACAGTGAAAATGTTAAAACAAGCAAGTGAGGGATTACAAAAGACTTTTGTTAGCAGGCTTTAGTGGACTTCCTTGATAAAAATCTTATTAAAACCATTATAATAGGCAGTTTTGTAGTTAAAACTAAGCAAAGAAGGAAATATTTTGAAAACAGGTAAAAATGAAATCAACCCTTCCCCTTATTTTTTTTCCCCCTAAGTTTGCTTAGTTGGACCATATGCCCCATACATTCGTAGCACACATATCAACGGAGTGGCCGTCTGATTACTCACTCCTTTTATATTAGATTTAATTATTTAAATTAGTTAAAACTTCTGAGCTAATTAAAATTATTTAAGATGTATTATTGCTCTTAAAATAAAATTTGGACGATAAACTAACCAAAATATTTTTACCTAATTTAGACTCATATAAAGATAGTAGAACAAAAAAAAATATGAGGCATTTGGGAAATTTAAGATTTCCTTTGTATTTGATGACATTAATATTTTATTGTGAAATGTTAGGTATACTTATGGTATAGTTATTATGTTTTTAAAAGAAGGGATTTTTTAGATGTACAGTCTAAAATGTTTATGGATGAAATGGCATATCTAGGGGCACCTGGGTGGATCAGTCCTTAAGCATCTCCCTTCGGCTAAGGGCGTGATTCGAGCCCCACATCAGGCTCCTCCACTGGGAGCCTGCTTCTTCCTCTCCCACTCCCCAGCTTGTGTTCCCTCTCTCGCTGGCTGTCTCTATCTCTCTGTCAAATAAATAAATAAAATCTTAAAAAAAAAAAAAGAAAGAAAAAAGAAATGGCATATCTAGGGTTTGCTTCAAAATAATGGAGAGTAGATTGGGGAAGTGGACTGGACCATGAGTTGATAATTTAAAGCCGGGCATGACATAGCTCAACTTTATGTTTGACATTTTCCATGAAAAAAAAATTAAAAAAAAAATTTAATACACATCTATGAAGTTTTCTGTACAAAACTATTTGAAATGCCTTTATTCCTTGTAAAATGTAGGTAATGCTTTTTTTTTTTTTTTCAAAAAATTCCACACCTTGCCATTCTCTTCTCATAGTCCAGATTCCTGATCCTCTCTTTGCTGTTAGCAAAGAGCTGTTAAAATTGTCACATGGTAGAAAAAGAGCAGGGGGAAGAAAGTCACTTCATTGTGCCCAGAGAAATTTAACTCCTTTGCTCTTCTTCCCTCTCCAACCTGGTGGAGAGTTCTCTCCTTTTTTGGGAGTTGGGGTAGAGGCAGCCAAGTTATCATTAGATAATAATCATTACATTCCATTCAGTTGTATCTAATTTTATCACAAATATATGTATGCACCGAAATGTTTGGAAAGTACTTATAGTTATCTCCATAATTCAGATTTATAATTTATTCTCTACAAAGATCAATATTTTAGTTAACGAAGCTCTAACTTATTGCTAAAATAGTCACTTTGTGTTTTAAAAGGAGTAAGTGCCATTTCTCTATAGTATGAATAGTGTGTGGAAATAATCATTTTTGATGGTCAAAATATTAATAAACTGACCACAGCATGCAAGATTTTGTGAAATACAAAGAATAGCTTAGTATTTCAAAATTTTAGAAATTGGGGAAAAGGGGAATTTCAAATAAACTAAAGGCCATGATTGATTGTATTGGAAGAATCTGTAGAAAACTAAAATTCTCAATAAATGTCTCTACTTCACAGCCCTATGATATAATTCATTACACATATTTAAAGATAACAATGGTATAGACCATTCAGGCCAATAGTTATGAAGACTTCACAAATGCAGTACATTTGGGAATTGAGTTTTTTGGTAAATTGAATATTATGAAGAACTGAGAATTTTCATTCACTTCAAGCCCTTGTCTTAGTTTCTCAGCCTCTCTTTCTCTCCTCTCCTCTCCCCTCCCCTCCCCTCCCCTCCCCTCCCCTCCCGTCCTCTCCTCTCCTCTCCATGCTGTGTGTCCTCCTCACTGCCACCAGAGTTAACTTTGTTGAAGAGAAATCTGACCATCATTCACTGACTTCAAAAACTCCAGTGTCACCCACACTGTTCATGCAAAATCCAGACTGCCTTCGTGTAGCACCCACAGTCAGACTGCGAGCTTCATCCCTTTTTTGGCCTCTCCCAGGAGAGAACTCGAAGTTCAAGCACAATGAAGTCTTCGCTGGTGCCAGGGAATCCTATGCTTTTCTGATACAATTGTGCTTTTGAATGCTCTGTTCCCTCTGCTTAGAATGGTTTTTCCTTCCTCCATCTCATCTTGTAAGACCCAGATGAAAGACGCCTTCCCTCAATTCCCCCAGACAACACTTACTATTCCGTCTTTTGTTTTCATAAGCGCTTTTCATCATGTCACTATTTTTTGTACTATATTCTAACCACTTGGTGGTGTTTATCACCCTTTCTATGGATTGATTGTTTCATTCAATCATTCTTTCAAATATTAATTGAGAAGTTACTATGCCCCAGACATTGTTGTGGCACTGGAGATAGAGTGGTAATTTAAATAGTGACTGTCTCTAGTGGAGGACACATACATTTAAAAAAAAAAAAAAGCATATACACATTATGAATTTACAGCTGTGATATCAGTGAAGACGGGGTTTCTATTCAATACCCCTTTGTAGATTGCCCACCCTGGTTTCCCACCTCTACCCACCAGCGCAAAAGCTAACACTTCACACGAAGAATCAGCTCAATAAATGCTTAAAGAGGTGAGTGATGCTTGTATAACTACACAGATTTATTAGATTAAACTTTATTTTGAAATTTTATAGATTGACACAGTTGTAAGAAATAGAGATACTATACTTCACATACCCTTTACCTAGTCTCCTGCAAAGATAATGCCTTACAGAACTGTAGTAGTGTAATACAACTAGGATATTGATATTGTCCAGATTTCCCCATATACTGGTACTTGTCTGTCTGCGTATGTATATGTGTGTGTATTTAGATCCATGCAATTTTTCACATGTGTAGGTTTGTGTATACACCGCCACAGTCAAGATAGAAAACAATTCTATCACCACAAGGCTACATCACCACACCTGCTCCCATCCCCATCTCCCCAGCCCCTATCCTTAAACCCTGGCAACCACTAACCTGTTCTGCATCATTTCAAGAAAGTCATACAAATGAAATCCTATAGTATGTAACCTTTGTAGATTGGCCTTTTTTCCACTTAGTATAATTCTCTGGGCATTCTTGAAGTTGTTAGGTGTATCACTGGTTCATTCCCTTTTATTCCTAAATAGTATTCCGTAGTATGGATGTATTACAGTTTATCATTTATTGGTTGAAGGACATCTGGATTGTTTGCAGTTTTTGGCTATTACAAATAATGCTGCTGTGAACATTTGTGTATAAATTCCACACAAATTTCCATTTCTCTGGGATAAATACCCAGGAATGCAATTGCTGGGTCATATGGTAATGTTTAGTTTTATAAGAAAGCTCCACACTGTTTTCTAGAGGATTATACCGTTGAAAATATAAGAAAGCAACATAGGAGAGATCCAGTTTCTCCATATTCTCACCAGCATTTGGTTATATCACTATTTTTTTTTATCTTAGCCATTCTGATAGGTATGTAGTAACACCTCATTGTGGTTTTATTTGCATTTCCCTGATAGCTGATAAAGTTGAGCATCTTTTCATGTGCTTGTTTGCCATTCATATATCCTCTTCAGTGGAATTTCTCTTTTTCTTTTGCCCGTTTTCTAATTGCGTTTTTGGCCTTTTTTTTTTTTTTTTTTTTTTTTTTTTTTTTTACTGTTGAGTTTTGACAGTTCTCAATATATTCTGCATACTGATCTTATTGAATGCATGCTTTGCAAACATTTTTTTTCTCACTCCGTAGCTTGTCTTTTCATCCTTTTAATGGGATCTTTTGCAAAAGAAAGGTTTTAAATTTTGGTTAGGTACAATTTATCAATTGTTCAATGTATGGGTCGTGCTTTTGGTGTCAAATCTAAGAACTCTGCCTATTGCTAGATCCCGAAGATATTCACCTATGCTTCTTATCTAACATTTTACAGTTTTGTGTCTACATTTGAATCTGTAATCCATTTTGAGTTAACTTTTGTATAAGGTACGAGGTTTAGCCTATGGATATCCAAGTTGCTTCAGTACCGTTTGTCGAAAAGGTATTCTTCCTTCGTTGAATTACTTTTGCACCTTTGTCAAAAATCACTTGAGCATATTTGCGTGTGTATAATTCTGGGTTCTCTTTTCTGTTCAATTGATGTATGTGTCTGTCTCTCCACCACTACCAAATTGTCTTGATTACTGTAGTTATATACTAAGCCTTAATATTGAATAAAGTGACATTTATTCTTCTTCAAGATTGTTCAGCTATTCTAGTTCTTTTGCCTTTTCATATAAGTTTTAGAATAGGTTTGCCTATGCCTACAAAAAACTTTGCTGGGATTCTGATAGAAATTGCATTAAAACTATACATCAATTTGGAAAGAATTGACATCTTTTCTATGTTAAGTCTTCTGATCTGTGAACATGGTATGTCTCTTTGTTTACTTAGATCTTTGATTTCTCTTATAAGCATTTTGTAATTGTGAGCATGCAGATTCTTTACATGTGTGCCAAGTTTATACCTAAATATTTCATTTTCTTTGAAGTGATTATAAATGATACTGTTTTTAATGTCTGTTTCCCCATGTTTAGTATTAGTATATAGAAACTGGTTTTTATGGACTGATCTCATATCTTTGTGACCTGGCTCAACTCACTTCTTAGTTTTGTATTTTTGTAGATTCCTTGAGATTTTCCATATTGACAATCATGTTTCTGTCAATAGTGACAATTTTATTTCTCCCTTTCAAAGCTGTATGCCTTCCTCTCTTTTTCTTGCTTAGGCGCCTTGGCTAGAACCTTCAATACAATGTTGAATAGAAGTGGCAAGAGCAGTCATCCTTGTCTTGTTCCTGATCCTAGGGAAGGACCCTAAAGAAGACATCCATCCAGTCTTCCACTATTAAGCATAATATATATTTTGGTAGATGCTCTTTACCAAGTTAAAGTAGTTCTCCATTCCTAACTTTCTAAGGGTTTGGGGTTTTTTTAAGTCATAAAGAAGTGTTGGATATTGACAGGTGCTTTTTCTGCAGCAATTGATATATATGATCATAGGATTTTTCTTTAGCCTGTCCATAAGGTAGATTATATTCAAATGTTGCATCAACCTTGAATATCTTAAATAATAATAATAATATAAATAATAAGTCTAACAATGTATAAAAAGAATTATATACTTAATTTGCTAATATTTCATTGAGGATTTTTTTAAAAATTTTATGAATACATTTCATAATTTTATTAACCTTTTTAAGTAATCTCTGCACCCAGCATGGGGCTCAAACTCACAAGCACAAGATGAAGAGTCATGTGCTCCACTGACTGAGCCAGCGAGGTGCCCCTGTTTTGTTGAGGATTTTTGTGTCTAAGTTCATAAGAGATACTGGTTTATAGTTTTTTGGGGTTTTTTGTTTTGGTTTGGTTTTTTTGCACTGCCTTTGTCTGGTTTTGGTGTCATGGTGATAATAGCCTCATAAAATGAGTTGGGAAGAATTCTCTCCTCTTCTGTTTTCTGGAAGAGATTATGTAAAACTGGTGTTAATTCTTTAAATATTTGGTAAATTTTTCCAATTAAGCCATCTGGGGACAGGGATTTCTTTTTCAGGAGCCTTGACATTACAAAGCTGATTTTTTTCCCCATGGTTATAGAACTATTCAAGTTATAGTCTAATGTTGGTGGATTTTTAATGGTTTGTGGTTTTGGAGAAATTGGTCCATTTTGTCTAAGTTGCCAATTTGTGAACATAAAGTTGTCCATAGTATTCCCTTATTATCCTTTTAATGACTGCAGGATGTTATAATACCTCCTGTCTCATGTACAATATAAGTAATTGATCTGTCTTCTTTTTTTGTTAGTCTTGCTAGAGATTTATCAATCTTACTGATTTCTTTCCAAAAATCAGCTTTAAATTCCACTGATTTTTCTTATTTTTCCATTTTCAATTTCATAAATTTCTCTTATTATTTCCTTCTTTCTGCCTCCTAAGGTTTATTTTACTAATGTTTTTCTAGGTTCTTAAGGTAGAAACTTGGATCACTACTTCCAGATTTTTCCTCTCTGATAATATAAGCATTTAATATTATAAGTTTCCATCAGGGGTGCCTGGGTGGCTCAGTCGGTTAAGTGTCCGACTCTTGATCTCAGCTCAGGTCTTCATCTCAGAATCCTGAGTTCAAGCCCTGCATTGGGTTCCATGCTGGGTATGGAGCCTACTTTAAAAAAAAAAAAAATACAGTTTCCCTCAGAGCGCTCCTTTAGTTGCATCCCACAAATTTTGATACGCTGTGTTTTCATTTTCATTCAGGTGTTTGTATTTTTTATTTCCTTTGAGTAATAAAAAGCCATGCGTTGTTTAGAAATGTGGCATTGATTTCCAAATGTTTGAAGATTTCCCTGTTGTCTTTCTGTTATTATTTCTAGTTTGATTTCATTATGGTCACAAAACATACTGTATATGATTTTAGCTATTTTAGATTTGTTGCAGTTTGTTTTCTGTCCCAGATATGGTGAATGTTCCATGAGCACTTGAAAGGAATGTGTATTCTGCTGTTGTTGGGTGGAGTGTTCTATAAATGTCAATTTGATTATGTTGGTTGATGGTATTCTTCAATTCTTTTTTATCTTTGCTAATTTTCTGTTTAGTAGTTCTATCAATGACTGAGAGTAGGGTGTTAAAGTCCCCAATTATAACTGTAGGTTTGTCTGTTTCTCCTTACAGCTTTATGAATTTTTGTTTTGGGGTTTTTTTTTATTATGATATGTTAGTCACCATACAGTACATCATTAGTTTTTGATGTAGTGTTCCATGATTCATTGTTTGCGTGTAACACCCAGTGCTCCATGCAATACATGCCCTCCTTAATGCCCTTCACCGGGGTAGCCCATACCCCCACCCCACCCCCAGAACCCTCAGTTTGTTTCCCGGAGTCCATAGTCTCTCGTGGTTCATCTCCCCCTCTGTTTACCACCCCCCCCCACTTCCTTCTAACAATCTCCCTGCTATTCCTTATGTTCCACAAATGAGTGAAACCATATGATAATTGTCTTTCTCTGCTTGACTTATTTCACTTAGCATAATCTCCTCCAGTCCCAACCATGTTGATGCAAATGTTGGGTAATCATTCTTTCTGATGGCTGAGTAATATTCCATTGTATATATGGACCACATCTTCTTTATCCATTCGTCTGTTGAAGGGCATCTCGTCTCCTTCCACAGTTTGGCTATTGTGGACATTGCTGCTATGAACATTGGGGTGCATATGGCCCTTCTTTTCACTATGTCTGTATCTTTGTGGTAAATACCCAGTAGTGCAATTGCTGGGTCATAGGGTAGCTCTACTTTTAAGGAAGCTCCACACTGTTTTCCAAAGTGGCTATACCAACTTGCATTCCCACCAACAGTGTAAGAGGGTTCCCCTTTCTCCACATCCTCTCCAACATTTGTTGTTTCTTGCTTTGTCAATTTTTGCCATTCTAACTGGTGTAAGGTGGTATCTCAATGTGGTTTTGATTTGAATTTCCCCGATGGCTAATGATGTTAAACATCTTTTGTTTATTTTAAAGCTGTTGTTTGGTGAAGCCCATTTAGGATTGCTCTTTTTTTGGTGGATTCATCCTTGTATTGCTATGTAATGTCCTTCTTTGTACCTAGTAATTTTCTTTTCTCTGAAGTCTGCTTTATCTGATACTAATATAGCTACTCCTGTGTTTTTTGAGTCAAGATAGCATGATATATCTTCTTCTGTGCTTTTACTTTCATCCTGCCTATGATGTTATATTTGAATTGAGTTTCTTATAATCATCATATTGTTGGGTCGTGTATTTTTATCCACTCTGTCAATCTCTGTCTTTTATGGTGGCTACTTTAAAACCTTTGTCAGATAATTCCAACTTCTGATTCATCTTAGTACTGGCATCAGTTGGTTGTCTTTTCCCATTCAAGTTGTGATTTTCCTGGCTCATGGTATGACAAGTGATTTTTTTATTGTATGCTGAACATTGTGGATATTATGTTTGGAACTACGGATCCTATTTAAATCTTCTATTTTACCAGGCCAGTTGCCCTGTTTAGGTTCAATGTGTAGGTTCTGTCCTACTTTTGTGGGTGGTAGTTTGTTTTTTTAACTTTAATTCCAGTGTAGGGGAGCCTGAGTGGCTCAGTTGGTTAAGCATCCAACTCTTGATTTTGGCTCAGGTCATGATCTCAGGGTCATACAATTGAGCCCTATGTGGGGCTCCATGCTCAGCTGGGAGTTGCTTGGGATTCTCTGCCTCTCCCACTGCTCACTCACACACATGCATGCACGCTCTCCATAAATAAATAAATAAATAAAATTTAATTCTTGTGTAGTTAACAGTGTTATATTCATTTCAGGTATATAATACAGTGTTTCAACAATTCTATATATTACTCAGTGCTCTTCAAGATAAGTATACTCTTAATCTCCTTCACCTCTTTCACCCATTCCCCCCATGTGGGTGGTAGTTTCAGTGATAATTGTCCTTTCAGCGTTATCTCGGACCATGTCACTCTTTTGGCTCCACTTGAGCTCCCCCCTGGATCCCTGCTGGTACCACTCTGTCTCTGATGGTGCTTTTGGGAGAGGGAAACACCTACCCTGGCCACATTCTCCTGTTGATGGAAGGCCAGGAGCCAAGGGATTTAGGTAGCTCTCTGCTACTTGGTAGAGGGTGGGAGACTCCAGGCCTGGTTTGCTTTGGGCTCTTGGGTGAAAGTCCGGGAGATGCCTGACCTGGATTGTCTTTTGCCTCTGAGTAGGTGGCCAGGAGCCACTGGTTGTTGGGTGGTTCTCTGCCAGTGGGTAGAGGCTGAAAGACATCAGGCCTCCTGGGGTCACTAGAATGGATAGAGATGCATGCCTGCTGCCGCCGGTTGTGAGACAAGAATGAATCAGCCTGCTTGGGTTCCAGTCTTGCCACTAACGTGGCAGAGTTGTCCCACCGCTGCCACTGGATATGGATCTCCCTGTTAAGTCCCTGATATGCTTCCCCTTTCCCAATCCTTTGTCCAGAGAGAACAGGGGTTTTTTGTTGTTGTTTTTTGTTTTGTTTTGTCTTGGTTTTGATTTTGTATGCCTGTTGTTGGTTCAGTGTGCAGACTTTCCCCATGCCCAGTCTGGGATATAAGGGAGATAAAACACAACCTCATGGTAACAGTTGGAATCCTCCTTAAGTCCTGAAATCCCTAGCCAGTCTGCCTTCTTGTTTCTACTGTTCAGGGTCCTTTATGATTGTCTACTGAATTATTTCCAGATTGTATAGTTGTATTTAGAGGGGAAGAACGGGGAGAAATGGGCCATCTCTTGTCCCAGAACCAGAAACCTCTACCTGTATTTTTAAAGAGAAATATTGTATAAACAGCACTAAAGCAATACTGAACATAACTGAATTTCTGATGATGTATATATTACAAAGTATAGATTTTTTTTAAACACCATAGAAGATGCTGAATTTACCAAACATTTCCTTATCCTAAGATAACCACCATTTTCCAGTTTTTATTGTAACAAACATGAGGTTCTTCAGGTCTCTCACTTCTTTCTCTTTAAGCTGAGGTGGAACAGGCTGGCCAGCATAATGGGTATCACGAAAGTTGGAGATGCTTCCAGGACCTTCACAGGTGTGAGCCCCTGAATATCATTTTTAATGCATAGTACAGAATGGGAGCTTGGGCTAAATCTGTGATGATTAAGTGACATAATCTGTAAGTCTGTAATATTACTTGATTTAGTATTTTTCTCCATTTTATAAAAATAGAATTCAGTTTTTTAAAAATCTTATTTTGGATTAGGACAAATGAGAATTTAGTCTACTTTTACATGATTTCAAATGTTTAATTTAAATTTAAAAACTGCTTGGTGATTACATGATCTAATTCTACCACCTACCCACATCATTGTGTTAGAGACTGTGCAGTTCTCCTTATGGAAAATGATGCCACCAAGCAGTGGGGAATGACTAACTGATTTAATGACAGGACAACAGCATAGTTTCTTTCTGTGTATCCTAAGGAAAGAATGCAGTAAAAAAATTGTTTAACGAAGGCACTTTCTTTATTCTGATCTAACTATAGACTTATACTGGAAAAGAGGTACAAGATAGATAGGTGCTGCTGAGATGTTAGTTGGCCTACAAAGAGAGGAGATAATTTTCTATTGGTATTTTTAAAAAGTAATTCATTTTAAAAAAACAAGGAAAAGAGAGAGAATCCTACACGATAGTTTTATTAATAGAGAAAAAATGGGAGCAAGAGAAGAATATCTTAGAAAAGATAGCTTTGGAACATAAGGAATAGCAGGGAGATTGTTAGGAGAAGGAAGGGAAGAATGAAGGGGGGGGTAAACAGAAGGGGGAATGAACCATGAGAAACTATGGACTCTGGGAAACAAACTGAGGGTTTCAGAGGGGAGGGGGGTGGGGGATTGGGCTAGGCCAGTGATGGATATTAAGGAGGGCACGTATTGCATGGAGCACTGGGTGTTATACGCAAACAATGAATCATGGAACACTACATCAAAAACTAATGATGTGTACTGTGTGGTGACTAACATAATGTAATAAAAAATTTTTAAAAAAAGGAAAAGAAAAGATAGCTTTGTATATAACCCAAGTGTGAGAAAATAAAACCAAATTATAGAAACTGAAGGCCGGATAGTGGGGTGGGTACTAGATGACATGAAGAAAGCACATAAGGAAAAACTATCCTTAGTTCCTAAAAAATAATTAGTATAAACACTAGATTTTTCCCTAATTTTTTATCCTATTCATAGGTATCATAGGTGTTAAAAATAAATTTATTTATTTGTAATGTGATAACAGTCATACTTTTATAGGTTTCGAAAGGTTTTTACTTGTAGTACATCATATTTTATAGCGGTGTGTAATACCTTTATATGCATTATTTTATTTGATCCCCAAGACTATCGTAAGGTTAGATGATATTATTCTTATTTTGGAGTGAATGACTGGCCCAAAGTCACAAAGCTAGCAAATGGTGTGGCCAGGGCAGAACCAAGCTCTTTGCTTTCTAATTTAGTGTGGTACAACCATTTTCTGGGAGCCCATGTTGTCTACTTCTTCATTCCCTCTTTACATCAGTTCAAAAATCAAAGGTTAAATGTGATTATAGACTTTGTTCTAGAGGAAATGGAATTGAGGTCCAAGTTACATTTATATTCTTTAGTAATTACCCCCTCTTAAAAAACACTAATTATCTGTATGTATGTTTCAAGAAATCCCCCCCAATATAAAATGAGACTCTGACCTGTGTCTGCCATAGCTAGAGTTTTATGTTGCTTATTTGTCTTTTCATTGTTTTTGATAGGTGGCAGTTAGGCCCAGATAAGTTCCATATTCTTATTCTTCACACCAAAGGAAACAGATGTCTCATATTTTCATAAGGTTTATGGAAGTTTCAGGCTTATGAACCTCGTAAAGATAAATGAGTACTGTCAAACCAAAGGATCGTTGTTCACCATGATTACCTTCTGCACCTTTCTACCCATTTCTGGGTCTTTCTTCCTTCCTTTTTCCCTTTGTTTTTCTTTCTTTTCTTTTTTTACCTTCTTTCCTTTCCTTGTTCCCTCTTTGCTTGTTTTGGCCTCCTTTTTTACCCCCCCTCTTGGTTTCTTTTTCTTTTTTTGCTTATTATCAGTGAACACATTTAAAGTTTAATTAGCAACTGCCTTCTTTTGTAATCCGAAGGAGCTGCAGTGCAGTATACTTCCTCTTTGTGATAGCTTCCTCTTTGCCCTACTATCAACCGGGGCCAGATATACACAGACGGTATCTGAACTATCTAGAGGGTGCCTAGGGCCTGAGTTATGATTATGAAGTTGGGTCAAGAATGTGAACACTGCCTGCCTAAAATTACACAGAACTGCTTTGGCATAATTTAAAATTCATTCAGCAATGGTACCATTTTTTCTACCACCAACAGATACGTTTATATTGGCATTATAGAAATACATGTAGCTATTCTTTGCAGACAAAAGAAGTGGATAACGACTTATCAGACCTCACTATTCTAGTATAACTTAAGCAAACCACTTTGAAACAATTTCATTCATAGACTTGAATATAATCTTTACGTTTATTTTCTCAACTTTCATTTTTACTTTTTATAGTAAGGGCTTTGTTTTTTGTTTCCCATACTGACATCTCTGGATATAATTTCTCTTAAAAGAAAAAAAGACAGGAAATGAGAGTTCAGGTTTTATTTTAGGACTTTTGTCATTTTGTAGAAAGCACACACCACTGAACCCACTAATGTATTTTCCCCCCTGAATATTGAAGATCTGCAAATATTTTTTTGTGGTGTTGTTGACAGACAGTTCTAACTTAATGATGAACATTGATAGTGTATTGCTGTTCTTCTGTCATTGTCTATGAGAATCAAAACGCAAATAACTTACTGTTCTGCCTTCCTGGTCGGCCACATACCAGAGTTCCATTTTAAAGTCATGGCGTAATTAGTGTTATATAACTGCTTTATGCAAATCCCGATTAAGTTTTTACCGATATCATGTCAGAGAAGTCATCTTGGATCCATATGGAAAATCTCAAAATTGAGGAGATATTTGTGTTTACATGTCTTTTGGTTTTTATTTAGTTCTGCAGTGGTTAAGTAACAGTACTCCTGTTTAAAATGGGCAGAGTGGAGTACCTGGGTGGCTCAGTTGGTTAAGTGTCTACGTTTGGCCCAGGTCATGATCTCCTCAGGGTCCTGGGATCAAGCCCTGCATTGGTCTCCCTGCTCAGAGGGGAGTCTGCTTCTCCCTCTCCCTCCGCCCCTCTTCCTACCCACCCCCCACCCTGTGCTCTCTCTCTCTCAAATAAATAAATAAAATCTTTAAAAATGATAATAATAAAATAAAGTGGGCAGAGAATGACCTTCTTCCTCGTGTAAGCCAAAGTCATAGGATATAGCTAGCTTTTTATCTTGATATAAAAACCTTGTTTCTCCAACCCTTATAAGTATGGAACATACAGAAAAATGACTCATGGTATAGAATGTAGTCTTTTTGCTATTCATGGTTCTGGCCAATGTTTATTCTCAATACCTTATCTTCTTTTTCTCCATTTTACTTTTCATAATTATACTCTTAAAGAAATTATGTATTTTTGGTATTTTGCTGGGTTTTAAAAGGTTGAAAATCAGTTTCAATTGTTTTGAAATTCAAATCTTTCAGGACACAGAGTCCTGGTGTGTTCCCATGTTTGCTCTGGAGAAAATAATCCAAATCCCAAGATCCAAACCACCTTTCTTAGTAGAAGGGGCTACCACATCACTTCTTTCAGGAAATATCACATAGTGTTTAAAGGATATTTCAAGGCTCAAGCATCTATATTCTGTTATCTAGTCTATTGATTGTGTTTATTAGTCATTAACTCTGTCATGCTCTCTTGCCTCCAGGCCTTTGTGTTAACTACTCCCACCTCAGATACTTTCTGGTTTCTCTGGGACTCCCTTACCCTCTTTCTCAAGAGACTAGGTTAGATAGCCTTTATGTGTGCTACACTGTTCTATTATTGCCTGTACTTTTCTTTTTTTTAAGATTTAATTTATTTATTTGACAGAGAGAGATAGCCGGCGAGAGAGGGGACACAAGCAGGGGGAGTGGGAGAGGAAGAAGCAGGCTCCCAGCATAGGAGCCCGATGCGGGGCTCGATCCCTGAACGCCAGGATCACAGCCTGAGCCGAAGGCAGACGCTTAACGACTGAGCCACCCAGGCGCCCCTATTGCCTGTACTTTCTCACCAAATATCATCTCCTTGAGGACAGAGATTTTTAACATGTTCATGATTATATCTTTACTACCTGGCATGAAGCCTGGCACATAATAGATATTAAATAAGTATTTGCTGAATAAATGAGTAAAATTACAGGAAAAATGGTTATTTAATTTCATGCTTCTTTCATATTTAAAAACCATTATAAATCCCTTATGCCAAGATGTTTGTTATCTTGATTAGTACTACACTTCGTTATATAAGTGGAAAGTTTCAATTATTTGGTTACATTTTATTTATTTATTTTTGAAAGATTTTATTTATTCATTTGAGAGAGAGAGTGGGGGGGAGGAGCAGGGGAAGATGGACAAGCACACTCCACGCTGAGCACGGCGCCCAATGTGGGGCTCTGTCTCACCACCTTGAGATCATGACCTGAGCCAAAATCCAGAGTTGGACCCTTAACTGACTGAGCCACCCAGGCCCCCCTACTTGGTTACATTTTAAATTAGGGACTTGCAAAATGGGTTCCTTAGTAAGAGATCTCCAGTTTCCCTTGGAGAAAAAATTGTAACTCATCTGCCCAGAAGAAATAATTAGTGTCACATGTTACCCCTTAATGCGATTTTTCTGAAATAGCTAGATTTGTTTGTTTGTTTGTTTGTTTTTTAATAGTAAGCTACATCGTTTGCTATACTCTAGTGCAGAGCTTTGAAGTTGAGTGGGAGTGGAGTTGGGCCCTCCATTCCCATACAAGTGGGTAGAGCATTAAATTGTTTCTTCTATAGGCTGCAACCTCCCTGAAAGTAGGGTTTTTGTCAATCATATTTCTGTCTAGTACCTAGCACAAACTGGTCATTTTAGGAGCTCACAATTTATTGAATAAATTCGTGAATGAAGGAACATTATAGTGGAGATCTTAGTTCTTTGTGTGAATTCTGTGGTAGAATGTAAATGGCCAATTTACAAAGTAGAACTTACTGTCTAAATACAATATGCTTTCTGAAAATGAGCAAAATCTGTTCGGATTAGGAAAATCACAACTTTGCAGTCGGTTTTATATAACATTGTCACTATTTCAGGAAAAGTGGGTCTAAAATTAATCCATAAAGAACAAATGGACTTTTCAAATTTTAATCTAGCAATAGAAGTTGAAAAGGGTGGTGTTTGTGACCTTTACGTAGATCTTTATTCGGGAAGACATAAAATGGAAACTCTAAATGCCAATATTCCTGAGGTTTATTTATGAACATTATGTTTTAGGATTTTTATAAAAGTTCGTCTTCTGCCAGAAAGGAAACTTGAGTTTGAGAACCAGTCTCCAAGGACTTGATAATATTGAATGAACTTAACTCTTTGTCTGACACAGATTGATTTTATTATTTTTGGCACAAGGTCAGAATAGCTTAGCATAGCATTTATATGAATGTTTTTGAACATTTTCCTTTGCTATTACTTTTCAACATAAATGAGTGCTTTTCTTTCAAAGTGGTATATGCTTACGGTATATGAACAAGTGGCTCAAACTTGTTTAGACTTGAGCTTTCATGCTATGATTAGAAAATTGTCAAATGAACTTTCTCTAGTCCTGGTTCTTAACTTTTCCAGAACCTCAGCTTCCTCATCTGTGAAATTGGGATAATAGTGCCTACCTCTTAGGATTCTTTGGGAATTAATTAACACAGTGTGCACATAAAACCTCTCGCACTAAATATGCGTGTTGTGGGTAGATGGTGGTAGGGTGGAATCAATAGGGAGCGTTGTTAAAGCCAATGCAGGGATGGAATTAGCTGTTATGCTTGCTTGATGTTTTTGATCACTTTGTCTTTTAAATATGAAATACCAGTAAGGAATATTTTACAGTCACCACGTAATAATGTAGGCTGGTATGTGAAGATGTATGTCAGCAAGTTGCAGATTGGTATTATAGTATGACTCCATCTGTGTAATAAAAAGGGTATGATCTCTATGCATACTTAACAGATGAATTTTTAAAGAACACAATAGGGGGTGCCTGGGTGGCCCAGTCAGTGAAGCGTCCAACTCCTGGTTTCTGCTCAGGTCGTGATCTCAGGGTCCTGAGAGCAAGCCCTATGTCAGGCTCTGTGCTCAGTGTGGAGTCTGCTTGAGATTCTCTCTTCCTCTCCGTGCCCCTCCTGCTTGTGCTCTCTCTCTCTCTCTCTCTCTCAAATAAATAAATACATAAATCTTAAAAAAAAAAAAAAGAATACACAATAGTTTCTTAGGAGTAATTACCTTTGAGGAGTGAGAATAGAGAGGCTATCCCCTCTTCACCCCTTTATACTGCTGGAATGTTGGAGATATATTACTCTTATAATAAAGGCTCTTGAATGTTTTGACAGCAGTTGGTGGGCTGAAGACTGTAAATAGAAATAATAAACTGCCTAATATGAACTCTAGTGAAATCTAAGTGTAATTTTTTATCATAACTAATAATTTCAGTAGAGTTATGTCCATGATTATAAAAATGAAGTGATATGGAGAGGTTCCTGTTAAAATTATGGTTAATTCATCCAAACTGACTGACACAGTGCTGGATACCCTAAAGATGTATGTTTGATTGTTTTAATTCAGAGTATTTTCTTTTCTGTTACAAGTGAGCACAACAAAAGTTGAAAGTGAAATTCCTCCCTAGTGACACTACCACTGACATTTATTGATAGTGATCTGGTGTATATTTTTCTGGAATTTTTCCTACAGGCATCCATAAGCCCACCCATAATTATATGCATGTATTTCTTTAATAAAAGTGGGATTTTATTATATGCACTGTTGTGTAACATGCTTTTCTCACTTAATATATTTATATAAGATCAGTACATACATACTTCATATATACTTCTTATATTTATATAATATTAGTCATATGTACTTCTGTTCTGCCTTAGTTTATATAATAAATGTTTCTGATGAAAGTAAAAGTTGTTTGCATTACCTTACTATATTGAATATTCCTGTTCCACTTGTGTATTTCAATAGAGCAAATGCCTAGAAGCAGAATTGCTGGGATGACAAGATATCCCCATTCTAAAATTTGATAGACATCGCCAGCTTGGCCACCAGTGAAGTTCTCTTGTTATACCGACTTGTACAACCACCCACCCACAGGGTCTGATATGTTGCCTGTTTTCCCCTTCTAACACACTAACGTACACTACCGCTTCTAACGTGCTGCCCTGGTATGAATCAATTAATATAATTTAATTTACATTTCTTTGATTATCACTGTGGTTGAAAAAGCTTTTCACCTGTTCATCAGCCATCTATAATTCTGTAAATTGGCTAGTCACCTCCTTTTGTCGTTTCTCACTTTTTCTTTTTGATTTGTAGCTGTTCTTTATACATTATAGAAAACGGTTATCTTTGTAGTATATGAAACAAGTATTTTCCCCATTTATTGTCTTTCTGTCTCTTACTAGTATTTTATGGCAAAGAAGCAATGATCTTTATGTAATATTATTTTTATCAAGAATTAACATTTATATAGGTTAAAATAAAAATTTTCTTCAAAGCTTGTAATGAAAAATTTTTGTCTCCTGCCTCACATCTCCACTCCCTCTTCCAAATCCTGCTTCCCAGAAGCAACCACTTTAAAGTTTCATAGGGGTTTTCTCTGATTTTTCTTCTCCATATTTCTGAAGAATATATATATATAGATAGATCAGTATATCTATCTATCTGTATATATTTTTTTAAGATTTTATTTATTTGACAGAGAGAGAGACAGCCAGCGAGAGAGGGAACACAAGCAGGGGGAGTGGGAGAGGAAGAAGCAGGCTCCCAGTAGAGCAGGGAGCCCGACGTGGGGCTCAATCCCAGGACCCTGGGATCACGCCCTGAGCTGAAGGCAGACGCTTAATGACTGAGCCACCTAGGCACCCCTGAAGAATATATATATTTTTTAGAGATTTATTTATTCATTTGAGAGAGAAATGGAGAGAGTGAGTCAGTGAGGGGCAGAGGGAGAGGGAGAAGCAGGCTCCCCACTGAGCAGGGAGCCTAACGTGAGGCTCAATCCTAGGACCCTGAGATCATGAGCTGAGCCGAAGGCAGATGTTTAACCGACTGAGCCACCCATGCGCCCCAAAAGAATATATTTATACTGCCATCTCAGACTTTTAGTTTTAAGTGAAATATGAGAATTTAGCTTTCTTATGCATACACACATTTTACCCTCATCTTCTAGATATAGTTATGTCATAATTTTTGGTTAGCTCAATATATAATGCTTCCATTACTGTGTATATTAGTCACAGCTACAATTTTTTTAAAAGTAATCTTTCCACCCAATGTGGGGCTTGAACTCAAGACACTGAGATCAGAAGTTGCATGCTCTACTGAGTGAACCAGCCAGGCACCCCTGCTGCTGTGATTTTTCATGTACTCTGTGTAAATTTACTTTCTCTGTATAACATTTTGTTTTCCCTAGAGTAAATATTTTATTTTTCTTTTGTTAATGTTTATTAATTCACATATTTTATGCCGAAATTTCAAATAATGTCTCAATAGATCCATTATATATATATATATATATATAAACTATCAATTTCATCTTTTTCTTGAAGACTTCCATACAGGATCCCTCTATCCTTCTACTCCAGTATGGACTGGTTATTCCTTAGTATACAGTTATCCTGAGAGTTCCCTTCAACATCGTCCTGGAGATTTACATTTTTATGTAGCAAAATTAATAAGTGTTTCTCTGAGTTTCTATAATTTGTGTCACACTTAAAATCTGAGATCATACAAATATTCACCCATAATTTTAGTGGTTTAATGGTTTTATTTTTTCCATGTACATGTCTAAATTATCTTGGTGTAATGAATGAGGTAGAGGTTTACTTTTTTGTTGTTGTTTTTTTACTTTGAATGACTAGTCACTTGTTCTTTTTTCATTTTATTGAAAAAGTAATCCATCTTCCCACACTGATTTGAAATGCCAACTGTATCATATATTATTAAATACCCATATGTATTTGGTTCTGTTTTTGAGACCCTTGATCAGTTTCATTGACCTTGCTGTCCTATTCCAGTGCTAGATCTCAATATTTGATTTGTTGTAGTTTTGTAATTTGTTTTAATAGCTGATAGAACAAGTCCTCCTTCTTCATTACTCTTTTTTCTTCCTGAATTCCCTGGCTATTTATTAGTTGTTTATTTTTCTAGATTAGGAGTTTGCAAATGATAGCCCACAGACTGAATCTGCCCTGCTGCTTGTTTTTGTGTAAACTGAGAATGAGGGGCATGTGGGTGGCTCAGTCAATAAGCATCTGCCTTTGGCTCAGGGCGTGATCCCGGGTCCTGGGATCAAGCCCCGCATTGGGCTCCCTGCTCCACTGGGAACCTGCTTCTCCCTCTCCCACTCCCCCTGCTTGTGTTCCCTCTCTCGCTGGCTGTCTCTCTCTCTCTCTCTCTCTGTCAAATAAATAAATAAAATCTTAAAATAAAATAAATAAACAAACAAACTGAGAATGAAGAATGGTTTTTAAATTTTTTAATAGTTGGGGGAAAAATGAAAATAATTTCTTGACATGAAACTCAAAGCTCAGTGTCCAATAAAGTTTTATTGGAACATGTGCTCATTTATTATCCATGGCTGCTTTCACACTACAAGACAGAATTGAGTAATTACATCAGAGACCGTATGCCACAGAGCCTAAAATATTACAGATACTTTATAGAAAAAGTTGGCTGACCCCTGTTCTAGATCAAATTTTAAACCATTTAAAAGGGAAATCTGTTGGAATTTCATGTAATATGTAGATTAAGGAGAAATAATCTTTTCAAACTAAATCTTACCATCAAAGAAAAAGATATGTCTTTCATTTATTTAGATTTTTTATTATATCTCTTAGTAGCATTTTATGTTTTTTTTCCATCTAGTTCCTGTACATTACTTACATTTATTCCTGGATTTTTTTTTTTGGTTATTGTAAATATAGTTGTGAGTGGGATCTTTTCCACCCTATTTTCTTTATAAAAAATTAAAAATATAATACATACTCATTATAAAATTTTGAAGATGTATCCTCTAAAGTCATCACTGATTAAGAGCAATTTTGCTGGGATGCCTGGGTGGCTCGGGTGGCTCAGTTGGCTAAACGTCTGCCGTTGGCCCAGGTCATCATCCCAGGGTCCTGGGATCGAGTTCCGCATCAGGCTCCTTGCTCAGCAGGCAGCCTGCTTCTTCCTCTGCCTGCTCTTCCCCCTACTTATGCGCTCTCTCTGTCTCTCTCTGTACCTCTGGCAAATAAATAAAATCTTAAAGAAAAAAAAAAAGCAGTCTTGCTATCTTAATTAGGTAAGTGAAACAACAAAGAAGATAGAAATTATTTACCTAGTACAAATGTAGGTTGACGGTACAAAAATTATTTTTCTAGAATTTTAAATTATCATTTTTTTAAATATCTTGTGATCTAACTTAGTTTCTTTTTTTTTTTAAGATTTATTTATTTATTTTAGAAAATTGGGGGGCAGAGGAAGAGGGAGAGAAAATCCACAAGCAGACTCCCCAGTGAGCATGGATCCCCACTCAGGGCTGGATCTCAGGACCCCGAGATCCTGACTTGAGCCAAAATTAAGAGTCAGATGCTTAATTGCCTGAGCCATCCAGGCACCCCCTAATTTAGCACATGTTTTAACTATGCGTCAAAGACAAAATTACTTTAAAATTATTATAGTTTAAAATTATCAGAGTTTATCATTTTAAATATTTTTAATTAAAAATATGCTTCTGTTAGATACTGTAATGCACAGTATAGAAAGTAGATATCCCCAGTCAAATAAGAGTCCCCAATCATACCAGCCTTTCCCCCAACAGTTATAATCACTGTAAACAGTTTGAGACAGTTTTCTAAATTTCTCTTTATCCTTCTTAACATTATTCATATTCTTAATGTTATTTTTAAATGTAATCATATTATAGATATTACTATTTACTTGATATTTTAGTATATAAATCTGCTTTCCTATAAATTTGCTTCTGGTTGTATAAGCTACATAGTAAGAGTGTAATTGTACCAATTCCTCTTTGATGGACATTTGGGTTTTTCCGAATGTTTTCTATTACAAACCATACTGTAATTATCATTATAAATAGCAGTGTGATTCATTTTCAGTTCGTCTACTCTGACTCTAAAATATTCCAGTTTAGGGACCCTCTTTTTTCATGAACTTGCATCAGGGTAAGGGCCCTTTTACTTTAAAGCCATGTACTAACCAGAAGTCCTTTCTGTTTTTTGTTTTTTGTTTCTTTAATAATAAAACAGCCCTTGTAGCAGTGAGCTTACAGTCTAGTATGGTTGGCCAGTGAGTACCCACTTGATCATAACTATAACTAATTATGTTGTTTATAAAATGTCAGTCATGACAATAAACTTAACTTGCCTTGGGCTGTCAACAGATTGCAGAGGAGTGGGGGGAGGAGAATGGGTTGATTAATCCAGTATATGAAACAAAGTATATATGAAATGGTAGCAAAATGCTGTTTATTGTTGGGCTTGTGCCAAAACAGATCTCTCATCTACTAGGCTAAAATACATATTGTAACAAGAGGAACAGAAAAAGAGGATGTAAATCCCTTAGGGTATCCTGGCATTCCAGGATGTGCTATCTTGTTTCATTATGGATGTGCTAGCAGCATCAGCTTTAAGAAGTAATGGTTGAAATACATGTAATCCTATTTCTCAAAATATAATTAAATCATGAACCTTTATTAAATCTCAAGATTTCACTAGACCTCTGGTCCTACATTTATTAGGACATGTGATTAAAAGACAGTACAAATGGTTCATAATAAGTGAAAAATTATTAAACCTTATTAATAATATGGAAATGTAAATTAGAGGGGTGCCTGGGTGGCTGAATCTGGTAAGCGTCTGCCTTTGACTCAGGTCACGATCTCGGGGTCCTGGGATCGAGCTCCACATTGGGCTCCCTACTTGGCAGGAGTCTCCTTCTCCCTCTCCCTCTCCCTCTGCCCCTCCCTCCCGCTCGTGCTCACTTATGTGCTCTCTCTCAAATAAATAAATCTTAAAAAAATCTTTTTTTTTTTAAAGATTTTATTTATTTATTTGACAGAGAGAGACAGCCAGTGAGAGAGGGAACACAAGCAGGGGGAGTGGGAGAGGAAGAAGCAGGCTCTCAGCAGAGGAGCCTGATGTGGAGCTCAATCCCAGAATGCCAGGATCACGCCCTGAGCCGAAGGCAGACGCTTAACGACTGAGCCACCCAGGCGCCCCAAATCTTAAAAAATCTTTAAAAAATCTTAAAAAAAAAAAAAGGAATGTTAATGTTGTCTTAATTATTACATACCTTTTGACAAATCAGTTGCACTTATAGAAATTTATCCTAAGGAAATAATTATGGGTACATCACCACATGTGTTTCCAGAACTTTTTTGTCATCCCAGACAGAAACTGTGTACCCACCCATAAAGCACTAATCTCCATTCCCCTATCTTTGCCCAGCCCCTAGTAACCTCTCATCTACTTTGTCACTATGAATTTGCCTATTCTAGATTATTTCATACAAGTGGAATCATATAATATTTGTCCTTTTGTGTCTGGCTTATTTCAATTTTTTATCCATGCTGTAGCATATACTAAAAATTAATTCCTTTTTATGGCTGAATTATGTTCTATTGTATGTAGTCTACCATAGTTTGTTTATCCATTCATCTGCTGATGGACACTTAGGTTGTTTCCACCTTTTTAGCTATTGTGCATAATACTGTTATAAACATTGGTATGCAAGTATCTGTTTGGTCCCTGTTTTCAATTCTTTTGGTTTACCGAACTCTACTTACACGTAGAGTTGCTGGAACAAATGGTAATCTGTGTTAACTTTTTGAGGAACCACCAAATTGTTTTCCATGTGACTGTACCATTTTACATTCCCGCCAGCAATGTAAGGGAGTTCCAAAGTCTTCACAGCCTCACCAACACTTATTTTTTCCCATTTTTTAAATTAAGCCACCCTAATGGGTATGAAGTGGTATCTCACTGTGGCTTTCATTTACATTTCCCTAATAAGTAATAGTGTGGAGCATTTTTTCAAGTGTTTATTGGCCATTTGTATGTCTTCTTTGGACAATTGTCTATTCAAGTCCTTTGCCCATTTTAAAATTAGATTTTTTTTTCGTTGAGTTGTAGAAATTCTTTATATATTCTAGACATTAAACCTTTATCAGATATATAACTTGCCAATATTTTCTTCCATTCTGTGGGTCATCTTTTCAATATTAATTGTATCCTTTGCACATACATTTTTAATTTTAATGAAGTCCATTCAATCTATTTTTTCTTTTCATTGCTTGTGCTTTGGGTGTTGTATTTAAGAAACCTTTGCCAAATCCAAGGCAATACAGATTGCCCCTATATTTTCTTTATTATACTTTTAGCCCTTAAATTTAGAGCTTGGATCTATTTTGAATTAATCTTTGTATATGGTATAAGATAAGGGTCCAACTTCATTCTTTTCCATGTGGATATACAGTTGTCTCGGCACTATTTTTTTTAAAAAACTGTCTTTCCTCCATCGTATTGTTTTGGCACTCTTGTTGAAAATATTTCTATGCTCTCAAATCTATTCCATTGGCCTGTATATGTCTGTTGTTAGGCTGGCACCACACTGGTTTGATTACTGTAGCTTTGTAGTAAGTTTTGAAATCAGGAAATATAAGTCTTCTAACTATGTTCTTTTTCTTCAAAGTTATTTTGGCTACTACGGGTCCCTTGAAATTCCATAGAAATTTTAGGATGGGTTTTCCCACTTCTGCACAAAACACCATTGGGATTTTGATAGGAATTGCATTGAATTTGTGTATTGCTTTGGGTAGCATTGTCATCTTGATGATATTAAGTCTTCTAGTTCTTGAACACAGGGTGCTTTTCCATTTCTTTAGGTCTTTTTAAATTTCTTTCAACACTCGTTTAGCTTTCGGTGTACAAGTCTTCTGCCTCCTTGATCAAATTTATCCCTAAGTATTTTATTCTTTTTAATGGTACTGTAAATGTAATTGCTTAAATTCGTTTTCATGTTATTCATTGCTAGTGCATAGAAATACAACTGATTTTGTGTGTTGATTTGTATCCTGCAGATTTGCTGCATCTGTTTATTAACACTAACAGGTTTTTTGTGTTCTTTGGAGTTTTCTAGAGATAAGATCACATCATCGAGGCAGAATTTTTTAAAAAGATTTATTTATTTATTTTGAGAGAAAGTAGGGGGAGGGACAGAGGGAGAGAATCTTTCAAGCAGACTCCCTGCTAAGTAAGAAGCCCAACATGGGACTCAGTCCCACAACCCATGAGATCATGACTTGAGCTGAAACCAGAGTCAGACACTTAACCGACTGAGCCACTCAGGTACCCCGAGGCAGAATTGTTTAAAACATCATATCTTTTCTGAGTAAGATCAAAAAACGTAATTTATGTCAAATGAGTAGGAGCTCCTCAGTTTTATGTTTTGTTTTTTGGTTTTGTTTTTTTGGTTGGTGAACCGTTTCTATTTTCTAAAAAGGAACACTTGTAATAAACATAGAATTTCTGAAGGACAACAAGTAAACTAGTGCATTTAATCAGATTCTTTTGAGTAGCAGGTATGCCATAGTTAAAGGGAAGATTAAAGGAGAAGTTAAAACATTGAGATTTATATGGGCATGTAAGATTATATGGGCAAATCCATAATCAGCCATATACTACATGAGTCTATCAAGAAGGCAGTCATCTGAACCCCGCATGTAGAATGCCTATTCTGCAATAGGCAAGGCATGGAAACAACCTAAATGTCCATTGTTAGATGAATGGATAAAGAGAATGTGAGACAGACAAATAGACACACACACACACACACACACACACAATATTAGCTGTAAAAAAAGAAGGAAATCCTGCCATTTGCAACAACATGGACGGACCTTGAGGGCATTATGCTTAGTGAAAAGAGAAAGACAAATACTGTGTGATCTCACTTACAGTGGAATCTTTAAAAAAAAAAAAAAAAAAAAAAACAACAACAAAAAAACCCAAACTCATAGAAACAGTAAAATGGTGTTAACCAGGGGCTGAGAGATAAGGGAAATAGGGAGATGTTGGTCAAAGGGTACAAACTTCTAGTTATAAGATGAATAAATTCTGGGTATCTAATATTCAACATGGTAACTATAATCAACAATCCCGTATTATATACATGAAAGTTGCTAAAAGAGTAGATCTTAGCTGTTCTCAATACATAAAAGTTAGGTGAGGTGACAGATCTGTGATTCACTAAACCTTGTTGTGGCAATTATTTCACAACATATTCATGTATCAAATCATCATGTTATACACCTTAAACTTACACAATGTTATGTCAATTACATTTCAAGGAGGAAAAAAGGAAGGCAGAGTCACCCATTAGCATTAAGAATAATTTGAGGAGATATCTAAGAAGTCAAATAAGAATCAGTCTCTAAGTCACATATACATGATATCCCATCCCTGTGCAGTCTTTGCAAGTGTCCTTGTTAATATCAAAACCTCATAATAACCTGCCTTTCACTGCACCATCCTAAAAATATCCCAGCAGCAACCTAACTTTCTTGTATCAATACCCCCAGCTCCTGGTGAACTTGCAGAATTATCCAATCCAAAATTCTCAATCTCCTTTATTTACTTTTTCTTCTATCAATTTTCCATTGTGATTTATACTTACAATTTAGTTAGTTTTAGCCCAAACAAGTTTTTTCTCTCATGTGCATATACATGGCGCATATTCACTCTTTCCCCAGACTCTCAAATAAACTGTTCAATCTAGTTTCCTCCGTGTTTAGATCCAGGGTGGGGGGGAGGATTATTTTCTTTTTTAAAAAGTTAAAATATTTCAGGGACGCCTGGGTGGCTCAGTTGGTTAAGCGTCTGCCTTCAGCTCAGGTCACGATTCCAGGGTGCTGGGATTGAGTCCCTCATCGGGCTCCTTGCTCAGCAGGGAGTCTGCTTCTTCCTCTGCCTGCTGCTCTCCCTGCTTGTGCTGTCTCTCTCTCTGACAAATAAATAAAATCTTTAAAAAAATAAAAAGTTAAAATATTTCAAACATGCAAAATATAATTAACAGCTATGAACCTATCTCTCAGAATTAATTTTTTTAAAGAAATACAGTATTATATAATTGAAGTCTCCTTTGTACCCCTTCCTAGTCCCATTCCTACCATCCATCCTAGATTCACCTACTCTTCTGAAGTTAGTGTATATTCCAGCCCTTCCCATTTGTACTCATATATGTGCTTCTACAAACAATATGAATGTTTTTGTGTTGCGATTTTAAGTAAATTTCAATATATCCTTCAACTTGGTTTTTCCTCCATTGTGTTTTTGACATTTATCCTTATTAATCAATTTAGATTAAGTTCTCTGATTTAAATTATGGTGTGGCATTTATATCAGGTGATTATACCACAACTATCCTTTTCCCTTTTGATAGATGTTTATTATTTTTTACCATTACAATGCCTTAATGAATAATTATGTACCCCTGTGGGGTCATGTAGTATGCACATCCCCAAATTTACTAGATACTCCTAAATTTCATTAATAAAATGGTTATAGTAAGGTTTCTTTTTTATTTTGTGAGCAAAAATGTGTTAATCATGACTGGTAAGCATTGTTATAATGAAAAAGAAAATGGATGAAAATTAGGATGGGGTTTCAGCTCTAGAACTAATTGGTTGAATAACTTGTATTAAGTTTTTCTATCTATCTGAGTCTCAGTTTCTCCATCTCCAAATTAAGGTCAGATTGAATATGATCTCTGAAGTCTTTTCCAACTTGATGTTCTGTGGTTTTCGTGCCGATGATATATTGTATATCGAGAGACAGAAGAGCCATACATTTTTAAATGAAATTAGATCCAATAAAGAACTAATGTCAGCAGTCCCTAACGTCCTTAAGTAATCCAAAAGTTCAATTCAGAATATCCTCAAATCTCTGTCATTTTTATGTACTCGTTCTTAATTCAAGATATAGTTTTAAAATTATTATTCAATTAAATGTTCTCTGATTTGCATAATTAGTTGTATTTCAGCAGTACTTTTTAAAGATATTTTTAAGTGCAAAATGAGGTATTAGATTTGGATTATAGTAATATAATTTGCAGACTAATCTAAAAGCCAAAATTCTATATGAAACTTTGATTTGTACATAAAAACATACTCAGTTACTGATAGATAACTAACTTGGAAGTGAACATTTGGAACCCAACCCTTTTGCAAGTTGGAGACTTCCTGTAACATTAATCTCAGGAAATCCTAGGCAAATACACAGTTATTACTCTAAAAGATATATACATGATGTGTACTGTGATGGAAATTAAAATGTCACTGCTAAAAGATTTGCATTTTGTGGGCTTGGGAGGACCTGGACTACCATGCTAGGCTTTGTTTTCTCTGCTAGCAATATCATTCATTTTACTACTCCAGGAAAAAGGAAGGCAAACGTAAAGTCTTGGAAAGGAGAACATTTTATCAAATATTTTGCAAAAGGGGAAAGAGACAACTTCAAGAGCAATGATAGTAAATAACTTCTTTAGCTAAGTCACCAAATAAGGTAGAGCTGCAATTACTTATTCCAGTTTGAGTTCTTCATAAGAAGTTGTCCTGGGTTTCCTTTAATGTAAAAGGTTTGGTTTTCATTTCTCTAAATTTTTAGCATCTGATTACTGAGGAGTTTAGACATTGCTATTGTGTATAAGTTTACTACTGAAATATCTGATTCAAACTTATAATGGGGTTACTATTAACAATAATCTTTCAAATGTTAGAGTGCACAAGTCTTGGGTGAAGTTCTAAGAGACAGCCTTTCTTTGTCATATAGATGAAGACACCTTTTTTCTGTAGTGTCTTGCCTGACCTTTCTGCTAGGATCCAGTATTACCTCTAGTTGGTTGGCTGTCTTTTTATATAGGTTTGAAACTCATTTTTTACAGATTTCATTTTGTTTGCTTTTAATATGTTTTAAATAGCTGTTCAGCCTCTTTTCTGCATTTTTTCCTCTCTTTAATGATAGGGATTTTTTTTTTTTTGTCAGTTTCATTTTCACTCCAGTTTTTAATACAAGGCTCAGCAGAAAAAGAGCCTCAGCAGATAAGCACTTTTGATTGATGGAATTCACATCTGTTGTGTTTCCCCAAATGTACTTTTTCCTCCACAGCCTTTCAACACTCTCATTATGATTTTGTTGTGCTAGATCATGATACTACGGGTCTCTGGTTAAGATCAGTGTTACTCAGTAGCCAAAAATAATGTGAGAGTGCAAGGTTGTGACAAAAGCTGTTAGAGACAAACAAAAAAATTGAGATAGAAGTGATACTCTTCTTCTGTTGATTCAGTATGCAACTTTGGGCAATTCATTTCCTTTAGCTTTGCTTTCATTCTTCATCTTACAGATGACACAGAAGCTGTCTTGTGGATTTTATGAATAATTCAATTATCAAACATTTGTAAATTGTGATGCCTATTGAATTGGATATTAGTAATCAACCTATAACAAATAAATTATTTTAAGAAGCTGGTCCCTCAGTACTATCCAGTTCCCTACTCCCAAGAAAAATATCTTTATTGAAACTGTCCAAGGCATGACTGGTTGCAGATTCTAGAAACGTGGGCAACTATATCAACCATAATCCATAATTATGGTAGTGTTGTTTATTTTTAAAATCACAATTGTTTATATAATTTAACTATATTTCTTTTTTTTTTTTTTTTTAAGATTTTATTTATTTATGTGACAGAGAGGCAGACAGCAAGAGAGGGAACACAAGCAGGGGGAGCTGGAGAGGAAGAAGCAGGCTCCCAGCAGAGGAGCCCGATATGGGACTCCATCCCGGAACACCGGGATCACGCCCTGAGCCGGAGGCAGACGCTTAATGACTGCGCTACCCAGGCGCCCCATAATTTAACTATATTTCTTTAATTAGTCCTAATAAATGTTAAATTATAAATTAAGTTACTAGATTTTCTCAAAGTTGTAATCCTTAACACGGGGGAATCACTTAGCTTTCACAGTTTTAGCCAGCTCATCTGTCTTAAATTTCTATAGCTATGATTTTTGTCTTATGTTTCTTGTTGAAACGTGAAAAACTATTTTGTTGATTACTTAATTTTTGAGTCAGTAACCCAAGCAAAAGAACATTGAAGTTATGGTAGTCTCCAAGTAGCAAATATTCTCAGATTTGTTCTTGAGCCATTTTTTGCCTGATTGCCTGAGGAATATTTTTAGTTTTTAGAATTTAGTAGCTTAATTAGGACTTGTCTCAGTGTTTAGTTATTCTATGATCATTTTCTCTGGTCTACTGTGTGTCCTTTCTAACTGCAGCTTTCTCTTTTTTATACCTGGAAGTTTTAAAAATTATAATAATTTTCAAATTTAATTTTATTTCCATTATCTTCTTCAAGGATGCTGATTATGAATATGTTCATCTTTCGTATCTATAATTTTCCCTAATTTTTTTTAACTTGCTCAGAGCCCTTTTGTTATTTTTCTCAATTCTATACTCCATGTCTGTTACCATGCTTTCTTCAACACTACAGGTTCTTCTTTGTCCTACTTCCAGTGGAGGCTTCATTTCAGTAGTGATTTGATTTTTACCCACATCTCTCTTGACTTCTGCCAATTCATGTTTCATTCCCTTTTGGCTCACCATATCTTCCATTAACTTCTTGTATTCCTCCTATGAGCTCCTGTTTTGTGTATCAACTACTTCATCGAGTTCTTTTTTTAATTCATTGTCTGTATGTTCCGACATAACTTCCATCTGATGTATGACATTTTTTTTTTTCTGAAGAGAGCTCTTCACCTGCCATTTCTTTTCCCTATTTCCATATGGTTTTCTTTGTTTTTGTTTTTACGATATCTTTAGGTAGACCTGATACTATTTCCTTTTTATAATTATTCATCTCTAAACAAGATGAATTCTCTTTGGTCTTGTAGGATTCCTGTGGGAAAGAGTCCAAAGCCATGTTTTAGGCTAGCAAGAGTTTTCCCCGCTTACTGATGAAAATCCTTATAACAAACTTATTTGTGAGTTCTTCGGTCTTTACTTTTACCGAGACAATGAATTTGCAATTTTATTGCATTAATTTGCAGAAAGGGCCAATACAAATCTCTTCTGGACACAGTTCATTAATTGTATTTAAAAAGTTCCTGAATAAATATCCATGAAGGACTTATAAGAAAAAGTAAGGTTATAGACAATCTGTGAATATCTATACACATTTTGTGGATATAGCCATTAGCTATTATTTACAGATGGACTGAGGAAATAATGTAGTCGTGAAATGTTATATGAATGCAATTAGTCTTCCCACTGCCCTACAACTCTAAATTCAGAATATATTAAGGTTATTTTTGTTGCAGAGTTTACACATTCTTGACTCCTTTCTGTCCCATACTTTAAATCCCTGCTCCATGCTCTCTCCTATACTAGGAGAAAAGAGCTACCAACTTCACTAAGCAGATGTGGCAAGCCTATTTGTGTGACTAGTAACAGCACAATAGAAGGGTGATTATAAACAATTAACAGATTATATCAAATAGATATATATTAAATAGACAATAGAAATCTGAGCAAAACTATGGATAATTTTCATATTTAAAACAATATACAAGGAAGGGAAAGGAAAAGTTTCAGGAATTAAATTTGAGAGCTCAATTAAGAACATCCATGGGGCGCCTGGGTGGCGTAGTTGTTAAGCGTCTGCCTTCGGCTTAGGGCGTGATCCCAGTGTTCTGGGATCGAGCCCCACATCAGGCTCCTCTGCTGGGAGCCTGCTTCTTCCTCTCCCACTCCCCCTGCTTGTGTTCCCTCTCTCTCTGGCTGTCTCTGTCAAATGAATAAATAAGATCTTAAAAAAAAAAAAAAAATCCAAATACTACTTCCTTATGAGGAAGTAGATTATAGACTTTTTTTTTTTTTTTTTTTACAGTGTCCACTTTTCCCAGAGCCATTTTTTGGGTAGCACCCTTGCCACGTAGAAGTGTTGGTATACTAGAAAACATGAAAAATCAGATACTAATAAAAAAATCAGAGTAATAGCAACTGATCTTTCTCTCTTACCAGGATGTTAACATTATTAAATGTGATTAGTTATGTGAAAGCACTTTATACAAATGTAAGCCTTAATGTTGTTGTTTGTTAAAATGTAAAGGAGACCAAATCTGATTCCAGAAGCCTCTTTTAGGCAGCTGTGGAGAACAAGTACCAACTTCTACCCTGTAGTGACAAACTCTTTTATACTATGACCAGTGAAGATGGTAACCAGTCTTAAAACTATTCACTGGAGCAGTATGCAGCCTAACATTTGTAGTGTTTGAGTAATAAGGTATCATTTCCTTGGATAGAGAGTTCAGCATTTTGGAAATCATTTAAGGCAAGAAGTCCCTGAACTTCATTAACAGTTTAGGGAGGAACCATTACCTCTAGCTAGTGTCGGGACTCTACTATTGAGCGCTTGGAAATTTGTCTAATGGGAAGAAGAAGGAAGGAGGAGCTATAGCTGCTCTCCTAGACCCTGTGAAAACACATATTCATACACACTCTCATCCTTCCCATTGCTACGCGATAACTCAACGCAACAGTTCCTGTTTCCTATTGTGGTTGTCTTTCACTCCTGTTTAAAACTAGACAGCTGGTCCGGGAGCTAACTAAATGTAAGCAGCCTGAGGAGAAGGTATTAGAAGAAGAGGTGGCATCAGTGGCAATACTTCCATCCTTCAGAGGTTAGGCCACCAAAAACAATTGAATTCCCATAGGAGCCTCCTTAGACTTAGACTTCTAGTTAGATTTTAGATCTTAGCTTTTTGTTCTACAGATGACTTCAAAGAGAGAGTGTGAGGCCACCAATGATGGCAGGAAGGGGGAGGGAGAGGCTGGTGGAAGGTTGATTCATAAAGTGGTAAAACAGTGCCGAAACCTCAATACTTCTTGCTCAATTAGTCAAGAGATGTGTCAGCAATTCCTGAGGCAATGATACAACTTTTATAATTTAGTTATAAGAATCATTATTATTCATTTTCATCATAATTACCAATGTTTTTTAAAACTATCTAGAACTGTGCTGTCCAGCATAGTAGTTGCTAGGCATGTAGCTGCTTAAAATTTAACAAAATTGGAAATTCAGTTCCTCAGTGACACTAGTCACATTTCAAGTGCTTAATAACCACATGTGGTTAGTGGCTACCCTATTGGACAATGCAAAGATACACTATTTCCATCATGATTAAACATTCTATTTGAAGCACTGATCTAGAACAAACTGAGAGCAAATGTATAATGTTAAGTGTATCTAGTTTACAATCAAATGACTGAAGTCCAAAGTACAGCATGTAAAAATGATTACCTTTTAGAGATGGAGCCAACCGTTGTGACTTGGTTATTCTAGGCATAAATAATAGTATTTCTAAAATGAATCATGGGGCGCCTGGGTGGCGCAGTCGTTAAGCGTCTGCCTTCGGCTCAGGGCGTGATCCTGGCGTTCTGGGATTGAGCCCCACATCAGGCTCCTCTGCTGGGAGCCTGCTTCTTCCTCTTCCACTCCCCCTGCTCTCTCACTGGTTGTCTCTCTCTGTCAAATAAATAAACAAAATCTTTAAAAAAAAATAAAATAAAATAAAATAAAATAAAATAAAATAAAATAAAATAAAATAAATGAATCATTAGTGTCCACTAAAAAAGGACAAATAGATGTTAATTTTAGACTCATGGACTTGAGAGAAACATGTATGGATAATGAAAAATGTCATTCCATTCACAATCCTTCAGGATAAATTAAGATGAAGAATTTAGAGAAAGTATTGATATAATTAAAGTTATTGGCAAAGAATAAAACATGAATCTAGTTCAAACAATGACACAGGATACTTAAAAAGTGTCCATTATTATTTTATGAAAATATGATGTCCTCTTGAATATATCTTAAAAGTGGTTCCTGTAATAAAACTTAAGCAGCAGTAAAGAAAGAAGGCTGATCTTATTCTTAGTTCTAATATAGTAATGAATGTTATTACTATATCCAGAGCAGTAGGAGGGAATAATCAAATGCCAGTCGAGCCCATTTTTTGGACATAAATAGAATAGTAAAAAATTAACAGGTAAGTACTTTGTAATTTATAGATATGCACTACACAGACTTCACATTTAAGTATTTCATTTATTAGTAGTAATAGATGAAGTTTATTGAGTGTGTGTTCTGTGCCATCCACCTTCTTTATCAGTTTACATGCACTATCTTATTAAATTCCTCCAGTAAACAGTTCTAGAAGTTGAATACATTGATTATGTTCGTTTTACAGATGAGGAAACTGAACCTTGGAGAGTTTTTATATTTGCCGGTGATCATATGGCTACTTAGGGACAGACTGGGGCTTGAATGTAGTCCTGCTTTAATCCAAACCCCATAATTTTAACTGTGGTTGCCTTTCCAAGTAGCAGGCTGAAGACTGTAGTAGTAAGCGGAAGAGTAGGATTAAATACATGCCTTTCTGATTCCAAGCGTGATGTTCTTTCTGGTTTGCCATATGCAACTTATTTCTCATATCAACTGAAAATAAGGAGGAAATGGCCATAATTTTATAATATATAGTGGAAATTCTTGAAGCCCCTATAAGAACAGTTTTCCTAAATTTATTACACATCAAGATTCACTACACAAATTGCTAAAAATGCCACAAATTAGAACAAACTGAAATACAGGTTGTACTTACGTGACTTAAAAATCAAAACCCTTAAAGCAACAGTGGTATTTATCACAACCTTATTTTAACATTGTCTTAATTTCAGATTATATTCATTTTTAGAGAACATTACAACCATGCAAACTCATTGAAGAATATTTAGGGAGTTTCTTACTTGTAAACATAAATGATAATTTTCTTAAGCTGGCTTATGAAGAAATAATCAACGGTCATACCAAGAAGTCTAGGAGGAGGCAATTAATAGTTCAAGACCAGGTAGTAAAGACCTCTTTTTTGCTTAGTATATTTTGTAGTCTAAACAGTCCATGTCCATTCCCTGAGAACTTTAAGGGTTCTAGTGTTCAGTATGAGAAATATCACGAAATGCGAAATTTCTGGAGAGTAAAAATAAGAAGTAAGTTCTCTTTAGTAGAATTTCCCTCAAAGTGAATGAAATGTAATTCAGTCCGTTGAATCACTGAACTATTTTATTGCATTGGAACTCATAAAAGAATTTCGTTTGAAAAACACTGCTTGCCATTTCAAGAACTTAAAACAGCAGTCTATTCAATCACCTCGTATCAAAGTAGTGTGGAGAATGACTTCACTGAAACAGGGCCAAACTCTCTTTAGCAAAGTGGAGTTGACATGAGGAGGCAGAAGGGAAGAGTGGGACCAGGAACATAAAGAAGAGTTAACCATACTTTTTTTTATTAGCTAGCATTTAAAATATGAAAGAAATAAAGAATTAATTAAGAAATAATATGTAGAGCATCTTCCAGAAAGTTAGTCTAATTGAGAGAAACCATTTCATATGAAATAATATGAGATCTATAAAGTAATATTAACAAAGGAAGGTGATACATAGAAGTCAGTGCAGAAAGAAAATTTTTACATCATTTTGTAATGGAATTGATTGATTCAGTCTTTCATCACCTATTTTTTGCAGAATTACTATCTGTCAAACATTGTTTCAGGCACTGGAAATGCAGTAGTGAACAAAGCAGGCTAAAAAACCTGCCCTTATAGAGGTTACATTCTAGAAGGGGAGATAGAAAATATACAAATTATGCATAGTACATAGTATTTTAGAAGGTAATAAATGCTATAGAATAACAAAGCAGAGAAGATGGACAGGGAAGGGGGGCGGGGGAGGTTGCCTTTTTAAGAAGGGTATTTAGGGGCTGTAATATATCTTTTATTAAACTTGTATTAGTCTGTAGAAGCTGAAGTTGAAACAGGGCCAAACTTCTCCCTAGTGAAGGAAGAAGTGAAAGGAATTCAGTGAAGGAAATGAGAATGGTGTCAGGTGCTTTGTTTATCCCTTTCCTTTTTTTTTTTAATAATAATTTTTTATTATGTTATGTTAGTCACCATACAGTATATCCTTAGTTTCTGATGTAGTGTTCCATGATTCATTATTTGTGTATAACACCCGGTACTCTATGCAATATGTGCCCTCCTTAATACCCATCATCGGCCTATCCCAATCCCCCACCCCCCTCCCCTCTGAAGCCCTCAGTTTTACTCTTTCCTGATACTGGAAAAATTGGGTGATGGCCTTAAAGATATTATCCTTGATAGTGGAACACAGTTCCACTCATCCTCCCCTGAGATCTCCGCACACACTGTATGCAGTTCTGAAGAATACTATTATGGAATGATATTTCTGATAATGGGATTTGCACTTGTAGAAAAAATTTTGCTCTGTCCTCTTAAAATCTTGAGAAGTAATCGTTGTTAAGAAAAATCTGTCTGCCTCTTGCCAAGTCTCTATAAAACAAAGTTGATCGAGGTATTGGCATTGAATTGTTGGCATTGTTCATTCATTGAGTGACTAGTGTGCAGAAGATGTTTTCTTTTCCAAGTGTATCTAAATATTTCTCACTTTGCCACAGTTTTAAAAAAATGACTAAGTATTAGCTGTCCGTGTCTCTTCCTCCCCAGTGACCCCTTCCCTCTTAGCTGTAGGCAAGCATAGATCTTTACTTATTTGTAAAAACCTGTTCCTGGCCTAGTCTCTATTTTGTTTTACTCTGCTGTGCTTATAAACTATTTTCCCCCTGCTTTCATTTCCTTCACTCCCTACCACTGTCTCAACCCAACCCCATTCCAGCCAACTGCAACAGTTTTCTCAAAGATCACCAGGAGGTCCATTTTGCCAACTTTAATCATCTTTTCTAAATCTTATTTAACTTTATTTAACACTTAATCCTTTCCGAGAATCTCCCACCTCTCATTATATCCCTTAAGTGAGATAAATGAAAGCATATCATAATGCCTGACACAAGAAAGTCCCCAACAAGTGTTGATGGCATCTGAACTGAACATGACTTTACACTATCTTGGTTCTATTCCAGCCGAACATTTTATGCATTGTAGATACTCAGTGTATTTTGAATTTGTTTTATGTATGAATGAATGCATAAACCTATCACTTCTCTGTCTCTTTGCATGGTTCTTCTTCCTCTTTCTGACCTCAAACATGTTTAAGAACTTGTATCTTAGTCATTGTGCTAAAGGCTTTATATTCGTTGTGTCACTTATCTCTCACACCCACTTAATATGGAAGTTATTTCTCCTTTATAGTTGAGGAAAATGAGACTTAGAACTCTTACATGACTTATCCACCTCACAAAATTAGCTAGTATGTGGTGAGGCCACTAAGTAAACTAATTTGAGATTGTTTTAGAGGACTTGAATATTAGCTCTCTGCCCTTTCTTTACATTCGGCTTTCCCTTAATAGAGTCTACCCATTCTCCCAATTTTAGTTAGCAGCTGTATGCTAGTGACATCAAAATGGATGCCTTTAAGAACTAATGTTCTATCCCATTTCTCCCCACTGCTTGCACTGGGCTGTCTTGCTATTATGTTGAACTCAAACTGTTTAAAACAGACCTCATCAGTGTGACCTCAGATGGTAGTCCCTTTTTAGTGATTTAGTCAGTGACATTCTCATCATCCTAATCACTCAGACTTAAGACCATCTTTAACTTCTCTTTTCCATTTCCTTATCCTAATCCACATCAGCTGACACCATGTTAATTCCCAAGGGATACACAAATACATGACTAATCCTTACACGTGTCTGCTACAGATAGCAAAGTCGATCTGAGAAGCGGCTTCATCACTTCCCTTTCGTTAATAACTTACTTATTGTTCTGTCATTTTAGAAACGTACCATGAAAAAAACTAAGAGCTGTTGGAAATTTTATATTTATTGGAAACTGTTTTTCCAGAATCTCACATAACTGGAAAAATGACGTAGGTTACTCTAGGTTCCTTCCTTAATCTGTACAGAAAGCCATGTTTTTCTTTCGTTTGCTTAGATATGATTGAATAGAGACAGTGACAAAAGACATCCTCTAGAAAAACATCAGAAAGCACACAAAAATTTTAAAAGAGGCATTTTGTCCATATGTTATGTAATTCTATGAAAGTTAAAGGAAATTAGATAGTCTGAGAAGAAATAAATATCGTCTCCAGACTTTCTTACTTTTGATGTACCCATTCTTGTCATGCTTTGAACTCTGACATATTCTGACCACAGCTTCAGGCTTTAATAACTGCAAATCGAAATGAAAAAGAAAGCATCTTCGCTGAATCATGAAGAATTTCATGAATGCTTCTTGCTTTGGGGAGGAGTCTAGTTACAAAGTAGAAGGTTAGGTGTGGTAAGAAAGGTCCTTAAAACTTCTACAGAACATTAAAGGAAATGTATTATTATTAAGTTCCTTCTATACCAGGCACTTTGCTAGGTGCTAGAATTTTGGTTTTTTCAGCTTCCATCAGCTATTTTGCTTTGATGTCTCCACCTCTTTGCCGCTTTAATCAAGCCTGCCTGATGATGACATTTGCTTCTACTTATGGCACTATATATCTAACATTCATCAAGTGCCAAGGAAACCCTGCCTGGTATTCATACTAGTGGAGAGGAAACAAAAATGTGAAACTGACTAAAACATCCATACTGGAAGGGGAACTGGATGTGGTCATTTCTGACTGTAGGAAGGAGGTGAAAAAGAGGAAGGGGGCGGTCCTTAAAAAGGAAAAAGATGAGCAGAGAATGAGGACACATATAATTGTTGAGGAACAGAAAGAATAGCAGAAATTTAGGAAGAAAAAAGCACTTGGCAAAATATCCTTCGGTATACTAAAGCTTTTTCAGTGCGTGTATATTTAATGTCGGGAGGTTATTTAGAAGACTGGCTCTGGGCTCATCTTTACTTAGAGTGAGTCTTAAGTTTGAGAGCTGGCTTCATTATGATTAATCCTCGCCTCTTTGGTACTCAGCCCCCACCCCGACACACAAACGCAGTCTCTGAGAATTATCTCCTTTATCACTTGAAATTCAGCTCACATTTACTTACTCAGACTTTTGGAAGTTACCACTCAGACAGATGCAAATTCAGTATTATGCCTGCCAAAATGCGCAGAAAAGAGACTTTCTTTTACACCTTCCATCTTTTGAGCTTTTGGTCCTGCTCTTTCAATCTTTGCTAAATAGTAAATGGGGAGATTGTTGTTCAGATGAACATGAGCGCATTTGCATTACTGAGCTTGCTGTTTCTAGTTCTAAAGAGATTCTTTACAATTTCCTTATCAGCAAAGGAATCGCCTTGATTTCCTTTGATGATGTTTCCCTGCTGATATTCTAGAACTAACTAGCACAGAACCAGTTCATACCCTCGTGAAATGGCTCTTGCCCAGCAATCCTGCTTGATTTGTACATACTAGGCTTTAATTACAGGGGTAAGAGGATGGATGGAGAAGAAAGCAAAAAATATCCACTGCCCCCAGTCGAGCTCTATCAAATCAGCTTGACTCCCTCAACAGAGACTTGCAGGAGGAATACATTTATATCATAACTGTTTTTAGCCCTAGCTGCCAGCCTTGAAGAATAAACACTAAAAAAAATAAAAAAAAAAACTTTAGTAATTTAAGCTGAACACAAAGAAAACTGTGTTAATAATAGTTCACAAAATTGTGAGAAACCCTAAATACCTTAGACCTATAAAAAGCACCTCAAAACACATTTTGTACCTTTTTTGATTTGCTATACAATAGAGCTATTATCTTTTTTTTTTAATGGGTACCATATTCTGATCTCAAGATAGCTGTGAAAGGCAAAAGGTCATATGAGTCTAAGTGTTTCTATTAAGTTGAGAGAAGTTTACCTATGTGAAGGAGAAAAACAATGCCGAAATAAATGAATATTCTTCAAAGGTTTTAGAAGATTTTAATGTTTTATGTATTTGAGGACTTCTATTTTTTTTGTTTAACTTTTTTAAGCACAATTATCCTTTCAATTTAATCTTATATTTTTAACTACTTGGTCTTTAAAAAAAAGCTAGGGCCAGTATAACTGATGTATTTAAAAGTTGTCATATGGACTAATGACCTACTGAGAGATGGCAAGGTTTTAAAAGAGAAAACCATTTTTGAATAGTAAAATCTTCCAAATTAAACTACCAAAATTAGTGCTCCCTTTCTAACTTTAACACTTCCATGTACACTGATTAAAATGAAATTTTTTGGAGCGTTGGAAGGTAGGAAAAAAATGGAGTTTTTAAATGTGTTTTTCCTTTATTATTTGATTAAGTTTAAATAGTTGATTAGTTGAATAGTTCTGATTAAAGGTGTTGCCTTGAAAAAAGATCTGGTTTTGTAAAAATGGGATTGAATTTGTGGGGGAAAGGGGTGGATGAAGAGAAATTAGTAGGAACAGCTTTATGAAAAGCTCACATCCCCTTTGCAGCTTTCACCTGCCTATCATGGTCTTTTCCTTCCCTGTGAAAATAAATATACATTGTTAAATCATAAAAATATAGTGATAGAAGAGCTTTGTTTTTACAACTTTATTTGGTGCCTTGCAATTCAAAGCATAGTCCATGGACCAGCCATAATGATGGCCTGGAAGCTTGTTAGAAATACAGATTCCCTGGCCTCAGTCCTACCGACACTCAGAATCTGCATTTTAACAAGATACCCAAGTGGTGAATGTCCATCAAAGTTTGACCTAGGACTTGCAATTTGGAGCTGAAAATCTCAAGAGTAGTAGCTAGATTTCCCTTTTATTTTTAGTGACCTCTGTGAGCGTGTAAAAGTAGCATTAATTGGGTCATTTCAGACTAATGTCTTTACCAATTAATAACTTACTGTTCAAAAGAAATTGTGAAAGTACTTTGGAATTTGAAAGGCTTTGTAAGGAAGGGTTAAAACATGGAGGAACTCCCGGTTTCTGAGAAATAGTTTGGGTTAAAATAAAAACCACCTTATATTTGGGCTTATATCCATTATCAAGCGTGTTATCCACATTCCCAAATATTATTACATTTTTGTTATACTTTAAACATGTGCTTTATCTGAATAGACACTAGTTCTTTTGGATTCTTAGTAGGATTTAGTAGATCACTTTCTACCATGTGATTGATTCTAGTACAAGAATATAATTTGAGGGGCGCCCAGGTGGCTCAGTTGGTTAAGTGAGTGACTCTTGATTTCGGTTCAGGTCATAATTTTGGAGTCATGAGATTGAGCTCCATATGGGGCTCTGCTCAGCATGGAGTCTGCTTGAGATTCTCTTCCTCTGTCCCTCCCTGCCTCCTAAATAAAAAAATGTTTAAAAAATATATATATAATATATTTATATATGTATATATAATATAAAATTAATATATAAAAATAAAATATAAAAAATAAAATATAAAAAATAAAAAAATATATATAATTTTTTTATTTATATATATATATATAAATAAAATTTGGGTATCTCCTTGTATTCTTCTAACAAATGTTTGTTGAGTGTCTGTTATGTATGAGAGAATATAGCAGTGAACAGAACAGGAAAGAAACGATAACAATGCACACAAATAATTTCAGATAAGTTGAAGTGCTATGATGTAGAGAGAATAGAATGATGATAGTCACTGAGAGAGAAAAAAAAGCACTTTAATAAGGATGCTTTGGGAGGGCCCTCTGAGGTGGTCACATCTGAGCAGAGATACCCCTGGCATTCCTGATTCCCATCCTGCTCTACTTTTGTCTTCTTCCAAAGCACTCATCGTTCTTTTAATGTAGTAACTTACTTTACTATGTTTATTGTTATTGTCCATTTCTCGCCACTAAAATTTAAGCTCCATAAGTTAGGGAGTTTTGTTTTGTTTCTCCAAATGCTTAGACTGGTACTTGTTCACGCACTAAATAAATACTATTTAGTGTGTTATGAATTAAATTGAAACCGTAGTTCAAGTCAGCCTGTCTAAATGCACATATTTAAAAATGACACTGCTGCTAAAGAGCAGAAGAAGAGAAGGCTCACTTCTGTATGGAGGAAAAGATGAAGGAACTTACTTTCCAGGTGAGGAAACAAGTATGCTCACAGTAAACCGTGAATTTAATATCCGCTGTAGATGACACATGTTACAGTAAGAGTACAAATAAAGTGCTATGGTAATTTTGAATTTTAACTGTCAGAGGTAAGGAAGAGAGGTGGAATTTAACTGGGTCTTAGAGAAGCGATAGGATTTTGACTTGTAAAGAAACAAGATATTCTACTGTAAGTAAAGGGTGCGAGCAGTGCTGAGACTGAAAGTATCTAGCACATTTAAGAAATGACTAGGTAGCTAGCAGACTTGCATTGGGACCATACCATAGCAACCTTGAGTATCTTTCTGTGGAGTTTGGATGTCTTCATCAAAGATATTTGAATAGCAGGGTGATAACTATTAGAGCTCTCTGTCTCAGGAAAATGACATTTCGGACTATGTATGAGAGAGGTTGGAAACAAGAAAATTTAGGAGACAATTGAATCTACTATAGGTGCCATCATTTGCTCATGTGACTCATCTCTCCTTCTACATCTAAAACAGCTAAAGGATAAAACTTTCCTGTGTATTGCTAACATTCTTCTGAATATTAAGTTCAGTTCCTGTTACACTTTCTCCACCCCTCAAAGTTAACTTAAGGACATGGAGATAACCCAAGTCAGTTGTTATAGGAATGTTTACTTTTAAAAAGAAGTTTAATATTGGATTTCAGTGTTTACTTGAATAGATAGAGATTCATACACTTTGAGGCAGTCCTATGGGAGAGAATTGTTGAAGCAGAATAAGGCAACTCTCAACAGGAGGAAACTGCTCTAACATGTATTCTGCCAACGTGTATGGGTGCTTGCCCTACCTGCCAGTGGCAAAGCAAAATTAAAAGTGACTAAGAGTGCTGAGTTACCCTTTCAACATTGGAAATTAGGCAAGAGTTTCAAGTTTTAAATGCTAACTTTCTGGGGTATAAATGCGTCTCTGAAAGTCCCAGGACAGAATTACCTCAGAAGATTTCAGATACTCAGGCTTCTCTTGCCTTTAAAAGGCACATTACTTTTTACTGAACAGAAATTTTCAGGTATGACATTGACTTTTTTTAAAGCACAAAGTGAAAAAGTTTTAGATGGGAGGGTCTTGATCTTCTGGCTTGGCCTTGGGTAAAACAAATCAAAATAATTAAGCAGTTAACATTCAGGAATATTGTAGGCTAGATGGAATCCTTTATGTTTATCAAGTCATTAATTTCTGAAATCTCTCATACAGTGATTTAACTGAAAACTGCTATAGTGGTTAAGAGAGTGGGCTTGAGGTTAGACAGTCTAGATTTGAATCCCAGCTCTACCATACAGTAGGTCTGTGAAGTTTGACCTCAGATTTTTATCTGTAAAATGAGATATATAATAGTAACTCTTTCTTAGTGTTGTGTTAAGGCTTAAATGAGGTAATGTACAGTGCCTGGCACATACTGAACATTGAATAAATGTTAGTTTGCTGATGGTGTTGTTGATTATATTAAACCAGGCCCTATTAACAAAGGTAACTCCTCTTTCTATCTTTAGTGCCCGTAGTAGTCTAAAATAAATGTTTGTTGATTTTCTCTATTATATTTGTTCTAAAATTAGTTCCCTCTTTATCAAAAGTGACAATGAATGAATATTCAAAAATCTTAATAAAAGACTGAATGATGTCCTGTCAACCAATATAAACGATATATTGGACTTGCTGACTGAAGGCAGGCCTAAGTAATGGATTCTAAACTACTTAATGGAAGGATATCATGTATTATGACTGTGCATGAGAAAAAACTATTGCATAGTAGGGTTAAGTTTTTGTTTAATGTTGTTTTCACTTTTGTAAAATGAATACATACGGACTTGGACTCTGAAGGATTTTCTAGTTGTTAAAATAGGATGATATCAACTGCCAGTTTTTTAAGATATCCATTAAAACAGCTCTCTGTTTTTGTTCTTGAACAAGTAAGTTGAGAGTACTGATAATTCTGAAATTATTAATAGTTGGGTACCATGTAGTTCAATAAAATACCAAATTTCAATACAATAAAATACAATAAAGATCAGGTTCATTCTAGGTAAAGCATCCAATAGAAATATTAATTTAAAAAACACAGTAAGGAGTGATGATTATTTGCTTAACAAAAATATTTGCTATAATATTCCTTTAAAAATGTTATAATACATTTGATATATGAATTAGTGTAATTCAGCAGCATATTTTGGCCGCATACAGTGGACCAGCCAGTATGTTAGACACTGGTCACTTAAATATGATCCCTGCCCTCTAGCAGTTTATAGTAACGTCTAGCAGACATTTACCTAAGATGATCTAAATCTTGTGTCTATACCAGGTATACAAGAAATGTTTACAGCATCCTTCTGTGGGGGGAAAAAAAACACCCCAGCTTAGGGGAGAATCAGGAAAGTTTCCCTGAAGTGCTACTATCTGAGCAGATTCTTGAATGAATTCTAGTTATCTAGGAAAAAGGAAAAGAAACAGAGTGCCAACAGGTACTTGACATCCCAAGGAAGTAGTTTGAAATAGCCAGGGCGTCCAGTGTGAAGCCCCGGAGTTACTAAGGACAAGGTTCACGAGCAGACAAGGGGCAGATCACAGAGGATTTCATTTGCCATCTATCTACAAGGAGCTTGGATTTTATATTCTGTACATGACGGGATTAAAAGGTTTTAAGCGGGAGAGTGGCATGGTCAGATTTTACTTTCAGGTTGATAATGCCTGGCAGTAGTGTAGGAGATGGATTCCATTCATCAACAGCTTTAGAGAGTTTTTTAAATCAGGTGGTATATAGAGAGCTCATAGAGTTCATTCACTTTCTAAATTTCAAGTAAATCACTCAATCATGAAGAAATTGCTTTAAATACCTGAACGAGAAAATACTTGTAATCACTTATAGCTTGTGGAACTTAACATTCAATGTTCATATTCAGAGGCAGTATTGTTGAAAGATCAAATAAATGTTAAGAGTCTTTGGAAGGAGATTTTAGGTCAAGATTTTAGACTTAATCAAGTATGTGTACTTAATTAGTGCATTTGTGTATGTTTTTACATTATTATTAAAATGAAATCTTTGTAAACTTTTTCTTCTAGTTCAAAGAATAGTATTTCTCCCCAGTTGTTTGATTATCAAGATGTATTTTTGAAAGGAAAAGGATTATCAAACAATCAGTTTCTCTAGCTACCAGGAAAAGAAAACATTTTCACTATTAATTTAGTTATCATTTAAATATTATCCAAATCTTAGTCCAGAAATTTCTTAAGGAGGCTCTCTGAGTCCCCTCCTGCCGCTGTAACAAAATACCACAGACTGAGTAGCTTAAACAACAGAAATTAATTTTCTCTCAGTTCTGGAGTCTGGGAAGTCTAAGATTAAGGTGCCAATAGATTCAGTTTCTGATGAAATCTCTCTTCCTGGCTTGCAGAATGGCCACTTTCTCGACTGTATTCAGATGGCCTTTCCTCTTTGCCAATATAAGAGAGGGAGGGAAGGAGGAGGAGAGAGAGAGAGAGAGAGAGAGAGGGAGATAGGGAGGGAGTGAGAGATGTGGGGGGAGAGAGGGAGAGAGTGAAAAGATTGAGATCTTTCTCTTTTCTTATAAAGCTACCAATCCCATTGAATTAGGGTCCCACCCTTATGACTTCATTTAACAATAGTTACCTCCCCAAAGCCCTATCTTCATATACAGTCATTTCAGAGGTTGGAATTTCAAAATACGAATTTGGGGGCAGGAGAAAGATACAATTCAGTTCATAGCAGAGGCCTTTCCCAAAGAAGTAAATAGAAGTATATACAATTTAATTTTGAGGTTTTAGGGTCCCTAAATCTGATTGTACTTAAGAAAAACTTTTATTTTCAGGGCAATGAAGTGGAGACAGGAGAGAAATAGTTCCAAACAAACACAAAAAGACTTGCTAATAGCTGTGACATTTTAGAAAAATTGTATGCCAGATAATCCTTCATTAGCTGTAAGAAGATTTATTTTCAAAGCTCTTATTTCTGCATGTTCTATTATCTTCAGTGTCTGGCATTGTAATCCTGTAGCAGGGAGTCAAAAGTTATAAATATAGGGCTCTCGCGGTGCCTTCATGTATTTGGTGATCAGTGGCAGGTAAAATTTGCAGAGACTAAAGGTGTTTACATCTTGGGTTTTTCTTTTGACTCGGGAACAATTAAAGTGAAGATTGCTGGGAATTTTAGTTATATTGAACTCAGGGCATTTGTGTGTGTGTGAATCTGTATATAAGATTTTAAATGGAGCAACTTGCCAAAATCATAGAATTTTAGGGTTGGAATAGAACTTAGAAATTGTCTTAACTAGCCCCAAGACCAGAAAACTGAGGCTTAGAGAAATTGAATAACTTGATCGAGGGCCACTGAGCCATTTAGGGACCAGTATGGGACTAGGATCTATGATTTCTGTCTTCCAGTTCAGAGCTCTTCCGCTGTACCATGATGCTGCTCCCCATCGTGATTGTCAAGTATTCTTTGATCAGGAATTCAATCTAGACTATAATGGCACGAGTACCAAGTCATTAATATTAAAATACTTAAAAGCGAGTTAACCTCCTTGAGCCCATATTAGATACATTCTAAATCTAAAATTCTGATTACAAAAAAATGTAAAAATATATTAAAATACATATATATTAACAATTAAAAGATCAGTTGGTTTACTTTATTGCTATACTGCACATATATTCTTTTTTAAAAATACAATTCCAAAGACAGGGGACTTCTTTTTTTTCATAATTGATGCGAAGCAAAAGCCAGTCATATAAGAAAATAAATTTTATTTCTGATAGTATTCTTTTGACTATTCATCTCAATTTGTACTTAGGGAAGTCATTTTAACCTTTTGATTGAATGGACTAAAGTAGAGAGAATGCCTAATTATAGAAATATAATGTTGACTTTAGCACTTAGCTAGCATTCACTAAGAATTCAACTTCAAAATATTTCCCCAGGATTTTATTCTCAGTCTTCTTTTTTCTCTCTATTCTTTACCTGAGTTACCATAGTTCCTCCTTGAGTTTCTTAATTACCTTATACAAATAATTCCAGCTCTGAATGTCTAGCTGTCATTTCTCCTGAGTTCCAACCTTCATTTCTTACTACTTGCTGTATATCTCTCCCTGGATGCCTATCTAGCACTTAAAAGTCAATTTGGCAAGAAAACACTCATCTTTCTACCATTGAACTTGTTCCTTCTACTAATTCCTTATATTTGTTCACAGAACAGTTATCTCCTCTGTCACTTGTTCTTAGGGCCTCAGAGCTTAACTTTGACTCCCATGTCTTTTCCAGGCTATTCAGCCAGTCAGTTTCTGACTCTAAGCAGTGTTATTCTTGCATCCAGAGTCATGGTATCTGCCTTTGGCTTTCAATTTTATTACCAACATTCTAGGTTAAGAGTATTATTCTTTCTACTTTGGTAGCCCCAACCTGACCTCCCTGATCTAGTCTCCTTCTATTCTAATTCAGTCTTTTGAAAATATTTTTTACTTACTTTTTTCATTACAAAGTGATATATGTTCAATGGAGAAAATAGAGAAAATACAGAAAGGTAAATAGAAAACAGAAAATGCTGGGGCACCTGGGTGACTCAGTCAGTTAAGCGGCTGCCTTCAGCTCAGGTCAGGATCCCAGAGTCCTGGGATCTAGTCCTGCATTGGGCTACTTGCTCAGTAGGGAGCCTGCTTCTCCCCTTCGCCCTGATTATGCTCTCTCTCTCATTATCTCTCTCTGTGTGTCAAACAAATAAAATCAAAAAAAGAAAGAAAGAAAGAAAGAAAGAAAGAAAGAAAGAAAGAAAGGAAGGAAGAAAACAGAAAATGCTTATATTCCCAATACCCAGAGATAAGCACTATTAACATTTTGGTCTATATTCTATCAGTTTTTTTCTATGATGTGTACATAATGTTTTTAAACAAAATCTTCCCAATTCAGCCTATATATTACTGCCAGACCACTAAAGTATTATTCTTGAAGCTTGAATCTAATTTAAAATGTTTTTTCATTTATAAAAAAAGGCATAAAATCCTTTGCATGATATTCAAGATCCTTGAAAATCTAGACCCAATAGACTCTTCCACCTTTGTTTCCAAAGGATTCTTGTCCCAAATCTGCAGAACTGAAGTTACTTGCCATTTCCTAAAATGCTGCAACCTCCCATCATATGCTCACAGCATTTCCTGAAAATTCTACCTGTTCTTTGCAGAGCAGTCCAAATGTCATCTCTTCCATGAACCCATCAATCACCAGCCCATCCCCATCCCCTGTTCCTTAAAGAATTGGAAGTTCTCTTTCCCTCGTTTGAACTTCCACATTACCTTCAACATTCACTGGTTCTAGATAATTAGTTTCTGCATTGCATATTTTTCAACACCTAGCATGATGTCTTAAGCATAATGGATATCTAATAAATGTTGAATAAATGAATGAATGGTTGAGCACTACTTCAGGGTCACTACACCTCTTACTAAACTCATGAGAATAAGATTTTATAGATACAGAAGAAGTTTAAACAGATAAAACTTAGGTTAGAAGAAATCGATTAAGGAGACAGAATTAGATCGTGGTATGCTACAAATACAAGTTTATCACTTAGCTTCTGAGTTGTGATGTGGTTTTGGATCATAAATGAGTGGATACAGTGTGAGTTGCCCATTGCTTGATTATCCTGTTTTGAATAGAAGAGGGACCATGTTACCCCTTCTGCTATGGATATGGAAGAAGTATAGGTAGATATTTCTTTCTCAGTTGCCTGGTGGCTGACATGTGGACATGTGACCTTGGTCAATCAGATGCTCCCACCCAGGACTGTGAATCTTGATAACTCAGGGCACAACAGAGACAGTTTGTGGCAGTTGTGAAGCGGTTAAGAGTCCAGTAGAGCAAAAGCAAGTGGCAGTGGCATCTCAGACATTTACTGTGGCACGATTTTGAATGTGCATTTGCCCTTTTAAGGGCCTGCCCATTTTCTGAGTTTTCTGGTTCATTCTGTGAGATACCCTACTCTGATGTGTGTTTTCCAAAACCACCGAACAATTAACTCAATTCTGACACTATCTATCTGGAGGTAGCTTCAGACCCCAAAGGTTAAGGGCTCAGTCCCACAAGGCTGCCTCCCATACCTCCCACTTAAGATGCCTGCTGCAAGTCCAAGTTGTTGCCTGTGCTTCTGACTGTGAGCTACATATTAGAGGTTCCCATAACCCCCTCCTCAGGTTCAGTTAATTTGTTAGAGTGGCTCACAGAGCTCACAGAAACATTTACTTGTTTCAAAGTTTATTGTAAAGAATATTATAAAGGATACAGATGAACAGCCAGATGAAGAGGTATATAGGGTGAGGTCTGGAAGGGTCCCCTGTGCAGGAACTTCTGTCCCTATGGAAATGGGGTATGCTGCTCTCCCAGATGTGGATGCGTTCACCAACCTGGAAGCTCTCCAGACTCCATCCTTTTGGGTTTTTATGGAGGCTTCGTTATATAAGCATGATTGATTAAATCATATGCCATTGATGATTGAATGCTTTATCTCTCCTCCCAGAGGTCAGGAGGTGTGGCTTAACATTCCCACCCTCTAATCAGGGTTGGTTTCCCTGACAACCAGCCCCCATGAATAGGGGCTTTCCAAAAGCCACCTCATTAACAGAAACTCAGGTATGGTTGAAAAGGACTTCTTAGGAATAACAAAAAACTCTACCTTTATTGTTCTTATCACTTGGGAAATTCTAAGGTTTTTAGGATTTCTATACCATATGAAAACCAAATATGTATTTCTTATTACAAATCACAATATAACACCTATAAACAAATGTCTGGCCTAAGTTAGCCAGGGTTGATTTCTATCATTTGCAACCAAAAACCTGATAACGGCTGTTACCTTTGGTACTTACAGTGGATCGTCATCGTACATGCATTTCAACTAACTCCCAAAACAAAAGACGAAATTCTATAGAAATCGGACTACTGATGCCAAAAGGTATAGGAGTGAGAGCTGTTTAATGAAACCACAGTAGGAAATGCCAAGTTATTCCCTACAACTTTTGAAATAACAGTGCATGCTATATGAATGTGATCAAGTAAGAACTACATTGACATCTGGCAAATCTTCCTGCGTCTACTACATGTTTGACATATGTTCTCTCATTTAATCTGCACAACATTCTATTAATTTCTATTAATAGAACTTATGGAAGCTTGATAGGAAACAGAATGGATTAAGCTCTGCAGACAGGCAGGAACTCTTTAGAATTCCTCAGCAATACCCATTTATACTGGTTATCTTGAAGAGAGAATGGATTGAATGCCCAAATTTCTGTACATCAAAGAATGTGTTAGAAAACACATTTGGTTTTTTGTTGTTTTTTGTTTTTTTTTTTACTAATCTCTATTTTAGTAATGTTGGCAACAAACCACACATGTATTAACAATATGAGACTTTGTCATCAGTCCCCAATAGATTGATATTTTATAATACATTAGTTATAGAAATCTCAAAATATTATTTATGTTCATTGCTCTTTGAAATTATTGTAGTTATTAGACTGCCTACTAGCTCTCATTACTAAATGAATTAATAAAGAAACATACATATTACTATATCACAAATTTTAAAAAATATTTTTATAACTTTATTTCAATATAACTGCTTTCCTTTGTAATTCCAAGTAGTTAATTTTTTTCATTTAAAACATTACCTGAGAAGGTGTCCATAGGCTTCACTACACTGCCAAAGAAGTCAATGTCACAGAAAAGGGTAAGAATTATTTTTATACTGAAACTAATATAGCACCTTGTATTAACTATACTGGAATTAAAATAAATTAAAAATCAAACATCTAGAAAAAATTTAAAAATTAAAAAAAATTTTAAGAATTATTTTTATAGATAGACTTTTCTTTTTCTCCTTTAGACTAGCTCAGTGGCTCCTACACTTAACTGTGCATGAAAATTGATTTAAAGGGTTTTACAAACAAAACCACGTACAGTTGACCCTTGAACAACATAGGTTTGAGCTGCATGGGTCCACTTATATGCAGATTTTTTTCAATAAATACAGCAGAGCATTATAAATGTATTTTCTTCTCATTATGAATTTCTTTTTTTTTTTTTATATTTTTATTTATTTATTCGACAGAGATAGAGACAGCCAGCCAGAGAGGGAACACAAGCAGGGGGAGTGGGAGAGGAAGAAGCAGGCTCCCAGCAGAGGAGCCTGACGTGGGGCTCGATCCCAGAACGCCAGGATCACGCCCTGATCCAAAGGCAGACGCTTAACTGCTGTGCCACCCAGGTGCCCCTCATTATGAATTTCTTAACATTTTTTCTTTAACTTACTTTATTGTGAGAATATAGTATATAGTATATATACATACAAAATAGACTGTTTTGTTATCAGTAAAGCTTCTACTCAACAGTAGGCTATTAGTAGTTAAGTTTTGGGGGAGTCAAAAGCTATACACAGATTTTTTTACTACACTGGGGGTCAGTGCCCCTGACTCCTGCGTTGTTCAGAGGTCAACTGTATACTGGATTTCCAAGGATAATTTGCACTATATGAAGTGCTTGGGTACGATATGACTTCAAAGCCTGCTTAAATCTTTTTTTTTTTTTAAGATCTTATTTATTTGTCAGAGAGAGAAAGCACAAATGGGAGAGTGGCAAGCAGAGGGAGAAGCAAACTCCCCGCTGGGCAAGGAGCCCGATGTGGAACTCAATCCCAGGACCCTGGGATCATGACCTGAGTCGAAGGCTGATGCTTAACCGACTGAGCCACCCAGGTGTGTCTAGTTTGGGATTTGTGTAGACACATCAGCACCATTTTTGTACTGGTCTTAACGTACGTTCAGTACCATTTTTTCCCCCAAATTGATGCATCGTTGATTTTAAGTTGCTAGCCTCATATCAGAGTATCAGAACAAAAATTTTCAGTGTTAAAGGAGAAGCTCCTTTGGATTTCATAAATTTCCCCAACTCTCAACCTAACCATATTTTTTTAATGGAGTGGGAAAATAATATCCATTAAGAAACAAAAATAATAGATATATTTACTTTTTAGCACACATAAAGGCTTTTTTAAGATTTCGTTTATTTTGAGAGAGAGAGTGCGTACACGAGTTGGCGGAGAGGGAGGGAGAGAGAATCTCAAGCAGACTCCACATTGAGCAAGGAGCCCAATGCGGGGCTGAATCTCACAACCCTGAAATCACGACCTGAGTGGAACTCAAGAACCGGGTGCTTAACTGCCTGAGCCACCCAGGTGCCCCACACATGAAGTCTTAAAGGGTGACTCGGTAGAGTCTTCTTCATAATATTTAACATCAGTTGACCCAGGAGTTGACTAAAAGTTACCATTGTTAGGGTAATCAATAAACCCCAGCCACTTTTGCATTATTTGCTGAGTAGAAATTAGATGGCTTTAAGGCCTCTTTCCAGTTCTCCAGTGCTATATGATCACAGTGGGCTACAGAGTGGCATAAAAAGCAACTAACATCTAGTATTATTTTCAAAATGAAAGTGCCATAAAAATGGTTTCTCACTTCAGAATAACAGGTAGTGGCAAACAGTAGCAGCAACTAACCAAAACAGTTTTCTGTTCTTTAAAAGCAATTCTCTTCAAGTCTCTATGGGAAGTTGTCTCATAGTAGGGAGAAAAACTGGACTAGTTCTAACTCTGAAAAAGTCCTGTCACCTATTTGTACTTCATTTTTCATTGTTGTAAAATGAAGATTTTGCCTGCCTCTACCCTCTGGAAGCAAGATAATGAATGAGATAATAGGAATTTACATGGGCTAATTTACAGTGACGTTTAAGTTTCAGAGGCTCTTGTTTGCACCAGCCCCCCCCCCTTTGTTTTTAAAGATTTTATTTATTCATCTGAGAGAGAGAGAGACAGATCACAAGCAGGGGGAGAGGCCAAGGCAGAGGGAGAAGCAGACACCCTGCTGAGCAAGGAGCCTGATGTAGAACTCGATCCCAGGACCCAGAGATCATGACCTGAGCTGAAGGCAGACACTCAACCGACTGAGCCACTCAGGTGCCCCTGCACCAGCCCCTTCTGAGGCCCTAATACTTATTTCTGTGTGGGAATTTTGTAAAAATTTCTTAAATAGATCCCCAAATTTGTTTACGCCTCAGACTACATAAGAACTGAATCTACCACTACATACTCAAGTGTTATGAAATATTTTGGAGCAATAATAACAGAGAAGTCCAATTTTATGTTTGATTAAACTTTTCTTGATCACCCTCCAAAACTTTTTGGTGTTTTGAAGTCTGACTTAGGCAGCTTGATTCAGAAGGAAGTTTTCTGAGTGGGAAATCAGAAGACCTAGATTTTAATTTGGGGTAACGCTACCACATAGGTGTGACTTGACACTTAACTTTTCTGAGATTCAGTTAAAAAAAAAAAGTTGAAATGTCTGAGCTTTAAAATCTTTCCAATATGAAACATTGTGATTCTTACTCCCTAATGCTGAAATATTGGGGTTTTTCAAACTAGTTGGCTTCAGGTTTATTGTTGAAGTAGTGTGACTACAACATTGAAAGTCAGCTAAGATCTTCCATGAATCATCTTTCTTGAAAGTTTCTGGGAAAAGGGAAATTATGAAAAATATTTGTATTTTTACTCTCTGTCAAATGTTCTTCCTTATATTAAGTTAGGATGTCTGTGAAAAATAATTTGATTATCGTTGTTGAAAGATTTCCATTTCTTAAAGAGTGAAGAAAATTATTCCAGTTGCAGATCTCTGATGAAATCTGCTCTAAGCTGGCTGGATTGTTCAGTTGGCCCAAGGGCCTAAGACTAGAAATACTGCATTCTTGGCACAGTTCTCAGTTCTCACTATAAATGTAGTCCCTGAGGTTGCAGGAGGTCAAGGAAGAGGGAAAAAATAATTCCATGCATATCATTTCATCTTCAGTTAATTCTTAAAATGCAATCCTCTTGGAGGAAAAATGTGCTTGTTCATGTTTTGAGGGAATGATGAATTTAGAGATCACTTTGAGAGTAAGGTTAGGATGGAAAAGGGAAAGAAATTTCAGCAGATTTTTATTGAGTACCTGCTATATAAAGATGTCACAGGGCCCAGCAATTTGACTCTTAGGTATATAATCAAAAGAAATGAAAATATATGTCTACACAAAAAATCGTACACAAGCAATTATAATACCATTGTTCATAGTAGCCAAAAGGTAGAAACAACCCCAAATGTCCATCAGCTTATGAGTGGATAAACAATATGTGGTATATTTATATAATGGAGTATTATTCAGCAATAAAAGAAATTAAATACTAATTCATGCTACCACATGAATAAACCTTCAAAACAGCATGCCAAGTGAAGGAAGCCAGTCATAAAGACCATTCAAAGGAAAGGTCCAGAACAGGGAAATCTATAGAGACAGAAAGTAGACTAGTGGTTGCTTAGGAATGGAAAGGTGGTAGGGTAATAGCTAAAGGTTAGGGTAATAGCTAAAGGTTAGGGTAATAGCTGAAGGGTATCTCCCCCTTTTTGTGGTGATAAAAATATTCTAAAATTGACCATGGTGATGACTGCGCATACCGGTGAATATGCTAAAAACCATTGAATTATGGGGATGCCTGGGTGCCTCAGTTGGTTAAGCATCTGCCTTTGGCTCAGAGCCCCATGTAGGGCTCTGCACTGAGCAGGAGGCCTGCTTCTCCCTCTCCCTCCGCCTCTCCCCCCTGCTCATGCTCTCTTTCTCTGTCAAATAAATAAATAAAATCTTTAAAAAAAATACCCCATTGAATTATCCCTTTATATGGGTGAGTTGTATGGTATGTGAATTATGTCTTAAAAAAAAAAAACCAGAAAACACTTTTTAGAAAAAGATGTCATGAGGTAGAATTGATTAATCAAAACATAGGTTTAGACACGTATCCTCCTCTGAAGAAGCCCTTGTCATGCAGTTAGAGTACTAATATATATGTATTTAAAACTGAAGCAAAAGGGGGAAATGGTAGGTCTTACACCAGAAATTTTCATTTTTCCTGATTATAGAGCTGAAGAATTTTGGTTAGAGTAGTGATTTGAGGCCAGTTTTGAATGTTAGTTAGATAAAGCTATTCTTTATACTGGCTATACATTGAAGGATTTTGAGCAAAGATTTGATATCTCACCTTTGCTCCAGGAAGATGATTATAATAATAGTGTTTTTAAGATGAATTCCAGGAGCACCTGGTGGCTCAGTCGGTTAAGCATCTGCCTTCAGCTCAGGTCATGATCCTTGGAGGCCTGGGATCAAGCCCCGTGTTGGGCTCCCTGCTCAGCAGGAAGTCTGCTTCTCTCCCTCTGCCTCTCTCCCCGACTTGTTCTCTCTTTCTCTCTCTCTCTCAAATAAATATAGTATCAAAAAAAAAAAAAGAAGGTGAAGTCCAGTAAAGATAGACTAGAGTCTGACCAAGTAGAAGTAGAAGAAAGAGATAAACCTAAGTGGAAAAAAACAGAGAAACAGATACAAAGAAATATTTGTATTTCTTCGAAATTGTGAATTAATTGAGACAAGGGCAGGGGAAAGGTCAAAGTTAATGTAAGGTATAAGTAAGAGGAGAACCCAAAAAGATATCTGAATGAATGGGGCTGGGCTTGGAAAGGATGTCAGCACAGTGTAAAGCCTTAAGCGTTACTGGAAACCACTGAATGGATAGAAGTTAGGAGAGCAGCTTGCTGTCACACACACGGCTTCAGGCAAATACTTGGAGGAACTTTCATTTAGAAATCAGAAGAAAAGAAACTGTAGGAGGAATAATTTGGAAAACAGGAAAAGACAGTTTTATGGAATTCAAGAGACATTTATAAAGAAAGAAAGGAGCTTGTGGAATGGAAGAAAGCTGAGAACATCCCTTAGGTGTAATGGATAAACGTCAGAATATACTTTTTGCCTCAATAACACGTGCTATCTTCCAGCAGGGAAAAAAAAAAAAGATAAAACCAAGAAAACGTAATTCCTAGAAGTCATAGAGTTTATTTTAGAATATTTATAGAGCTATATAGAGCTATACAACTGTAGAGAACATGTTTTAAGAAAATTATGTAAAAATGAAGAAGTATTTAGAGAAAGAAAATACTGAGCATGCATGTTCATAGCATGTCCAAATGCAGTGAATAGTTCCGCTTGCATTTGAAATTAGGACATGAAGGTGTTAGTAAATGCCTTATTTTAAGTTGCTTTCTTAGAAATCTTGCAACTAGTGTTCAAGGAATTTTTTAGTTTATTGAAGCTATAGTCAGGCTAGATTAGCAGGATAGATATGCAGACATGGCAGTTATTGGTTGGTTTGATAGTTGATGGTTAGGTAAAATGTGATACAGAATTCGGGCAATAATAGCTACCACTTAATGTAACATTTCATAGCCATAGAATCAGAGGGAATATAAAAATAATGAGAAAGATTAGTTTATATGTATAGACATGAGAGGAGTTTGGGATACCCTCGACAGGAAAAATATGAAAGTAGAGGTCAATACCTTTTTTCTAGTTCCCCTCCCCAAAAGGCCTTCATCTCCAAAGCAGTCAGGTTATCTAAAAATTATTTCAATATGCATATTATATGTTTTAAATTGTTATATTCTTTGACTGAATAACTCTAGTTCTAGAAATCCATTCCAAAGAAAACCCTAAAATGTAGATGAGTAATATGCACAAAGATCTTCAAAACACAGTAATATTTAATAGTTCAATAAAGAGTTAAATACAACCTTGGTTTCTAATTGTGGAGGAGTTGTGAATGAATAGGAAGATATACATTGGGAGGGGCACCTGGATGGCTCAGTCACTAAGTGTCTGCCTTCTGCTCAGGGCATGATCCCAGGGTCCTGGGATCGAGACCCACATCGGGCTCCTTGCTCCGCTGGAAGCCTGCTTCTTCCTCTCCCACTCCCCCTGCTTGTGTTCCCTCTCTCGCTGGCTGTCTCTCTCCCTGTTAAATAAATAAATAAAATCTTTAAAAAAAAAAAAGGAAGATATACATTGGGAGATACACACTGAGCAGTCATTAGAATGAGCTCTGTGAACAGTGATAACATGAGAAAAATGCTTGTAATCTAGAATTAGATAAAAGAGGTAGACTATGAAATTATATGTATAAATGATCTCAGCTGTATATATCAAAATAAATATGAGCATGGAGAAAAGTATGCCAAATTGTTAATGAACTTTGTCCTAGGTAGGATTATAAAGATTTTTCTTCATAATAGTATTAGGTTCCCAGATTTTCTACATTGGGCATGTACTTCTTTAACAGATAATAAAGAAGACTGGTTATAGGAGAGCCTAGGAATGGGGAGATAGATGAGCCAATGTAAATCATCATGCTGATTGGAAAAGCAATTCAGAATATAAGCCTTACTGACAGCTGATCAGTAACATCACCATGTACTGCAGATTAGTCCTGCCTACTGGTAGACTCTATTGAGTTTCCCTGGATTCAGACTAATGGTAGTCTCAATATAGATTCTGAAATCTAAGGACACTTTTGTTTTCCCAGTATAGCTTGTGAAAATGTAGCCCGAGTCTTTGATGTGCAAATCTTACGTTTTGCATTTGTCATTCACAAACAGATGAAGATAAAAGTTTTAACTTCGTAATACTACATGTGTAAAATTTTAAAGCTACCATATGATCAATTATGGCTTCTTTAGTTTTGCTTTTATAATTATATATTTCATTCTTCTTTTTCCATAGGTGCACCATAAATGCAAAAGACTAAAGTTTTAAGAAGACAAAGAGTTAGCTGCTAAGATGAATCTGAGCAATACAGTATATTTTGTGCCATTTACGAAAAGGTATTGTCCATAGATCCATGACATAGCTTTCTCCTATAAAATGGGCAGAGATTGTGTCTTCTGGTTTTTCTATAATTAATTTATATACATATTTGTAAAAAAAAAAGGGGAAAGTGAAAATATTAATAAAATTGGGATAAAAATTCTTTTATAAAAATTTTTTAGTTTCAAATTCTTTCCTTATAGGTTTTCATTATTTTCAGTCATAGCTTATGATTTGGAGAAATACTTGTTTAAAAGAAATGAGCTTACCTATAAAGTTTCTTGATTCCTATTACCAAATTATTTTCTGCAAATATGTATTGCCTTCTTTGTTGTAGTGCTTTATAATTAGACTTGAAAGTAGCATAAAATTTTTTACATCACTTTTCCTCTAATTATAGAAGTAATAGGCTTTGCAGAAAATTTAGAAAATACATATAAGCAAAAAGAAGGAAATCTAAAATTACCTGAAATCACAATACCTACTTCAGATAAAACAAGCCTGTAAAGGAATCCAAACTTGGAGATGAAAGAGGCCCTGTTTCCATCTTCATGGTCTCATTCCTCTTTATGTTCTACCTACTTACATCCTGCCTCTTTTGCTAAAACAAAAGAAAAAAGACATAGCCTTATATAAATTCCTAGAAGGATATTACCTTGTCAGAGAATGTACCCATTCTGTTCTTCCAGCATGTATAAAAACGATGGTTTCCTTATGCCCTTACCAAAAACTGTATCTTTTCTCTATTACTTTGTCATTTTGGTAGGTGAAATGAGGTGTCTTATTATTTTAGTTTTTACTTCTTTGATTAGTAGTGAAACTATATATGTTTCATATCCTTAATAGCCACTGCTATTTTCTTTTTCCTATACGTGTCCTTTGACTGTATGGGCAGATGTATGTATATTTATGTGTTCCCCTGTCTGAGGTATAATGTTTTTATTGAAGTATAATCAACATACAGTGTTATATTAGTTTCAGGTGTACAATATAATGATTGAACCATTCTCTACATTACTCAGTGCTCATCAAGATAAGTGTACTCTTAACCCTCCCCCTTTATCTGTTTCACCCCTGCACCCACCCACCTCGCCTATGGCAATAGCTACCAGTTTGTTCTTTGTATTTAAGAATGTTTTTGGGGGGGCGCGTGGGTGGCTCAGTCGTTAAGCGTCTTGCCTTCAGCTCAGGGCGTGATCCCGGCGTTCTGGGATCGAGCCCCACATCGGGCTCCTCTGTTAGAAGCCTGCTTCTTCCTCTCCCACTCCCCCTGCTTGTATTCCCTCTCTCGCTGACTGTCTCTCTTTGTCAAATAAATAAATAAAATCTTTTTTAAAAAAATGTTTTTTGGGGGGCACCTGGGTGGCTCAATCAGTTAAGCATCTGCCTTCAGCTCAGGTCATGATTTCAGGGTCCTGGGATCAAGCCCCGTGTTGGGCTCTCTGATTCTCAGGGAGTCTGCTTCTCTCCCTCTCCCTCTGTGCCTCCCCACCCCTGCTGGTGCACACACAAGCTCACTCTCCCCCGCCCTTCTTCTCAAATAAATAAATAAAATCTTTTAAAAAAATGTTTTTGTCTCTTTTTTTTCTTTCTTCATTTGTTTCTTAAATTCCACATATGAGTGAAATCATATGGTATTTCGTCTTTCTCTGACTTACTTTGTTTAGCATTATACCCTCTAGGTCCATCCATGTTGTTGTGAATGGCAAGATCTCATTCTTTTTTATGGCTGAGTAACATTCCATCGTGTGTGTGTGTGTGTGTGTGTGTGTGTGTGTGTGTGTACACACCACATTTTCTTTTTATCCATTTATCCATGGATGGATACTTCAGTTGCTCCATATCTTAGCTATTGTAAATAACATTACAATAAACATAGGGACTCATATATCTTTTCAAATTAGTGTTTTAATTTTCTCTGGAATGAAATTACTGGAATATATGGTAATTCTGTTTTGAGTTTCTTGAGGAACCTCTATACTGTTTTCCACAATGGCTGCACCAATTTTCATTCCTACCAACAATGCATGAGGGTTATCCACATCCTCACCAATACTTGTTATTTCTCGTGTTTTTTATTTTAGCCATTCTGACAAGTGTAAGGTGAGATCTTGTTGTGTTTTTGATTGACCTTTCCTTGATGATGAGTGATATTGAGCATTTTTTTCATGTTTCTGTTAGCCGTCTATATGTCTTCTTTGGAAAAATGTTGATTCAGGTTCTCCGTTCATTTTTAATCATATTATTTGGGTTTTAAGGGTGTTGAGTCCTGTAAGTTCTTTATATATTTTGGATATTAACCCCTTATCAGATACATCATCATAAATATCTTCTTCCATTCAATAGGCGGCCTTGTCGTTTTGTTGCTGGTTTCCTTCTCTGTGCAAAAGCTTTTTATTTTGGTGTAGTGCCAATAGTTTAATTTTGCTTTTGTTTTTCTTACCTGAGGAGACATATTGAGAAAAATGTTTTTATGACTGAATGTCAAAGGAAGTATTACCTATGTTTTCTTCTAAGAGCTTATGGTTTGGAGTCTCACCTTTAGGTCTTTAATCCATTTTGAGTTTATTTCTGTGTGTGGTGTATTTCTGTGTGTGGTGTGCAAGTGGTCCAGTTTCATTCTTTCACATGTGGCTGACTAGTTTTCCCAACACTGTTGGTTGAAGAGACTGTCTTTTCCCCATTGTGTATCCAAGCCTCTTTTGTTGTAGATTAATTGGCCATATAAGTGTGGGTTTATTCCTGGACTCTCTGTCCTGTTTTATTGATCTGTGTATCTATTATTGTGCCAGTACCATTCAGTTTTGATTACTACAGCTTTGTGTAGTGTATCTTGAAATCTGAGATTATGATACCTTCAGCTTTGTTCTTCTTTTGTGAAATTGTTTTGGCTATTCAGGGTCTTTTGTGATTCCATACAAATTTTAGTATTATTTGTTCTAGTTCTGTGAAAAATGTTGTTGGTATTTTTTTTTTTTTTAATTTTTATTTGAGAGAAAATCACAAGCAGGGGGAGTGGCAGAGGGAAAGGGAAAAGCAGGTTCCCTGCTGAGCAGGGAGCCCCACGTGGGGTTTGATCCCAGGACCCTGGGATCATGACCTGAGCCGAAGGCAGATGCTTAACCAACTGAGCCACCCAGGCACCCCTGTTGCTGATATTTTGATAGGGATTGCATTAGATTGCTTTGGGTAGTATGGACATCTTCCAACCCATGGGTATAGAATATCTTTCCATTTGTTTGTGTCATCTTCAGTCTGTTTCATCAGTGTTTTATGGTCACCTGTCTGATAAGAATAATTTTCAATGAGCACGTATTTTGCATCATTCCTACTTTATTTGCCTTTCAGTTTTGTTTATTGCATCATTTTAAAACAACCTTATTGATGTGTAACTGACATACAATAATCTGAATATATTTAGTGAATATGTTTTGCCATAATATATATTTGTGAAGATAGTAAACACATCTGGCATTCCCAAAAGCTTCTTGATACCCCTTTTTAATCCCTCCATCCCACCTCTTCTCACTCAGCCCAATCCCCAGGCAACCACTGATGTACTTTCTATTACTTCAGTTTGCATTTTCTAGAATTTTATGGAAATGAAATCATAAAGTATGTACTCTTTTTTTGGCAGGGGTCTGTCTTCTTTTCACTCAACGTAATTATTTTGAGATTCATCCATGTTGTAGCATGTGTCGGTAGTTCATTTTATTGCTGAAATGCATTCCATTGTCTGCATGTACCACAGATCGTTTATCTGTTTTCTTTGTTGATGGGCATTTGGGTTGTTTCCAGTTTGGGCTATTAAAAATAAGGCTGCCATGAACATTTGTGTACAGGGCTTTGAATGGACATATGCTTTCATTTTTCTTGGGTAAATACCTAAAAGTGGAATGGCTCTATTTTCAACTTTTTGAGGAACCTCCAGACTGTTTTCTAGAGTGCCTGCACCAGCTTGCATTCCCACCAGCAGTGTAAGAGGGTTCCCCTTTCTCCACATCCTTGCCAACATCTGTCATTTCCTGACTTGTTAATTTTAGCCATTCTGACTGGTGTGAGATGGTATCTCATTGTAGTTTTGATTTGTATTTCCCTGGTGCTGAGTGATGTTGAGCATTTTTTCATGTGTCCTTTGGCCATTTGTATGTCTTCTTTGGAGAGATGTCTGTTCATATCCTCTGCCCATTTCTTGATTGGATTTTTGTTCTTTGAGTATTGAGTTTGATAAGTTCTTTATAGACTTTTGGATACTAGCCCTTTATCTGATATGTCATTTCCAAATATCTTCTCCCATTCTCTCAGTTGTCTTTGGTTTTTTTGACTATTTCCTTTGCTGTGCAAAAGCTTTTTATCTTGATAAAGTCCCAATAGTTTATTTTTGCCTTTGTTTCCCTTGCTTTTGGAGACCTGTCCAGCAAGAAGTTGCTGCAGCTGAGGTCAGAGAGGTTGCTGCCTGTGTTCTTCTCTAGGACTTCGATAGGTTCCTGTCTCAACATTTAGGTTTTTCATCCATTTTGAGTTTATCTTTGTGTATGGTGTAAGGAAATGTTACAGTTTCATTCTTCTACATGTGGCTGTCCAATTTTCCCAACATCATTTGTTGAAGAGACTTTTTTTCCATTGGATATTCTTGATCCTGCTTTGTCAAAGATTAGTTGACCATAGAGGTGAGGGTCTATTTCTGGATTCTCTAATCTGTTCCATTGATCTATGTGTCTGTTTTTGTACCAATACCATACTGTCGTGATGATTACAAGTTTTGGAATAGAGCTTGAAGTCCAGAATTGTGATGGCACCAATTTTGGTTTTCTTTTTCAACATTCCTCTGGCTATTCGGGGTCTTCTGGTTCCATACAAATTTTAGGATTATTTGTTCCAGCTCTGTGAAAAAAGTGGTTGGTATTTTGACAGGGATTGCCTCAAATGTGTAGGTTACTCTAGGTAGCATAGACATTTTAGCAATATTTGTTCTTCCAATCCATGAGTAAGGAACGTTTTTCCATTTTGTTGTGTCTTCCTCAATTTCTTTCTTGAGTGTTCTGTAGTTTTCTGAGTACAGATCCTTTGCCTCTTTGGTTAGATTTATTCCTAGGTATCTTATGGCTTTGGGTGCAATTGTAGATGGGATCGACTCCTTAATTTCTCTTTCTTCTGTCTCATTGTTAGTGTATAGAAATGCAATTGATTTCTGTGCATTGATTTTATATCCTGCCACTTTGATGAATTCCTTAATGAGTTCTAACAATTTTGGGGTGGAGTCTTTTGGGTTTTCCACATAGAATATCATGTCATCTTCAAAGAGTGAGAGTTTGACTTCTTTGCCATTTCGGATGCCTTTTATTTCTTTTTATTGTCTGATTGCTGAGGCTAGGACTTCTAGTACTATGTTGAATAGCAGTGGTGATACTGGACATCCCTTGAAAGATACGAATTTAGTGCCATTGTATTACCTGTAAAGTGACTGTTTCTGTATATAGTCTCTGTTCCTTTCTGGTCTGTGTTACTTGTGGCCTCTCTCTTTGCTTAAAGGATCCCTTTTAATATTTCTTGTAGGGCTGGTTTGGTGATCACAAATTCTTTTAGGTTCTGTTTGTCCTGGATGCTTTTTATCACTCCTTTTATTTTGAATGACATCCTAGCTGGATAAAGTATTCTCAGCTGCATGTTTTTCTCATTTAGCACCCTGAATGTATCATGCCAGTCCTTTCTGGCCTGCCAGGTCTCTGTGGATAGGTCTGCTGCCAATCTAATGTTTCCACCCTTGTAGGTGTAGACCTCTTGTCCTAAGCTGCTTTCAGGATTTTCTCTTTGTCTCTGAGATTTGCAAGTTTCACCATTATATGTCAGGGTGTTGGCCTATTTTTATTGATTTTAAAGCGGGGGAGGGGGTGGCGGTTCTCTGTGCCTCCTGGACTTGGATTTCTGTTTCCTTCCCCAGATTAGGAAAGTTCTCCGCTATAATTAGCTCTGGTATACCTTCTGACCCCCTCTCTCTTTCCTCTTCTTCTGGGATCCCATTTATTCTAATATTGTTTTGCTGTATGATATCACTTATCTCTCGAATTCTCCCCTCGTAATCCAGTTGTTGTTTATCTCTTTTTCTCAGCTTCTTTATTCTCCATCATTTTCTCTTCTCTATCACTAATTCTCTCTTCTGCCCCATTTATCCTAGCAGTTAGGGCCTCCATTTTTGATTGCATCTCATTAATAGTCGTTTTGATTTTGACTTGGTTAGATTTTAGTCCCTCTCTGGAGTCTTCTATGCTTTTTTTCCAGCCCAACTACTGTCTTTATAATCGTTATTCTGAATTCTGGTTCCAACATCTTATGTCCATACTGATTAGGTCCCTGGCAGTTAGTACTGCCTCTTGTTCTCTTTTTTGAGGTGAGTTTTTCCATCTTGTCATTCTGACCAGAGAAGAAGAGATGAACAAGAGAACAAAATACTAAAATGGCAACAACAACACTAGGGAAATATGTACTAAACAAATCAGAAGAGACCCGAAACCGAGAAAAAAAAATTAAAATTAAATTAAAATGAAAAACAAACAAAAACAATAATATAATCAGACAGGTGAACAGAAGAGAGGAATACACTAGATCCTGTGTGTGTTTTGGTCTGTTTGTTAGAAAACTAGATCGCAAAATTGTAAAGAAAGAAAAACTTAACGTATGTACAAAAATAAAATTAAATACAGTGAAAGGATAGAATGTAACTATAAAAATGAAAATTAAGATGAGAAAAAAAAGAAGATATAGACAACAACAACAACAGCAGCAGCAGCAGCAAAGGAAGGGATATAAACAGACAGGTGAACAGAACAGAGCAATACACTATCTCCTAAGTGTATTTTGATGGGTTTGTTATAAGAAACTACATCTCAAAATTGTAATGGAAGAAAAACTTATGTATATGCAAAAATAGAATTAAATGCATTGAAAGGATAGAATGTAACTGTAAAGATGAAAATTTTAAAAGACTATAACAAAAAAGCAAAACAAAACCAAAAAAAAGGAAGGAAAAAAAAGAGAGAGCATATGATCAGACAGGTGACTAGAACAGAGCCACATACTAGATTTTGAGTATATTTTGTTATGCTATAAGAAACTGCATCCCAAAATTTTAAAGAAAGAAAAACTTACATATATACGAAAATAAAATTAAATACAATGAAGGGATAGAATGTAACTATAAAAATGAAAAGATTTTAGAAAGGAGTTGATAAAATAGGAAATTGGTTGAAAAAGTTAAGGAAAAAATTTTTTAAATTAAAAGTGAAAGACTAAAGAATCATGGGTAAAAAAGCCATGAATTCTGTGTGCTGTATTCCCCTAGCGCAGGGGTTTTGTAGTTCTCTTTGATCAGTAAACTGGTCTTGGCTGGATGTTCTTGCTGATCTTCTGGGGGAGGGGCCTGTTGCACGGATTCTCAGTGTCTTTGCCCCAGGCGGAATTGCACCACCCTAGTCAGGGGTCCAGACTAAGCAATCTTGGGTTTGCTCTCTGTGGCTTTTGTTCCCTGAAGGCTTTTTGTGCAGCTTCAGAGGATGAGAATGAAAATGGCAGCCTCCCAATCTCCTGCCCAGGGTCTAAAGCTTGGGGCCCCACTCCTCAGTGCGTCCTCAAAGAAAAGTAGTCAGTCCCTCCTGTCGCCCCGGTCTCTGGCCATACTCCATGATCACCCAGCCCACGACCGAGGGTTTCTATCTCAGGCACAGAACCCCATTTTGAGTCTCTAAACCCTGCAGGCTCCTGCGGGGTGCTCCTGCACTACGCCTCTCCCAGGGAATTGGGAGGGGTCTCACCGGTTATGCCACTTGCTGGGCCTCGGCTGGGGAAGCGGTTGCCCGATTGTGCCGTGGTTCGTGGTTTATGGCAACCCCAAGCTGAGAACCCACTTGCTGATTATAGCCGGCATCTCTGCTCCAGTGCCTGGGAACTCTGCCTCTCTCAGGCATCCCCGGTCTTCCTGTGACGCTGTGGATCCTGAGACCACACTGTCCCAACTAAGGTTCATCCTTCACTTAGCAATGTGAGCACCTTTCAGGTGAGACGTCCCTCACTGGAGCAGGGTTCTGATTTTCTAAAAGTTCTGATTTTGTGCTCCGCTGCTGTATCACTTTCTGATAGCAGGCTTACAGAGGCTCCCTCCCCCTGGCTGTTTATCTTTCCACATATCCCCTCGGATTCACTTCTCCACACCTTCAACCTTACAGAAAGTGGTTGCTTTTCTATTTGTGGAGTTGCAGCTATTCTTTTCTTACATCTCCAGTTGAGTTCTCAGGTTTTCAGAATGATTTGGTACCTATCTAGCTGAATTCCTGGGACCAGACGAAACTAAGGTCTCCTACTCCTCCGCCATTTTGGACTCCTCTCTCTTCTTCATATGTATTTTAGAATCAGCTTCTCAATTTCTTTTTCCTAAAGAAAAACCAGTATTGATTCTTCTGACCTATAACCACAGTTATCTCTCTTCATTCTGTCTTTAATTTTTTTCACCATTATTTTATAATTCTCAGTATACAGGTCTTGCACATTCTTTTTTTTTATTTTTTTATTTTAAAGATTTTATTTATTTATTCGACAGAGATAGAGACAGCCAGCGAGAGAGGAAACACAAGCAGGGGGAGTGGGAGAGGAAGAAGCAGGCTCATAGCGGAGGAGCCTGATGTGGGGCTCAATCCCATAACGCTGGGATCACGCCCTGAGCCGAAGGCAGTCGCTTAATGACTGCGCCACCCAGGCGCCCCAAGGTCTTGCACATTCTTTGTCAGATTTATCCCTAAGTATTTCCTATTTTTATGCTATTGTGATGTTTTAAAATTTTTATTTCCATTCGTTCATATGTAAAAATATAATTGAGTTTTGTATTGATCTTGATCTTGTGTTCTGCCACTTTGATTAACTCAGTTATTAATTCTAGTAGCTTTTTATAGATTGCATTAAATTTTCTGCATAGGTGATTATGTTGTTTGTCAGTAAAAGTCTAACTTCTTCCTTTCCAATCTTGATGTCTTTAATTTCTTTTTTTCTCGCTTTATTGCACTTATAGACCATCCAGCACAATGTTGAAGAGAAGGGCTGACATCAGACTTCCTTGCCTCATTCCTGATCTTAGGAGATCATTTGGTCTTTTGATATTACTTTTGATATTAGCTATAAATATTTCATAGATTTCTTTTATCAGGTTGGGGATATCACCTTCTATTCTGAGTTGGCTCCGAATTTTTATCAGGTTTGAATTTTGGATTTTGTCAAATGATTTTTCTGCATTTTAGAGATGATCATTCAGCTTTTTATCAGATTGTTGATTTGGTGAATTACATTGCTTGATTTTTGAGTGTTAAACCAACCTGCTTTCCTGGGATAAATTCCATCTACTCATGATGTATTATCCATTTTATATATTATTGGATTTTATTTGCTGTAATTTTGTTACCCGTTTGTGCATCTATATTTATGAAGAATTTTGGTCTGTTTTCTTGTGATGTTAGTTGTTTCTGGTCGCAGCTAATAAATCTTGTCCCTGTTACTCCATCTTGGCTGGAAGCAGAAGTCCATCCATTATAATTTTTTAAGATATGGAAGTTATTAATTATATATAGTCAAACTTAGTGATTTTGGTTTATGACTTTTGCCTCTGGTGTCTTGCTTAGTAATTAAAGATTCACCTGAAATTTATTTTAGAAGTTTTTATGGTGTCATTTCTTTTATATTTAAATATTTATTTCTTTTGAGAATCATTTTAGTCTAGAGTATGACATAATGATACAAAAAATGTGTTTCTTCCAAATGATTATCCGTAGTACTTAGCTTTATTCACACTGAAGACAAAATATTTAAAAGTTTAGATTACATTTTGATGATTGGAAAGATTTTAGTTCTCATAAATTTAGTTCCCAGATCTTTTTGTTTTTCTTAAAGACAGTCTCATAAATTGCTCTTTTTTTTTTTTTTTTTGGCGTACTCTTGAAAAGGGATATCTTTGATTTAATGCATTGTTTCTCTTTTCTGTTCTCAAACATAAGTAATGAAGACAACAGCACTTTTTGAATGTTAGTTGAGTACTTTTAGTCACTTGACTGACAACCAAATTTAAGTTACTTTTTTTCAGTAGTATTGATATATTGACTTTATGGTTATCAGTGTTCATAGATTGTCAGGGTGAGTGCCCAGGATTACAAGTGCAGTGTTGCAGGGGAATCCCTTTTTCCTGTTTGAAACCTTTGATGGCTCCCCACTACCCTGAGGATAAAGTCCAAGTTTCTTAATATGGTCTAAAATGCCTGTTATGATCTTCTTTGGCTTAACGCCAGCTTTATATTTTCTCTTTCTAACTCTTCCATACATCCATATTGAATGAACTACTTTTAATTTTCCTAAAAAGTCATGCTTTTTCAATAGGGTGACTGGGTCACCCTATTATATCTTCTATTAAATTTATACTTTTTCATCATAACATTATTTATAACCATTTTGTTATTTCTATCATTATAGTTTATTATTAATGTTTATTCCCCCATCGGACTCTAGCCCTTTAAGGACAGGGACTACATCCCATTGTACCTGGGACCAACCAACACCCAATACGTGCCTGACAAATAGTAGGTACTCAATAAATATTTGTTGAGTTAAAGAAAGAGTTGCCTGGATAGATGGGTAGTTAGGCTGCTGACCTACCTATGCTAATGATTTAACTAGACTAACCATGTGAAGTATGTACATGTCACAAGAGAAAAGTGCTTCTTAGCACTGACTACTTGTACTTCTTTATTAACTACGCTGTTTTCTCTTCTCCTTGAATGAAGCCTATTGGCTCACATTTTTAAAAACACAATTTTATTGGCCAATAACTAAATTTCTACATAGCTATCTAATGGATCAAGGAAGAAACACAAACTATCCTGTGATATGTTCAATGTTGGAATGATTGATTCTCATGGTGGAGGAGTATTTACAGTAAAAAATATATATATAGATGAAAGTTAGTATTTCAGTATTTTTCAAAAAATAAAAAATAATCTATATCAATTAAATGTAACTATTAATAATCAACATATAAGCTTGTCAAAGTAATGTCCTTTTATTAATAGAAACTTTAGGGGCGCCTGGGTGGCACAGCGGTTAAGTGTTTGCCTTCGGCTCAGGGCGTGATCCCGGCGTTATAGGATCGAGCCCCACATCAGGCTCCTCCTCTATGAGCCTGCTTCTTCCTCTCCCACTCCCCCTGCTTGTGTTCCCTCTCTCCCTGGCTGTCTCTATCTCTGTCGAATAAATAAATAAAATCTTTAAAAAAAAAAAAAAGAAACTTTAAACTCAGAGTATTTTGTATAGCAGCAGAATAATCTGCCTCTTTAAGTGAATGTTAGCATAATCTCCAAATTATAGCAGTTTGTTATCTAATTACCTACTCTATATGTATATATTGTATATTAAGAGCATGGGCTTTACAGTTAGATCTGGGTTTGGGCCCCAGTTCTGACAAATAGTAGCTGCCTGATTACAGGGGAATAGTTTTGCCTCTCAGTTCTAGTTTGTTGTATAAAATCAAAATAATAAAGTCCTACATTACAAAGCTGGTTAGGGATTAAAGAAAAGAATATATACATATATGGAATTTAGTGTTGCCTGACACATAGTAGTGCTTAATAAATCCTAGTTGTTATTATTTCAATGTTAATTAGACCAAAATGCTTTTAAAGCAGATTTATTGAGATATAACTCATTCAAAGTGCACAGCTCAGTGGTTTTTGGTATATGACCCTTGTGCAGCCATCACCACAATCAGTTTTAGAACATTTTCATCACTCTGAAAAGAAAGCCCATGCCTTTTAGCTGTCACCGCCAAAGCTATCCTTCCTCCAGCTGTAGGCAACCAATAATCTGCTTTCTGTCTCCATAGATTTAGTTATTCTGGGTGTATTATATAAATGGAATTATTCAATATGTCGTCTTTTATGACTGGCTTCTTTAACTTCGCATCGTGATTACAAGTTTCGCCCATGTTGTAGCTATATGGTACTTCATTCCTTTTTATGCCAGAATAATATTTCATTGTACAGATGTACCACATTTTGTTTATTCATTCACCAAATGGAATGAATATTCACCATTTGGGTTGTTTCCACCTCTGGCTACTATGAATCATGCTGCTGTCAATAACCATCCATACAAGTATTTGTGTGGACATATGTTTTTATTCCTCTTGGGTCTATACCAAGGAGTAGAATTTCTGGCTCAAATGGTAACTTGATTTTTAAGTTTTTGATGAACTGCCAGTCTGTTTCCCAAAATGGTGCACCACTTTATATTACCACCAGCAGTTTTGGAGTGTTCTGCTTTCTCCACATCCTTGCCAGTTGTTATTTGACTTTTTGATAGTAGTCATCCTAGTGGATATAAAATGGTATATTACTGTGGTTTTAATGTTTATTTCTCTAATGACTAATAATGTGGAGCATCTTTTCACGTGTTAACGGCCCCTTGTGTATCTTTGGAGAAATGTCTAGTCAGATCCTTTGCCCATTTTTCTTTTGGGTTATTTGTCTTTTTATTTTGAAGTTTGTAAAACCAAGGTGCTTTTAATATTAATTTGTATTGCCACCAACCAAGATGTTTTAGAAATAAGTTAATGTCAAACCTTATTTTTTTACAGGTACTAAATACTTGCCCCCCAAAATATTTGTAAATGAGAGATAAGGCTGACTGGGATATCAAAAGCAAAACGTTTGCAAATACTGGTCATCATGCGTAAAGGGGTGCCAAAGGACCCAGAGATTGCCGATCTCTTCTACAAAGATGATCCTGAAGAACTTTTTATTGATTTGCACGAAATCGGACATGGAAGTTTTGGAGCAGTTTATTTTGTAAGTAATTTTAGACTTGTTTAGATAGATTAAATTAGGGGAGTTTGAATTCTACACATTCTATTACTTGTAAAATATGCTAGCTTTTAGTGTTTATTCTACGAATTAAATGTCTACACCAGAGGTAAATACTCATTGCTGAAAAGCCAGTCCTAGAATTCTAGGCATTATTAAAGTCAGTGGAGGGGCGTCTGGGTGGCGCAGTCGTTAAGCGTCTGCCTTCAGCTCAGGGCGTGATCCCGACGTTCCGGGATCGAGTCCCACATCGGGCTCCTCCGTTGGGAGCCTGCTTCTTCCTCTCCCACTCCTCTGCTGTGTTCCCTCTCTCGCTGGCTGTCTCTCTGTCAAATAAATAAATAAAATCTTTAAAAAAAATAAAATAAAAAATAAAGTCAGTGGAATCTCTGTCACCTGACTCTTGCTATCAAGTAGTCCAAAAAATGTTATAAGCTTGAGTTTTGGCCCTATGCATTTCCTCTATATGCCAAGTCCTTTTCCACCTCAGGGCCTTTATATATGCTATTCCTCCCACCTAGAAAACTCTGCACATTGCATCCCCATCCCTGCCTGACTCCTCCTTACCCTACAGATTTCAGTTTAAGTGTTACGACCACAGGATTGCCTTTCTGTTCAACTGTCCAGCACTAAATTAAGACTTTCTTTATGACCTCATAGCACCTTATGCTTGCATGTTGTTGCATTCATCATGGTTGTAATTCCATAATTATGTGTGAGATTTTTTGACTCCTGTATGTCCCTTCTCCTACATTAATGCCATGAGGTCAGGGGTTATGCCTATCTTATCCATCGCTATATCCCCAGTAACCTGTATAATGTCTGATAATAGTAGGAACTCAATAAATGATGGACAGATGGATGGATGAACCGATGGCTACTCAGGTGGACCAACAAAGATTTTTAGTAACATTCATGTCAAGTCAGTATTTAGTTAAAGGGTGTAAGGCTTAGCCCCTTAGAGTCAGTTCAAATTCTAAGACTGTGATTTTCTTTTGATGAGAAGAATGAGAAGTGACTGAAATGTTACCATAGCTCATTCACCTGAAGTTCATTACAGAAAATGTAGTTTTTAATTTATTTATATAACCTTAGAAGTTTGCCTCATCAAAGTCACAAATACTTAAGAGACCTAGTCCATGAAAGCAGGTGATATTTAAGTACTACTTATTACTTATTTCTCCTCTAAACCTGTTACCGAATAATTTTTTTTCTTAATCAAACAGTATTTGACTTTTAATTGATTCTTTATGTTTTGGCATCTGGGTAGGGCTTATCTTCAGTTGTCCTTCCAAATAAGATTTTATTAATTGCATTTTAACTCATCTTTTTGTTTCTAACCAAATCTTCAGCCTTTGTTTTCCCCGAACTCTTTATCATGCCTTTGTGTCTGTACTCAGCACTACCACCACTTCTCCTTTGCCCCCATTTAATATTTGGCTTCCACTCAAGTACATTTTATCATTAAGTGACCTTCCATGGCCGAAAAGGGTGCTAATTTTCTAGTCAACACTGCTCTGTTAGTCTTTGGGCTTAGAATAGTATTTAAAGCCCAAAGTCCTGTCTTCCTCATTCACAAGGATGCTTTTTCTTTTTTTCTTAAGTTTTTTTATTTATTTTTTTTTAGTAATCACTGCCCCCAACTTGGGGCTCAAACTCACAACCCTGAGATCAAGAGTGGCACATTCTACCAACTGAACTAGCCAGGCACCGCAAGAAGGATTTTTAAATTATAAATGCACATATGGAAGTGTGCATAAATACATGCCCATATATTTTGATATGTAATTTAAAGAACAATTAAAGGTAGATCCCTTCATAAACACCAGCCAGGCCAAGAAATAGAACATTGCCAGCACCCCAGAAACCCTTCTTACATTATGTCTATTTTGAATTTTATGGTGATTATTTTCTAGTTTTTTTTCCCATAGGTAACTCACTTTCTTCTGCACCCCTAACAATATAATTTGGTTTTGCCTGGTTTTGAACTTTTTAAAAATAGAAACATCCTGTATGTATTTGTTTGTGACCTATTTGTTTTGCTCCGAGATACTTTCCTCAGTCATCTTTTCTTACTTTCCTTCTCTTTATAACTCATTCATCCTCTCAGAATCTCTCTTGGCCAGTCAGAAGGTAGTTCCAATCTCTATCTGACTTTTGTATTTTAAAAAGTAGCTAGATGTAATGAGCACTGGGTGTTATATGCAACTGATGAATCACTAAATTCTGCTGAAACTAATAACACACTATATGTTAACTGACTTGAATTTAAATTAAAAATAAATAAATAAAATAAAAAAGCAGCTAGACCCCTCTCAAACTTCTCCTTTTGACTACAGTAAACCAAGCATGTTTTGAAACTTACTTACAAGCCTTTGGACTAAGGACAAAATGAGACCTGCTTTGTAGTAGGCTGAAGAAGACCTAATGATTTATTTGCTGTTTGGGCTAAGTCCTGTCTATTTAACTGGAGTATATGCCTTTTGAAAATGATGACCGTTTCTAGTATTTCTTTACAAATCTAAAGACTAGCCCGCTGCCCTGTTTACTGTAGGCACTAAATATATGTTCTTTGTTGATATGATAGACTAGAGAAATCATAAGGATATCCGGGTGGCTTTGAAAATGTAATCATTAACTATATAGTATTGCCTGTGTACAAAATGAGTAGTACAGGCCCATATAAACCCATAAGGCACTAAAAAACAGATTAAAGGGGAATTAACTTACACTTTACTGTAAAACCTAGAAAAGCTTGAACCTTTTATCTATAATGGTGACACAGGTAATACCTTAAAAATGGATTTCTCATTGGCCACAGTAATATTTATGTGTAGTTCCTCCCTCACTGTTAAGATTCTTCCTCTTGTTACTCATACCATGATAACCAAGAAGACTATCATCTCTTCCTTGGACAACTGCAATAGCCCCCTAAACCATCTTTGTGCATCCACTGCGGTCTCTCTTCAGTCTGTTGGCTGCACTACAGTGAGCTTGGGGGAAAAAGAAGTAAATCTGATCAAAACCCTTACTTCAGGGATGTACCGTATGGTGACTAACATAATATAATAAAAAAATATTATTATAAAAGCAAACAAACAAACAAAAAACCCTTACTGTATCCAGCCTATAAGGTCTTCCACGATGTGTCCCTTTTTGTACTGAAGCTATATTCCCTCTTATTCTCATTGCCCTAGCTGTAATATAATAGCTTTCCTTAAGTCAAGCAGAGAAAGACAATTATCATATGGTTTCTCTCATCTATGGAACATAAGAACTAGGAAGATCAGTAGGAGAAGAAAGGGATAAAGAAAGGGGGGGTAATCAGAAGGGGGAATGAAACATGAGAGACTATGGACTCTGAGAAACAAACTGAGGGCTTCAGAGGCGAGGGGAGTGGGGGAATGGGATAGGCTGGTGATGGGTAGTAAGGAGGGCACGTATTGCATGGTGCACTGGGTGTTATACGCAACTAATGAATCATCGAACTTTACATCAAAAACCAGGGATGTACTGTATGGTGATTAACATAATATAAAAAAATACTATTATAAAAAAAAGATTAGAAATCTTTTAACTAATTAAAAATAAAATAAAATATACATGTTTTAAAAGAATATATATAATAGCTTTCTTTTGACTATTGTCATGGGATTTTTGCATTAACTGTTGTTTCTGGAATGTTTCCCCTTTTACCTTCACCTTCTTACCTCCTGTTCCTCTTTTAGCTGTCACCTGAAGCCTCATTTCTTCAGGGAAGCCTTGCCTGACCTGCCCATCGCCCGTTTTTGTTTCTCCAAGTAACACATACTCTTCTTTATAGCACCTGTCACAATTGCAATTTTATGTTTGTTGGTTATGATATTTTTGTTACTGTCTGTGCCGATAGACAAGAGATAGGTACTGGACATATTTACTCACAATTCTTAGCCCAATACCTGACACTTTTTGAATACCTAATAAGTATTTGTTGAATGAAGGAGTGAATTATAAAGAACTCAGAGAACTTGGGGTACTGTTAATTAGTACTTTTCATGAATCCTAGTCATGCTAGCAAGGCATTAAGACTAGATTCTAGCAACCAACATTTTTATACCCAAGCACTGTAATTCTGTTAGGCTTTTGTAGTTTACAGCTTTTACACAGAATGATGGCAGGAAATATGTTTAAAGTGAACTATAAGCTGGCTCAGCTCTCATAGAATCAATCAGCTGAGAGTATATTTAGAAAAAACGGAAGCTGTTGATGAAATACCTCTGTGTGTTTAGATTTATATAAGTAATTCAGAAATTAGCAGCATTAACAAATGAGATAGTAAGAAACTCTGTATTAAAGGAAAATAGAAAAGGGCCAACCATGTTCATTTTTGTATTCACTCAAACACAACCAAGAAGTTTCTACATTTCTACTGTTGCCTTGTTAAACTTCGCATATCTTCTATATTCCACCTAAAGCTAATAATTTAGTTCCATTCTTCTGGGTATAATTATTACCTTTTAGTTGAGACTTAATAATAAGGCAAAAAGAAAAGCTTATTTTTAATTTTTATATTTCTCTATAAATTAGCAACAAGTGGACAGTAATCTAAATGTAGCTGGAAATGGTTAAGAAAATATCAGAAACACATAGTACTGTAAATATTTTTTTGAATCAATGATCTAGCTTAGAAGTCACTGAGATCATTAAGACTATTGGAAGTGTTAATTATGAATGTAAGTTTCAAGAATAACACTTGAAACATGTAGAGGTTATAATCATAATATGGTTTGAAGTACTGGAAAGCTGAGACCCCACTGATAGTTTCCTTTCTCTGTATTAAAACGTTAATTTTTTTTAAGTTTCAGTTCTGAATTTTAACCAATATAAAATTGCATTTAAAATTGCATATCTAAACAGACTCTCAAGTTAGAGAATAGGCTGATGGTTACCAGAGGGGAGCGGGGGGAATGGGTGAAACAAGTGACGGGGATTAAGGAGTGCACTTGTGGTAAGCACTGGGTGATGTATGGAGTTGTTGAATCACTAAATTGTACACCTGAAACTAATATTACATTGTATATTAACTAACTGGAATTTAAATAAAAACTTAAAAAATAAATTTCACATCTAAGAAAAATCAACATGAAAATATTTTTCAAATATTGAGTTTGTGCTCCAGTAGGCAAATATTGAGTACAGGTATACTTGTGAGCAAGTATACTTACCAAGTCCTGAGTAAGATTACTCCGTAAATATAAAGAAATATATACATATATTTATTATATATAATATTTTAAAGATTTGTTTGTTTTTAGACAGCATGCACGGGGGTAGGGGCAGAGAAAGAAGGAGACAGAGAATCTCAAGCTGACTCCCCACTGAGCACAGAGCCAGACACAGGGCTCTGTCTCAAGACTCTGAGATCTTATTCTGAGATCATGACCTGAGCCGAAATATTCAGACACTGAACAGACTGAACCACCCAAGCGCCCCAGTATTTTTATTATTTTTTTCAAGTCTCTGGTTCCAAATAAGCATTGATTATAAATAACCTTAATAAGCAATTAGACAATACCATCTGATTCCATTTGTATGGGCCTTTTTTTTCTTTTTATAAAGGTGAAGGATTTGTTTTTTAAAAATCCCTTTACAAGTTAAAACTCCTCATTGCATGAGTATTTCCTAAAGCTTGCTAAGGCTGCTGAAGCTGCACAGTACATAGATTCATCCCCAAAATATCTGCTTTTCAGATATAATCACTCTAACCTTTATTATAGTACTGAATTCACATCAACTTGTCTTTGTTGCTGTCATATAAGCAGTCTTAGCATTAAATTTTAAAAGCCAGAAAAATTTGAGAGATTTTTGTATTTAATAAAAGTCCATCTGTACCTTCTAAATGAACAAAATATCTAAAAAATGCCTTTGTAGAGGCCTGCTGATTTGAAAACTCTAGTAGATACCTTATTTTTATAATAGGTACTTTTGCCTTTCTTTAGCACTTGTAAAAAAATTTTTTTTCAGTAAGTGTTCTTTTGCTCTTTTGTCATTCAGTAAGACTCTGTAGGTTGAATTTTTTATATCAATAAGTTATTGTTCATTTTTTAATTCAAAAAGTTTTTAATTGGAAAAAATAAAATAAAAAATAATTTTTTAATTAGAAATAAATTCATTTTTTATCTGAGAAGTTTCTTTAAGTGTATTTAAGAAAGTGATTATACATTTTTCTCTAAAATTGGTGACCTGATTTTATTGGTAAGTGAATTCCAATCTTTTACCTCAGAACCACTGCTATAGCCTTAGTTCTTTACAATAATAATATCATAAAGTCAAAATAGCTTACTAACATCAGGATTATGGCACTGATGCAGAGCTCTGTTATTAGAAGAAAGCCAAAATTAAATAATCTTTTAATGACATATATATTTTTCCAAAAATTTTTAGAAAATTATCTAGTTTTAAATCTCTTAAGTAAATTTGGAGGAAGACGATTACTTGAGTTATTTGTTATTTTCATATGTGCTTTCAGTGAATTGTATTTGGGGTATGGAAAAGCTATATAGAGATAATTATGAGACAAGGCAGTCTTTGTAGATGAATACACACACGGATGTGTGTATATATGTAATACATTCTTACTATAAAATATAAGTACCTTTGGAAGTGAAAGTCCCTCTTAAAATTAATCTTACCTTCTGCTGCATTGTTCAGTGCAGTAGCCACTATTTAGATTTAAATTAATTAAAATGTAAACTCCATTTCCTCAGTAACTGTAGCCACATTTCACATGCTATCACATACGCTGTAGATATAAAGCATTTCCATCAAGACAGAAAATTCTGTTGGACAGCACTGCTCCAGGGACTATCACTGATATATATTCTGCTATAAATTCTCTCATATTCTTTCTACCCATGCACTCACATTAGTACTATTTTGCAAAAGTAAGATAATATGCAGCTTGTTTTTTGTCATTATATTTTTTGTGTCTTTCCATATTACTATATATTCATATATATTACCTCATTCTTTTACTGCTTATTTCATCATATGATTGTACCACATTATCTAACTGGTTCTCCATCGATGGACATCTTACATGGTGAAGCCAGTATGGACGTTTTGGAAATTTGACTTGTTTTTGTTTGATTGTATATATTTTTTTAAACCCTAATCCTTTTTAATATTATGGTCTTTGCATGTATATGAATAGGGATCAAAAGAAGCTGTACTTTACAGTGGGGCGGAAATGTCTATCCGGTCTTTCAGAAGTTGCAGCATCTTTAAACTGTGATAATGAAGTGTGAGAATGTTATTTAAAGTCTCTAGTTGAATATTTAAGTTCAAGTGGCTGAAACATCATTCCATTTTTTTTTTTTTTCTGCTGCTATCTCAACACAGGCCACAAATGCTCACACCAATGAGGTGGTGGCAGTTAAGAAAATGTCCTACAGTGGGAAGCAGACACATGAGGTATGTTAAAGACAGTTGTATACCTAAACTGACATAAACCAGTTAGTATGAAATTGATGGCAGAAACAAAGTTCTTTAAACATTTATCATAGTTTTTTTTATTCCTTTTTGTGGAGTGTATAATATTCTTAATATTCTACTTCAACTAATTTGTGGAATGGAACATAAGTTAGTATAATAGATTTATTATAATATATCCGATAATTGATTTACATTTACATGTACTAAAATTAAAGAAGTAACACAAGTTTAAACAGCTTCATTTCTTAAACTTTCACTTTGTCCATTTAAAATAATGAAAAGAATATCATATATGTATACTTGATAATAAAATACTATTTCCAGCCTAAAATCATACCATTTTCTTTATGACTTCAATAGAAATGGCAAGATATTCTCAAGGAAGTCAAATTTTTACAACAATTAAAGCATCCTAATACCATTGAGTATAAAGGTTGTTACTTGAAAGAGCACACTGCTTGGGTAAGTCAAAGGACCTATATTATCATTTATTTCCAATTAAAATTTTTTTCTATTTTTTTCTGTTATCTCTTTGATCTGTGAAATTATCAGTCCCATTTCTGTCCCATTTGACTTTTGTTATCAGTATTTAACATTTGTTAATACCTCAGAGTGTGCCATATGTTATACATTCTATAAGATTAAATATTATATCTAGCCTATGGGAAATTTTATTCTATAAACAATCAACAAACAGATAGTGAAAAGTTAGTACCATTTTATAATGATTTATTTGCAAAAGTAAAAGGCAGAGCCTTTTATTCTCATCCTAGAATTTTTGTTGTTGTCATTTCTCATCCCCCACTCCAATTCCCCTCAAATTTGGGATTATGCTTGGTATTACCATCATGGTCTAAGTTTTATCAGACAGGGCTTAGCACGTGATTAAAATGAAAACAGTCTTGGGTGCCTGGGTGGCTCAGTTGGGTAAGTGTCCAGCTCTTGATTTTGGCTCAGGTTGTGATCTCAGGGTTGTGAGAACAAGCCCTGCATCATACTCTGCGCTGGGTGTGAAGCCTGCTTGGGATTCTCTCTCTACCTCTCCCTCTGCTCCCAACACCCCCTCCAAAAAGTCTTTTGTTCCACTCTTATCTTTTTAGTATATTTTTACATGATTGTGTTTCTGTTTTTAGGTTCACACCTTAGGTACTGTTTAGTACATGAAAATGCTATACTTCGTACTTTATCAGAACTTACACTCCAATTTATTTATTTTTTTTGAAAGACTTTATTAATTAATTTATTTGACAGAGAGAGAGACAGCCAGCGAGAGAGGGAACACAAGCAGGGGGAGTGGGAGAGGAAGAAGCAGGCTCCCAGTAGAGCAGGGAGCCCGATGCGGCCCTCAATCCCGGGACCCTGGGATCAGGCCCTGAGCTGAAGGCAAATGCTTAACGACTGAGCCAGGTTCCCACTTACACTCCATTTTAAAGTCCAATCTAACTATCATTTATTGAGATTCATTTATTGAGAATTTACCGTGTATAAGTGTTTTCCTGTATGTCATCTCCAGTTAGGAAATGGAATTTTTGTTCCCAGATAGACTATCAAACAATATACTTGAACATAAATATTTCTTTTCAAGCAGCTTTTAAGATATCTATAGTCATTACTTCTGTTCTGAGCAGAAGAAATTAATTAGAGGAGTATCTCATTATCTGGAAATCAGTTCTCTGGCAATCTCAGCTATCGTAAAGGAGTCAAGAAAGGGATTTTAAGCATGCAGGATAAATGTTACAAAATCAAGTGCTAAATACCATGCGTTTGGAGTCTTCAGAAAATCCTCTGGGCTCTTATTTAAAGCCTGTTTACTCTTAGATTACATAGAATGCTAACAAGCTTGGTTAATGGGTCTCTGTCCACAACAGATTTGATAGGCTAAATAGAAGGAGCTCATAGGAACTAAACTGCTGGAGGCATACATACAAACAGCCACAAGACTAATTTGACCAGAAGGAAGAAATCAGGGAAGTTAGAAAGCAGACCTATAATTTAGAAGTAGAGGGGCACCTGGGTAGCACAGTCAGCGGAAAATCCGCCTCTTGATGTCGACTCAGGTCATGATCTCAGGGTGGTGAGATTGAGCCCCACATTGGGCTCTGCACTTAGCACAGAGTTGGCTTGAGTTTCTCTCACCCTCTCCCTCTGCCACTCCCCCTCCCCACGCTGGCTCAGTCTCTCTCTGTCTCTCAAATAAATAAATAAATCTTAAAAAAAAAAAAAAAAAAGGTAGAGCAACTAGAGCTGTTTAATGTGAGGAGCAAACAACCAGCCACAGCTCAGGTGTCCTTGTGCTATGGAATAATAAGGAAACAAATATACATGATAAAAATATACATTAACATAAAAATTTTTTTAAATGCAACCATAACTGTAAACATATTCTCTCCATTCGGTTTTAAATTTCTATGTTCATATTCCATATACTCAGCTAAAGGAAGTTATATGTGCATATTAATTTACTTAGTTGTTTAAGAAACATTTCTATCAAAATGGTTAAAGAAACAGTGTTTGTTAGGGGTGCCTGGGTGGCTCAGTCAGTTGGGCTTCTGCCTTCGGCTCAGGTCATGATCATAGGGTCCTGGGACCAAGCCCTGCATCGGGCTCCCTGATCATCAGGGTGCCTGCTTCTCTCTCTCCTCCCTGCTCTTGCTATTTTTCTCTCTCTCTCTCTCTCTCTCTCTCAAATAAATATATAAAGTCTTTATTAAAAAAAAAAAAAAGAAAGAAACAGTGTTTGTCATTATACCTCAAAGCAGAAAAAAAAGTAGTGCCCATAAAAGGCTAATGTTCATTATAATATTGATTGAATGCGGAATCTCTCATTACCTCACTGGTGTGAGGTAAAATTATACCTCACACCAGTTAGAATGTCTACTATCAAAAAGACAAAAAACAACTGTTGGTGAGGATGTAGAGAAAAGGGAATCTTGCACATTGTTGGTGGGAATGTAAATTGGTGCAGCTGCTGTGGAAAACAGTATGGAGTTTCCTCAAAAAATCAAGAATAGAAGTACCATATGATCTAGTAGTTCCACTACTTGGTATTTACACAAAGAAAACAAAAAGCATGTTTGAAAAGATATATGTACCCCTGTGTTTATTGCAGCATATTTACAATAGTCAAGTATGGAAGCATCCTAAGTGATATTGATAGATGAATGGATGAAGATGTGGTGTACGTATACAATGGAATATTCAGCCATAAAAAAGAATGAAATCTTGCCATTTGTGACAATATGGATGGACCTAGAGGGTATTATGCTAAGTGAAATAAATTGGACAGAGAAAGACAAATACCATATGATTTCACTTATATGTGGAATCTAAAAAAACAAACGAACAAGCAAAAAACTGGGAACAGACTCCTGAACACAGAGAACAAACTGTTACTGGCCAGATGGGACAGGGATAGGGGAATGGGTGAAACAGGTAAAGGGGAATAAGAGGTACAAACTTCCAGTTATAAAATAACGAAGATGAAAAGTACAGCATAGGGATATAGTCAGTAATATTGTAATAACTTCATATGGTGACAGGTGGTAACCACACTTAGGGTGGTGAGCATTTCATAATGGATAATTGTTGAGTCACTATGAAGTATACCTGAAGTCAACATAATATTGTACATCAATTACACTTCTATTAATAAGTAAATAAAATTAATGTTTCTGAATCTGTTTATTTTAATGTCAAGCAGAAAACTATAACAAAATTTCAGAACTTTAAACTTCTATGTTTCTTATGTTTTAAATCATTCTGGTATTGGAATAATTTTAACATATATAGTTATTTAATTACATATATAAATATATAACAAATTTTAATAGTTTAGATGTAAATACATAACTCATTATACATAATAATATATGACATATGGGACACCTGGGTGGCTGAGGTGGTTAAGTGGCTGCCTTCGGCTCAGGTCATGATCCCAGGATCCTGGGATCGAGTCTCTTCTCAGCAGAGGGTCTGCTTCTCCCTCTTCCTCTGCCCTTCCCACCGCTTATGCTCTCTCTCTCTCTTTCAAGTAAATAAATAAAATCTTTAAAAGAAAGAAAAAAGAATACTCACTCTCCTAGCATTCTTAATTCCTTGGTTAGTTGGTTGGTTTTAGCAGTTTCTTATTAACTGTAATTATTCTGGTTATTATTTTAATCTATTACAGTTGGTGATGGAATATTGCTTAGGCTCAGCCTCTGATTTGTTAGAAGGTAAGAATAAAAGCACTATCCCCTCCTTTTGTTCTGCCTTGACCAGAATAGTATCTACTCCTATATTAAAGTGCAGTTTGGGCAAAGCAAATGGATGCTGACTCAGACCTAAGGGCTGTGTGGATGAACTGTGAGAACTTTATCTCTGCAGAGGCTAAAAGTGTCTCGGGAATGATTAGCAGCCCTCCTGCTGTTCAGTGCAATGCCCATCCGGGGCAGGTACTTACTAAAATGTTCAGCTAATGTGATCTAATGTATGTAGCCAAAAACGTCAAATTCGTATGTATGCATGAAAGAGAGGTAGATGGTATCAAATTATATTGATATTTAACCCTTTCAAATATCTTGACTGACTCAGTTCTCTTCTGCAAATCCTATTATAATCAGAGACTGGGTTAAAAATTTACATTAAAAAAAAACTTTCTTGTATCATCCTTGATCTCTGAATAGAAATTGCTTATTAGCTGCTTGCACAAATAATGAAAACCTGTAGTTAGAAGAGGTAATTATAGATGCTCTGTGGAGAGGAGAATAATACAACCTAAAACATTCTAGGCATTTAAAATGTCAGAAAGGACTGGTAAATTTGGACCTGGCCAATTGGAATCAGTGGTGGCTTTGACTTGCAACTGACAAGTCAATTAACGAGTCATTACAGTGACTATCAGGCTTTGTTTTATTTTGTTTTAAGGAGTCTGTTTGTTTGTTTTTGTACTTGAGTTTCCTGTTATCTGATTATTTATTGCAATTCTGTAGGAAATATGGTGAATGTGTTCCCAAATTGTCGTTTGAGAGTATGTAATTCAGTTTGGTATAACTGTATAAGATATTAAGAAGAATGCAACTGAATACTACTTCTGAATTTTTTTTCCTTCCTCAGTTCACAAAAAACCACTTCAAGAAGTGGAAATTGCTGCCATTACTCACGGTGCCTTGCAGGGGCTGGCCTACCTGCATTCTCATGCACTGATTCACAGGTAAGATTGGAGACCAGTTACATGTCAGTTACGGGACTATCCAAGGAATCTTGAAAATTAGTGCATGCCACACTTTTTAGGGTGCCTGTGGATTTATAGGAAGCAAAGACATTGCTGCTGCTGGATGTAAGAAGAAAAGTTGTCAGAATTTAGACAGAATTCTGTCTCTTGGTCTGTCCCAGATGTACACAAACACTTGCATCACCTCTGTTCTATAGGTAACTGTTCTCTAGGCAGGATGTTGCAGGAAAATTTGAGGAAGGGCCCAGCAGCCTTTTGATACAAGTCCAAGAAGAAAAGAAAATCAGCCTTCCTTGCATATATTTATTTCCTAGCTGAGTTTCTTCTCCTTTTTCCTGTTGCAAATAACAAGTCAATCTTATATAAATATGTGCTATTTCATCACTTTAAAATATTGTGCATTTCTATAGTCCACATAGATATTTAGGAAGATATTATTGTATTTATCTTGGCAGGTGAAGAAACTGGGACTCTGAAAGATTTAAATAATTGCCAATCGTTTCACAGGTTTTACATAATAAAGATTGAGGCTCAGATTTCCTAACTCCTAATCCAAGGCTTTCCTCTACCTTTTATTTTCTCTACCACAACTCCACTGCCCTCCCTCCAATCTACTTCCTATACACTAACTTCTCCTAAATGAAGATGTTGTTCCTGATTCTTCCTTCTGTCAGTAAAGAACTTCTAGTACAGTTACTTTCATGACTGGTGGCAGAAGTAGTGCAATAAGGGGTAGATATAAAGGATCTCAGATGGCTCAAAAACAAAAGAAAAAACTTTTGACATTTACTAGGAAGAAATGAAACTATTACATCATTGGTTCCCCTTTTGCTTCTGTTTTAATCATCCTCGAGTAGCCATTAGCAGTTACTAGTTCGACAAAAGCAGAACTTCCTCGAGATAGGCAGACCAAAATTCCTGCCATGAATTTGACTTATTTATAAAGACAAAGAATGAACCTAACCATATCCAATAAATGTTGATAAAATGGATTTAACCACAATGTCTATGGGTTTGACAAAAAAAATTTTTATAGTACTTTTCTGGATACCAAAATGTCCTTACCGAATGCCAACTTGTTTATATATGATTTTGCTGGTTCCTGTTTGAAGCCATGGTTCATTTTTTTTTGTGCCTTTGTTAACAAAATCTGTGCAGTAATTTAATATTTTATATTCTATATTATACTTTATCTTCTTTAGGATATAAAAGAAGTTGAAAAAACAAAGCTTTTAAAGTGTGCTCCCTATTTAAAAATAAATACCGTGTCTCAGATTTATTATTTTGATTTGACAAGTCAATGTTCTAATCGAAGGTAATAGAGAGAGATATTTTTCTGTTGTTAGAGAAATAAATGTTTTTTTTAGTTCTCTCTGCTAGTGCCTAATGTCATCTTGAGTAAAGAAGCTGAATTTTCAAGAGTTTTGGAGACATTGTTTTGGAAACATTTGAACCTTCTCATTTTCAACCTAAGTTTTCCTCATTCTCTCTGCTTTGTCTTTCCATGGCCCATCAATTTATAAGTCTTGGTTCCTAGTACTCATTACACCTCATGCTTTTTTTGAAGAGAATCAAGAATACATCCACATCTTTTCATTCTAAATTGTCATCCTCAACAATAAATATTTTTAAATAATACTTTAAAAACTTTCTGCTGCATAAAATATCTAATAGCTTTAGTAGTAACCACTTTCGATTCTTTGTAGTAATACAATAGAAATGCAATTTCCTAATCCCTAATCCTTGTTTGTTTTGATCTTTCAGGGTCTTCTTTTTATTGTACAGTGTTATTTTTAAAATAACACCTTCTATATAACATGTACCCTCAAATGCCTTAGAGTTGCAGTTACAATTAAGGCAGAGAGAAAGGGTCACAGGCAAGAAAGAAAAGGTATGTGTGTAGTTGAGGTTTATTGGTAGGTAGATAATACAGTTATTGAAGGTTTGTTTGGACTCCAAAAATGTTATGTAATTTGGGAAAGAAAAAAAAGGCAGTTACAAATGGCACCAGTTTTCCCAGCATAAGGGATACTTTTAATGACTGGATTTAGCATCTGAGAATATGCTTTTTTAAGTGTAGCAACTGAATAGGTTTCCTTGTTGGTCACGTCTGTCTGCCTTTTTTTTGTTGTATTCCTTCCCTCTAAAGAAAGCTCTACCTTTTAGTAATTACTTTGACCTACCTGTAAGTACACCCAGGAATCTGGGCCCCCTTATAACATGCCGTAATTACTAAATCCCCTTCTGGCTATCTGAGCAAGGGTTTTTTTTAATAAACTTTTTGTCTTATTAATTGCATGCTCTGACCTATTCCATAATCAAAGTTGAAAAGTAATTTTCTAACCCTCTTATTTTTTCCTACAGGGATATTAAAGCAGGAAATATTCTTCTAACAGAGCCAGGTCAGGTGAAACTAGCTGATTTCGGATCTGCCTCAATGGCTTCTCCTGCCAACTCCTTTGTGGGCACACCTTACTGGTATGTAGGATTTAAAAACTAGAATTTTAAAATATGCATACATGAACAAGATGGGCTCAAAGCATTGCTTTTGTTTTGTTTTGTTTTGTTTTGTTTTGTTTTGTTTTGTTTTGACAGTGTCTCACCATGTGCCTCAAATGAGATTTCATTAAAGGATAGAAAACCCACTGGCAAAAAAAGAAACACTCTGACTTAGTATAAAATTTCCAGTGACTTTAAACTGTTCAAATACGGCTGATGTCACTGTGTGTAAGCTGAGCAGGATTATCAACTCACTGACCAAGCTCAGGTTTTAGATTTCATTTGAAGTTTCTTCTGAAACTTTCTCTTGAGGCAGAATCTCCAGGCAAGGACAAGGTAGTTTCTGTAACCTTCTCTCAGTAGTCAACAAGCATAAATATTACCTTTCAATGAAAGAAATCCAGGTTCTTTTTTCTTTTTTTCTTTTTGAGTTCTCTGAGACTTTTCTTAGTTTTTCACTCTGACTGAAAATTTCACCCCATCTATTCAAGATGCCTTTTCTTCCTTTCATAGATAAATTGGAATTTCATTGTACCTTGGACAACGACTTATATTCCTAGATAATTACTTACCTACTAAAAAAATCAGCTAGTATTTGAATTTCCTTTTTGTCGATGATCATCAAATAGCATTTACTAAGCATATTAAAAAACCATATTAAACTGATAAGGCCCCTGCCCTCCTATGGAAATCCATTCTGGACAAACAATATCCATTACCATAGCCTGTTTGTTTATTTTTTAAGTTGTAATATCTTTGAAATATCTAATTATATTGCTTTAAATAGTTCCATAAGTATTTTTCATGTTGTCTATTGTTATTTAAGTATTTCATACATATGAATCCTTTACACATCTCTCTGAGGTAGCTATTAGAATTTTCTCCACATTACAGATGGAAAAACTGATATGCAGAGAGGTTAAGTAATTTAGCCACGGTAAAACTGATGGGTAATGGTGGAACCAGGAGTTATTGAAAATAATGTGTTGTTTCATGTAGCTCCTTGAGTATAATGTTTTTATTTTGAACAGTGTTTTTCCAAATGACTTGTGTAAAGAAATAATATCTTTATCAGACAAAATTTCACACTGTACCTAAACAGCTATTTTACCAAATCACTTCATTAGATGAACTTTGTTTTTAATTTGCAACTCGAATGTTGTACATTACGTTTGGCAGGATGGCTCCAGAGGTGATCTTAGCTATGGATGAAGGACAGTATGATGGGAAAGTTGATATTTGGTCACTTGGAATCACGTGTATTGAATTGGGTGAGTGAAAGTGTTGTTTTTATTGTACTTTTGAGAATCACTCCTGACTATGATTGTTAATTCATTCATCCTGCTATTATTTAATGGGTCACTGCTATATGTGGGCCAGGCAGTGTGAATATATTATATTTTTTTCTATGCTTTTATATAACATCAGAAGATTACTTTCTTTGCTAGGTTTTCAAGTTATTAATTTAAAAGAGTCCGAGCAGATATAGCAAATAACAAATGTGAGAATACACAATAGTAAGTTGAAAAGCATCCATTCTCCATATCATGAATGATAACTTATGTCCTTTATTCCCAGGAGTAATTTAATTTCAATGTGTATAAGGGAAATCTGAAAAGGTAATAGTAGGCTTATCCAAGATCTGACTGTAAAAACTGTATTTGACCCATTCTTGTTAGAAGATGCCCTCTGCTTTAAAGTTGTTCCCCAAACATTGTTGCATTTACATAAAATTATCTAACATACCGCAGATTCTGGATTCTCTGGTTGTGTATTTTGAACTTTAATGTATCCTAAAGTCACCTTTATCCAGGGCTATACTAGCAGATTTAACCAATGATTCTCAGGTGGTGAGGCGGATAGGATTACTGTGGAGTTGGAGAAAGGGATACACAGTTGACGTTCCAAAGCCACTGAGAGCCAGCTCCAACACTGCCTTTATCTAGATTTTTATTTAAAATTTATATAAATACATTTAGTTTTTTAATCGGTTTTTTAAAATTTCTTCATCTAGTTTTTTGGGTTAATTTCCTCTACTCTGGTATCCAGATTGATCCTGTAAGAATTTCTGAGCTCCAGGTTGATTCTCAGACTATAGTTTTCTTTTTCCTAAAATGTTTGGCTTGTAAAGGCAACTTGGGATACTTTGTGTTACATTTCCAATTGTTTCACTGACTCCTTCCTTGAACAAAGAAACATATGATAAAAATAGATGACTTGTCGTCGTCTTTGTTTTTAACTTTAAGGAGATACTACTTTTTAAAAAACAATTCGGGGAGGAGAGTTAGAATATTTAATATTTAATTTTTAAAAGTAAGTAATATTCATATGGTTTGTAAACCAAAAAATATAAAAAGACATGCAATGAAAGAACTTCTCAGACCTCTGGCCCTATTTACCCATTTCCTTTCCTACCCCTGCCAGTACATACAGGGCACCACTGTTAATAATTTCTTATATATCCTTCCAGAGCTTCTTTAGACATATACAAACAAATATGAATATACATGTATTACATTTCTTTTCTCACCCAAGTTAACATATACAAGTGGTTCTGTATATTGATTTTTCACTTAACAATATCTTAGAGATCTGTTTTATATTAGTAACTTAGACCTCTTTTTCTTTTTTTTCTTTCTTTTTTTTTTTTTTTTTACTAGCATCATCTTACTCCTCCAGTATTATAGATATACCATAATTTTTTGACTGGTCCTCTGTTAAAGGATATTGAGGGGGTAGATTTCTTTTCTATATTCTTTTTTTTTTTTTTAAGATTTTATTTATTTGTTTGAGTGAGAGAGAGAGAGCATGAGAAGGGGGAGGGGCAGAGGGAGAAGCAGAGTCCCCGCTGAGCAGGGAGCCTGATGCAGGGCTCTATCCCAGGACCCTGAGATCGTGACCTGAGCTGAAGGCAGACGCTTAGCCAACTGAGCCACAGAGGTGCCCCTCTTTTTTATATTCTAAAATTGTATCATTCTCTCTTTCACTGCAAAGGAAATTAATCTAATTTATTCACACTGGTTATGGGTGGGGGAGACTCAGCAGAAATGTTTGCATACTTTAAAAAGGACATATGGTGCATTTCAAACAATACTATGTACAACTTTACAAGGTAGTCCTAAAAGTCAGAAGGCCAAAACTACTCCAGACAATTTTCAAAAAGTAGAAGTTGAACAGAAAAATCACTGTACCAAAATCCATACCATCATAATTAAATCATACAGTATTGATGTAGGGAAGTATCCAATAGAACAGACTATAAAATGGACTCATGTGTAAGTCAGATTTTGGTATAAGACAGGAAAGCATTACAAATCAGTGGGAAAAGGTTGGCCCATTTGATAAATAATATGAGGCAATTTGTTAATGTATGAGAAAAACTATAACTGGATCCTAGCTTATGCCATATAAAAAAATAAAATTCCAGAATGGTTAAATACCCAAAAGTAAAAAGCAAAACTTTAAAACTTTTAGGAGAAGCCCTCTTATGACTCAGTTTCTGCATCTGCAAAGTAGAGATAACAGTGCTACAAAGTAGGTGCTATTATTATGAAGATTAATGAATAATATATATAAATATTTATCGATGGATACTTGGGCTGGTTCCATATCTTGGCTATTGTAAATAATGCTGCAATAAACATGGGAGTGCATATGTCTTTTTGAATTAGTGTTTTCATTTTCTTTGGGTAAATACCCAGGAGTAAAATTTTTGGATCATATGGTCTTTTCTATTTTTAATTTTTTGAGGAGACTCCATACTGTTTTTCACAGTCACTGTACCAATTTACATTCCCACCAAAAGTGAATGGATAAAGAAGATGTGGTATACACACACACACACACACACACACACACACACAGAAGTATTACTCAGCCATAAAAAAGAATGAAATCTTGCCATTTGTAACAACATGAGTGGACCTAGAGGGTATTATGCTACATGAAATTAGTGAGACAGAGAAAGACAAATACAGTATGATTTCACTTATATGTGGAATCTAAAAAACAAATAAATGAATAAACAAATAGCAGAATCAGACCCATAAATACAATGAACAAACAGATGATTGCCCGGGGGAGGGGGGATGGGCAAAATGGGTGAGGGTGAGTGGGAGATAATAGGCTTTCAGTTATGGAATGACTAAGTCACAGGAATAAAAGTCACAGGCATGGGGAATATAGTCAATGGTATTACAGTAGCATTGCATGGTGACAGATAGTAGCTACACTTGCAGTGAGCATAGCAGAATGTATAGAGTTGTTGAATCACTGTGTTGTACTCCTGAAACTAGTGTAACATCCTATGTCAACTGTACTCAAAAAAAAAAATAATATATATATGAAATACTTAAAATATGGCATGCCATATAATAAGCACTATATAAATGTAATTATTGTTACTTTTATTATTATAGGAGTATATACCTTTATGGGTGTGGGAAGAACTTTTCTAAAAATATTTTGGAAGCATTGACAAATATGATAACTTTTAGTACTTTAAAATATAAAGCTATGTAAAATACAAAAATTAAAAGACAAGCCTCTTGAAAGTAGTTCCAACATATCTAACCAACAAGAGTATTGGCCCAGAATTTTTAAAGACCTCTTATGATTTACCACGTTTCTTATCAAAAATAAAAAGACAAACATCCAATAGAAGCATGGGCAAAGAATATAATCAACAAGTTCATTGAAAAAGAAACCTAAATGGACATCAAACATTCAAAGATACTCAGGCTCATTAGTAATAAGGGAAATGCAAATTAAGACCTTTTCACATTGGGGCACCTGGGTGGCTCAGTCAGTTAAGCAACTCTTGATCTCAGCTCAGATCTTGATATCAGGGTCAGGAGCTCAAACCCTGCGTCGGGTTCCATGCTGGGCATGGAGCCTACTTTAAAAAACAAAACAAACAAAAACCTTTTCACATTTATCAGACTGGCAAAAGTTCGTAAGTCTGAGGATAATAAATAAATTTTGGGAAACTACTAAGGAAACAGGAACTCATTCACTATTGGCAGAAATATAAACTAGTATAACAACTTTGGAGTGTAAATTGGCAACATCTAGTAAAGTTGATGAGTAGTCTCAGTGACCCGAAATTTCACTTCTAAGTATATTCCTTAAATAAATATTTATGCATGTACACTGAAAATGTGTAGAAACTAGAAAAGGTTGAAACAACCTAAATTCTTATCCAAGGAGGAATGGATAAATTAATTACAGAATACTGTAACACAGTGAAGGATGAACTGGATCTACATGTATCAACATGGACAAATCTCAAAAATCATAACACTGATGCAGAAAAAGCATTTGACAAAATATGGCATCCTTTCTTACTAAAAACCCTCAACAAAGTAAGGATAGATGGAACATACCCCAACATCATAAAGGCCAGGTGCTGAAGACCCACAGTTAATATCCTCCTCAATGGGGAAGAACTGAGAGCCTTTCTCATATAGTCAGGAACAAGACAGGGATGTCCACTCTCACCACTACTATTTAACATAGTACTGGAAGTCTTAGCCTCAGCAGTCAGACAACAAAAAGAAATAAAAGGCATCCAAATCAGCAAGGAAGAAGTCAAACCTCCACTATTTGCAGATGACATGATACTCTTTGTAGAAAACCTGAAAGACTCCACCAAAAAATTGCTAAAACTAATTCATGAATTCAGCAAAGTTGCAGGATATGAAATCAATGTGCAAAAATCTGTTGCATTTCTATATACCAATAATGAAGCACGGGAAAAAGAAATCAAGGCATTGATCCCATTTGCAATTGCACCAAAAACAATAAGATACCTAGAAATAAACCTAACTAAAGAGATAAAGGATCTGTACTCTGAAAACTATAGAACACTTATGAAAGAAATTGAAGAGGATACAAAGAAATGTGAAAGCTTTCCACGCTCGGGATTGGAAGAACAAATGTTGTTAAAATGTCTATACTACCCAAAGCTATCTACACATTTAATGCAATCCCTATCAAAATAGCACCAGCATTCTTCACAGAGCTAGAACAAACAATCCTAAAATTTGCATGGAACCACAAAAGACCCCGAATAGCCAAATCAATCCTGAAAAAGAAAAAACTGGAGGCATTGCAATTCCAGATTTCAAGCTATATTACAAAGCTGTAGTCATCAAGACAGTATGGTACTGGCACAAAAATAGACACACATCAGTGGAACAGAATAGAGAATCCAGAATTGGACCCACAACTATATGGTCAACTAATCTTCAAGAAAGCAGGAAAGACTATTCAGTGGAAAAAAAGACGGTCTCTTCAACAAGTGGTGTTGGGAAAATTGGACAACATGCAAAAGAAAGAAACTGGACCACTTTCTTACACCATACACAAAAATAAGTTCAAAATGGATGAAAGATCTATGAGACAGGAAACCACCAAAATCCTAGAAGAGAACACAGGCAGAAACCTCTATGACCTCTGCTGTAGCAACTTCTTACTAGACACGTTGCCGGAGGCAAGGGAAACAAAAGCAAAAATGAACTCTGGGGCTTCATCAAGATAAAAAGCTTCTGCACTGTGAAGGAAACAATCAACAAAACTAAAAGGCAGCCTACAGAAAGGGGGAAGATATTTGCAAATGACATCAGATAAAGTGTTAGTATCCAAAATCTATAAAGAGCTTATCAAACTCAACACCCAAAGAACGAACAATCCAATCAAGAAATGGGCAGAAGACATGAACAGGCATTTTTCCAAAGAAGACATCCAGATGAATAACAGACACATGAGAAGATATTCAACATCACTCATCATCAGGGAAGTACAGATCAAAACCACCATGAGATACCACCTCAGACCTATCAGAATGGCTAAAATTAACACAAGAAACAATAGGTGTTGGTGAGGCTGTGGAAAAAGGAGAACCCTCTTGCACTGTTGGTGGGAATGCAAACTTCCACCAATAGTACAGCCACTCTGGAAAATAGTGTGGAGGTTCCTCCAAAAGTTAAAAATAGAACTGCCCTATGACCCAGCAATTGCAGTACTAGGTATTTACCCAAAGGATATGAAAATACAGATTCAAACTGGTACGTGCACCCCAATGTTTATAGCAGCATTATCAACAATAACCAAACTATGGAGAGAGCCCAAACGTCCATTGACTAATGTGGTATATATACAATGGAATGTTACTCAGCCATCAAAAAGAATGAAATCTTGCCATTTGCAATAATGTGGATGGAGCTAGAGAGTATTATGCTAAGTGAAATAAGTCAGAGAAAGACAAATACCGTATGATCTCAATCATGCGGAATTTAAGAAAACAGATGAACATATGGGAAGGGGGGCAGAAAAAAGGGAGAAAGGGATATAAATCATAAGAGACTCTTAATGATAGAAAACAAACTGATTGCTGATGGAGGAAGGAGGGTAGATGGAATAGATGGATGAAGAAGTTTAAGGAGGGTACTTTTTGTGATGAGTACTGGGTGTTACATGTAAGTGATGAATCACTGAATTCTACTCCAGAAACCCATATTGTACTGTAGGTTAACTAATTTAACATTAAATTTAAATTTAAAAAAATCATAACATTGAAAATTTAATGAACAAAGAAAGTTATAAAAGTAAAGGTACAGTATGATGCCAATTATGAAAGTTTTATAAACACTTCTTCATATTGTTAATGAGTCTGTGTATGTTAGTATATATATGAGTATATACGCATATGTATTTTTTAAAGCATAAGAACATAGATGTAAAAGATGTAATTTCAACATAGAACATTCTCTGGAGAGAGGAAGAAGAATAAAGTTATGTCTATTATGTTTTTTAGAAGAAAAAAGTTCTGAAACAAATATGGCAAAATACTGATTAAATGGTAGGTATCATAATCTGTAAATTTTTACATATGAAATATTTAAGAATTTAATTTTCTAAAAAGATTTTATTTACTTGAGGGGGGGAAAGGGCAAAGGGAGAGGGAGAGGCAGAGGATTTCAAGCAGAAACCGCACCCAGCACGGAACCTGTCGTGGGGCTTGATCCCATGACCCTGAGATCATATCCCCATCTGAAACCAAGAGTCGGATGCTTAACCAACTGAGCCACCCAGGCACCCCAAAGAATTTGACTTTTAAAAATGAGAAATAAATGTACATACCTATGGTTTAAAAAAAAAAAAACCCGCCCTCTGCCTAGCATAGAGTTAGCAACTTGGAATACATTTTAAAATTAGACACCCTGGATTTGAATTTTGGCTTTACCAACACTTAGCTAGCAGTACCACCCCAAATGGCTGCACTAACACCAGCAGGCATCCACATAGTCTAGCATGTGAATGACACCTTTCAGAGTTGTGTAACATGTTCATCCTGACTCTGAGAGTTTGGACAACTTTCTCAGCTTGCTTGATCCTCACTTTTCTCACTTAAGTAAAATAACAATACGTATACCCTAGATATTGTCAGACTTCAATAAGATAACATATGTAAAGTGTTTAACATAATGCCTGGCACAGAACAAAGGCTCAATAACAGTTAATTGCATTTGTATGTAGGATTATTCCAATTTTTGTCATTTATATTCTTTTTTTTTAAGATTTTATTTATTTATTTGACAGAGAGAGAGACACAGTGAGAGAGGGAACACAAGCAGGGGAGTGGGAGAGGAAGAAGCAGGTTCCCAGTGGAGCAGGGAACCCAATGCAGGGCTCGATCCCAGGACCCTGGGATCACGCCCTGAGAGATGCTTAACAACTGAGCCACCCAGGTGCCCCTTGTCATTTATATTCTAAAATGAACCAAAATTATAACACTGATACCATAGCAGCAGCTCATCTGTTAAGAAAATTTAAAAGGACGTACTACCCAAATTGAACTTTATGGCTTATTAGTATCCACCCATTGTTTTAACAAGTTTTTTTCTTACCATAATCTTTCTAAATGTAACGTGGATTCTACCCTTTCCAATGTTCTTAAATAGAGCAAACAACATGTACCTTTTTATGATGATTCAAGATCACCATCACATCACTTGTACTGTGTAGATACAGTAGTAATGACTGAAGTTTCAAATAACGATTCACACTGGGTGAAATAGGTACTTATCCCAAGAGATACTTTTAGAACTTCCTCTATTGAGAGAGGCCCTGGTATATGCTTAATTTTTTGTTTTATTTTTAATAAAAATGAATTAAAGTATGTATGAAAACATGGTCTCTGTATCAGCCTAGCTTAGATTGTCTTTTATATAATGATTTACTGAATTAAAGAACAAAATAGCCATCTCCTGAATTGTCTTATCCTCCACAATGGCTATTCCTGCAAATTGACAGATGATACTATTGAATTATACTTACAAACATAGACTCTATGGTCAAACTTGAATTCTCATTACAGCTCTGCCATTTCTTGGTTGTGTGACTTTCGTCAAATTATTTGAACTCTCCATGAAATTTGCATAGTAAGAATCCCTACCTTACCAGGATTGGATTGTCTGGATTAAATGAAAATATGGATTTAAAGTGGTTATTACTGGGGCGCCTGGGTAGCGCAGTCGTTAAGCGTCTGCCTTCGGCTCAGGGCGTGATCCCGGCGTTCCGGGATCGAGTCCCACATCGGGCTCCTCTGCTGGGAGCCTGCTTCTTCCTCTCCCACTCCCCCTGCTTGTGTTCCCTCTCTCGCTGGCTGTCTCTCTGTCACATAAATAAATAAAAAAAAAAATCTTTAAAAAAAAAAAAATAAAAAAATAAAGTGGTTATTATTATAATCCCTACATAGTAAATGTTAGCCATTAACAACACAATCCTGATACATATCATATTTCATCTAAAATGTTAATTTACATTTTAACATCTCTTTCAAACTGGGGGGTATTTTACAGGCAACAGCATTTTATAATTATAATTGACAGCATTTTTCTCCAATTATACATAAAATAGTGGTGCATCTTAGTAGTGGTACGTTTTAAAGTCACTGGCATCTTAGGTTCAGAGAAAGATGTAGTATATGCTCAGTTAATATTCATTAAGTAAAATTGTTACCAAGGACATTTCACTTATCAAGAATTATTCAGAATGTATTATATTGCTAATGCAATAGACCATACAACTTTTTGACAGCTTTTCTTTTTTTTTTTTTTAAAGATTTTATTTATTTATGTGACAGAGAGACAGCCAGCGAGAGAGGGAACACAGCAGGGGGAGTGGGAGAGGAAGAAGCAGGCTCATAGCAGAGGAGCCCGATGTGGGACTCGATCCCGGCACACCGGGATCACTCCCTGAGCCGAAGGCAGATGCTTTAACAACTGTGCTACCCAGGCGTCCCTGACAGCTTTTCTTTATATCTCTATCTCCCTAGCATTAATCTTGTAAATGGACATATAAAAGAAGGGTATTTTTTTACATGAAAAACGAATAACCTACTGCATATAAAGCCCTAAACAATGATTTTTCTAAGTTTTCTATATGTTTGATATACTTTAAATTGTACTTTTAATGTCAAAATTACCTTGAAAGTTGTGGATAGTGTTATCCCCTTTCCTTGCTAAGGTAACATCACAAAGGAGGAAGATGATAATGTTACTGGCACTGTCATTCTTTCCTGGATCAAGCTCTATAGTTCCTGAGTGGTGAAGCCTGTTCCACAAATTATCTTTTGCTAAATTAATTTTCCACTGAAAGAACTAATTAAATGCATGAATCCTCTGAAATCTTTGGACACTGAAATTGTCCAGTCAGCAAATATTTTATTTTCCAAGATTATTTCAAGAGAAGTTAATATGATGTTCATTTGTTTAACCTACAACACTTAGTTCACCTGCAAAGGTCATGATAGAAGCTGGCAAATGGTCCATTAGCATTGTCAGGGAATTTATTGTGCTCAGAAATAAACTCTTCAGGAAAAAAAAAAAATCACAAACACACAAAAACATAAAAGTCGCCGTCGTGTAGGTTTTTTGCCTGGAATTTTCATCTCCCACATTACCCACTCATTGTTGATAACAAATGAATGTTGTGATGTTGTGATGGCTGTTAGGAAGAGGCTAGGTATATTTACTCTTCTTAAAACTCCTAATGATTTTTCTTTTTTCTTTTTTTTTTTAAGTTTATTTATTTATTTAAGTTTATTGTTTTAGTAATCTCCACACCCAATGTGGGGCTCAAACTCACCACCCTGAAATCAAAAGTCACACATTCTACTGACCAAGCCTGCCAGGTGCCCCCCTTTAAAAAAAAAAAAAATAACAGTACAAGCTATCAAAGATGCACAGGGTTGTTGAGACCTAGTGAAAAGAACACATTTTTTGGATTCTTACAAGATGGGTTGAAATCCCAATTTAGCCATTTATCATGTACCTTAGTTTCATTATTTAGGCCAGCTGCACCTCAGTTTCTTTAGTTCGGAAATAATGCTTGGAATAATAACGCTCTTCTTGCCGAACTAGTCTCAGAATCCTGCGTGGTGAGTGCCTGACCTGTAGTACGAATTCAGTACATGGTACTAATTATTGTTATCGCTAATTATTATGGTTTTAAGCCACATTTGTTCATAAGAAATCTGTTGCCACAAACACTTGGTCATTGTCTTTAACTAGAAATTCCTTTATTCCTTTTAATTTGAATTCGGCTTTTTAATGCTCCCACCTTTTTCCTTTCTTTTGAGAAAATCTGAATTACATATCTCAAGGTGGCTTCAAATCACTCCTAGTTCCTATTTTGCTGCTTCTGTGGAAGATTGTATGCAGACTGTATTCTACAGGAAGGGTTGACAAACTTTCTGTAAAGCACCATATAATAAGTGTTTTGGGCTTTGCAGGCCATAGATTCTCTCATAACTATTCAGCTCTGCTGTGATAGCATGAAAACAGCCATAGACAATATGTTAATAAATAAACGTGGCTGTAATTCAATAAAACTTTATAAAAACAGACTTCTAGGTGAATTTGGCCCACAGGCCATAGTTTCCCAACCCTTGCTCTATGGTATGCTGGCTTAGCAATGAGTGCTGTCACCATGGCTCAGAGGATTTATGTAGCTGAGGCCGTCTGAAATTAATAGTTAGCAAATGCTTCTCAGACCATAGAGCCATGTGCTGTTCAGAACACCTTCAGTCACGTGCTTCTCTACTACAGCTATTCTACCATCGTGTGGCTGCTTGTCGTCTTGTTCACAGCAGAGTGTTGGCTACTTACAGCCTCACCATTCCTGCTTCAGATCCGAGCTACCGCCCTTCTTGTCACTACTGAATCGGGTTTTGCTGTTGCTTTTTGTTCCTTCATCCTTTTTCCAAATTCCTGTTCTCTTCTTTCTTTAGTCCCCCTTCCTGGTTGTTTCTCCTTTGCAATTCAGTGTTCTTCTGAGCAGCTTGAATTTTATACCTTTTGCCAATAAGTGAGAGGGTTCCTATCCTTCTGGCAGGGAATGAAGCCATCACATAGAATCTGATGTAAGCCCCAAGACTTGGTCACTTCTCAGTCATTTTTGTGATTTCTTCTACGCTAGATTGTTTGTTGACAGAGTTTCCTCTTTGCCTTAATTTGCCTTACCTTCATTTATTTTACAGTTATTGGACCACGAAAAATACATACCAGGTGCTATGCTCAGCAGTGGGAATGCAAAGATGAACATAATAGGCATTGTCCTTGCCCTCATGAGGTTTAGCAAAGAGGACACACACTATGTAAAGAATTACACAAATAATTAATTATGTTGCGGTAGGTAGTAGAAAGGAAAAACATAATTTGCAGTGACAAAATCTAATAGGACCTAGTCTGAGAAGTCAGAGAAGGCTTCCCTAAGGAAGTGTTTAATAAGCATATAATAAGCCTTAAATAAATATTTATGAAATGAATGCAAAAATGCAATTATATTTCAGGTGAAACCTGAAAGGTTGGCAAGAATTAACCAGATAAAGTTTAGGGAATGAAAGTGAGAGGGGAGTCCAGACAGAGGAAGCAGTATGTGTGAAAGGCTCTGAAGTTGGTTCTCTCAGTGAAGCAAAAGATGACTTGAGAAGGGGGGGGATGCGTTGCTTCTCAGAACAAAATGCTAGAGGTCACCAGGGTCATGTTAATAAAAACAAATAGGCTATGTTTAATATCTGGACTTTGTTCTAAGAATAATGGGAAACCATTGATGGTGACATGATGAGTTCCTAGTTCCGCATGGGCTTCAAATACTTGAAGTTGTCAGAAGGCCAACCTCTAGAAACTCTCCAGAGTGTACCTCCTGCAAAATAATAAATAAATAAATAAACAAACAAACAAACAAACCTACCTGACCCTAATCTGGAACTCTTCTGCATTTGAAACAGATATAAATCCATTTTTCCACACTACAACTTTCAAATTTCCACTTGTGAACAGTCCATGCCCCTATAATACTGGTAGATATTTCATGAGTATATAGCATTCTGTTGAGAGGCTAATAAAAACTATTTATAGAATGGTAGACTGTACATTTTAAAAGTATCAGAGAACGTTTAGTCGAGACTAAGAGGCCCTTCCAAAGCATCATGGATGAAGAACCATAGTTATCTTCTGCTGGGATACTGGCAGTGACTTAAAGTTCACTACTCTTAAAATGGTTCGTTCCAAGTTTTGGGGGGTTTTTGTTTTCTTTTGTTTTCTCACCCTGGCTTTTCACAAGTTCATCCTTCTGAGAGTGAAAATGTCTTTTGTATTACTTCATAGAATAAGCCAAATTCACCATTTTAAAAGTGCTTGAAAACCAAGATGTTTGATAAAACCTGAGAATTAGATTATGAATTACAAGGTGGGACTGTGTAAAGAATCCATTAGGATAAGTGTGGTAGTGGTAGAATGAGATAGTGATTTATCTTCTAGGGCATTAATAACTAGTAAATAATATAAAATTAACTGTACTCAGAACTAGAACCTTGTTTCTTTCCTTTGGTCAACAAATCATGCACTTAACATGTGAATAACATCTTATATATTTCCTGAGGAATAAAAGCATAAGAGTATTAGAATTGTAAGATCTTACTCACAGAGCTAATGATTTCTTTTGAGAGAAAAGAGTGTATATTTATGTAAGTGGAATAGAAGAGCACATGCCAAATAAGCAGTATACTAAAATAGAGCTATAGAAATTCCAAAAAAGAGACCATGATTGGCTGGAATGGAATAAATCTATTAAGAAATACCTAATTTCACTGAGTTTCTCTTTAAAAGGGGCTGTACCAAGCCTTGATTGTGATTTATCCTCCCCCCCACTCCTTTCCCCTCCACTACCACCTGTACCATTCATTTGGCCTGGAGGAGCCTTCAGCCAGTGTTTATTGAATTGAATTACTCTATCTCCCTTGCTATGTTAGTCATGTTGAAGACGTTCCATTCTATAATAATTTTTCTCATTCTATTTTTCTGTGCCTTATGGATTTTTTTCAATGAATACATATGTTTACATTAAAACACATACACACAAAGATGTTCATACCTATTGTGGGAACACAAGCAAAGACCAGCATTTGAAGATAGGTGAAAAAAAAATTTTTTTTTTCTTTGAGTCTTTTGAAATGGATCTGTTAGGAGCTTTGCCAATGTACATTAAGATGACCAGCAGCTTCTTCTGAATGGCTATACTGGGCTGACCTTAGAGATTAAAATAAGTAGATTACGTGGCATGATGACAGTAACGAGCCATTGATTTAGCGGCAAAGCTTTGCTCACAGATCCTTATTTCTCTGCCTGATTTCTTTCAAGAACTGCTTTATCGTGTTTCTTTTCCTTCAGCGGAACGGAAGCCCCCCCTTTTCAACATGAACGCAATGAGTGCCTTATACCACATTGCCCAGAATGACTCCCCAACGCTGCAGTCTAATGAATGGTAAGACTCCACTCTCATTTTAAATCTCTAAGGGAATCACCGTATGTATTTGGCCCTTTCATTGAATCACATTTTAAATATCTAACCTAGAAACCATACATTCCTTCATTGTATGTTATAGTAAGTGACAGTGGTGCTTTATAGGCGTGAACTGGCTATGCACACACACACATTTTTATTTATTTCTGCCCTCACTGTCACTTGTACTGTGTTCTTAATGTGTGTGTAGGAACTGAAATTCTACAGGGAACATGCCCTGCTATCTTCCTAATAAGTCTCGTCTCTTAAATCCTGACAGTCTTGTATTGATCATCTCAGCTCTTATCACTTCTTGGCAGAGATAAAGTACCTTCTCTGATGTCATTGTTTTTCCAGTTGTCATTTCTTTTATTATATGTAAATTTAAGAATGTTGACAGAGAACAGGCACTATCTATTCAGAAGACCTATCGTTCCTTACAGAAAATTATAACATTTTGATAACTATTTGGGCCACAAAAGTTATAGAAGAAGGGCAATTTTAAACAAGAGTGGACAGCACAGAATTCTCAAAAGAAGGAAGTTTTTTTTCATCCAGAAACCATGTTTCTATGTTCTCTTCCCTTACGCTTCAAATTTTACTACCTGCTTATACGTGGTGGGTGATGGAGAAGTTACCAACTGGCCGTGAAGAATATAGGCTTGAGACGTAGGAGGGTTGTTCTCTTTGGAAAGAAAAATGTGTATAAAACTATTATATATAAAAATAATAATGCTTTTCATTTTCTGACATAAATTATGATTTGACCTTGCTTATATGTTAAGATATGCTTATGTGTTGACTAACTTGAAACTCTCTACTTCGTTATCCAAATATTAATTTCTAGATACCATAAACTTGAGAATGAGTCACTTCTCCTAATATTCCATATATTTTATTAAAAATATCTTAAAATGTAAAACTTTCCCTTGAATGAGAATTATTTTAAGTACTTAATGTATTCCACAGACACTGATTTTATTTTCTTTCTGTGTATTTGCACGTATAGGACAGACTCCTTTCGGAGATTTGTTGATTACTGCTTGCAGAAAATACCTCAGGAAAGGCCAACGTCAGCGGAGCTATTACGGGTGATTTTTCAAATTTATATTTGAGGAGGGGGATTTAAAGTCATGTTGTAGTAGAGTATAGTAAATCATTTCTGTGGCAGCTCATCGCAACAAACTGGATTAGAACGTGCTGCCTTGTCATTTATCCAGAGATAATAGCTAGGCATAGAAATAGAAAGATTACCACAATGGATGGTGCTATATATTCCATGTGGACAGTTTTTTCGCCATCTTTTCCATCTTCTCTTTTTCCCCTCCCTCTTTCTGCCTATGACAACAGGTATTTCTCTTTGCTGTGGTCATCATTGTGATGTTCCTATGACTAATATCTGCATGAACTTCAATACAGTGCTTTCAGGACAGTCGGCCAGTGGTTCACATGCCAACTCGGGGATTTTCAGTTAGGTTGTTGCCAAATCATCAGGCAGTGAAGAGGTACAATAAGTATATAAAGCATACATTTACATCGCATTACATCAGAAATGTTGGTGACGAGAGTATCACATTAATAACTCCATTCATTTGATTTAAACATTGCGTTTTTGGGCATCTCTTCATGTAACATTTTATTATAAACTTTATATGTACGTTCCATCAGTATCAGTGAAGTATGTGGAGACTTTTACAATATAAATGTGTTTTATTTGGCACAAACTAGTCCAGATTTACTTAACCTCTTTCTGTACGTATATTTTTAACTCTTTTTTTTGTTGATTGGTTGATTTTAAGAAAAACTCAGAAAGATTTTATTGCCTAAATTTGAAAGTTCAAGACCTCCAACTGCCTTTATAATTGAAAAGCACCTAGTCTAGGCCACAACTTCTTGGTTTACATTTTCTTTTTCTGAGAATTCTGTAAACATTATTCTGTTTTCTGGCTTTAAGTGTTCCTAAAGAGGTAGGTGTGAATCTAGCAAGTTTTTCCATGGAAAATTAAGTTTTTTCTTCTTGTAAATAGCAGCCCACAGGAATATGGTGGCTGAAGCAACAAGGCAAAGGACTCTGTCTAATTCCCCTTGACATAAGGCCATTGCATGTTCTAGACATGAACTCTACTCTGTATGCCTCAGTGACAGCACCACATTTCTGTAGGGAAAAATGACAACCAGAACAAAGCACCAGATAACCCAAGATAAAGTAATAGCTTTATTACTTTGAAGTAGGTGAAAAATTTTTTAAATGTTGGGGGGAGGTAGAAAGCACTACCATAAAGGGAAAGAGATAATTTGGGGCTATATTAAAATTAAGGGGGAAAGGCACCTCAAAGAAGAAGATAAGACAAGGATTCAAAGATGAATTTTAGGGCACCAAAGGAATAGAAAAAGCAAGCAGGCAGAGGTAAGAAAAGAAATGGAAGCGAAAAATTAAAACACAAAATCATAAGCAACAAACTAGTGTAACAAACCAATCCATGTAGGGTATTTCCAGTAACAGAAAGTTGTAAGGAAATAAAGCAAAGTTGAATGCAAGAGGAAAAATTGTAAAGGTGATCATAATGAAGATGACACATCTATACACCGACCTGTTATTCCTGAAGAAGAAAGCAAAACACATCTAGCAGAAGATGTCTAACGATGTACCTGAAGAAAACTTTATTGGAAATGAACGTTTGGATCTTTGTTTGACTTGATTTAGTCTTAATCTGATTTGGTGGGCCAAATGACATGAGCCCACCATTTATTCAGCAAATATTTACTGATTGTCTACTGTGTGCCAAGCACTGTTCCAAGCACTAAACACACAAGTAAATATATGCTATCAGTTCGTAGTAAATTCTTTTTTTTTTTTTAAAGATTTTATTTATTTATTTATTTGACAGAAAGAGAGAGAGAGCACAAACAGGGGAAGCGGCAGAGGGGGAGGGTGAAGCAGGCTCCCCGCTGAGCAGAGTCTGATGTGGGGCTTGATCCTAGGACCCTGGGATCATGACCTGAGCCAAAGGCAGATGCTTCACCGAGCCACAGGCACCTCCGTAGTAAATTCTTCACAGAAAAATAAAGCAGGGACAGGGATGAAGAGTGACAGGAGCTGAGATTCAGGGTTTTTTTGTTTGTTTGTTTGTTTGTTTTTTTAAGTAAACTCTACCCCCAGCGTGGGGTTCAAACTCATAATCCCGAGATCGAGAGTTGCACATCCTCCCAACAAAGCCAGCCGGGTGCCCCAGGAGCTGATGTGTTAGATGAGTTAGGGAAGGCTTTCTGGGAAGATGACTTTTAAGCAAAGCCCTGAAAACAGACACCATGGAACTGATCTTCAGTAACCTGACGAAGTTCCTGAACTCCAAGGATAAAGAAAGATTCATACAAGTAGACTGGAGAAAAAAGTATTTTCGGGTGGATCTTTGACCTAGCTAAGGTGCTCTTTAGTTATAAAGGCAGCTGACATTTTCAAGCCTCACAAATTTAGTCGATTTTTATTTCCTAATAGCTTCTTAAAAAATTGCTCAGTAGCAAAATCCAGTCAATCTAGTGATAAAACAAGAAAGAAAAAGAGATGGAGGGAAGGAAGAAAGAGTGAATTAGGAACTGAAGAAACTGTTAAAAGGACTGGTGGCAAACACCAAATTTAAATTGACCCCAAAAATTGTTATATATATATTTTTGCTTGGTTAAAGAGACTACATTCTTCATGTTGAATGGGTAATACAAATTTCAAAAGACAGAGTATTAAAAGTAAATCTCCTTCCTATTCTAGGACCCTCTCTAGAGTTAGCAACCACTGTCACCAATTTTGTGCATGTTTTTCTAGAGAAACTCTATGCATATGAAAGCAAATATTCTGATTTATTTTTGCACCAATGGGAGCGAACTGTAAACACTATTCTGCCTTATTTGTTTGTTTGCTTGTTTTACTTCATAGTACGTTTGCTAATGCTTTGTGTGACTACATGCAGAGCTACCTCATTCTTTTTTTTTTTTTTAAAGATTTTATTTATTTATTCGACAGAGATAGAGACAGCCAGCGAGAGAGGGAACACAAACAGGGGGAGTGGGAGAGGGAGAAGCAGGCTCATAGCGGAGGAGCCTGATGTGGGGCTCGATCCCATAACGCCAGGATCATGCCCTGAGCCGAAGGCAGACGCTTAACCGCTGTGCCACCCAGGCGCCTCAGAGCTACCTCATTCTTATAAATGAATCTGTAACATTTTCAGGATGACCGTACTTGTTTTAACCAACTTATTTATGGTGCTTGCAGTTTTGGTATACAAACTACTGCAGTGAGTTTCTGTATATGTGTCGTTTTATACCTGTATATGGATGGATATCTAAAGAATAAAATCCTGCAAGGGAAATTGCTAATCACAGGGAATATAGATTTTAAATTTAAATAGATACTGACAAAATCATCCTCCAGAAATGTTGCACCAATTTATAGTCCCACTAACAAGGTATGAGGACCAACACTTTTTGATCTTGGCTTTCAGGTCAGTGAATCTGTATTTCTTATTATGAGCTAAGCTGAGCATCTTTTATAGGTTGAAAAGCCATTGGTTTCCTTTTTTGTAAACTCTTTGTAATCTTTGCCCATTTGTCTGTTTTTTTTTTTTTTCTTATTATTTTGTAGTAGATCTAGCAAATATTTTTTCCCTATTTCTCTTTCAATGGTCTTTATTCTGGGCTTCTTTTGAGAGGTCATGCAAAAATTTGTTATAAAGAAGTCAACTTGTTTCCTCCCAGTTGGCTATCGTGTTCCCAAATATTTTTAGGTAATTCATCTTTTCTTCACATTTTCTTCCTGACATTTTAAAATGTCACCTTCACATTGAATCCATTTAAATACAGAGTCAAGGTAAAATCATTTATATGGTTAAAGAGCAGAATCTAAGTGCTATAAACATTGACAATGTAAAAATACTAATGTAACTAGAACAACCCAGGGGTAGGAAAGAAAGATAAGTGTACTAATTTTCCTGTTTTTCAGATTAGATGGTCAATAATAAATCTTAAGTTGAAATGCATAGTTTTAAAAAAAAGTAACTCCAATCTTTGTCTTTTTTTTTTTTTTTTTTTTTTGGTTAACGTTAGAGGGTCTTTTAAGAACTGGTAACTCTTGGTGAAGAAATTATAACTAAAGTTAAGCTTTACTTTATTGTCTTCTAATTCTGCTACATTTAAGTATACCTTAATTTAATAGACTTTCTTAGAATTACCATGTATAATTTTTCCATGTAGAATTATTTCTAGGTATCCATTATCCTAAGAGAGAATGTCTGAAATGATGTTCTTCAATTTAATAATATTTACTTCTGGATGGTGGAACTTGGAATGATTTACTTTCTTTTATGCATTTTTCTGTATTATTTAAATGTTTCAAGGAAATATACTTTCAAGAACAATAAAACCATTATTCTAAAAGGATTTGGGGACCTTTTACTTGTAAGGGTTTTGAGAGTAATTGGCTTTGGAGAACAGGGAAGAGATGGGGTTGCAAGCAGAAAGAACATAAGCAAAGGCATGTAGGTGTGTAACACATGGCATGAGTCAAGAACTATGTAGAATGTACTATATGGGTTGGATGGGAAAGACGACTAGGAGTGACTGGATTTAAACCTAGAAATAAAACCATGAACCTGGCTGTAAAAGGCCAGACGTCATCATGGAGGCATGTGTTTAAGATGTTGAGTGAATCAGTTTTAGAAGGCTTAAACAGGTAAGATTTTAATTATCTTGTGCAATAAGAAGTCCAGGGCATTGAGAAAGGAGATGTTATAAAAGTCCAGAACAATAGGCAGCTCAACAATGTCATCATGGATCCAGTCTCCTTCTATCTTCCTACTTTATTATCCTCAGTATGTAGCTTTTATCTTCTTGGTCACAAAATGGCTCCTGCATCTCCAGGACTCAAGTCTTTGACCCAAGAGGGAAAAAGGAGGAAAGGGCAGTGGAAAACACCTTTTCTTCAGGTGTTTTGCCTTTTTATTCTAGAAAACAAAACTTTCCTCAGGGACTTCTGCCTCTATAGTATCTCATTCACCAGAGCTCAGTCATACTGTTATCTGTAACTACAAAAGTTCAACTCTTTTTACTTTCGAGAGCTTACATAAATGAAGGCAAGGAAAAGAAGTTGGAATGGGGGATGAATGGGACACCAGTGTCTTTCACAATGAGTGACACAATCAAATCTATGTCTTAGAAAGATAACAGTGGTGGTAGACCACCAGAAAACAAACACCAAATGAGGAAACATGGGTTACAAGCATAGCTCTTCCAGTATTTAGCTGTGTAAATCACTTAACCTCCTGTGCCTGAATTTCCACACCTTGAAAATAAAAGAATTTCTAAGAGCTATTCCTGCTCTTAAAATTCACTGATCCTAAGTTATGGTTTGAAGTTCACTGAAAACCAGTTGGCTCTTATATAGTCACAAGTACTGGAGAAGCAAAATAATTTACTTTCTTCCTTTCGTGCTCATCTGGAAATATGCAGGCTGCACTCACTTCCGGGAATAGTGTTTCATTTTCAGAAAGGACTCTGCAGAGGAAGAGATATTTTATAAAAGCAGGAGCAAAAGCCACAATTCCCCTGACAGCAAAGTCAGGGTGAAGAACCACAAGACATGTACATGTTTTTCTCACAGTGGCCCTATTCCTCTTTTATAGCTGTTTAACTTACGAAGAAATGAAATCCATTCCATCATCCAAGGCCTACCACATTATATCCCATTTCCCCAATATCTTTAAATTATAATTTCACGTAAGTGAATTTTTCACATAACAAACTTTTCCTTTAAAAAAAAAAAAACTTCCTCCTCCCACTTTTGATCATTTTCTGTGTAATCTTGTCAAAATACATGATGTACTTCTCTGCCTTCTTAAAGCATAATGAACATAATTTCACTTCCTGATGGCTCAGAAGCAGTAGTGTTTCACCAACTCTTGGAGTATAAAAGGACTGCATGAGGAGCATTTTCCCCTTTGCAAAATAGCCCACAAACCTTTGTTCATTTTTATGTTGGTTGGTTGGTTGGTTGGTTGGTTGGTTGGTTGGTAGGTGTGTTAGTCATGGATTTTCTCTCTTTCTCTTGACTCTCATGCTGCCTGAGAACTTTCAAAGGACAGTTCTTTTTACAACAAATAACCCTAATTCTAATAGCTCTCCATCCTTTATTGTCCCACTTTTATTCCCTTTCTAAACTGATATAGGCTAAGAAATCAGGAAACCAGAATATGGGTAAAGATCACTGATAATATTGAAAGTGAGGGCCGTTTATACCAGGAAAAGTTTATGGACTTTTTGGGGCAGTTACTTTCACTCTTCAAAGGCCGTTTTCCCTTATTTCTGATTGTACAGCTCTGTAGAGGCAAAATGAAGTTGCCAGAATTATGACCTCTAAACAAATTGAATAGCTGCTGTATTTTCAAGCATGCACTAAATGTGACCACAAGAAAACAAAATATACACAAGTCTGTTTCAACAGGGTATGTAGGGTGTGTAGGAGGATTGAGGCAGATTATAACAATAATATCTATAACTCTGCATTGCTTCTACTTATATATATTCAAATCTTTCAGATTTGAAAGTTACAAGCCTCTAAGCTAGTAGTCATTATTACTTATATGTTAAAGTAAACCTCAGCAATTCTCAAGTAAACTCTAGGACAAAGTCCACAAAATGGGGCTTGAGGAAGAAGAGAAAAGCATAGTTAACTCTTCATAAGAGTTATACAAAATGAGAGGCTATATGAAATGAGTCGTATCTTATTATTTCTGCAAAATCAATAGGCCTATTTTATGTCTATTTACTTTTATAATATAAATCTTGCCCCCCAAAATCTGTTTTCTCATTTTCAGTTTCTGTTTTTTATCTCCTCCCTCAATCAGCACGATTTTGTTCGACGAGACCGGCCACTACGTGTCCTAATTGACCTCATACAGAGGACGAAAGATGCTGTTCGCGAATTAGATAACCTACAGTACCGAAAAATGAAAAAAATCCTTTTCCAAGAGACAAGAAATGGACCCTTGAATGAGTCACAGGAGGATGAAGAAGTAGGTTCAGTTTATTTGGTAGGCACTGATGGCGTGCCTACCACATGAGAAAGTTCTGGACTGGGCACTATGAAATCCACTTTTGGCAATAAAAATGTAATTGGTGCTTTGGGCCTCAAGAAACTATGCAGAGTTGCAAAAGAGACAATCATAAAATAACTTTTATTTAAGACAAAATATGAAAAATGCTATCGAGGTGTGTCACCATGCAGGGGTCCGTAGTGGGGAGAAAATAAGCCTGCTGGGGGGCATTAGTGACGTTTGTGTGCGGGACATGATGTGGGTGGTTTCTGAGAGACAGGCATAGGACAATTTAGGCTCAGGAAGTGCTGTGCTTTAGCAAGATTATCCTGGCAACAGAGTGAATTACGACAGACTGGAGTGTGTCACATTCTGTATAATAGTCCATGCAGGAGGTAATAAGGGCAATGTCAATGGGGAAGGGGGGAAAGGAACACTTTTGAGAAACACTGAAGAGGTAGATTTGATAATATAGTGCTTCTCATTGAAAGTGACAGTGACAAGGTGAGGAGGAGTTTAAGGTGACTCTGAGCATTTTAGCCCAGGTGACTAGGGTATGTCAATACTGGGAAAAGAGAAAAAGAACCAAGGAGAAAGAGTAGGTTTACAATGATTTCAGTTTGATGCCTGTTGAGTTTAAGGTCCTGGCATCATATGCTGCCGACATAGTATACAGATGGAGTTTTCAAAGGAGACGTGACTTTCTGTTTTCTCATTCAAATAACTTAAGAAGGATTGGTTGACGCAAGGGTAATGCCATGTGGGACACCTGAATGGTGATGTCTGGCAGTTGGTTGGAAAATTCAAACCCAGAACATAAGAAAGAGGTCTGGGTAAAGGGTAGTTGGCTGGGGGTCAAGAGCATTAAAATGGTAATGAATCAGGAGTTGAATGTAGAAAGGGGAGAGGGCCATGCCATATGAGGACCTAAGAAACAAACATCACAGATGTTCAACAGTCCACAACTTCAAGGACGAAGCAGCCAGTATCATCAGATGCCACAGAGAGGTCAAGTTAGACAAGGACAAAAAATAAAAATAAAAAAATAACTGGGTTTTACAAGCAGGGCATTCTTGATGACCTTTGTAAAAGCAGCTTTACAGGAGTAGTTAGGATGAATAATAGATAACTGTGGGTTTGTAGAATAAATGGGAAGTGAGAAAGTAGAGACAGTGAAAGCTGGTTATTTTAAGATTCATTAATTTGGCTAAGAGGGAAAAGGGACAAAGGACAATATGGAGAGAGGTCCATAAGTATGGGGCAGGTCTCTTCATATTTATAGGCAGAATGGAGAAGCCAGGACGGAAGTATTGAAATTAGATGAGACAGATGTCATTAAAGAAGTAGGATCTCAGGAAGTACATGGGATAGGAGTAAGAGTATTAGAGCCTTGAATAACAGAAAGGATTCCTCTTCCTCTAAAACTAGATAAAAAAGAGGAAAGGAATGAACAATGAATTTTACTTTACCTTTTTATATAAAAGAAAAAATTATCAATAATTATAAAAATGAAATTCAGAAAACTGAATTGGACTATAAAATCTCTTGATTGCACATATACAAACAATCCCCTTTAATTGGGAAAATAAATCTGTTAAAAATATAACGTATTGTTTACCATTTTAAATTACCCAAATTACCTATGATTCCTTAGAGTGCCATGGCTAAGTAACAATTCATTAAAGTTATATACATACAGTATGGTTCTTTGAAAATAGGATTTTTTTTTGAACTAAGTTGCTTTAATTATATTATTTAATCTTGTATCAAAAGATATCCCACTGTGATGGGTAAATTACATATTCTGATTATTTTACCACTTCTCAAATAGTAGTGTTTGGACTAGCAGTGATGAATACCAGTATTATTTAACAGATATATTTAATAAGATTACAGAGGTAAGCATGATAGAATTGCTTGAGGGAGGCAGAATTTAATTACCTGTCCAGGACAGTAGAATTAATATCCCTGCTTAGACATGAAGTTACTTGATAATGATTTGCAAAGGAACATATTGCTTGTCAAATCTCTGAAAAACTCTTTTAACTCTATTTTAGTTTCAAACGACCGCTGCCCTATTTGTAAATATCCCAGAGGTTACCTGTTCAGTTGCCTACAATCTTTCTCTAGCACCTTGATGTTCCTGAAAGTGTCTTACAAACCTGGCCCGATTTCTGCTTACTGAATAGCAATACAGTAATATGATAGTTGCATTTGACAGGGGAAAACCCTGGGGTAGTAGCATTTGGAGCCTTATGACCCATGTCCAGAATGGCCCCTGAGGAAGGCAGAGAAGTGAATTTGAGATGTCTGAAAATGGTGGGGGAGTAGTAGAGTCACTACATAAAAAGTTTATCTTTGCAGATTTGGCAGAAAAGCAACTTGGCACTGCAGAATTGAGTGTGCTTAATAGCTCAGTCAATGGATTGGCACTTTATCTCCAGTCATCTTTTTTAACCCCCATGCCCCATTTTTATAGGACAGCGAACATGGAACCAGCCTGATCAGGGAAATGGACAGCCTGGGCAGCAACCATTCCATCCCAAGCATGTCTGTGAGCACAGGCAGCCAGAGCAGCAGTGTGAACAGCATGCAGGAGGTCATGGATGAGAACAGCTCTGAACCTATCATGATGCACGATGACGAAAGCACTGTAAATTCCAGTTCCTCTGTTGTGCCCAAGAAGGTAGGTTACATGGTACCCTTCGCAGCTCTAGGCTTTGTCAATGTAGTGAAGCCAGCTCAGGCCACTTGGCATCCAGACGTTTCAGTGGTACCTTTCTACAACTGCAATATGGGACTAAACCTAGCACTTGATAGTTCTCTTACAGTAAAAATAACAAAAGACTATGCAAAGCTATAGCTGGGCTGATTTCTTCATCTTCCTCTCCTGATGTTCTGATGTCTACCAACGTCAGTAAATAAAAATAAATAAATCTGTAAATCTCCAAGTCAAAGAAATTGATAAAATCCTCTCTAAACCAATAACTTTAATATTTTAATCTCAGCAGCTTCCTGAGTATAACCCGTTGGTTGTGTCCATTTAGAAGTATGCTCTCCGAAGTATGTGTCTTAATGTATATTCCCAAGATACCGTTTGTTTTAGAAACAGTTTCTACTCTTTTCCGTTGCTCTTAGATTTATTTCTAATTCTAAAACTAGCTCTGTCAGCTTAAATATTCTGACTTTGGAATGAATGATCCCGTTTTTTATTTTTACTTTGGTTTTCCAATTAAAGGTCCTCCTGGGGTGCCTGGGTGGCGCCGTCGGTTAAGAGTCCCACCTTGGTTTTGGCTCAGGTGGTGATCTCAGGGTTGTGGGATTGAGCCCTGCGTCCGGCTCTGTGCCCAGTGCAGAGTCTGCTTAAGACCCTCTCTCCCTCTCCTTCCCCCTGCCTCTCTCTGTCTCTCAAATAAATAAATCTTAAAAAAAAAAAAAATCCTCCTTTCCTACAGGCCTATCATGGTTCATAAGTTGAAGTACTTCATGAAAAAAAAAAAAGAAAAAAAAAGTCTTAAAGTCTCTTGCAGAGCATTTTCTGTAAGATGAGTATTAGACAGATTTACCAATAATTCTTTGGAAGAAGTCCCAAAAATGTTTTGAGTGACTTTAGGTAAGCAGTCCACAGTGTAGAATTACATGAAAGAATCTTTTTCTTTTTCCTTGTAAGGTATATATGTACTTATTTTAATAAATGCCAATGATTACGTTCTAATTTCAGTGATAGAGCATGTTTAAGAATTTTTTTCACTTAGACTTCAATTGGTGCATTTTCCTTGGGACAAAAAGGAAATTGAACAGGTAAGGATGAAGGGCAGAAGAAAATATATTGGTCCCTGGTCATAAGTAGTGGAGGGATGCGTATTTATTTTCTCAATGGATTAACTTATTCATTTATTCAACAAAAATTGGTGAGGACTTCTACTACATGCCAGGAACTATGGATACATAGGAAATAAAACACACATAGCGCTTTCATGAAACTTATTATCTGTGGGGGAGATTAGGAAAATAATTGTACAGTTAACTATATCATATGATTATGAAGCTTCTGCTCTGGGTAAAAGGAGGATTCAATCTGTCAGGAAGTAGTGGAAAGCCTACCCAGTGAAGTAACATTTAAGCTAAAACTTCAAAGATAAGTAGAAGTTAGCTAACCTGGGGTGAGAGATGGGGATGAGTCAGAAAACAAGCGCAAAGGCCCTGAGACAAAAAGAGCTTTGTATGTTCAAGGAAGAGGGGAAAGGTCAGAGAAGTTAGAGCTTGGTGAGCAGTGTGAAGAGTGAATGGAGTCTAGAGAGACAGCAAGGACCAAGTTATCAGAAAGCCGTGGAAGCATTTTGAGGAAAGGAGTTATATCACACAGATGCAGAAATCTGCAGAGTTCAGCGTTGGCAGCCAGCCTTCTTTAAACATGGGCAAGTGATCCTGTATTTGAAAGGTGGAGAAGAAGGTTTTGCTGGGCTCTCTTTTTGGAAGGAGCTATCATGAATGCTGACAAATCTGGCTCTTTCCTTCTGTTACCTCTGGAGCTCCATGGGTATAGCAATCAAAAGAAAAGGAATTCTACTGAGTCTTTTTACTCCAGGACCCTCAAATGAGAACAGAATTAGAAGAAAGATACTACTGGCACAGTCAACAAGAAGGAAAACCCTAGTCTTGAACTCACTGGAGATTTTAATTCTAATTTTGGTGTGTGATAGTACAGACCTGTCTTGTGATAATATAGGTTTTTCAGTACTTTTTTTTGCTCTCATGGTGTAATCACTTAAGAATAGATGTTAATTTATGGGGCACCTGGGTGAACAGTTGGTTAAGCAGCCGACTCTTGGTTTCAGCTCAGCTCATGATCTCAGGGTTGTGAGATCGAACCCCACATCAAACCCTGCATCAGCCTTCCCACTCAGCACTGAAGTTTCTCTCTCCCTCTGCCCCTCCGTACCCATGTTTTCTCTCTCTCTCTCTAAAATAAAATAAATCTTAAAAAAAAAGAATAGATATTAATTTATATTCTGAAATAGATGGTCATTGTATTTGATCCATACAAAATGTTTGTCAGGAAGAATTTAAGTTATATAATGTATTTCTGTTTTATTATGAAATAAATATATAGAGGAAATGTGATGAAAGAAAATTGAAAAACACTTGTGAATAAAACTGAATGAATTAACTGAACTGAAAATATAAGCAGGCTAACCAAAAGACAATATCAACAGAGTAAAAAAGGAACCCACAGAATGGGACAAAATATTTGCAGATCATATTTGGATATCTAATATTTGCATATCTAGTAAGGGATTGATATCCAGAATAGAGAGGGAGCTCCTAAAACTCAACAAGCAAAAAATGACCAACCCAAATCGAAAATGAGCAAAGGACTTGAATAGACATTTCTCCAAAGAAGATAAACAAATAACCAATAAGCACATGAAAAGATGCTCAATATCTTTACTCATTAAGGAAATGCAAATCAAAACTACAATAAGATACCACCTCATGCCCATTAGGATGGCTACTATCAAAAAAAAAAAAATGACAAGAGCTCGCAAGGATGTGGAAAAATTGGAACTCTTGTGCACTGTTGATAAGAACATAAAATGGTATAGCTGCTGTGGAAAACAATATGGTAGTTCCTCAAAAAATTAAAAATAGAATTACCACATGATCCCGCAATTCCACTTCTGGGTATATACCCCCCCAAAATTGAAAGTAGGGTCTCAAGAAAATATTTGTACGACCATGTTCATAACAGCATTATTTATAATAGCTAAAATTTGGAAGGAACCCAAATGTCCATTGATGGATGAATGGATAAGCAAAATATGGTATATACATACAGTGGAATATTATTCAGCCTTAAAAAGGAAAAGAAATTCTGACATATTCTACAACATGGGTGAATCATGAGGACATTATCCTGAATATGCCAGTAACAAAAAGACAAATACTGTATGATTCCACTTATATGAGGTATTTAGAGTAGCTAAAATCATAGGGACAGAAAGTAGCATGGTGGCTGCCAGAGGCTGGGGAGAGGGAAGAAGTGGAGAGTTGTTTAATGGGGACAAGTTTCAGTTTTACAAGATGAAAGAGTTATGGGGAATGGATGGGGGTGATGGTTGCACAACATTATAAGTCTATTTAATAGCCCTGAACTGTATACTTAAAAATAATTAAGATGGTTAATTTATATATATTTCACCACAATAAAAAAGGGGGAAAATATAAGCAGGCAGTAAAAGTAGAATATGTTATATGTGAAAACTAAATATGCTATCTCTTCATGAGACCCATTTAAATCCTATACCTGGGCTTATAAGTCTATCATTGTAAACACAACAGAAATACAAAAATTATTCAGAAATTTTATATTTGTTGGTATGCTTGATTTCCTAAAAGTTTTCCACTTGGGAACATAAATGAAATAGGATCTTAAGCCCTCGATAGAAAATTTTATGTAATGGATCATAGGAATGAGGAAACTAGTTTATAGTTCTTTCTGTCTGCCACTGTTAGTGTTATTTTACTTTAGACAAGTCACAAACCTCTCTGGGCCTCCATTTCTCCATCTGTAAAATTAGGAGTTCTGTATGGTTTCAGAGATCCCTTCCAGCTCTTAAATTCTGTATTTCTGGGGCGCCTGAGTGGCTCAGTTGGTTAAGCATCTGCCTTTGGCTCAGGTCATGATCCCAGCCGGGGTTCTGGGATCAAGCCCCGCATCCGGCTCCCTGCTCAGTGGGGAGTGTGTTCTCTCTCTCCCTCTATCCCTCCCCCTGCTGTGCTTTCTCTCTCTCTGAAGTAAATAAATAAAAAGTCTTTAAAAAAAAAATTCTGTATTTCTATTCCTGTAATCTTTAGAGAAGCAGATCTGTGATGTGACTTTCAAGCTGTTTTGTAGAGAGATGCCTCAGGAACGAGCCTCATCCATACCTCCCCCAGGACAGGGCCGGCTTTTCTCTCTTACATTATGTGTTTGGATTTCACTTAAAAAGGGGGATTTTTCTAAAAGCCACTGTTCTGATCAGTCCCTCCTTCTTCATGCAGATGGCATAGCAGTGACACTGTATTACATGTAGGTACAGGTAACATTTAGGTCACAAGTTGGACTCTCTGGGAAGCAGAGCCGAAACAGTTTCAAGCAACAATTTGTTTTTTAGGAGTTTCCTTTGGGATCAACACCTGTGGAAGAGAAAAGGAAGCAGCACTGGGCAGAGGGCAAAGCTGAAGTGCAGGACAGCTTCAGCCAACCCCTAGGGGAGTTGTGGGGCTAAAATGACCCTTCACAGTTGTCCAAACTGAGCCAGAACGGCTGGGCCTTGTTACTCTCACCCAGACCACTCATTGAATATGAGCAACCTGGGAAGGGTGTGAACTTGCTCAAGGCTGCTCTCTGCAGCCAAGGCCGCCTGTAAATGGATTGCCAGCCATCAAGTCTTTTCTTAGAGGTAGCTCTAGGTGGTGCATTTCTGAGTCTACATAATTTATAATTTGTGACCACAAAGATTATTTTTGAAAGAAAGCGGTCAATATTGTTTTATAAAACACTTACCCGTTTTGCATGGGTCTGTGACCAGATTCCTAGAAGGGCCTATATATCACCAAATTATATTACAACCAGTGTTCTACCCATTATCTCATTATCCTATTTTATTTTCTTTTTAATACTTGTCACCATTTAATATTATATATTAATTTGTTTATCTATTATTTCATTAGTAGAATGTAAATTTCATTAAAGAAAAGACTATGCCTGCCTTGTTCCACACTGTATCTTAACACCTAGAACAGTGCCTGGCGTAGCACAGGCATTCAGTAAATTACTATGGAATGAATGAATGAACGAACAAACAAAAAACACAAGGAATGAATTAATTGCCAGAGACTAAACATCATGCTATTTTGGTTCATTGAACATATGGATTAAAATGGTTAAATAATCTTAAGTATTGTCTTTATGGTTTGAAAAACTTAAATAGCATATCTCCAATAATTATACACCAGACAGTAAGAACATGCTTAATAAATACCAAATTATAAGAATAAGGTGAGGGATTTTTTTTGCCCCCCCCCATCTTGATTGTTACAATCAGGCAGACATTATCCTAAATTAGTCAAATCATAGATAGGACGCAGATCAAACCCCCAAAAATGTAAAGTGGGACACTGAAAATTTTCCTTTGGCATCAGAATTTCAGGTTACTTCTTTTTCCTCCAGTCCTCGCCTCTATTTTGGTCTTTCCCAGGCCTTGAAGGGACCCTAATCTGATCTCCCTTTTGAGTAAAAATGACTTGATAAGTCTAAAAGTATGTTCGGACAAAATACGCTTTAAGCACTTTTCCCCTTGCTAATGTTGCCACACTGCTTTTTCCAATAACAAGAATATCTAGAGAATATCTCTAGACTGTTAGCTCCTCAAGAACATCTCTTCTCCTACCACCCAGCATCGTGTCTGTCACATAGTAAGCACTCAATAAATGTTTTGTGAACTAAAATGAAGGTGAACTTATATAGGACACAACTCTACATACGCCTCAATTCTTGATTTTTCCCAAATGACTCCAGAGCAAACTCCTATTCCAGATTAGGTTTTTTGCTGTCACCAACCTCCTTCTGAGCCTCCGCCCTACTCCTCAAAATCATTGTGGATGTAGCAGCAGCAAACCGATTATAATAGCGTTCCAACCAACAAAGTCTGTTCTTTTAATTTGCCAGTGAAAAGGTATACTTTTATTTTGTTTAAGTCTAAAATCAGTTATCTTTGCCTTCTGCTGTCTTCTATTAATATATATCATAAGAATTTAATATATTAAAGTGTTCATTAATCAATTTGTTCTTTTAGGCATACCTAATGAACTCTAGTCATCATGGCCCCCTTTGAGAGATTATTTTTAAAAATCATTCTATCCTAACTCCTAAAGCTTTATTTGGCCTTTTTCCTGTTAGTCAGTGTTGTCTCCCCTCCCCCCCTTCTTTAAAAAAAGAACAGCTTTCACCATTTTTGTGGGAGAAAATAAAAAGAGATGTCCTTGAGGGGATAGGATGTTCTAGTTTAATTTTCACTTGCTTCGGTGCCCTTTCCTATTATTTTTGCTGAGGAGAGGGGCGGGTTCTTTGACTCTTCAACTCACATTTGGCAAAGTAAAAGTAAATTAACACTTATAAAGGTAATGTTTCTCGAACAGAGCAGTCCTACAACTACCTGTCTATGGTAGTGCCTTTACCCTCTGCATTCTAGTCATTTTTTTCTCCCTAGTAGCTCTCCTCCCCAGTAAAGATAGCCTTGTCCATCTTCTTCCCTTCCTCTAGCCCCAGATTTCGATAGCAACAACTGCTTATGCAATAATTTAATAATTTTGAAATAAGCAAAAACAAAAGAGAGATGGTGGGTTTGTTGATCCCTTCTCCACAGCATAAAAAGTGTGGGAGTCTATAAAAAGGCTTCTCATCATCCAAAAAAAGCCATTTTTAGATCCTCTTCCTGCCCCCAAGTAAAGGTGTGCTTGTGTGTCACGATTTTATGACTTTCTTAGAGTACAGAGTGGCAGGTTTTTATGAAATACAAATTTGAATTCTGTTAAATAATATAAGAGAAAACGTCATTTTCCCAGAATCTTCTCAGACCTATATTCTTGAACTTATTTATTCAGCAAACATTTACTGAATGCCTACTAAGTAGCAAGCACTAGGTGGATGCTAGGGAGACAGATTTTTCAAACCACGTTTACTGTTTTCAGAAAGCTCACAGTCTCATGCACAGACGCACAAGTAAGTACATGATAGTATGATAAAGATATACCCAAAGTATAACTGTCCAGACGAGTGGTTTGCAGGGTAATTTCAAGTTAATCTGGAAACTCGAAACAAGCCACTACACCATGAATCTTAATTTCAGAATCTAAATAAATAGATACTTAGAAAAAAAAACTTTAAATGAAAGTAAAGCCCCCTGTTCAGGGTATAACAGTTAAGTTTGTGCTTCTGGCTTCAGGTACTTCAGTATATTGTATAAAAAGTTCAATTTTTTTTGCTAAAGATTTGACCAAAATTACGACAGCTTCTTTTCTTTTTTAATCTGAGAAGTTTTATTATTTTTTTTTACAGTGAAAGAATATTATAAATTTACCTGGTTAACATAGATTTACTTAAAACTGGTCCTCAACCGTATTGATATTTAAAAGAGCTGTTTTGTTTATTCCCAGATGATAATGTTTTAAAGATAAATTATAAACAAGATGTGTATTTTGTCTTGGTTAACTAGAACATGATATTTGTTCTTTTAAAAAAAAACCGAACAGATTTTAAGAAATCTCTACCCCCAATGTGGGGCTCAAACTTACAACCCCAAGATCAAGAATCATATGCTCTGCCAACTGAGTCAGCCAGGCGCCCCAATACTTGTTCTTAATCTTCTAATATCATTCTTCAACATCAAAGATGTTGGCCCTCACATTATTTGTAAGTAATTTGCATCAGTGCCTAACTGCCATTATAGTCTTAAAATGAGTTCAGTTCAGAAAGTCTGGGAGCCAAGTATGGTGCTCATTTTCAAAGGGACTGCTATTTGAAGGGGCAGTGTAACCAACAGACAATATACCCAGTAATGTTGATAGTTTAATTTGTTTGTACTTCTCATGTCACATTTCCCTCATTTTAAAATTGCTTCATTGTTTAAGTTGTCTTCAGAATTTTAAACTTGTTTTCTGCATTGGAATTGAATATTTTAAAATTCATTTTCCTGTGCATTTAAAATGGATATCTACTGTTAGCCGAAAATTTTACCTCATTTTTTGGGCTCTCGCATAATATTTGAAGACTTTTAGTGTGGGGATAGGTTACGAAGTTGCTGTGGAAAACTCCTTTTATAAAATGAAAAATTTTTAAGCTGGAATAAAGAATTATACTGTTAACATTATTTACTATATTTGAAGTAGATTAAAGTTTTGGACCTATTCTTCAGATTAGCTTTTAAAGTAGTAGTATTTTTGTCTGAGGGGATGGGGAAAAATAATAAAATAGCATTATTTTTAAAATAAACCTTACTGGGTTATTGAATTAGCTGTGTGTTAACCAAAATCACTGATTTCGAATTTTAACTTTTCCAGTGTATTCCAATATTCTTGATTTAAAAATTTAACAAATATAATGTGACTTTTAATTTGCTAAGCAAGATCCTAGCCCACAAGTGTTAATTTTTATCTGAGAGAAGACACACTAATAATATTAAAATTATATTTGTACATGAATATGTTTCACTTTATTCTGTTAAGTGAACAGTGTAGATTCTAGTGCCGCTGGTTATCTTTGTAAATCAAGTTATTATTACAGTTTGAAACTGAGCTGTTACCTCTCAATGTACTTAATGTTAGCTCATTAATAATCACCAAACTTTGACTTCTCAAGGCCTCCTATAAAACCACAGGACCCTACCAGTCTGTCTCATCTGATTGCTGTCATTTAGAAGCTTCTTGTTTTTCTGGGACTGTAACGTTAGGTAAGATCAGTTTCGGAGAGGGGCGCCTGGTGGCTCAGTCAGTTAAGTGTCTTCCTTCCGCTCAAGTCATGATCTCAGGGTCCTGGGATTGAGCCCAGCATCAGGCTCCCTGCTCAGCAGGGAGTCAGCTTCTCCCTCTCCCTCTACCCCCCCACTTGTGTTTTCGCTCACTCTGCTCTCTCTCTCAAATAAATAAATAAAAATAAAAAATCTTTTTAAAAAGATCAATTTCAGAGATAAGTGTAACTTATTAATAAATATTCAGCGATGTGAATGGCAGTAGATCCCAGTGCCTTCCTCTCTAGAACCTTAAACCTAGTGCATAAATCCTAGTCCCATACCTGACCTCTCTTTGCCCTATAAAATAAGAGGTTAGATTTCCTGGGAAATAATATAGAAGTTTTAAATGGCCTATCAAAGTTGTTGTTTTTTTTTAATCTCAAAAATATGGATTAAGGTACATTTTTAACCTATAGTACTATCTAGTAGAACTGCTTGCAGTGATGGAAAGGATCTATATCTGTACTGTTCGGTATGGTAGCCATAGTTAGTGGCTACCTTAAAACATAGCTGGTGTGACTTGGAAACTGAATTTTACATTTTGTTTAAATATCCATGTGGCTACTGGCTATCATATAAGACAGCACAGCAATAAAATATCCTTGCATTTGGCATATATGTCCTCAATGGCGTTAAAGGTCCCTTCATTATTTAAAAACAAAGTAGACCTCAATTACTCAATACAGTAAATTGAAAAAAATCTCTAAATATGGATAGAATGATAGATATCTTCCTACCATTCTGGAGCATTCTAAATTTATAAATGGAAAAAGAAAATCCGCCCAATGGTAAATTTAATCTTGACTCTTGACTTTTACCTAAAAACCTGGATATAAAATTTAATTTCCCTCAAGAATATATGTGTCTTGACTTTTAAAAATTTTAGATGATATAATAAAATTTTGTGTTTCTAAACCTCTTCAATTTTTGTTTTCTGTTGAAAGAGCAAGCAATTATTTAAAAAAAATTTTTTTCAGATAGTCATGGACAAAATGCAAAACTGACTTCTCACAAATGGTTTGTCCTAAAACCCTAGGGCTATAAGGGAATTAATTTCTCCTTCCCCATCCTGAACATATACCATTTAAAAATCCCCCATGGTTGTACATGTTTTTGAGCTATTATTATAGTATCTTTTTCCTGAAGGGTTAAGAGCTACTTAACTGACTGACCACTCCATCTTTTATAGAGAGAAGCATCACCCTTTGAAAGCATTTTCCCCTTTAAAACTCGTTTAAATTGCATTTAAGAAACATCCATTATTACCCTTCCAGGGAATGTTATTTTTCACTGGGCGTTACAACAAGATTAATCATCTCTGCCTATCAAGAAGCACAGATTTGATTAAGTCAGCCAAGGACATTAAATCCCAGCCTTACTCACTCTAGTGACCATATCGAGACTGAGTTGAGGAAGAATTTGTGAAAGTATCATTTGGTTAAAATTGCATGCCTGTCTCTTTAAATCTAAAAAAAAATCCTTTCAGAAGCTGTAGAGAGAAGGTGCTAGAACTGTGTACGATCATGACTGGAAAGCAGGATCCCTCAGTGACTGCCGAAGCTTCCCAGCACAAGATAGAGAGGCAGTTCAGCACAAGCCTACACTGGTTCTAGGCAGAACGATGATCCTACCGAACAGATCTCAAATAAAATTAAATTGAGAAAGCAGATCTTTCAAGGGAATGAGGCGGAGGCTCGCTTTTATGTTAAAAGCAACCAGCATCCTCCTTGCTAGACATGGACATGACATTTTTAAAGGAATTATTTGGTTACAGCGTTTTAAGCAAACTGTTCTAAGGAGTCTGTACATTGCATTGTTTTTTCTATTCTTTTTTTCTTTTGCATATATGTAATTCTGGAGGTAAAGAAAAAGCCTGCCAGGGATTCAGAAGGCATCCCACTAGCGATCAGCTGACATTCCTAACTGAAGGCTGCAATGTGTTGCTTATTCATTTTGTACCGTGGGAGCTGCGGGGACTAGCAGAGAGCTAAACTATGCATTTCAAACAGCAGTGCTTGTGCAGAAAGAGGGGTGAGAGAGAGGCAGCCGGCGAGGAAAGAGCACAGCTGGACTTTCTCCTTGTTTTTATCCATTTCTGCAGGATCATGTATTCATAAGGGATGAGGCGGGCCACGGCGATCCCAGGCCTGAGCCGCGGCCTACCCAGTCAGTTCAGAGCCAGGCCCTCCACTACCGGAACAGAGAGCGCTTTGCCACGATCAAATCAGCATCTTTGGTAAGCAAACACCCCTCTACCCACCTTCCCTTCCTTCCCCTCCTCCCCATCTGGCAGCCTCTCGCCCTCCCTGAGCCTCTCTCGGCTTCATGGATGGGAGGAAAGGAGTCAAGAATGTTTTCTCCCTCCTAATAATTTTATTCATTTTAGAAAAAATCTGTTGGCATGGCAACCTGATCTCAGATATTTTAGCATTGTCTATAGCATGGAAAAAAAAAACCTTTGTGTGTGTGTGTGTGTGTGTATTTATATATGCTATATGTGCAAAATAAAAAGGCCTTTAAGATGAAGTTGCTAACCTATCCAATTTTTTTAAAGCTATTTGTCTTTTCATTGAAATAATAATGCTAAAAAAAATTTTAAAGGTATTTGATGTATGTGTATGCAGGGCACTGTGCTTCTTTTTGTATAAATGCATGTGTGTTTGTAATGTATACACACATATCAAAAGATAAAACATAATTTTTAAAAATATATCACTGCTAGCTAATGTATGTAATTGTAGAAAATAAGATACTAGCTTCCTAGGGATGAATTGCTGGTTCGTTCTGGTTCATTCATTTATTTATTGCAACAATGGTAGTGGCTGCACTTCCCCATTTAACCCCTGAAGAATTTCCTGGCACCAATAAAAGCAAGAAGGGCTTTGTAGGAAAGGATATGGATGGTTGTGGAAGAAAAGATACTGTAGGATCCTTCAGCATTTTTACTATTGCAAATGTGATTGCTGGATGCCCTTGTAGTAGCAAAAGGGGTGTGTGCTGCAAGAGTTAGTTTTCATGCCTCCTCCCCTTGGCCCCCCACGCGTGCGCGTGCGCGCTCCCATACTCACACACACACACACACACACACACTCACATCGTTTCATCCTTGGCACTCTAAACTCTCTTTAATCTTTTGCTTCTGAATCTCACTTCTCAGCCAAAAAATTATTGAAATATTCGTTGTTTTGCCCAGATTGATGTTAGAGGTCACATGGGCAGGAAGAGTTAGCGTACACTGCCTGGCTATTACATTTAGAACCTATGATGACATCATCCGAGGCCGACCCAGAAATTATTTTTCTTGTCCTATTTTTTAAACCTGATTTCCACTTTTATCTCTCAAGTCTTTCAAAGGCTTCAATTATCTTTGGAATCAATAATGGATTATAATCTTTAAAAATACAAATATGGGGAAAATGGAAGTTACAGCACCTACATATTGCTATGCCTGCTGCTATCTAAAAGCAAGCAATTTAATTGAGACTGCTTATAAAGCCTACCTTTAAGTTCCTTTGTATAGAAGTTTCTTGTCATCTCTTAATGGGCAATTTTTCATTTTAAAAGAATGCTATACTGTGTAATGGAGATCTAAAAATGTCCACTATGTATTTGCTAATGATTGCTAAGCACCTTTAAAAAACATGCCTTTGAGTCTCAATAAAGCACCATGAAATTATTAATAAATATCTTCACATCATGATACCTGACCAAAAAAAATATGGTATTTATGTAATATTCTTACTTACCACCGACTCTTGTGAGACTTGTACCTTTATCCAGACATGTTCATGTTGAAATGAGAGGAGAAATGGTGAGCAGCCACTGAGACTCAGAGCACCAGAAGCAGGTTTTGAATGTGAAACAAACATTATACCAAATGGATATTCCCCCTCTGGGACAGGTTCTCTTCTTTTGTCACTTGCCACACCCTCATTCCCACATCATATATTCATGACCTCTCCTACCTCCTAGTAAGATGTTACTACTCCATCTCACAATGATCTCATGCTTGCATTTGTACACTCACCCAGGGCTACTCCGTGTGCCTGTCAGCCATCCCAGTCTTCTCTGTGGTTGATGAAAGCTGCTTTCCTACTAGGCCACCTCAGGACTGTGGGCAAAGTCCTTAGGAGCCCCTCTGAATCCTACAGGCTTCCTGGTGCCCAGCCAGAGAATATCTGAGATCAGTCTCTCATGGACTTTGAATTAGCTAAAAAGCTCCCCGTCCCTGTATCAAGTTAAAAACTCAGTAGCTAATAGGCTGTTGCAGTAGCCAGTATAAAATAAGCTGTCTTATGTGGAAAATCTTCTCCAGATGTAATGCTTTGGGGGTCATATTGGTATTGATGGAAGTTTATCAGAGGTCAGTGGTTTTTGCATCTAGGGGTTGTTAAGAAAAAAGAATTAATAAAAGGGAGAAGTGGTATGTTGTTATATGGTTCCATGTCTCACTTTGGACAATCTAATTATTGGTGTGAATATTTTAACGTATCTTATCAAGTATTACAGTTCTACTACCTATGCTGTGTGAGGGGCTAATTCCAGTAGTCCAATAGGAATATATCAATCAGAACACTGGAATATCAAAAAGAAGCATCTAAATTTTAAAAGTATATCATGAATCTTATTGCTTTTCATGGATCTCAGCTCAAAGAAAAAGGACTAAAGTTCTTAAATGACATAAAAGTAGGAGCAAGATCATGGGAAAATGAAAGTCCAGTATAATGAATAATCAAGTCATTGCTGAAACCTCTTTTCACTTCCCATAGTTGGTAGCAATACTATATTGATTTATTTATTTTGGTTTTACTCTTTACAGTCTTCTAAATAGAAGGGCTAACAAGCCACAGAGTGATTCAAAAGTGAACCCCCAAAAGAAAAAAGAATTTAGAAATTTTTTCCAATTATTAGATAAATAAGTATTGAGTATGTATTTTTTAAATGAGCATATTATATTTTAGACTTGCGAACTGACAAAAAAATTTTGTAATTCCTTAAATTTGTTTTATCAGCCTACCTCTTATACATAAACCTAAAAGAGACCTGAATCTGTGGGGTTTGCCCTTGATGTTTTTTCTACATTGTGCTTTCTAATGGGATAATTGACAAGTGTATGCAGCCCATGGGCTACAGGCTTTTACTGCTTGATGTTTTTACCATTTTGGCACCTTAAAACAGATTTTTATGTTAATATGCCTGCTTCTCAATTACATTTGTAACAAACAAAAGCAAGGATTGTGAACCTTGATATCAGAGGTAACTGAGGAAACTTTTGAATTATGTAGAATTATGTATTTTTTTATTACAGTCATAGAAGGGCAGCGATTTTTTACCTTATTTTGAAAAACTAGGAAAATGGCATTTCATGGAACCTTTTTTATTTTATCCTTTCTTTTTCTTCTTCTATAAGAAAGTTCATATTGGACTGATTCATGATCTGGAGAAAGGAGTTGTTTATATAGTTCTTCAGAATTATTTATCTGCCTTATTGGGCCTTTGAGATGTGGCTCCCTTAAGTTTTTATTGTTGGTAGATGGAGGTCATAATATTTTAATTGGATTAGTAACCCATGAGAGTGTTTTCAGCTGTTGTAATATCTGACATTATTTCTTAAAATTTCATAATGTCCTGGATCCTATGGTAGTTCTCATGGTAGATGTTAATATAAAAAGCACAAACCCTTATCTGTCATATCTGACAATTCAGCTTTTGGCCTTATGAAGGAATTCTCACTGGAATGAGTGGTTTTACTACTCAGGTGAATTTATGTTAGAGTACATATTGGCCTGGGGAGGGTGTGGGGGGGTACCTGGATGGTTCATTCAGTACAGCATATGACTCTTGATCTTGGGATTGTGAGTTCAAGCCCCATGTTAGGTGTAGAGCCTACTTTAAAAAAATACACATTAGGGACAGGGGCATAAAACTCCTAGTTTCTAATCTCTAGGAAAGCATGTAGACAAAAATGATTATTGTTCTATCCATGCAAATGTGGATTTTTTTTTTATTTTGCTTTTACCAGATTCAGTAGGAAAGCTAATATAAAAATGGAGTCTTCATGTCGATTTTAAAAATGCAACCTAATTTTCGGCTAATTGTGAAGTTGGATACCTGAATGAGTTTGATAGACAAGCATAAAAATATTAGAGCCTCTGCTGTAAATGCTGTTTCACCCCTCATGAGCCCCGCTATTCTCTTTCTAAGGGCTTGAAGATGTGTTCTCTTCCTGGATAGTGTACCAGAGGATGCCTGTCAGAATATTTTGTAGCTCCTTTTTCCTTTTTCTTAGCTTCTTAATCTCACTAGGATCATTACTGAGACCATTTTTCACTTATGCTGCTCAGTCTATGCCCAACCCACATGACCAAACTCTCTCAATAAACATGTTGAATTAATGAATGAACAAATGAATGAACGAAGTCTCTTCCAGTCCTGCTATCACGTGAGAATTTGGATTTGCAAGTGTACATTTCTAAGTGCTTCCTGTCAGTTTTTCTGTATAAGGCAGAATTGCCTGTTATCCATCATTACTTTTGGTGTGAACTTAAAACATTGTTCCCTACGTGTTCTAAAGAATAGAATGTGAAATTTCTAATGTCAAAACGTGACCCATTGTATGCTTCCTAAGAACTTACTATAAATTTCATTTATTCTAAGAGTTAAGGTGGCCAGTTTTATCATACACATTATTTTGATTCTTACACATAATTAATCTTATAAGTTAGCTTTGATCTCTTAAGAGGGTAACATTATCAGCCACTGTGCTCCTCTTTTATGTTCAGTAAGTTGCTTGTTAGCCCTCTAGTGCAGTGTTCTGCACTTGGTAGACAGATAGTACACTTTGGTTGTAGTCATGTGTTATAGGTGCAGATTTTTGCCAGAATTAAATAAGGTAGAATGGAATGGCTGTAGAAGCATTCTGGGAGAAGTTCAGTCATCCTTTATGGCTCTTAACTTTTATATATTACTCCAGGTATGTGAAATGGTTAATAGTTCAGATTCAGAAATTATACATACTTACTTTATAAGCCACAACCTGGATACAAGTACAGTTTTATTGTTAAACTTGCCCTTTCTCTTGGATCCACTCCTTCTGATCTATGTCCATATCACTAGAAATGCTTGGTGGAGGGAGAGACATACTGCTCAGATGCTGGCAGGATAAGGAAGGAAATCAACATATATTGAACATCTCCTGTGTGTCAGACACCTTGCTGGGCACAAGAGTTATACCATCAGTGATCTCACCGTAGCAGTGGCTCCTCTTGAGAGCCTTCAGGAGGTTAAATAATTTGCCGAAGGTCAGTAATACAGTAAGGGACAAAATGGGACTTGTGTCCAAGCAACCTTCTGGTGTGGCAAGATGCTACTGCCCACTTCCAGCTGATCACATTGTTGAGACTACCACTGTGAAAACTACAGTCACTACATTTCTATAATTTTCTTTCATTTTTAGACTTATTCAGTTTGTAGCTTAGACTCACCACTCTCTCCAACTTTGATTTTTTGGGGGGCATTAATTCCCTCCATTACTTAATAATAGAAAGTTTCATTCTTTTTTTTTATAATAATTTTTTATTATGTTAGTCACCATACAGAAAGTTTCATTCTGCCTTAGTGGAGTGAATTTCCTCAGCCAATTCAGGAACCATAGGACTTCAATTCAAATCCCAGGGTTTATAAAAATTAAAGAGGTAAATTGCATGTGAAAATACATCGTAAATCATAAAGCATAATAAAATTTAAAATTATGAGCTATTTTTTTATTCTCTTGACCAAATACTGTATTTATAAGACACACAGTATAAACTTAAAACATGCAGGTGTACATAACTGTAGATAATATTTTTATGTCTTTCTGGTTAGACTTCATACATGAGTCATCTGGCCAGACTTTTATTTAAATTTGTTTACTTTGCTTGAGTATGGAATTCTACAACGCCGTATCTCTATCTGTGCCTAAGAAGGCAATTAACACTGAAACAGAAAGTTTCATTGCAACAAATTGAAGGTGATATTAGGAGTTTACAAAGGTGATTATCCAAATTATGGGAAGCATTAGAAGCAAAGTGTTTCTCCTGGAATTCAGTGATATACAATGATAGCATGTTGAGTTTTGTAATTTGTCTTTGCCACATGCTTGTGTGCTCTGGTATGCAGTAGGACCAGCCTTTTCACAGAGACTCACCCACCAGTTAGGAGAGAAATGTTCTTGACACAACTCATTTCCGCTTTACATTTAGGTGCCTGGTTTAGGGAAATGGCCATCCTGAGAATATTTGACCACAAGCTAGTCAGACCTTCTGCTGGCAAGCTTTAAATGTGTTGTGATAGCTTTAGAGTGTGCCATGTCTCAGCTTTGGAAATCTGATTACAGAAGGAATACTAACGTAAGAAAAAATAAGTTCAGGGGTAAAACGTATCTCAAATGCATTACCCTACAATGGACACTTTCTTGCCATATTTGTGTGAAAAACAAGTGAATTCAGAAAAGGCTAAATGGTATCCTTTCTGTTGATTGGAACTGTTTTCCCCTATAGTTGAACTTCAGAAAGGCACAAGCATGATGAGGTGAAATATACACACGTATTTCAAATGACTTCTTTCTTTGCTCTTATCATGAAATAAGTCCATTAAAAAGAAATACGATATTGTGATGACAAAATAGATTTCCTTTAGAGTGTTAGGTGCCCCTTTGGTGATACTGTCCTTTTTTTGGTCTTGAAATATCTTCTGCTCTTATTCTTCATACTTTAAAGAGGATTGTCCTTTAGAAAAGAGAAATGAATATGAAACCTAGTGTTAGTTTCAGCTGGAAAGGTTTCAAAGTTCGGCTAATGTTTAATGGTGTACTTTGATAATACTATCCAGTTACAGAATAGCACTCTCTTGATAGTAAGGACTCGGTCTGGTATGCAGGGACACCTTCTAAAAGGAGCAAAGAAACAAACTGTTCTTTGTACAAAATGCACTTTGACCCATAAACTGAAAATAGTAAAGAGAATTTATAGCAACATGAAAATTTCTAGTAAAACTTGTTTGAGGGTGAGTTTGGGGAGAATTGGCTTATAGTAGATAGGAGTGACTAAATTACTTAGTGAAAAAAAGCTAAAGTTATAATTTTGTTACTCAATTTTTTTTCTAAAATAGGAAAGATGAGAATGAAGTGAACAGAGAATCTAACAGGAAAATAAAGAGGGGTGAAAAACTGAAAGGAGTGGAAAATCGGAAAAGGTTTAATAGAAAAAAGAGATGCCAAAATTTATATTTATAATCTTGAGTTTGTTGGATATTTACCTGAGAATGGGTTAAAGAAAAATTACTAAGAGAAGTAGCCATCTAAAAATGCTTTCTCTTCTTGAGGAGAGCAAGTAAATGTATTATAGTTTGTTAACATCTCTTCTGTGAGGAGAGGGAGGTGGGAGACAGAGGAGTTAAAAGAAGAGAGTGCTCTATCTGTCTATCACTCTCTCTCTCTCTCACTCCCTCCTATCACCCCCCACTGCCCCCCTTCATATTAAGAATCAGAAATAAATCTTGTTCAAACAACTTTAGGAAGATACTCAAAATTCCCATGACTGCTAGAGACATGATCTTTATTATTATTTTTAAAGATTTTATTTATTTATTTGACAGAGAGAGACAGCCAGCAAGAGAGGGAACACAAGCAGGGGGAGTGGGAGAGGAAGAAGCAGGCTCCCAGTGGAGGAGCCTGATGTGGGGCTCGATCCCAGAATGCCGGGATCATGCCCTGAGCCGAAGGCAGATGCCTAACGACTGCGCCACCCAGGCGCCCCTAGAGACATGATCTTTAAAAACAGACAAGCAGTATGATATAATGCAGTGGTTCTCAACCAGAGGGATTTTGCCCCCTAAGGGACATTTGCCAATGTCTACAGACATTTCTGATTGTCTTGACTTGGGAGGTGTACTGGCATCTAGTGGGTAGGCCAGCGATGCTGCTAAATACCCTGCAATGCAAGGACAGCCCTTCAAAACAAAAGAATTTTCTGGCTCATTGTCAACAGTGTTGACGTTGAGAAATCCTGGGGTAGTGGAGATAGCATGGCTCTGGAACTAGAAATGGGTCTGAATCCCAGCTCTACCCCTTATTAGTTATGTGACCTAGAAAATAGATATAATGATATGTCAAAAATAAGTAAATATATATAGTTTGGCTGAATGAGTAAATTAATTCCCTCAAGTCTCAATTTCTTCATCTATAAAATGGGGGTGGTAACACCTACCTCAATAATGAATAAAATGAGTGAATGAGATGGTCTTTAGGACTAGAGCTAAAGAATATAAAGAGCACCCAGCACAGTGCCTGGTACAGGTGAGCATTCAGCAAATTGTAGGTAAATTGATGGTGGCAGTGATAGATAGACTTATGCCAGAGGGCTCCTCTACTTTCCCTGAAAGTTTGTCTTCCATGAATCTGGTTACCTGAGTTCTGTTCCCCAACCCCAATCAGGTTACACGACAGATCCATGAGCATGAGCAGGAGAACGAGTTGCGGGAACAGATGTCAGGTTATAAGCGGATGCGGCGCCAGCACCAGAAGCAGCTGATCGCCCTGGAGAACAAGCTGAAGGCTGAGATGGACGAGCACCGCCTCAAGCTACAGAAGGAGGTGGAGACGCATGCCAACAACTCGTCCATCGAGCTGGAGAAGCTGGCCAAGAAGCAAGTGGCTATCATAGAGAAGGAGGTCAGTGTGCACACACATGCCTTTGTGCTGTACCCAAGCCAGGCCTGTTTCAGTCAGTGGCATCACGTGAGCAAAAGGCAGGAGTGTTGTGCTTTTTGGTGACAGAGGAATAATGTTGCTTTGGTGGCAGTAGTTGAGAGGGGTTAGGTCTTATGGAGCTACTTAAAATCGCCATTAAAAGTTAAAATAGTTACTGCAGGTGTATATTACATTCTTGTCTATTCAAATATATTCTGAGAGCCAGTCCCTTGAGGGGGTCTGGGTGCAAATAAAAAGAAACAAGATGCTTCTATCCTGTGGAAACTTGCACAGTTCAAACCTTTTACCGTGCCTGCCACACCCACAGTCCTCTTCAAAAGAAAACTGCTCTACAAATAGTCCTTTTCAGTTGTCATAGTCCCTTCCTATACTAACTGGACTGGGAATGGGCACCTGACCCATGGCAGTGAGTAATTAATCTGGCTGTTGCTTGTGTCTTCTAGGAGACATCTCTCTTCCCCATCTAGGTTCTAAAACAGAGGAGAGGCTAAGGCAGACAGTGGGTTAAAATATTACCTTTATTACTGGTAAGGTTAGATGGGAGAAGTAATTCATGTCTGAAGGGAAACACGCTAATAATACCGTACAAAACTGAACAGACTTGCCTATCTAGGCTCTGGCAGTGCTAAACCAGTTGCCTTCCCTGCCACCCCCCGTAAGACTTACATAGTGTGGGAAAGCAGGGGTGAACATGTGCTCCCTGGGGATGGAGTGACTGGGGACAGAGTGCCAGGGGTGTTTCGGTAATTAAGCTCTCTCACCACGTGGAAGGGAACATCAGAACTGCAGATGAAGCATTCCCCCAACAGCCATCAAGCTGTGAGGCAGCCGGGCATGAAAACCTCTGCCCAAACAGGGATGATATTGATTAAATAAACCAGTCAGATTCTTTCTTGGGGATTTGATTTGGTAAATATGTAGAGAGAATTTTTCCTAATGGAAAAAGTATTGATAATGGAAGCTAAAGGTGAAAAGATACATAAAGAGAACCATGAAACATAATTCCCTCCCTGTCTCTGAAGCACTTCATCTTACATATGTGCTGCATCTAATGGTCCCAAGAAACTTAGATTTGGTCACTTTCAGGAGCCAGTGTTTATTGGGTTATCTTTTATTTCGTCTGTGTTCTATCCATTTGGAAGCCTCCAAAATGTCCCAGTGTCTGACTGTTGGGGATTGTAGCAGGTGCCTAAGAAAACAAAATGTTATTAATCAATTAGAGTGAGGTTCTGGGACTAAAACTGGCCAGTCATGGTTATTTTTCCATTTTTATAATTTTATCCATTTTATAATTTAATCAATATGAAAAAAATCTTTTATTATAATCCTTAGTTCACTTTTCATCCCATGTTTTTTTTGTGTGTTCAATAAAACACATTATGGCTTGCCTTGATATTTTTCCCATAATTTGGAAAGTACTTTTCAATGGTAAAAATTTCAAATTTTTTTAAGATACAAGAGAAGCAGAGCAGGTATTTGCTTATTTTGTTTTTTATTAATTATTTGTTCAAAACACACTACATTATTCAACACTTATGGACTCTTTTCATGCATTGGAGGATATAGACAGCAGAATTCTGTGTGAAAAACAATTTATCCTAGATTGTATGTCATTTTATCAGGCAAAGGTAGCTGCAGCAGATGAGAAGAAGTTCCAGCAACAGATCTTGGCCCAGCAGAAGAAAGATTTGACAACTTTCTTAGAAAGTCAGAAGAAGCAGTATAAGATTTGTAAGGAAAAAATAAAAGAGGTAAGAGTACCAATATTTGTCATCACTAAGTTGCCTTTCGAATGGTTAGAATTTATGGGGTGCCTGGCTGGCTCAGTCGGTGGAGCATGCAATTTTTGATCTTGGGTTATAAGTTCAAGCCCCATGTTGGGCATAGGCATTACTTAAAAATAAAATCCCTTTAAAAAAAAAAAAAGGTTGGAACTTAAAATTAATTAATCTTACATTGTAATCAATAGTCTAAACCATTGATTCTCAAATTTTGTATCACCTGAAGTGCTTATTAAAATAGATTGCTAACTCACTAGAGTTAGATTTTCTGATTTTCTGTTTCGGTGGGTCTGGGTGGAATTTGAAATGTGCATTTCTAACGAGTTCCCAAGTGATGCCGATACTGCTGATTCAGGCATCAGATTTTAAGAACCATTGATTTAACTCTAAACCATTCTTGCCTACTTCCAGTTTGTTCTTCAGCAACTTCAGCCAGAGTGATCTTTTCAAACCATAAGTCTCAGGGCATCTGGGTGGCTCAGTCAGTTGGGCATCCAGCTCTTGGTTTCAGCTTGGGTCATGATCTCAGGGTCCTGGGATTGAGCCCTGCATCAGGCTCTGTGCTCAGCGGAGAGTCTGCTTAAGGATTCTGTCAGTCTTCCTCTGCCTCTCTCCCTGAGCTTGCTCTCTCTCTCAAAAATAAATAAATCTTAAAAAAAAAAAAAACCCACAAAAGTCTCATCATATCACCTCATGATTTTAACATTTGTTGGCTTCCCATTGCTCTTAGGAGAGATCAAAATACTAGAAGTCTCTAAGTGACCTACTATCAGCCTTGACTTCAGTCTCACCTCACACCACTGTTCCCCCACCTGCTTACCCCACCCCTGACTCTTTGCTGCTCCTGCCGCAATGGTCAGCTTTTGGTTCTTTAAATGTATTGAATTTCACTTTTCTCTAACGCCTTTGAAGACTGTTTCTTCATACTGTTTTTTCCACCAGGATGCTCTCACCAGCCCCACCCCCGACCCCCAAGGTCTCCCTCTGCTATTAATTGTTACTCCCCCTCCTTGTAAGACTTAGGATTGTTTATTAATACCTTGACTTGGGCCGCCTGGCTGGCTCAATTGGTAGAGCATGTGACTCTTGATCTCAGGGTCATGAGTTCAAGCCATACATTGGGCATGGAGCCTACTTAAAAAAAAAAAACAACAACACACACACACACACACAAAACACCTTAATTTAAACATCATTTCCCAAGGGAAGCCTTTACTGACTTCCTTAACCAAGACAGGTGCCTCTGGTTTCATAACACTAGTTTTCAATTATCTCTTTTTTTTTAAGTGATTTTGAGTTACTTACCCTACTAGCCAGTAAGTGATACGAACAGAGACCATGTCTTTTTTTTTTTTTCTGCCCATGACTGTATCCCTGTGCCTGGTACATGTGACTCTCTGATGAATGAATGATCGATTCTTAAAAGTTTGGTTGAAGGCTTCCAGTAGACATGGAGAGCCCTCCTAATGAACTGCAATTTGATCTGAAAGCTCAGATTTCTTCACTTCTCCCACCAGTGCTTATAGGTGAACTACCTGCAGTTCCCTAGACTTCCCTCCTCATAAGACTTAGGATTTCTTCTTCTTTATTTTTATTTTTTTAAGATTCTATTTATTTATTGGACAGAGTTAGAGACAGCCAGCGAGAGAGGGAACACAAGCAGGGGGAGTGGGAGAGGAAGAAGCAGGCTCATAGCGGAGGAGCCTGATGTGGGGCTCAATCCCATAACGGCGGAATCACGCCCTGAGCCGAAGGCAGACGCTTAACCACTGTGCCACCCAGGCGCCCCAGGATTTCTTATTTCTAGACTACTGGTGTATTAAGGTTTAATAAAATTCAATATGGGGCATGGTTTCAGTATGTAAAATCATTTATTTGAGCTCATGTTCTAAGTTAATAATATGGAACTTATCTAGGTTCCTCTCCAACTCTTTTTTAATTAGGAAGTGAAAACAAGTGGGTTGGGGTGAGCCTCAGAATTTTTAGTCCTGCCCAGAGGAGCCACTGGTGATTGTTGGGACTGACAGAAATTTGTATTTAATCCACACTGCCTAAATGGGAAAAATCTCTGACACTATAAGGTCTAGAAAACCAAGCTGTAGGGTGAAATAGCCCAAATAAGAAGGTTCCTGTTCTATCCATTTTCTCTGCATTATTGCTTGAGCCTAATTATTATGTCATAATAGATATTGCTGGATCACAGAGATAACATTGATTTCTCAATGAGAAATTTTGAAATGTTCTCAAATGCACTTATATACTTATTTCTAACTCCTTATGTTTACTCGTGCTCTGTAGGCCACACTTTGTGACTGCAGCCACGATTTTGACCTTTTCTAACACCGAGGTATTGGAGATTGCATGAACTCAATCTGTAGAAGATTGTCTCACAGAACAGCATTTGAAAATCCCCACTCAGTCCTCAGGCATTTTTGGTACTCAGATTTATGAGTGCAGGAAGCCACAGGCCTAAACTTATAAGTCTTTCAACAGGCTCATGAGGAAAAACAAGCCTAAACTCAGTTTGAGATAGCCTCAGTAAGCCTTTCTGTGCAAAGCTAATACTACTCCTTATGAAGTAAAGCTTCATTCTGACTGTTTAAGGTGGCGTGTATATTTCGATATTGATATATTTAAAGGTATTGCCCTTGGGGTAACAAAACAATATCCATTATCCCCACTGTTTGATAGACAACGGAGATGTGGGCAATACAGGCTGGTGGACGGTCCAGAAATAATTTATTCTTGATTTTGGGGTGAGTTTATACGGTCACATTTGAGCTTCGATGTGCAATGTAGTGGTTAATGCCAAGCCTAGTAGTGAAGTCATGGCATCAAGAGATGAGTCACCCAGCCTCCCTGTTGTGATCCCAGCTTACTCCATGCTTGAAACAGCTTTCTCTCTTGTTGATTCTGATATTTCACGTAAGACTTCACTGGAACAGGAAAGTTGAAAGTGGATTTACAAGGACTTCTTAGCTAAGTGGAAAAATAATCTAATGTGTGATGTCCACATCACAAAACATTAAGGAAAATAAGTATTAGCATTTAAAGGAGATTTTCACTGAGTAGTTAACCAAATATAATAGGTCAAGCTTCTCAGTATGAACAAAAAAGAGTGCACTGTGCTTTCTCTAAAAATGGTCTTCTTACTTTGTCCGAAGAGTAAAGTAACATCATCTTAAGTGTTCTGAGCCTCTGCTTTCTTCTCTTTACCCATTTAGTCTGGAATAATTATGAATTTTGTCCTTTTGGAAATACAGGTGGTTCATTTATCCTCTAATAGAAAATAAAGAATTGTTTCCTGAAATTCAAACTAGTGACATTTGCAGGGTTACCTTCTGTCTGTGAAATCTGTCCACTTCTCCCGGCCTTGTCTCCTTCACTCTGTTTTCCATGAGGCAACAAGAGTCATCTTTTTGACATGCATCTCATTGTGTCACCCCCATGTATAAAATCCTTGTCTCCTGTGCTACAAATCAATGGCCTTAACTTGGCCTATAAGGCTTCTGATGGTCCCACCTCATCTCGTGTCACACTGCACCACCACCCTGCTCTCCGTTCCTTGTTTGCACCATGTTTCAGTTAACCCACCCAAAGGGTTTAGCGCACGCTGTTTCTTCTACCCAGAGTATTCTCCCCTCCCCTTTCTCACTGGTTAGCTCCTACAGGTTTTTCCAACTTCAGCTTAGTTGTTAACAAGATCAAATATGTTCTTTTAAACATCCTTGTGGAACCAAGTACTTCACATTCACACCAGCTATCACAGGAATTTTCAGTTCATTTCTGCGGTTCTTTGATTAATTATTGCTTCTAGACTGTGAAACCCCATGATGGTGGTTATCGTGTTCTTTTGCTCACCGTTATATCCTTGTGCCTTGCACAGTGCCTGTCACATGATTAGAACCAGTAAGTGTGTGTTGATTGAATGAGTGAACCAGTTATTTCCAAGAGGGCAAAGCCAGAGATGTGGAAACTAACAAGCCTCCCTATCACTTACTGCTCAGTTAATCAATAAACAAAAGTTGGGGGAGAGGGATATGCAGCACCAAGTCTTTGTCTTTACATTTTCAATTGCTCTCCAAATAATTTAATCTACCATTGCAATAAGCTATTAGTTCCTTTTACTTGATGAGACCAGCATGTTGTTTTGTTTTGTTTTGTTTTGTTTTTGTGAAGGAGATGAATGAGGACCATAGCACACCCAAGAAAGAAAAGCAAGAGCGGATATCCAAGCATAAAGAGAACTTGCAGCACACACAGGCTGAAGAGGAAGCCCACCTTCTCACCCAGCAGAGACTGTACTACGACAAAAACTGTCGTTTCTTCAAGCGGAAAATAATGATCAAGCGGCACGAGGTGGAGCAGCAGAACATTCGGGAGGTATTTATTATATTCATAACTATCATCACTGACTAATGGGACAAAAAGCTTTGTGAGGATCATGACTCTTCTGTCCATTCTTATGTCCTTAACCTTAATGGTCTTCCGTGCAGTGCCTGACACAAAGTGGGTATACAAAAGGAACCAGGAAACAAATTTACCACTGAGAAGAAAGAGAAAGCCCATTTACAGAATAAGGAATCAACATTTTCCAAATAAATGTAATAGACTTTTCTTGAGCACCTATTATAAGCCTTATTATGCAGTGGAGAATCAAAAGATGTAGAATAGAGAATTTCTGCTTTCAGCCTGCTTGTCAGACACTTGGGTTTTTGTGGCTGCACATGAAACACTAAGTAATAGAATGATGCTCCACAATTAAGTCGCTCAGTCATCCAGTGCCCCCTTAGTGCCAGGCACTGTGCTGGAGATGCCAGGGCTAGGGAGGAGCTATACTTCCTGCCTTCAAGCAGCCCTGAGTCTAAGAGGAGAAACAGACATGTAGCACACTTGTAACATGTCAGGTACCATAGACATTTAAATAAAGTGTCTTGGACATACAGTCATGAAAGGGCTTGGAGGACTCACTGACTAATGCGCAGTTGAGTGTTTGGGGTGTACAAAGTGCAATGTCAGAAAAAGGGAATGCAGAGGACCTTTTTTGTTAAGGCATGTTATTTCAATTTTAGCCTGAAGGCAGTTGCAATGGCCACTGGAGGTTTTTAAGCAGGGGGTCGAAGAGAGTTTTCTTTGAAAGAAGTAGAGCATCAGTGTGAAGGTAGGCTGCAGCAGCAAGAAGCAAAGTACAGTGCAGTCAGCTAGGACATTCTTTCTGTAGTTCAGCCTGGAAGAGGCAAAGGGGAGAGACTGGGTCTGAAGCAGAACTGACAGTAATTCCAACCAAATGGCATCAGAATTTCAGAAGAGAGAGGAGTCCAAAATGACTTCAAAGTTTCTAATTTGGGAAATTGGATGAATAAGACATTATTCACTGAGATGAGGAGCACAGAATGTGACTCAGTTACAGATACAAAGTTCGGTAGGAAAACATTGTGACCTGGAGTAATCAGAGAAACCCTCATAACTGAACTAGCACATTGGTAAAAATATCAATTTGCAAATAACCCAGTGTTAGTCTGCACGAGGGAAACAAGCACTAAAGATACATTTAATGGGAGTGTGCATTGGTACAGTATAAGCTCTTAGGAGAGCAGTATTCAACTGGGAAGGAGAAGGAATGGAGCAAACTAAAATTTATCAAACACATGTAATGAGCCAGGCTCAGGCGCTTTATCTGTGTTGTCTCATCTCACTGGAAGAGGGAGAAACTGCTGAACATTTATTTCTGAGCCAGGCAATGAGTGATATGGCTAAAATTTTGCTTTAGAGAGATTAGCCCATTTTGGTTGGTAGTGATGCACAGATTGATTCAAGCATGCATTCTCGGTGGGGGCGATACTGCCCCCAGGAGAGTGAAAATGGGTTCTTGTGGGGGAGGGGTCTTAGATATGATGAAGGCTCAGGCCCCCTCAAGGGCCACAGTACATGAATGGATATACACCGTATCTGTGGTATTCACATTTCATGGATGAGTTGGTCAGGGAAGGGGGAAGTCTAGAAAGGCTCCTGAGGATGGATGGATGGATGGATGGATGGATGGATGGATGGATGGATGAATGAATGAATGAATGAATAAATAAATAAATAAATAAATAAATAAATAAATGTGGGGGAAGAAAAAAGGGTGGAGAAACATTGGGTTGGGGGAAGAAACTAGAAGCAAAGTAATCAGGTGGTAGGAAATAGAGTATAGACAAAGATGGTGGTGACAGCTGTCAGAGGCAAATTGGAAACATATTTGAATATAAAATAAACAGGACTTGGCATACCACAGAATATGAGAGAAAGATGAGGGTAGAATCAAAGTTATTTCTGGTGTTCAAGACTTGGTTACATGCAGATTTGGGCAGAAACAGAAGCTTAGAGAGAGGTTGTCGGTAAGAAACCGATTAATTCTGTACTAGACATGTTGTCATTTGTTAGAAGGCAAAAAAGTCCAAATGAAAAAGTCCAAAAGCCATTTGGAAATAAGATATTTGGGATTCTTTTCATCTGGCAATTATTATTCTTATTCTGATAGCACATATTTGGAAGAAGTCTAAGGCTAAGGGAACAATTAATGCCAATAAAAACCATAGAAGACAATTATTCCCCAAAAGTGATAGAAACTGTATTTTTTACTTCATTAGTGTCAGGTTCTAACCCACTGAATGAAGAATAACTCTTATAAGGGTATTTTTCTGAAAAGTCTAGGTTTTTTTTTTTTATGAGAACATTAAACAAAGACAGACACACAAGAATATATAATTGGGTAGTGAAAGTTCTTGATAATCCCATTCCACCCAGTCTCTACCCTGACTGACATTAATTTGGCATCCAGATTTCCTTTTCCTTCTATATATATATATACATACATTCAGCTATATATAACTTTTAACTTTACAAAAATAAGAATACATTAGTATCAGTGGGTTTATCTGATTTGCAAGCCATAGGAACAAACACTGGCTGCCCAAGAATGGAAAGGAATTTATTGGAAGGATATGGGTAGATGACAGAGCTGAAGAACCAAGCTGGAGAAGATGAAGACCCAAGCTGGAAAAGCAAATTCTGTGACCTAGAGAGCAAGAGCTAATGGGAATTCCTCAGAGCATTGCCATTCGGATGTATTTCCTCCAACCGTGTTTAATCTTTGTATCATTTCTGCTTAAGATTCAAATTCCTAGGGGAGTGAGACCTTGATTGGGCAATGCGCTTTCTCCCTTACTCAATCCTCTCTGATTACAGATAGGGTGGAGGAGTTTCTCAAGCAAAAAGAGGAGCCTGTTAACAAAAGAAGGGGAAATGGATACTGAACCTACAAAAATGTCCACTGTACTGTTTTGTAACTCTTCTCTTTTTCTCATTCACCATCCAGGACATACAGCTCTGTCTGGTTCTGTTTAACCATTAACAGTGAATTTTGGGAGTATGGCTATAAAATTATTTAATGAAGTACTTCTCAGTGGATATTTTGTTGATGTTTTACAGTATTAGTGCCACAGAGAGCATCTTTGTACGCAGATCTTTTTACACAGATGCAAATATTTTGAGGATATATGCTCAGAACTGGAATTTTTGGGTCACAGGATATACATGTAAATTTTTAAAAGATATTGTCAAATTGCCCTCTATGGGTTTATACTCCCACCCACAAAGAGTACCTGTTTTTCTGTGTCTTTGCCAAAACTGAGTATGAGCAATCCTTTTAGTTAATGAAAATGTTGAAAAGGCTCACCATAGACTGGGTTGAGCCTTTTCCTCTGTCATCATTGCACTCAGATGCTGGCTATTTTCTAACCAGTTATGAAACCAAGAACTGAAACTAAGAGAGCATTAAATGTCATAGGCTAACAACATCTCCATTTAAAAGTCTGAGTTCTAGTTCTTACTCAACCTCACTGGGCATGAGGACACAATTTTTTATTTGAGCGAGATCAGCTGCTTTTAAAGTCAGTAGCATTTGAGTCGTGGTTGGGAAGGTTTATCATGGGACACACCCTGGATTTACATCTTACTCGGGGGGTAGAGTCCTATAAAGTAAGTCATGTGTTCATGGGTCACAATGTATGAAAAGTACATAGGTTTCGACACTAAGCTCCCTCTCAGCTTTGGGGAGGTGTGCACAGCGTGTGATGTGAGCTGAGGGAAAAGGGAGCCCACACGGCCCTCATCTTCTGCGGCCTCCAGGGCATATAGACGTGGAGTGCGCTGGTGAGCAAAATCACCTATTCCATTCCTTGCACTTTAGTTTTTGTTCAGCTCGTTTTATGAATTGGTGTAAGCTGAAGGCGTGCATGAGGGTGCACTGCACGTTGTGCCATTTGTGCAGACGGGGCAACCACTGCACCAAGTCCAGCCAGAGCAGAGGGATTCTTCAGAATATTGTGTTGCAGGCCGAGAAAGAGCATAAAACAGGAAAATATAAACTATTCATTGGGACATCTTTTAATGGAAACTGTTGAAAATTCCCAAACCTGAGTTTTAAGACTCAGTTCTGCTTTACAGAAGTTGTATGATCTTAGGTTAGCCTCTCAATTCCCAAACATCTTACCATCCTACGGAAAACGGGTAAGTCCTTGCAGTGTGACCGCTTCATAGGGTTGCAAGTGGGACTGAGTGAAATATAAGAAATCACTTTTAAAAACTGAAAGCACGTTACACATTTTTATGTAGGTAGAGCAATAGGCTCATAGGGAGTCTAATAATAATAATAATATAGGCAGCTTATCAACTTACACCCCAGCAACTCAGATACGTGAATTAAAGCTAAAGGGAGCAACTTATAACAGAAAAACAATTTCATCATCTTGTTTCTCTCACTTTTTAAATCATTCATGAAAAACTAGACTTAAGGTATTATATGCCAGATTTTCACTTCTGAATACAGAAAAATAATAATGATATGTTGATATGTTCTGGAGCATTATCTCCTGGCCTTCCACCTCATCTTCACAAGAATGGTAGTCCGTGGTGTAGGTGCTGTTATCCTCTCTTTACACCTGAGAAAACTCAAATGTAAATTAAAAGACTTGTCCAACATCATACACGATTGACTCACACCCTGAGTATTTTTCTATTGATTCTCAAACTTTAGTATGTATCAGAATTAGCTGGGTGGCATGTTAATACAACCAATCACTTGTAGCCCAGGTGATTCTGATGCAGGTATTCTGTGGACAGCATCCTGAAGCATCCTATTAAACATAAAGGAAAGTATTTGATTTCTTTTGAAAGTGTTGTTTGCTTTGTGTCTTTTTTCCCCCCATAAGTTTCAGGGCTCTGGGCAGCCCAGACTCACTTTGGACTTCTCAGTTTAGGAAAATGTGTAATGAATAAATGCCCAATATTGGGAGACCTGGTACTCAAAGGTTAAAAATGATATAGTAATCCAGGAACAGGACCTTTACCTATTTAAAGGCTTTCCTTGGCTTTTCTCTTCGTCTTTGGTCTAGAATAGCTTAAGTCTCTGAGAAGGCCTCACCATCCTTTGGTGCCACCTAGGGGCCAGTTAGTGACTTTTAAAAGAAGACATTAGATGGTCAAGGTAGAGGAAAAGTGAAACAAGAGAAAGCAAAATGCAAGAGGGAGTGGAAGGAGGGGCTCTAGATGATCTTTTCTCCTTAAAACAAATGTAAATTGCATTTATACTTTGGATATTTCCCCACTAGAAAATTAGCTGCGTGAGGGGTTGTAGTTGTTCATGGCTCTATCCCTAGTGCCTACAACAGTGCCTGACATGTAGGAAGTGTGCAACAAGTATTTGTTGAATAAATGAATGAATGGTTAGTGACTTTGCTTCAGTAACAGATGCTGTGCTGTTTAAAGGACTTCTCTTCAAATGGATAGAAGGCCCAAGTATGCAAGATATTCCCAACAACACCCATATACAAGTGTGACTGATATTTCTCTGAAAATAAATGATTTGCACTTTCTCCCATAGTGGATGTCATCAGAGAAGAGAGGCCTTTGTTCTCACTGAAAGTCCAGCTCACAAGCTTTCTTCTTTTCTTGACCCTCTGTTGTTGTTGTTGTTGTTGTTGTTGTTGTTGTTGTTTTAAGATTTTATTAACTTATTTAAGAGACAGAGAGAACATGAGCTGGGGCAAGAGGCAGAGGCAGAGGGAGAAGCAGACTCCTCACTGAGCAGGGAGCCATACATGGGGCTCGATCACAGGACTCTGAGATCTGGGCCTGAGCCAAAGGCACATGCTTAACAGACTGAGCCACCAGGCACCCCTTTCTTGACCTTCTTAATTAGTAGTAACATCACCCTTTCCAGAAATCTTACAGCATTAATTTTTACCTCTTTTATAGCACTTGTCACTTTCAACCTTGTTCTTTCTTTTTTAAAATTTACACATGTAACTTATTTCCTTGTGTTAATTAAGGTTCTTTTGTTTGTACGTTACTGAAGTTTATCTGAGCTAGTTTAAGCCCAAATCAGGGAATTTATTACAGAAATAGAGGAATGTTTCCCAAAACACAATAGCAATAATACAGCTGGACCTACAGGAAACCTTAGAAACAGTTATGAACATGGCCATCAGCATATTCCCTGCATGTCTGTCTTCTCCCTTTTTCATTCTTGTTCTGAAGCCCAGCTTTCTCTAATCCTTAGCCCACCCATGTAGCAGTGGATGGCTACCACATACGTAGTTTTTATATGCCCCTCAGTTCCAGCCTCACATAGAGATTAACTGTCTCTGAATCCCAATTCCAAATTCCCAGGGGAGAAATAGATTGATTCAGTCAGCTGTGAGCTAGCATATAGTACTTCAATAAATGTCTAGTACAGTTCCCTATTAGAGTGTTAGCAAGTTGAGAACAGCTGAGTAAACATTTTTATGTACCCAGAGCACGTGGTTCAGATCTTGGATATGGTGCCATTTAGGAAATATTCTTGAACTGGCAAGTGAAAAAATTTCACCCAACTACCTCTATTTTTTTTTTTTTTTTTTAGTTTTCTTTCTTTCCCCCCTTAAAGACAAATCAGACAAGACAAAAAGAGAAGGAAAAGAAAGACAGACGTGAGAAGAACTGAAAAGAACAGAATGATTCTATCTCGAAGTGATCAGACAGACTAGTTGAAAAAATGAAAGGGGAGAGATCTCATCTGCTTTTTCCCAGCCTGCCCTTACTCTGAGATTTTAAAAAGCAGATAATTGGCCTACTTCTAATACATGCAAAAACAGGGTTTTTCCCAGAAAACCAAAAGCATTGCAGTTTAAGTCAATGATTTTCAACGCTGACTACATGTTATATTCCCCTAAAGAACCCTTAAAAATAGTGATGTCAGAGTATCCCCCCTCTCTTGCCGCCCTCCTCGCCCCCGGACAGTTATCAGAACTTCAGTTTGTAGGATTCGGGTATCTTGTGTTTGAAAAGATTCCTCACATGATTTTAATGGGCAGCCCATATTGAGAACCCCTGGCCTAACTGAAGAAACATTTATTTACACCTGTGCATAAGGCCTCAGCTAAGTAGGGTTCACAGCAGCTCTATGAGGTGAGAAGGGGTCAGGTAGAATTAATCCCATTCTACAGATAGTGTAGTTGCCCATCTTGTAAGTGATGGACCCACAAACAGAACCTAAACCTCCAGGGATTGTTAATCTAATCTCATTAAGTCATGCTGCCAAGCAGTAATGGGTTTAATTAAGAGGCAGTTAGTAGTGCCATTCCTTGCCATCTCTTACTTAGTTGTGCATTCCTTCCAGTTCACCTCCAATCATCTCTCTCCATTTGTCTTTTGTTCCTGAATGCAGGAACTAAATAAAAAGAGGACCCAGAAGGAGATGGAGCATGCCATGCTAATCCGGCACGACGAGTCCACCCGAGAGCTAGAGTACAGGCAGCTGCACACGTTACAGAAGCTACGCATGGATCTGATCCGTCTACAGCACCAGACTGAACTGGAAAACCAGCTGGAGTACAATAAGAGGCGAGAAAGGGAACTGCACAGAAAGCATGTCATGGAACTTCGGCAACAGCCAAAAAACTTAAAGGTAAGAGGAAACTGAAGTGTTCCCCTGTTTGTGCTCCAGGATACAGTTAGACTGGAGGTCTATATTGAGAAAGACTAAAGCCACATCCAAGCTTAGTAGGGAAGAGTATGATTTATTAGTGACATCTGTCATGGGCATGGGAAGCAGGAGTGAATCTACACGTGCCAGACATTTTTTATCCCTGCACTAGAGATTTGGAATTCCTTTGGCCCTCACTGCCTCTAGATAATTTTAGCTGACTGCTAATTCACTAGCTGTATGGACTAAGCCATCGCTGTATGTCAAGGGGACCATTGTCCTTGTTGACACAGATATGAGTCCAACCTCAAATGCACTGGCCATGTTCCTGTCTCGCCAAATCCTAACCTGTCTAATTAGTGATCTCCGTCATCACAACTCCAAGCGTTAGTGAAATGCGCATGTAACTCTGAGGCAACCTAATGAGTGCCTTCTGGACTGAAATAATACAGCCCACCTCCTCCTTGCCAAAATGCATATTTGATATTGCTACGTGAAAGTATAACGTCTTCATGGGCGAAGAAATCTAAAATCACTTTTCCCTTTCCACTTATGCTGAAATCCAGTGGAAATGGGTTACGATGTGAGGTATTATCCAGATGTTCTCCTTTGTTATTTGTCAAGGAAACGCAGAGCTGGGAGAGCCCGCTTATATGTCACCATCCCCTTTTTCACTTAGAAACACGGTGGGGAGGGAGGTGACCCAAAAAATGGGGGAAAAAACAAGCAATAGAAGACACTGAAGATTTTGACTAGGAAGCCATTAAAATAACGAATAACCTTTAACAAACCAAGCTTCATAGTATTCTGCAATCTGCTTAGCGTTGTGATCCCCTTGTACTAATTCATTTTTAAAAATCCGTTCGTAAAGTCAAAATTACTTCTATTTATTTAATATAGGACCAAAAGTATTGGTAGTTTACTCTTGTCTGTATTATTTTCATTATTACTGACTGGTAATGTGGGTCACTGCACCAAAAGACAACCGGTCCCAGCACCTGTATTGTTATTGGAATGGAAGGCTTTCTGTATTTACTAATGTGTCTTTATTTTCCTTTTGTCACTTTTTCTACACAGGCCATGGAAATGCAAATTAAAAAACAGTTTCAGGACACTTGCAAAGTACAGACCAAACAGTATAAAGCACTCAAGAATCACCAGTTGGAAGTTACTCCAAAGAATGAGCACAAAACAATCTTAAAGACACTGAAAGATGAGCAGACAAGAAAACTTGCCATTTTGGCAGAGCAGTATGAACAGAGTATAAATGAAATGATGGCCTCTCAAGCGGTAAGTGGTTAGGTTCGGTGCCACAGCTTCAAGAGCTTTGGGAATCAAGAAAATTCAAGATCCAGCCTTTTGTTCCCAAGATGATTCTTGCACAAGTTTAGGATATTGGTGTTTTTCTGACCAAAGAACTGAGGAAGTGACGACGCTGAATAAAGCCAAGCCAAAGTGGATACTTGCTGGAGTGTGTCTTATAAGATGGAACTCAAGGAGTAACATGCTCAATCAGACCCGTGGCACATAGGGACTTTGAGGGCAAGATATGATAGATACAGCATATAATATGTTTTCGTTCGACAAAGATGGCGCAACTAATGTCAGGCACAAATGAATAAGACACACAGACACATTCATTCAATAAACTTTTACTAAGCATCTGTGTTCAGCACTCTGCTGGGCTCAGAGATAGAGTAATAAGCTAGAGGGGCAACAATTGATCCCCATCTTCACACTTTTTGTTAGCCAAGCAAGGAAGTCAGAGAACTAAGCAATAAAAAAAAAAAAAAGCATAATAAATGCTTTGAAGTGGGCGGTGAGGGTTGGCGGGTGCTATGGGAGGATAAGTATAAGAGCATCTAATCTGGTCTAGGGAAAGCTTCCCAGCAAGAGCCAAGAAGTTTGAAGGAATGTACTGAAGTAAACAGTCTCCATGGAAAGGGACCTACATGGGGAAGGGTCCAAAAGATGGAAAGTGTGTATTTGGGGCCTGAAAGAACTTTGGTGTGAGTCTAAAGTTCCAGGAGGATTTATGGGAGCCGAAAATGGAGAGGTCATCAAGGTCTTGGTAATCCAGGGGTGGGAGCTTGCCTGTGATTCAGTGAAGCTTTCACAAGGAAATGGGTCTTAAAGAGTAATAGTTTGTCAAACAGGCAGAAGAGGAAAAAGTTATTCCTAGCAGAGGACATAGTAAATGCAAAGACGCAAGGCCTGAAAGAGGACAGTGCATTTGAGGAATGAGTGGTTGATATGGCAGGCGTATAAAGGGAACCAGGTGGATAGTTGGGGATCAGACCCTCGAAAGTCAGGAGTTTGGACATCATTCTATAAACAATGGGGATCTGCTGAAGCTTGTTTTAAAAAGAAAAGTGACAGAATCAGATTTGTGATGTAGAAAGATACTGGCAATAATTTGGCAACTGTAGGTAAAGAGACCTGTTAGGAAACTATTACAGCCCAGGAAAAAAAGTAATGAAACCCTGAACTGAGAACATGCTCCTAGAGATGGTGAGGAGGGAGAAGGATTTGAGAAATATTTAGGAATTAGAAGAGATAGAGCTCCAGGACTAATTTGGGAGGTAGGTTTGATAACAGTGGAATGGGTCATCATTTTACCAAGATTTAAAAAAAATAGAAGGAAGGGTGAGTTTGGATGCCTGGCAGATAATTGACTAAGTTTTAGACATGCTACCTGAGCTATGTGGGTATCCAGGTAGAGAGGTACAGAGATGGAAATCTATAGTTCAAGAGAATGTTAGGACACAAGACAGGTAGCTAGACATCCATGTTAGATGGGGGATGCCTGAGGCCTTCTAGGGACAGGAGATTTTATTAGGAAGGGGACTAAGAACAGAGCTGCGGACGCCACCATTTGAAGGTGGAAGAGAAGCGGAACAAAGGAGATAAATAATTAATGTGGGAGGGGACTTGAAGAGAGCATGTCATGGACACCAGAACAGAAGCTTCTAGGTGATCATTTCAAATGTGGCAGAGAGACCAGTTGGACCTTGCAGGAAATTTGTCCAGTGACTATCACAGACAATCAGTGGACTGGTCGGAGTGGAAGATATTGTAGTGAATACTACGATACGCTATAAAGTGAGGTAGAAACTGTACACGAGATTCCTTTTCCCAGCCACTCATCAGTGACGGAAAGGTGAAAGAACTGTAGCTAGAGGAAGAGACAGTTGAAGGAGCACTTCTGTTTTTGGAGGAAAGGCTTAAACATGAGGTCAGGGGTAGGAATCAGTGTATTTATTCAATCATTCAGTCATTCATTCATTCATCCATCCAGTAAGTATTTATTGAGTGCCCTACTGTGCCCCAGGTACCCTGGGGTACTGTGGTGAATAAGACAGTCATCGATCATGTCTTCATGGAATTTATGGAAAAGTGAGGAAACACATTGAAAAAGCCTACTCTGTGTAATGGCAGAGGAAGTGCAGCATGCCAACAGAGTGTAACCAAGAGAGTACGCTGGTGTGGAGAGTCGGGAAAGGCCTCTCATAGACAAGCTGAGGTGTAGGGAGCACATTCTAGGCAAAGGAACTGCATTGGTAAAGACAGGGGAAATAGTGGCACTTCTAATGAACTCAGAGTCCATTATATTTGGAATATAGAGAACGAGACAGAGACCAAATGAGAATAAGACTGGAGGGGTAGACAGGCCAGATCATGGAGGGGCTTGGAAGCTTTCTAAAGGATTTTGCTCTTGATCCTAAAAGCATTGGGAGGCCATTGAAGAGCATTAAGGGAGGGGGGGACGACATCAGATATGCATTTTTGAATGATCACTCCAGTGACAGGTGGAGAATAGCCTGGGAGATGGTCAGATGGATCTCAGGAGATACTGTATAAAGTATCCTGCTTGCTGCTTTTACCTGGGCAGGAGCAAGTGGTGGCTAGACCAGAAGGGGGCAGATGGGATGAAAGAGAAAGTGATGAAATTTGAGAGATAGGCAGGAGGTGGAAGTGAAAGCATTTAGTTACAGTGTAAATGTGAAGCATGAGGGATTAAGGTTAACTCCCAGTCTCTAGTTTTAACAAAACGGTGGATGATGATGCTACTTACCTATACTGTAAAGAAGGAAGTGGAGCAGCCTGGGGAAGAGGGAAGGGAATGATGATAAACTAATAGTCATGCTGAGCTTGAGTGGCCTGGGCACCACCCAGGTGAAGATGTCTCTAGCAGACTGGGTATGTTAGCCTGGGCCTCAAAAGGGAAGTCTGAAATAGAGGTGAAGAAGTGGGAATCATCCATGTATAGATGGTACTTGCAACCTTGGGAACAGACGAGATTCCTCAGGAAGAGAAATTAGAGGAAGAAGGTAGGGAGTAGCTGGAAAGGAGAGGAGGGAGGGAAAAACCAAGAGGGTATGGTATCTCAGAAGACGAGAGAAAGATTTCGAGAAGGAAAGGGCAATCCACAGTATTAAATGCTGCTGCGAGTCAGATACGATAAAGACACCTTACCACATAAGTAAGGGGTAGGTGGGAATGAGGAGTACAGGAGAGGTTAAGGGTAAGGAGAGGGGAGAGTTGGTAGGGACACCAAAGCTGATAGGACTTTTGTCTTGTTCATCTTTGTGTCATCAGCATCTACAACAATTCCTCATCACAGCAAGTGCTCAATGTATGCCTGTTATGTAAGATGGACAGAATGGGATCAGGAATATAGTTTCAGGATTGCCCTTGAATAAAAGGAGGGAAATACCCTTTCTCCTGAGGCAGGAAGGAGATAAAAGTAGGTATGTTAAATGCCACTATCCTTTAGTGACTGCTTACCATGTGCCAGCCACTGTTTTGGGTATGTTTTAAGTGTTGTTTCATTCTTGTGCAACCCCTTTGACCTTTGAAGTAGTTATTGGTTTAACCCTAATTTACCTGCAAGGAAATTGAAGTTTATTGAAGTAAAGCCACTTGCTTAGAGCAAGAGTTGGCAAACTATTTCTGTAGAGGGGCAGGTAGTAAATATTGTAGGCTTTGTGGACCACAGGGTCGCTGTCACAGCACTCAACTCTGCTGTTGTCAAGCAAAAGCAGCCCTAGGTGGTACGTAAATGAATGAACACGTCTGTGTTCCAAAAAAACCTTATTGACAAAAATAGGCAGCAGGCCAGATTTGGCCCTTGGGCCATAATGTGCTAACTCTTGGCTTAGAGGCTCACATAATGGTAATTAGCTAAGTAGTGATGAAGCTGGGATTTGACCCCGTTTCGTGGGGAGCCCATAAGCCTGGCCATACTACGTTATGCAGCTGCCATCACATCCTTTCATGTTAATCCACTTTAGGAAACAGACCTGATATTTACCTGCACTCCTATAAAACATTTTAATGGATTTGATATGTGCAACTTTGGGGTGATGAATAGCAGATAGTGGAATATCCTCTCTGATTTCTATACTGGCACTTTTACAGTCAGAGCTCGTACAAAATTACATAGTTAACGGACATTAATAAGAGAATGCCAGAAATAACATAGAGATGTTTCAATGGACTAAGCTGCCTAGAGGATGAGCCTCTATCACCCATTTGACCAGGGCTCATAACAATTAACAAAGACAATTAGAAAAGAACACACTTTAATTCCCTTTATTGGTAAGGAAACTCCCATGTCAAGAAGGAATTGATAAATCTTACTGGGAGCCAGTAAACCCTTTGGCATTTAGCTATAAGGCTGTTCCTGCTGTGTAGTGACTTTTGTGTCTCTTCTCCCTTCATTTCTCATTGGGAAAATGAGAAAAGAGGTATCCTCTTCAGTGGATTTTAGTGAAAGCTGGGTAGGATTAATTACTAGAAAATGCTTTGGAACTATGATTATGTTATTTATTTCATGTTCATATGTATTTATCCAAAAGCCCTGAAGAATACACTGTGCAGATAACTTTCTAAAACTATTCTAATAACATTTCCAGAAGCTTCTTAATCAAGATATTGAGATATATTGTTAATTGTCACAAAGTGTACAGATTAGGGAAGAAAGCATAAAATGGAAAATAAGTGTCTGTATGGAAACATGTGGATAAACTCAGGGTTGACAGAACTGTCTAATTCAAGGATTCTAATCTCCTAGTTCCCAGCTGAACTGAGGGCCTGATAAATTTAGGCAAAACAAAGCCTGGGACAGGAGGATCATCAACCACAAAACAGAGTCCCACGAATGGCCCCAAACCTCCAATTATGCTCATTGAAAGATTGGCTGGCTTTGCCCATTCCTCATAGAGAATCAATAGCATGGTGTGTAAATACAAAGTTCAGGTGCCATAAGGAGCAAGGAACTCTATCGACCTGCGTTATAATCTGGACTTTACTGCTTCAAACCGGAATATGTCCCTTAAGATCATCCAGGGAATCTTCTGTGGGGAAGAGATTTTGAACCACTTTGGTTGGCCAGCAAGATAACTTGTATAGCCAACTATAGGAACCAACATTACTTGCTAGGAGCATAACTGTACTGTGGGATAGTCCTCAAGCGTAATGGAGATTGGACTCATTTTTTTAGAGCTAAGGATATCTAAATATGTGGTGGTTTTTAGGGTTAAAGATATATACATATGGAAATGGTTAGTCAGAGCCAAAATAATAACAGCTACTATTTACAGAACACTTGGTATGCATCTAGAACTATGCCTAGGATTTCATATGAATTCTTTCATTTAATCCTCATACCAATCTTAGACAGTAGGAACTATTACTGTTATTTTCTTGAGAGGAAAAGCATGAGACCTGGAGGGGTAACTTCTCAAGGCGACATACCTGAGTGAATTGTGGAGCCTAGATTTCAAGCTCAGGAGTCTATCTCCAAAACCCACAGGTTTAATCACCGGAGCATGTAGCCTTCCTGACTCCTGCTAGTGTGGTTTTAAGAAAACCAGTTTTTCTTAAGAAAAGAATGTTTTCGTTTTCTTAAGAAAGAATGTTTTAAGAATGTGTTTGTAGATCTTTGTAACCCGTGGGGCAGAACGTACTATTTTTGATTCCTAACTCTGAATGTACCCAGGGCATCTTTTTCTGAGGGGACCTGTTTCAGTCCAAACAAGGAAACCTCTTCCAGTAGTCACCAGGTGCCGTAAGCTAGGAGTGAATTACAGTGTGTGTCTTTTGTGCCCGCAGTTACGGCTAGATGAGGCTCAAGAAGCGGAATGCCAGGCCTTGAGGCTACAGCTCCAGCAGGAAATGGAGCTGCTCAATGCCTACCAGAGCAAAATCAAGATGCAAACAGAGGCACAACATGAACGTGAGCTCCAGAAGCTAGAGCAGAGGGTGTCTCTGCGCAGAGCACATCTTGAGCAGAAGGTATGAGAGTGTTAGTCTGGGTCCTGTACAGTTGGGTGGAGGATGGACCATGGCCTAGGGAATTGCCATTTACGGAGCCCTGCCTGTGTACCTAAACTAGGCACTGTTCACTTATTATCTGCTTTTATCCTCCTAGTACCCCTAAGAGGTAGGCATAATCTCCATTCCACAGGCAGGACACTAAGGCTCCAAATGGTTAAGTTACTCGCATAAATCTGACCCCACAGCCTCTTTCTGTTACTCTGCTAGGAAAGCCTACACCTTCACGGCAGAAGAATGGCATGGGTGATGGGGCAGTTGATAAGACATTCGCGAAAGGTGCTATGAGCTGATAGCACGGCTGCTAAATGGTATGAGGAAGCCAGATGCAGATTTGGTTTTTATTTTCAGCTATTTCTAAGCCAAAAGAAATCACCAGCAGGGCTCTTTAAAAAAATTAAAATGGAGAGAGGCTGATATTGCCATGCATGATCAATGTTATCAGAATTATTCATTGCTTTAAATATTACTGAAGAATATGAAATAGAAAAGATTTCTAAAGCATCTCAAAGCTGTTAAGCATTTATTTGCTTAACCGGTTATTTGTACTTTCTTCTGGTACTTCCCTGAGACCAACGTAAGAGACTATTTTCACAGCTCCTGTTCTAGAACTAAATTGCTAATGACCCAGGGGGCATTTGGCTCTCTATGGGAAAGCAGCACTATCTAATTGTGCTTGAGTGTCTTTTAGCTTCTCCTGAGCCATCTCCTGCTGAGACAGGACACTGACCTAGATCAGCCCGGCTGCTTGGTTTGCTAGAATGGTAGTACTAGCCCCAGGTGGGCCCCAAACATTTTTATTCTTGTGAGCAAATTTTAAATATAATGGATGAGATACAAAACATTTATCCCAGGATTCTCCCAGCCTTTCCCAATCTAGTTTACTCTGAGTTCCTGTGTGTTTGAGTATCATATGTGTGCATGTACATGACCGGTGTGTGTTTGCAGGCGCCTGCAGGGAGATCTTTTCCATTAAGAACTGTTCATTGTGCTTATTTCAGATTGAAGAAGAGCTGGCTGCCCTTCAGAAGGAACGCAGCGAGAGAATAAAGTACCTATTGGAAAGGCAAGAGCGAGAGATTGAAACTTTTGACATGGAGAGCCTCAGAATGGGATTTGGGAATTTGGTTACATTAGATTTTCCTAAGGAGGACTATAGATGAGATTAAATTTTTTTGCCATTTACAAAAAAAAAAAAAAAAAGAAAGAAAAAGAAAACAAAAAATTTCAGACCCTGCAAAACCACATTCCCCATTTTAACGGGCGTTGCTCTCACTCTCTCTCTCTCTTACTCTTACTGACATCGTGTCGGACTAGTGCCTGTTTATTCTTACTCCATCAGGGGCCCCTTCCTCCCCCCGTGTCAACTTTCAGTGCTGGCCAAAACCTGGCCATCTCTTCTATTCATAGTACACGTCACAGTATTGATGTGATTCAAAATGTTTCAGTGAAAATTTTGGAGACAGTTTTAACAAAACAATAAACCAACAACAACAACAAAAAAAAGTGGATGTATATTGCTGTAAGCAATCAGTCATTACCACCAATCTGTGAAAGTAAAGCAAAAAAAATAATAATAATAATAAATGCCAAGGGGGAGAGAGACACAATATCCGCAGCCTTACACCTTAACTAGCTGCTGCATTATTTTATTTTATTTTATTTTTTTGGTATTTATTCATCAGGAATAAAAAAAAACAAAGTTTTATTAAAGATTGAAAATTTGATACATTTTACAGAAACTAATTGTGATGTACATATCAGTGGTGACATATTATTACTTTTTTGGGGATGGGCGGGTGGGTGGGGTGAAGAGATCTTGTGATTTTTAAGAACCTGCTGGCAAGAGTTTAACTTGTCTTCAGCATATTCTGATTGTATCATAATCATTTTCTGCTGTTGCAGAGGATGTGAATACACTTAAGGAGCTCACAGAATCCCAGTAGCACAAATTGGGCTTTGGCAAATCGTGTATTTTGTGTATAGAAGGAATTTAAGGAGAGGTATTACTTATTTTCATATTGTATTTTAACTGTTTCTCTGATCAAATTTTTTTACTTCCTCCTCCTATTCCTCCCCACCTCCCTCCTTTTCCAATTCAGTATTTGGAGTTCAACACTGTCTCTCAATCAGATCATCTTGATCTTTTTCTTTATTTCCCTTCCCCTCCCTGAGTCCCATATCTTGGTCATAAATATTGCATTATTCACACTTTCAAACTGTGTATTTTCTTACAATAAAAAATGATGAAAAAAAAAAGGCTTTACTTCTTTTGCATGCACTTTAAAAAAAAAAAAAAACATTTTTCAGGTTCCAAGGAAGAGCATGATAACTGTCAGAGCTTTTAATTATATTTGTAAATAAAAGTGTTCATCACATCGCCTTGCTGTGTTATTGTAGCAGGAAGTTTCCCTTCTAGGTTCACCAGCTCATAATTCAGAGGGAGACCTGCCCTTCAGAAACCGTCCTCCACAGCCCTGGATGTTCCAAGAAGAGCCATCCGAGATTTTCAGGTAAAGTTGTGTCTTCCAAGTTCTTCTACGGGGCTGAAGATAATGTCCCACTGTTTAAAGTGGTCAGTTGCACCTGTTTGCCCTTTAGAAAACAGCACATGTGCATGTGTGTGCACACCTGCACACATACACACACACATACACGCCCCAATGTGCCAGTCGGACTTAGGCACATGCACTGCTAAGAAGTTAAACACCCTTACAGAAAAGCAAGCTATTAAGGAGAGATTATGGCCAAGTATTTGAAATGGTCCCACTGCAATGATAGATTCCCTCATATTCTGCTTTTATTAGAATAATTTTATGTGCATAACAATATAGTGGTAAAATATATAACTCCTAAGATAGGTTTTTGGGGTCAAGACAATTTCAGTAAGATCTCCTTTTTCAGGGTTCTTAGTCCTGGACATTGAGAATTTATCTTTAGCATGATGACCTGAAAAATCATTCCTGTATCCTATAGAATGTTCATTCATCACAGACGATCAAGACCAGTCATGTTCACTGTGATAGACTAAAGCAGAAAGATATACTCAAAAGATTACAAAATAATTATCAAGTTTCCTAAGCAGCTTAGTTCACTGAAGTTTCTATATTAGGTACATCCAAAAATAACACTGGAAAGGGCTGGAAAGAATACTCATAATTGTCCATGAAAAACAGATAACCTGTATTGCATGCTTAAGCTTATTACTATTTGATGGGACACTACATTAAGCATTTTACAGATGAGGAAATAAGCTCAGACCAGGGTAAGTGGTGGCAGTGGAGTCTGAATCGAGACCTGTCTGATTTCAGAACCCACACTCCTAAGCATAGGTCACACGGCCATTCAGAAGAACATTAAATCATCAGTAAGACAGAAAAACTTCCTACAGTTTGTTTCATCTCTCTCTGTAGTGAAAAATGTCTAGCTAGCTTGTGAAAGGGCTTTATTTCTGTGAGACTGTAGGTGCTGATCTTTAGAAAAGCTCCCCCTCCACGAGTTTGTCAGTGATGTGCCCCAAGGTAGAGTTACCGCAAAGAAGGAATGTGAGTCCCTGCTCCTAACACCTGGTACAGACTGAGTCTTCCAACTCCTAGTACCTGCATGAGGAGGCAGTGAGAATAGACAGGAACCAGAATGGCAGCAAAAGAACAGGTACAAAAGAGGTACTAGGACAGCAGCCAAGAGCCTGTGTCCTGTATTCTTCCAGCACATAGTAATCTCCCCTGAGTTTAAAAAGGAAAGAATTATTACAGGTTTGTCGTATGTATTGGTAAGGGCTGCTTAAACTATTCACTCAATCAGTATCTTTTAAGTCTGGTGCAGTGCCAGGTGCTTAAGATGCATCCGTATTACCTTAAAGAGGTAGAGATCCTTGCCCTACTGGAGCTTACATTAGGGGTAGGAGGAAAATGATGACACAATAATTATAAACAATAAATGGTCTTACATGGTCATAAGTGCTATAAGGAAAAAGGAAAGGCTAAGGAGGAATCTGAAGTGCCAAGATCAGCATACTTTTGCTCATTCATTCAAGAAATATTTGCTACTGTGTGCCAGGGGGGTGTAGCAGTAAACAGGATGCATCCGGTCACTTCTCTGCTGGAGCTCATGGTTTAAATGTCCACTGAAACAAGTAAATCAAGGGACTAAGTTAATCAACAGTAGGCAAGCCATGACAATGCCAGTGGTGGGCACCACCTGGAGTTCGAAGGAACTGAAACAATTACAGTCATAGGAAATACCAGAGAACACTTACCAGTGATCTCTAGTTGAGTAAAAAAAATTATTTCTTCAATTTACCACCACCTGTAATTATTATGTGTCTGTTGAAAAAGCATATTCTGGGGCATCCTGTAAGAACTCCATATCCCCCTCTGATTTTAATTTAGTGATGTATTTTGCCATAGAAATGATGACATAAAAAATACATTTTTCTTCTAGTTTGGCAGAGAAACATGTAAGTCTTTCCCACTGATTACAGCTAAAAACTAGATGAAATGCAAAAGCAACTATCTAAGAACTCTGAAAAAATAAAAGCAGGTGGCTTGTGGAAAAGCCACCTACACAGAGGAATGAGGTGAAATAAAATCATCCTCAGATGAAGAAAAATTAAGAGAAGTCATCGTCAGAACTATTCTACAGGAAATGCTAAAGGAAGTTCCTCATACTGAAGGGAAATGATACCAGAAGGAAACTTGGATCTCTGGGAATGAAGGAAGAGCAACAAATGGTAAATATCTAGATAAATATAAAAAACGTTTTCCTATATTCTTTTATTTTTCATCAAAAGCAAAAATTATAACATTGTCTGGGGAGGGTTTTGATGTATTTAAATGCAACGCATATGACAACTATAACAAAGGTTGGGGGTTAAAGGACCCATATGGTGACCGTGCTTCTACATTTTACATGAGGAATTTACAATTCTTATTCTAAGCAGACTGAAAAAATAAGTATGTATATTGTAACTCCTAGAGTAATTACCAAAAACAAAAAGAAAACCCAAAGAGGTGTAATAGCCAAAATCCAATAGATAAATTGGATATTAAATAATTCAAAAGAAGGTAAGAAAGGGAAAACAGAGATATAAAGAAAAAGAGGAGCAAACAGAAAACATAAATGGTAGACCTAAATCCCACCATAGGGATAATTACATTAAATATTTACAGACAGAGTGCATTTCTAAAAAGGACTATTTGCTTCCTATAAGAGACAAACTAAAAAGAAAGATAAGTTCAAAGTAAACAAATGGGAAAAAAAGTGCCATGCAAGTAGGCATAAGAGGTCTATCAACTAAAATAGACTTCAAGACTAAGAGCATTATCAAAAATAAAAGACATTCATAATGAGCAAAGGAATATCAAGAAGATACAATTTACAATTTTAAATGTTTTTAAAAAAATCAATTTCAGCTCAGGTCATGATCTCAGGGTTGTGAGATTGAGCCCCGCATGGGGCTCTGTGCTCAGCATAGAGTGCTTGAGATTCCTTCCCTCTCTCTGCCGTCCCCGCCAACCAGCCCCGCTCTAAAATAAATAAATAAAATCTTTAAAAAATAATAATCCGAAAGATACAGATTCCTGAGTGGAAGGGACACCAGTCTAAGATCAGCTTTCTGATGTTCATGGTCATCAGAGTTAGGGGGTTGATGAGTGGGCTTTAGAGAGCTCTGTAAAAACTCAGTTGTATGTGAATTTTTGTAGATTTTTGTAGAAGTACACATTTGGGGAAGGAGAGAAGGAACTTCTATGGTATGGTGTATGGCTATAAAGAAATCCATATGCCCTAAACTTAAGAACCTCTTTACAATGATTCATTCAACTGATGGTCATTAGATTTCTTACGTCCAACTCTGGAGATACGAGCAGGACACTGGTTGTCCCTGCCTTCAAGAAGGATCCAGTCTAGTGGAGGAGATAAACATTAAACAAAAAAATGACACAAGTTTACAGATTTTAAAATTACAAATGGTAGTGTTACAATGGAGTGGTACAGGAGAATCCAGCCTAGTCCGGATTCCCTGAAGGCCAGTTAAAGGATAATGGCTCAAAGAAAGTGGAAGAGGAAGATTCTAGGTAATATTTGTAAAGGAGCAGTCTGGGTTGTAAAGGAACTGAGAGGCAGCCGGCAAGTTTGGAGCTTAATGACAACCACAGGAAGCTAGAGGCAGACGGGGGGGTGGGTGGGGGGGAATCACATCTTATAGAGCCTCATAGGTCATTTAAGGATCTGGTCTACATCCCAGAGCAAGTCAAACAGCTGACAGGTTTTAAGTGGATGCTGAGGCTGTTTGACTTAGCACCAGTTTAAGAACAGAAGTCCTTTGCTCCTTGACCCAGGAGAGGATATCGGCCACAGGCTGCCACGTGTAAGTATTATCTAGATACCAACCTTGTGTTCCCAAGATCTGGTCTCTATTAATTGGGTTTAATTTAGGGCTTCCAGAGCAATGACACGTTTGGCCATGAAATCCGAATGATAAGCACTTCCGAGGTTCCAAGGTTGTTGGAAATACTGGCCTCTGGCAGGGCTGCTAAAGCAAATTAAAGACTCCCGTATCTCTTCATGCTAAACCCTTACAGAGATATAGACACACTTTTGGTAAACATTATAAACAGGAAACAACCTTGAAGAAAGCTGGTCAATTGTAGACGTTATTCCTACATGTGAATCGGGTCAAGTTCATCATTTCCACATATTCACTTCATCTCAACAAAAGACCATTTTCTCCAACGACCCTGCGAGGTAAATAAGGCAGAATGATGGTCCCCTCCCCCTGCCCACCCTGCCACCACTCCTTTTCCACAGGAGGAGGCTGAGCCTCGAAGAGAACCTGCAGGCGTGGTGGTTATGAGCTGGGCTCTGAGACAAGCTGGCTTCAGAATCTGGATCACCCACTTCCCAACTCGGTGTCCTGGGGCAAGTTCCCCTCACCTTCCAGGTTTAATAGGTGAGACAGGCTATCCCCTTGTTTCTACGCCTCTTAATAGATCTTTTCCTATGTATTCCTTTCATGTGAACTTCTTGCGTATACACTACGTATACACTACCTTTTTTGGTTGGGTTGTTGACCTTTTTCTGAATCATTTTTGAGTCTAAGCCTATTTTAGACAAGGAAACGAACATACCATAATTCCTCATTGATTTTTCAGTCTCTGTGACTGACAAAGTACTGTGGTCAGCAGGTAAGTCTCAAAGAAAACAGGAGTTTAGAGAAAAAAAGAGTAAATGATTCTAAAAACGAATATCAAATTGTCAAAATGTTTAAAGTTTGAGAAAACTGCTTAAGGGTATGAGGAGAGATACTTTCATATACCATGGACTTGAATATAATCATGTGATCTTTTTGGAGGGTGGTTTGTCAGTATCAGTATTGAAAATGTATATACCCTTTGACCTGATTATTTCAATGCTAGAAATCTACCCCAGTAAATTGCCTGCAAAAGCATGTATACATACAGAAAGATGTTTACAGAAGCACCATTTATAATAGCAAACAACCAGGAGTAATCTAATCACAGTAGGGGACTAGACTGGTTAATTACAGAACATCCAGAAAATAGAGTATTTTTTCAAAATGACGACATGAATCGTAGGGTCCTGTTAACTAAAGATACACTGCACAAAGGTGCATTACTTGGGGGAAAACAGTGCATCACAATGTATGCTGGTGTGTATAGCAAGACCATAATTTCTAAAGAGAAAATATGTAGATATACGCTGATGTGGATATTCACATTTGTGTCTTTTTTCAGACTGCTGCTGAAGCACCAGGAAGGTCAGGGTGGAAGGCACTTCTTCCGGTGCTGTGTGCCTTGTCTAACCATAGGCATGTGTTCCTTCTTGCATTTAAAGTCAACAGGGTAGGGACAACTGGGTGGCTCAGTCTTAAGCGTCTGCCTTCAGCTCAGGTCATGATGCCAGGGTCCTGAGATCGAGCCCCGCATAGGGCTCCTTGCTCAGGGGAGAGCCTGTTCTCCCTCTGCCTGCCGCTCCCCCTGCTTGCGCTCTCCCTATCTGACAAATAAATAAACCCTTTAAAATAAATAAATAAAGTCAACAGGGTAGGGGGTGCCCGACTGGTTCAGTAGGTAGAACAAGCAACTCTTGATCTCAGGGTTGTGAGTTCAAAGCCCCACGGAGGGCATGGAGGCTACTTAAAAAAAAAAAATTGCAAAAACAAAATAAAATAAAAAATGAAGTCGGTGGGGTAGTTGTTTTCTTTATATAACTTTTGTTTTGCAAATTATTTAAAACTTGAATTTTAAAACCCTGAAGTTAGAAAATAATTACTCTCTACTGTCCCCTCCACAGAGATTACACAAAGTAACATTTCCAACAGCGTTGCCAGAGAAGGAACTGCCGGGAATGGTGGGGGAAAGACCCAGCTTTGCTTAATTAGCACCTGCCACACCCAACCACGATCCCTTCTCTGGCACAAACCAGGTCAGTGATGTGAACCTTCAAATACTTCCTTTCCTTTCTTTTTGGTACATCAAAGGGTATGAAAATACAGTTGACCCTTGAACAACAGGGCTTTCCAATGCGTGGGTCCACTTACATGTGGACTTTTTTCAGTACAGGGCTGTAAATGTATTTTCTCTTCCTAATAATTTCCTTAATGACATTCTTTTCTCTAGCTTACTTCGTTGTTAAGAATACAGCATATGATACCTGTAACACACAAAATGTGTTAACTATTTGTTAGTGTTAAGGCTTCCAAGTCAACAGTATGCTATTAGCAGTGAAGTTTTGGGGGAATGAAAAGTTATACACTGATTTTCGACTGCACAGGGCAGTCAGTGCCCTAATCCCCATGCTGTTCAAGGATCAACTGTAATCTCCCCCCACCCACCCTTCTGCCCTTTGGGTGTGGATTCTCTACGGATCGCAAGTCAAAACAGTGAGAGGTGTAGCCTAGTTCTAAGTCACTGTTCCTGCATGCAACAACACCGAGGGGGAAGGTTTCCCGCTGGTTTCACTCTCAGGTGAAAAGGACCACTTGTGAAAAGCAAAGGTACTTTCTGGGCAAAAGGAGTTGGCCTAAAACTTTGCGATTTTTTTTTTTTTTTCAAACCCTCAAGTTGAAATGGTTATTCCTGCTGTAGTTTGATGGCACGTGTACAAGCATGGATCCTCTGTATGGTCCTGGAATCAAGTCCCAGTAGTCACTGCTGGTCTGGGAAAGGGGCTACTCACCCTTAGAAGTTGTCCCTTGACTTCCCACATTTATGAAGCCCCATACCCAAAAAAGGCAAAATATCTGGAGACCTGGTTCATCCACACAATGTTTTTATTTTTAGTCAACTATAAGCAAATAGCAGAATTAACACAATATTCCACAACTTCAGATTGGCTTTCCTATAGAGAAAGATGACCAGTTCGATAGACACAGACTTAGGGATTTCTGACAACCCCTCACCCAGCCCTGCAGCTCATCTACATGGCTGTGCCTTAACCACAGGGCAACTCTCCCTATTGCTTTTTCCAGTACTGCTCTTCAAAGGAGCCAGGGCAGGACACTGACCCCTAGTTAACAGTCCGAGATGTACCATGTTGGGGGTTAGTGGACACGCCAGCCTCTGGCTGTCTTGGGGAGAGACACGGCCGTGAAAACACAACCCAGAAGTGCCATCATGCACAATTCCTGATTCAGGCTCACAAAAGCAGAGGCAATGAATCTTTTTTTTTTTTTAAACCTCCCTTAAAGATTCTTTGACACTCTGCTCTATTACTATAGACCTGGTCTTTTTACCTGAATTTTTATTTCTTTAAATTCTGGGTTGCTATTCTTATATTAACAATTCGATGACCCCAAATCAGTACCAAAATATCCCCCAAAATAGAGTTCAAATTTGATCAAAACATAAATGCGGGGGGGGGGGGTGACCCTCTAGGATTATAAAGGACAGGCAGAAGGAAAGGTCACTCTAAACCTCTACCTGATTGCTCAGGCCTCACCTGTGAGAATGGGAATGGGGAAGCAGAGAAATCTACATGCATCACTGTACTGCTTGAGACTTGCAGCACAGTTTGTCTCCTAGCATTCCCCTACTTCCCAGACAGCTGCTCATAGAGTTTGGGCACATAGTCATCCCATTCTGCCTGGTAACACGTGCCAGCCACTGGGGGCCCAAGCTCGTACTTTTTGCGGAAAGATGCCACTTTGAATTTGCCACGGTGGTCTCCAGATCGGTTGCTGAGGATGGGCTCGTCACACTTCAGTGGCCCATTCTGCTCGTAAACCAGCCAAACATAGCGGTGAAGGCCTAGGGGGAGAGGCAGGACGGAAGATGTACACACAACTAGGCAACAGGGTTGGAGACATCCCCCGTGTTCACAGGAAGTACCAACTTGGAGGGACCCAGCCACCCCATTTACAAGAGGGGCTGACCCGCAGAGGTGGAAGGAGTCAGATCACTCACCTGCCCACAATCACCCAATGGCCTCCCACTGCAACTGGGGTAAAGTCCACACCCAGCTTTAGGGCCTCAAGGCCCCTGCCCACCCCTCCTATCGCATTTGCCCTTCACTCATCCTGCTTGGGGCTCCCAACGCAACTCCACTGGGACCCGACTGCTAGTCATTTTCCACCACACGCATCTGAATACCCCTTCCACTTCTCTGAAAGTCTGACTTTCCAATTTAGTCTCCTGACTAGAAAGAGAACTCCATAAAGCAACAGTGTTTGTCTCATTGACTGTTTTCGCCCCAGAACCTACCCTACCTAGTGCCTTGTAAAACTCACTCTAACCAACTAAGTAGCAAAGATGCTGAAAAACATCTTGTTTTCAAAGGTGCTTACATGGTCACCTTCATCTGTCAGTCAGTATCCGTGGACTAAAACTACTATGATTTGGGCATTTTATTATATGCAAATTATACTAACAGAGTATTTTTTTAAAATCGAAAGGGGAAAAAAAAAAGTCACTGAGGCTTTTTTTGTTAATGAGAACACAGCTCCTACTTGAGAGAATTGCTTTATTCTCATGTGTGTACTTCCCATAATTAAACTGCCTAATTGTATAACTGCCCTAGAGAACTTAACAGATCCCTGGGAAAGATGTACTTTTACCTTCCTCTTATGAACTTGCGAGAGGGCCTGAGGCCATCTGAAGCTTTGGGGTCTACAGATAAAGCATGAGTCTACGGCCAACTGTTCTTGTCAGGGACCTCCTTGTACCTTCTCAGACTAACACGGCCCAACAATGTGTCCACCCACCACTACTTCGTTCCTGCAAAAGAAAGCATCCTGCAATGCACAAGTATTAACAGTGCATCTCCCACTATTAGCTTATCCCACTTGGAGAGTTTCAATACAGTATCCTCTCCCTCTTTGTATGCAGAGCCTGTGATACACAACAAAATACAACATGTGTATCTTCAGTATACTTCTTAAAGCCTTCCAAATCTTTTCAAGATGATACCACCCTAAAAAGGAGCTATAAAGAGATAACAAAGCCAATCTTTTATAATTACTTAGGATACTATGATCATTTCTGAGATCTTTCAGGGCAACTGGAAACTCAAAGATCCCACAGGGCAAAGGTTGAATATAGAACTGAGATGGGTTAACTGTTCAATCCCCCCCCACCAACTCCCCCAGAAGTTGTTCCAAGCATTCTGCAACACTGCTTCCTTGGAATCCTCTCACCAACTTCCCTGCATATAAAGGCCTAGTGGCCAAGAGGCAAAGCTAACGGAGGGTCCACCTGACCAGAACCCAAGGTTCTAGCCACCTGATGCTACTGCAGGTCTCAATGTCTCTGGCAGGCAACTGCCTTGGAGGTGAACTGTGCTGCCCAGACGCTCCACTAGGCTAAGAGATCTCAGAGAACCCAGACTAAAATCTCTAGCCCTTTGGGCCAATCCTAATGTGTACCCACTGCCCCCCTCTCACCTCCCCCACAAAGCAGCCTTTACTGACCTGTGCCCTTGGGAGGCCCAGAGCCAACATAATCGGAGAGGACTGTGCCACTGCTGATGTTGTTGCCCTTCATGTTGACCACCAGAAAATGGTGCCACTCCCTAAGACAAGGAACACAGACCGGTCAGCACCGCAGGAAGTAAGTACACACTCACTGCACTGCCAGCATGAAGCACATGCTCTGGACCAGGCTGCAGCAATGAATAAGACAGACAGTCCTGCTTTCTTGGCCAGTGCAAACCTCACTGGTCTGCAGAAGACAGGGCCCCATACCTCCCTCCCGCCCTCTGAGATTCTATCTGCAAGCTTCTGTAAAGGGCCAGACGGTAAACGTTTTAGGCTTTGCAGTTCACACGGTCTCTGTCACTATTCAACTCTGCGGCTACAGTGTGAAAGCAGCCATAGACAAGACATTAAGTAAGGTCTCACGGCTGTGTCCCAACAAAACTTCATTTATCAACACTGAAATTTGAATGTCATGTAATTTTCACATGTTACAAAGTATGACTCTTTCCATTTCAGGCATTTAAAAATGTAAAAACTATTCTTAGCTCATGAGGCTATACAGAAACATGTGTCGGGCAGATGGGGCTCTCGCCTTACAGTTTCTAGACTCCTGCTCTAGGGACTGAAGAGGTAGGAAATGCACACTCTGGCTTAAGCATGTGTGTGAGCATCCCAGACTCGGTCTCCTTCTCCTGGCACAGCATGTCCAGCAAGGGGCTTACACAGTGCCAGGAAGCACCAGGTCCTATTTGGATAACCTGGTGTTCCCAATCTTTCTTGCCTGTATTTTGGGTCCTTCCTGCTGGGAGCATCCGGATCTGTCATGACCAAGGTGTAGAGTTTACCTGGATCAAGGCCATCCCACGAAATACTGGTGGGCCGGTTCTTAACCTGTAGGAAGGAACCACTTTGGAGTTAAAAAGTCAGAAATGCTGAAGAAGCCAACACTCTTTGATTTCAGGTTCCTCAAAGGTAAATCACAGTAGATTATTAAGAAAAACTAAAGTGTATTGACTCTACTAAGAGCCAGGAGCTTAAGTTTAACGTATGTTATTTTAGTTCCAACTACACTACAGGACTCCTGCCCTAGCGTGTTATTAACAGAAAGAGGTGGGGTCAGGATTTCAACCCTGGAGCTGACGCAATCCTCTGAAATACAACCTCATTTGGTCTGGAATGACAGAGTCTCTAGATTTGGTGACCAGCAGCTTAGCTGGGGCCTGTTAAAGTGAAATCTGAATTAACTGGATACTTAAAAGTGCACAGAAAATGAGCAGACTGGACAGTGAGTCTGGGAAAACGAAGGCTGCAAGAGGGGCACTTTATATGTGAACATCACAACAGTAAACTGTCAGAACAATTTATTCACACCATTGCCCTGAACCAACAACTGGCAAGTGTCAGGCACTCTAGTTCCCCCACTTCCGATAGCCAGGCCCTAACCAGCTCGCAGGCCAAACGGTAGAACAAGGCCGGCCAAGGCCGGCCGTTGCCCTCCAGCCTTCCAGCTGCAGAACGCGCTTACCTTTGGGTGGTTTCATGCCCTTGCCCGCTAAGACAAAGGGAGGATTCGCTAGGCGATGCTGGTCACCGGTTACATAATGCGTCACCTGATCTCGGGTGGGGCTTTTCCTCCCCAAACTGAGGCCTAAAATCCTGAGACCCAAGGGGAGGTCTGGAGCCGAAGGGATAGCCATGGCCACCTACTTCTCGGGCACCGCCCCCTCCCCGCCCCCGCGCCCGCAGCCCAGGCTGTTTCTGGGCCTAGGCCCCAGCCTACGCCTTGAAGTCCCTGGAAAGTAGATCACTTTCTCCTGCAGGCGGAGCTCCGCCCGCCACGTGCCGGGTTCCCAGAGCCCGCAGGTGTCTGCAGGCCTGCGGCGTGGGCACCGCTACCCCCTTTCCCTCGGAGGACCCGGCGCACAGAGACCGGAACATCCTCCCCATCTACGCCAGGTACCCGCCCGCTGACCTCCACGCTTTGAGCAGCTGCACGCCTCCCCCGCCTAACGCCCTCGGGTACCTGGGTGGGCGTTAGCACTTTGCCCAACTCGTCGATCTCCGTCCCGGTGTATTTGACCTGCAGCGGATGCTGCGGCCGCTCGTCCACTTCCTGCAGGCTCAGAGGCCCGGACCACTTGCTGAGGTCCACCGGCATTGCGGAGCCGAGCTGGGGAAACAACGAAGAGTCTCTGCAGACTAGAAACAAGCCTGCAACGCCGACTCCCAACAGTCCGCAAACTGGCCAGAGGAGGCGCGGTATCAGCCGCCGGGGAAGCGCACGCGCCGGAGCCACAGCCCCGCCCCGCCCGGATCCTCCAGTCACAGGCGAGTCCCGGCCCACTCTGCTCTCTTATTGGTCAAAGCCGGTAGCGCGGGACGTCTCGCGCTCCCAGGTCAATAGAGTAGGTTTTGTCTTTCGTCTTGTACGGGTGGGGCTTGCTACCCGCCCCTGCGGCAAGAACTGTGGCTCGGTTTGCAAGCCCAATGTTTCAAGGAATGCAATTAAACTAGCTTTGAGGTTTGTTTTTGTTTTTACCATTTTGCATGATTTTTTACGCTGCTTTCTAAGTGCAGAAATCGTAAGGCCTTGCCTTTTTCCCCACGTTTTACAGCAAGCCTGATTGCCCTCCCCTCGCTGTATTTTCGCGCATGCTCACTGTTTTGGTAACTGCCGCGTGAGAGGACCTGCGGTCGAACTTTTGAGCATTTTTCTCAACGGACAAATATATTTGAACATGTACTTGATCCCCCGGTCTCCATTTAGTGCAAACAAGATTCCTGGGAAGTGATTTTTTTTTAAATTAAATTTAAAAGCCATAATTATTCTTTCTGTTTTGCTGACAAGGGGTTCTGCCTCTGCCAAAACTGCTCTCACGGTGGCCGCGAAATGCTTTCTTTTTACTAAATATAATGGGTGCTATTTAATAGTCCTTATCCTGTTTGACCTAAGGACCGCCATCGACATTGATAACCGCCCCTGCGCAGGTAATAAAAAATGCTGTTTTCTTAGTGGTAATACAAGTTCATTGTAGAGAATTAGGAGGAAAAAAAACCTAAAAGAAGTAAATAATCATTTCTATTCCACCTCTAGGATATAAACATCAGTAACAATAATTTCAGTAACAATTTCATTCTGTTTATTCACTAAAAACTTGCATTAAACTCTACCATTATAGGGGTGCCTGGGTGGCTCAGTTGATTAAGCCTTGGACTCTTGGTTTCAGCTGAGGTTATGATCTCAGGGTGGTGAGATCAAGCCTGCTGTTAGGCTGGTGCTAGGTGTGGAGCCTGCTTAAGATTCTTTCTCTCTTCCCCTGCCCCCCCTTTCTCTCCCTTTCTAAAAAACAAATTCTACCATTATAGAATATCTGTATCAAAAATAGATTATTATTTTAACAGCTGCTTCTGTTCTAGATGCACCACAATTTCTTCAACAGTTCTCTTGATGTTGGACATTTATGCTTTTTGTTGGTTTTTCCTTTTTACAAATACTGCGGAAATGAACATCTTTATACACATACATTAAAACACTTGGTAGATAGTTTCAGGAAAATTTTATTAGGCATGCTAGGCCAAAGAGTACTCCAATGAGGATGGCTGCCATTTGCTGACCATCACCACTGCCATGTGCCAGGCCCTGACCCAAGGAAGACCTTGAAACTCCACGTCTCGTTTCATCCTCACACCAACACAATGTGGGAGGCAGTGCTGTTAACCCATTCCATAGATAAATAAACTGAGGCTTGGGAAGGTGTTAAGTGACAAAACTGGATGAAAGCCTGCCTGGTTGGCTACAAAGGCCAGACGCAAAGCCCTTAGGCACACTCTAGCTGGGAGTGCAGGGGGGAAATAGAGGTGAGACAGTCATGATCTGGCGTCCAGAAAGCTTCTTCTAGGAAAGGTGTCACCGCGAAGACCCCACTTGACAACCATGAGAATGTGCCTCTTAACTCTGAGTGCTGGAAGAGGATTTGGCCAGTGTCCCAGGTGCTGTGCTCTGCCTTCAGGCCAAGGCCATACTCTGGCAGGCTTCCCCCCGGGGAATGACTGAGCTCTGCAAAGATACAGAGGCAGAGCAGGGACGCTGGGGCCCCTCTGTAGTCAAGATGGGCTTACCTGCTTTCCTCGAAACTGCACCTTAGATAGACACTTCCTTCCCTGTCACTAGCACTGAGGGTCAGGTGGCTCTCCCAGCCTTTCTTCACTCCCTCACTTATTTGCCCAGCCATTTCCCCTAATAAATTCCTTGCACAGCTTCTCAGATGACCAAGAGTGACGCTCCCAAGTTTAATAGACAGTATTCAGGACAAGCTGAAGTGGAAGCGAGCTTGGGGTGTTGGAACAGTGGGCAGACGGATTTTGCTGGAATGGGACACTTAGGTAAGGACAGATGGATGGCATAGCAATAAGGCTGAATAAGGCTAAAGAGACAAAAAAGGGAATAGCCTTCTACTTTTTTAACCTATAAAAAAGTTAAAAATTTCTTCAGTATACAAATAATCAGCCACGTAGCATAATCTAAGGGCATGGGTATGGGAAACAGAATGGGTCATATTCCAAATTCCTCACCCAGTACCTATGGAACCTGGGTAAAAGGGAGGATGGCCTCTCAAAGCTGTCCACATGCTAACCCCAGAGTCTGTGACTCTTGCATGGCAAAGGGGAATTATGGTTGCAGATGGAATTAAGGTTGCTCATCGATGCCCTTAAAATTGGGAGATTATCCTGGATTATCTGGGTGGGTGCAAGATAATTTCAAAGGTCCTTAAATGAGAGGAGGAAGACAGGGTTATCAAAACCAGAGTGATGTCATGTGAGAAAGATTACCAGCCATTGCTGGTTTTGAAGATGGAGGAAGGGGCCATGAGTGAAGGAGTGCGGATGGCCTCTAGAAGCTAGAGAAGGCAAGGAAACAGAGTCTCCCCTAGAGCCTCCAGAATGAACATAGCTCTGCTGACACCTTGATTTTAGCTCAGTGAGACTTCAGACTTCTACTGTCTAGAACTGTAAGATAATAAATTTGTGTTGCCAGGGGCACCTGGGTAGCTCAGTCGGTTAACTGCCTGCCTTTGGCTCAGGTCGTAGTCCTGGGGTCCTGGGATCAAACCCTGAGTTGGGCTCCCTGCTCGGCTGGGGGTCTGCTTCTACCTCTCCCTCTATGCCTCCCCCAGCCTGTGCTCTTCCTCCCTCTCTCTCTCTCAAATAAATTTAAAAAATCTTTTAAAAAATAATAAAATAAATAAATCTGCGTTGTTGTAAGCCACTGAGTTTGTGGTCACTTGTTACAGTAGCCACAGGAAACTCATATAGCATATGACTTACACTCACCAAGCCTCAGTTTCTCCATCTGTAAACTGGGTTTACCAATGTCCCTGAGATGATCCTTGTGAGGATCAAATGAAACTCATATGATGTGCTTCACGTACAGCCTGGCATGTCCAAGTAGGAAGCTATTACTTTATTACATGTTCATTATATAAAATTCATAAATAAGCAAACATAAAATTAAGTAAAGTCTGTTAGTAATCCTTAGTAATCCTATCACCCAAGGCAATGGACATCTTGCTGTATTTCCTTCCAGACTCTTTTCTTTTCTTTTTTCTCCTCTTCTCTTCTCTTCTCTTCTCTTCTCTTCTCTTCTCTTCTCTTCTCTAAGAGAGGGAGAGCAGGGCACCTGGGTGGCTCAGATGGTTAACCATCTGCCTTCGGCTCAGGTCATGATCTCAGAGTCCTGGGATCGAGTCCCACATCAGGCTCCCAGCTCAGCAGGAAGTCTGCTTCTCCCTCTTTCTCTGCCTCTCCCCCTGCTTGTGCTCTGTCTGTCTGTCTCTCTCTCTCAAATGAATAAATAAAATTAAAAAAGAAGAAGAAGAAGAGAGGGAGAGCAGGGGAGACAATTTCAAGTAGGCTCCGTGCCCAGTGCAGAGCCTGATGATGCAGGCCTCGATCCCACAACTCTGAGATTACCACCTGAGCCAAAATCAAGAGTCAGACACTTAACCAACTGAGCCACTCAGGTGCCCCCTTCCAGACTTCTTTCTATGTATATAGATATGAATATGCATATATGAAAGTATGATTTCAATATGACATATATACTGTTGTGTAATTTGCCTCTGTTCGCTTTTTCCAACTATGTCTATAAATAAATACAGCAGCATTTTTTAAAAGATTTTATTTATTTTAAAGAGAGAGAGAGCATGAGCAAGGAGAGGAGCAGAGGGGGAGAGAGTGAGGGGGAGAAAATCTCTAGCAGACTCCGAGCTGAGTGCAGAGCACAGAGCCCAATAGGGGGGCTCAATCCCACGACCCCGAGATCATGACCTGAGCCTAAACCAAGAGTCTGACTCTTAACTGACTGAGCTACCCAGGCTCCCCAATACAGCAACATTTTAAGAGCTGCACAGGATTCTACTGAATGGATTTCCCTTGTTTATAAACACAAACCCCCCCTTTGGGAACATGTAAGGCGTTCTCACTACTATGCTCTAGAAACATCTCTGCAAATACTTACCCTTTTGCACATACCTTCAAAGCACTTAATTGGTTGGTTGATTTATCTTGAGGATAAAATCCTAAAAGTAGGTCAAAGAACATTTGCATTTTAAGTTTGAGATACCACATTCCAAACTGGGTAGGGCCTCTGTGACTGGTTGATTTTTAAGCGAAAAGGGAGCCTCGTGATCAACCAGGTTCACCCTGTCATCTATTTCAAATGTTTCAATCTCCACAGTCTCATCTTAGTGTTTTTTACAATATAGGTAGAGTTTATGATCTACATAAGAATACATACATAATTCTGCATTATGTATTTCATATTTTATTTTGAACATTTTCTGATGTTAAATATGTTTCCAAAAAATGTTGTTGTTGTTTTTTTAAATGGCTGTCCAATACCACAGTGTTGTGGATTATTTAATCATGCATTTGTTATTAGACATTGAGGCTGGTTCTCATTTTCCCCCTCATTTGACAGCTGAGGAAAGTGGAGCGCAAGAAATTCAGAAATCTCAGGGACTTGCCAAAAAGGCCGACATCCATCTGAGAAGAGAACTGTCTGGTCCTGTGGTGAGTGGTCTACGGAGTCTGGAGCAGGTCTGGGCAGAGAGGCAGGCACCCGAGAGAGAGCTTCTGCCAGCCAGAGCGGGGGAGCCCAGTGCTCCTGCAAATGCCTACAGAAAGCCTCGTTTTCACGCAAGAAACCGAGATGTGCCCTAGAAATTCAGGTTGAAGATCCAACCCTGGGGGAGTTGGGAGGCTCCTGGCATGCCGCAGACGCCCAAAGGACTGATTACTCAGAGCACCCTTCATGGGTTAAAGGAGGTGGAGAAAGCAATTTTTAAAAAGAAAGCAGAGAACAAGAGATGTTCTATTTCTTCACATACACCCACTACATACTTGCCTTTCTGGATGGTAACTTGTCTGTGTGTGTGTCTAGACAGGGAACTCCTGTAGGTGCTGCCCTTGGGTCGACTCAAATGAATGAGTCTGACAAACCACAGATTGTTTTTGTTTGTTAAGCGAGGGGAGGAAATTCACTGATGTGGTTATTTGGTGGAATGGCTTCGTTCCAGTTTTGCTCTGTCGTGCTTCTACTAGGGAAGGCGTTTCGCCAGAGAGGCCTAGACAAAAATAAAGCTCCGTCCCGTGGCAACGGTTTAGAAACTGTTGTTGAGGCTATGCTTGATTTGGAATTGGGACTCCAGGGGACCCAGGAACTGGCTGTTGGCCATGGAATCTGGACCAAGACACTGTTCTGGAGGTTGACCAGGATCTTGGTCTCCAGGATTCCCCGCATTAGGTTTTTTATATTGAGATGTTTGCTTTTCTGCAATGAGAATTTCAAAGCATTGTATTTTATTTTTAAAGATTTTATTTTTAAGTAATCTCTGCACCCAATGTGGGACTCGAACTTACAGCCCTGAGATCAAGAGTCACACGCTCTACTGACTGAGCTGTCCAGGTGCCCTGCCACGCATTTTAAAACACGCTTTATGTTTTCACTGGCATCTTCTGCATAAAATATCTTTAGGAAAAAATTAGAAAATTAATTTTGAAAACAAGCAAATTCTCTTTCCTCAAAAAATTTAAGACAGAATTATGATGATCCCGCAATCCCACTTTGGAGTATATATCCAAAAGAATTGAAAGCAGAATCTCGAAGAGATATTTGCACATCATATTCAAAGCAGTATTACTCACAATAACCAAGAACTAGAAGCACCCCAAATGTGCATTGAGGGATGAACAGATAAATAAAATGTGGTCTGTCCATACACGGAATATCATTCAGCCTTTTAAAAGAAGGAAACCCCAGGGGTTCTGGGTAGCCCAGTTAGTTAAGCCTCCGACTCTCAGTTTTGGCTCAGGTCGCATGATCTCTGGAACGAGATAGAGGTGGTAGTTGCACACCATTGTGACTGTACTAAGTGCCATTGCTTTGTTGACTTCAAAATGGTTAAGTTTATGTTATGTGAATCTCACTTCAATTAGAAAAGAAAAAGTAAGTTCTAGAAGTCACCTGCAAATGTGTTGGTGGGCTCAGAGGTTGTTTGCAGGGTTACTCCACAAACAGTACATGTTTTGAGAGACTGGGAAACAGAAATGGACAGACTAACAGGTGTAGACGCTAGTGGTGTTTTGCCAGCATTCATTTCTCTTTCAAAGAATAGCACCCCACTTTTCCTTTGGGGAAACACTCCTCTGTCACTCTCAGTGCGTGTGGTTTAGGTGGGGCTCCAGGAATGGTCACATCAGTGAAAGCACTGCATCCCTCTGGCCTTGCCATTGGCTCAGGGATGCATAGGTGACCAAGCCAGGCCAATGAGATTCTGTTTGGGGACCTTGGGTAGGACCACTGGGAAGAGGGAATCTCTCTTCTAGCCGGTGCTGCTAAGGAAAAAGGATGCTGGCCTGGAGCTGCAGGTGATCACCTGTCACCAAGACAAAAGAGGCTGCTTGAGAATGAGCCAACACAGAGGGAGGTGGCTCTGAGAGAGAGAGCCATCATGACATGATGACATTGACACTGTTTGACCTCTGGATGCAGCCAAGCATGAAGCAAGAGCTACCCTTGGGCTTTGCAGATACATGAGCCAGCGAATTCCATATTGGACCTGTGCCTGTTTAAATTGGAGGTTGTTTACTTGCAACAGAAAGAGTCCTTAGTTAATGCTGATCATCTCCTCATTAAAAAGGAGCTAGAAATAGAAACCAGTTCCCCCAAATCATGCTGAAACTCAGTGAAGCCTCATTCATTCAGACTTTACCGCTATCAAATTAATGATTATTCAAACTGGAATCTTTACCACCTTCATGAGAAATGGCTTGCTTTGCATCTTTGTGCCTGCCAGGCCCACAGCTCCCTAGGAAGCCCTCATGAGTCCACCCCCAATCCACCTGACAACCAGTCCACAAACTTGTCAAACCACATGTGAAACGGAGGCCAGCAAGTGCTCCACAGGATGGCCCTGACCAATCAGATTCGCCCCCCAGGAGGAACAGACAGGTGTCAATGTCAGGAGCTGATACAGAAAGGAGAAGATGAACAGGGGGGAGAGAGAGGCCATCAAGAGTCTTGCACAGGCTAAAAATCAGAGGCAGCAGGGAGTTTGGGTAAACGTATATATAGAATAGAGGAGACATGGCCCATCAGCGGTGCAAAAACAACGGATTCACAGAGAGAAACAGGCACCTGGAGAGACAGAGACCTCTGACCTCCAGAACTGACCTCCTCCACAACCGGGCTCCAGGTAGGTGCCAGACCACCAGCATCCTTTCAGCAAACACCTTGTCCATGACATGACCTCAGCACCTCTCTATCCTATGAAACCCGAAGAATCTGGCCAGCTTATTTTTATGTTAATCAGGATTCTTTCAGTTGCAAGTGACTAAAACCCAATGCAAACCAGAATATTTAAAATAATAATAATAATAATTAGTTTGGGTCCCGGGACACCAATGGGTGGTTGGCTTCAGAAGTGCCTGGATCCCGGGGCTTAAGTGGTGTCGTAAGTATCTGTCTCCCTCCTATTTCTCGGCTTCGCTGCCTCTGAGCTGGTTTCAATCTTGAGTAGACTCTCCCTTTATGTTGCCAGAAAGCCACTGTGGTAGCAGCTTCTAAGAAGGCCCTGGAGATCCCCACCTCCTGGTATTCATGGCCTTGTATAATCCCTTCCCCCTGAGTAACCCAATTTTGGCCAATGGCATACAACAGTGCTAATGGAATGTCACTTCTGTGATTAGGTTACAGGAGATTGTGACTTACAGCTTGCTAGCACACACTCTCTACAGGCTTCTTGGCTTGCAGGCTTTCATGAAATAAGCTGCCACGTGGAAAGGCATATGGCAAGGAACTGAAGGCAGCCTCTGGCCAACAGCCAGTGAGGCTCTGAGGCCCTCCATCCAATAGTCCCACAAGGAACTGAATCCTACCCACATCCACCAAGAGAGGTTGGAAGCCGATGATTCCCCAGTCAAGGCTTCTGATGAATGGGGTATCCAGCTCCTGGTTCAAAACCTACGTGGGACTTCCCAGGCCTGCCCAAAGGCAATGAATGACAAAGGCTTTGGACCTGGCAGGCCTCTGAAGGGAAAGCTGTCCTTCCCACACTAGCCCTGGTGCACAGCAGGCACACGGCAGTCTCTGAAGGGAGATGCATCAAGGACTCACACCCCCGTGACCACTCATGCTCTTGCACGCATTTGTATTCCGAGCCCTAGCACCTTAACTCCCGGGTCTCTTTATCTGAGGTCTTGGGCAGAGGTCCTTTTCAGCTGCCTGTGCCACGGCCTCCTTCTGGAGGGAAGACAGGACCTTGAAGACACTTCCTCCACTCTGACTCAGTACTAGTGATTTTCCACTCCACTCCTGCTCCCTCATCCTCGGCATCCCCCCCCCCAAACTCTAGGATCCAAAAAACCACTGGAGCCTTTTATTCGGGGTTCTTTCAACAGCGAAATGACCCCCCACATCTGTGCTGATCACCCTGCGCCATTCCATGGGGGAATATGCAACGGGGAGACAAGGTGCATTCGCTGAGTCCAGCCTCTTGCTTCTACCATCGAACTAAGATTAGAGGTCGGACACTTTCTTTTTTAGCTCTCTCTCTCAGCTTGACCGAGCTCCTGACAGTGAGACCCAGCCATATCTGACACATTGAGAGACTGACTCATAGCACCCTGCTCTGGCACACCCAGCCCCTCCCTGATCCACAGAAACTGCAAGATAAGAAATGATATTGTTTTATACCACCAAGTTTGTGGTCATTTGTGACACCGCGATAGGTAACCAGTAATAGCCACCGACAGCCTCAAGTTCACATTCATTTAGGCTAGCAACCCCAGCAGAAAGAAGGCTTCCATTGCTCAACACCTCCAGCAGTATCCAGGGACTGCTCCTCACGAATCCAGACTGGGGTGTGTCCCCAGCCCTCATCAACTCACCCCTGACCTCATCTGGGTCCTCACCCACCCCCATAGCTCCATCACAATCATGTTTTCTTAGGGTTGGGGACAGCTCTCCAAAGAAAAACAATTGTGCTGATGCCAGAAAGAAGAGAAATAGAGGCAAAAAAAGCGAAAGCAAGACATGTCCTCTACAAGGAACAAACGAGTAATGTACACGCCTTCATGGAGATTAACCCACTCAGGACGGAGCAATGTGTAAGCACCATGTTGGCAAGTGCCTTGAATGAGTACACAGCTCATACTAATTCCGTGTGATATCGGTCATCTTATTAGACTCCATCTCTACTTACCAAAATTTTATGAGCTTACTAGAACTTTCTGCATGCTCTGGAAATTAAGAAACTGTATTTATTAAAACACACGAGCCTAGAATTTATTTTTATTTCCCCAACTCATTTGAATTAGTTTTTGCTGTCCAGAAGTCCAAGGAATAGGGAGAGAATAGGGAACAAAAGCATCCCAAGCCATTTCCCTTTGGTTGAGTCAAAGTCCCAGAAGGGCAAATGTCACATATACAGAAAAACATGTAGCTTTCATCTTCATCTGCTTTGCCATCAGATGAACCCAATCAGGGTTACTAGTTGCTTTGAACTCGAGGATGTTGATGACTCCGGGGTTTATTTGCACTTTTCGTGGTGGGAGGGGTTGAGTTTGAGTGATGGAAATACTTCAGGGAAATGCAGCGTCTTATTTGCCTTTAGGGTGAGTTGAGATATAAAATCTTAAGGAACCTGAGAACAGTGCAGATCCCACATATCTTACATAGAAGTTAGGATCTAATGTCAGTGTGTAAGGCCAAAAGCAGGGGTAGTCCCCCAGACTTTATTTATTTGTTTAGTTGTTTGTTTTTAGGTGGGGGAAGCTGGGGAGGGGCAGAGGAAGAGAGAAAATCCCAAGCAGTCATGGAGCCAGACACGGGGCTTGATCTCACGACCCTGAGATCATCATCTAAGCTGAAATCAAGTGTCGGACGCTTAACCCACTGAGCCACCCAGCTGCCCCAGCCACCAGGCTATTTAAATTGTAGTAAATTTAAATTTTAAAAGCACATTTCTTCTTAAGTAAACTTAAATTTCTCTCTCTCTCTTCTAAGTGAATATAGTGGAATTCACGTAAGTTATATATGTAACCAATATACCTCCATTGCACAGTAAAAAAATATCCAAAATAGGGGTGACTGGCTGGCTCAGTTGGTAGACCGTCTGACTCTTAATCTCAGGGTTGTAAGTTTAAGCCCCACATCGGGTGTAGAGATTGCTTAAAAATAATTAAAAATCTTTTTAAAAAACATCCAAAATAGTCTATAGATGCGATAGGGTTAGCATACGGCACATTTCCTTATACACAGGTGAAGAAAGGTCTCCCTAGTTGGAAACTTCAGATATCTCAAATATCATAAATCCAATTTAGAATCAGATCAGCCACTTCCTCCTTCAAATAGAAATACTAAATAAATAAATAAAATAAGAGAAAATAATTAAGTTAACTGGTAAAAAACACATAACATAAAATTTACCGTCTTAACTGTTTTAAGTGTACAGTTCAGTAGTGTTAAGTATATTCACATTGCGGGTGCCTAGCTGACTCAGTCAGAGGAACGTGCAGCTCTTGATCCTGGGATCATGAGTTCGAGCCCCATACTGGGTATAAAGATTGCTAAAAAAAAGTAAATACAAACTTAAAAAAAAAAAGTATTTTCACATTGTTCAGCCAATCTCTAGAACTTTTTCATCTTGCAAAACTTAAACTCCATACCCATTAAATATGAACTCCCATTTCCCTCCTCCCTCCAGCCCCTGGTAACCCCCATTCTACAATCTTTTTCTATGAATTTGACTACTTTAGAGTCCCCATATTAGTGGAATCATAACAGTATTTGTCTTTTTGTGACAGGCATATTTTATTTTCTTTTTCTAAAAGATTTTATTTATTTATTTGAGGGAGAGAGAGTGTGTCAGAGACAGAGAGAGGGAGAAAGAGAGGAACAGAGGGAGGGGCTGAGGGAGAAGCAGATCCCCCACTGAGCAGGCCCCCACTGAGGCCCCTGGGATCATGACCTGAGCCAAAGGCAGACACTTGACAGACTGAGCCACCCAGACGCCCACAACTGGCATATTTTACTTAGCATAACGTCCTCAAGGTTCACCCAAGTTGTAGCGTATGATAGAATTTCCTTCCTTTCTAAGATGGAATAATATTCCGCGGTCTGTATGTACTGCATTTTGTTCATTATTCATCTGTCAGTGGACATTTGGGGTGCTTCCTACCTCTTTGCTACTGTGAATAATGTTTCTATGAACATGGGTGCGCAAATATCTTTTTGAGACGCTGCTTCCAATTTTTTTGGATATATACCCAGAATTAGGATTACTGGTTCACGTGGTAGTTCTACTATTTGTAATTGCTTGAGGAACTGCCATGCTGTTTTTCATAGCAATTGCATCCTTTTATCGGTCCCCGCAACAGTGCATGAGGGTTCCAGTTTCTCCATGTCGTCTCCAGTACTTGCTTTTTTTTTTTTTTTCTGGGGGGTTTTGGAATAGCCTCCTAATGGGCGAGGTGATATCTCATTGTGGTTTTGATTTGCGTTTGTCTAATGATTAGTGATGGTGAGCATCTTTTGTTGTGCACAGCAACGTGAAGGTGCTTAACACAACTGAAGTGTACACTCGAAAATAAGATGGCGAATTTTATGTTATATGTTTTTTACTACACTTTAAAAACTTTTTTTTGTAAAGATTTTATTTATTTATTTGACAGAGAGATAGACAGCCAGCGAGAGAGGGAACACAAGCAGGGGGAGTGGGAGAGGAAGAAGCAGGCTCATAGCAGAGGAGCCTGATGTGGGGCTCGATCCCGTAACGCCGGGATCACGCCCTGAGCCGAAGGCAGACGTTTAACCGCTGTGCCACCCAGGTGCCCCTAAAAACATTTTTAAAAAGACTTTATTTGAGAGAGAGAGAGCATGTGTGTGAGCAGAGGGAGGGGCGGAGGGAGAGAGCATCTCAGGCCGACTCCGCGCTGAGTGCAGATCCCAACAGAGGGCTCCGTCTCACAACCCTGAGAGCACGACCTGAGCCAAAATCAAGAGTCTGACGGTTAACCGACTGAGCCACCCAGGCGCCCTTAAAAAAAAAATTTTTTTTTTTTTACAACAAAAAAGGAATGAAGTCCTGGTACATGCTACAATGTGGATGAATCTTGAAAATATCAAGTGAAAGAAGCCAGACACAAAAGGCCAATGTTGTTTGATTCCATTTATATGAAATGTCTGGAAGAGGCAGATCCATTGAGACAGAAAGTAGATTTGTGGTTGCCAGAGGCTGGGCTGGAAGACAGGAGGACGGCCCATGGGTATGGGGTTCGTTTTGAGGGGATAAAGATGATCTGGAATCAGACTGGGGTGATGGTTGCACACAACCTTGTGAATATACAAACACCCACTGAATTGTAAACTTTATGCAAAGGGTTTTTTAAAAAGCAAGCGTCTTAAGAATATATAGAGTGTGTGATCTTATCTGTGGTTTTAAAAAAAAGCTGTATCTTGGGGCGCCTGGGCTAGCGCAGTCATTAAAGCATCTGCCTTCGGCTCAGGGAGTGATCCTGGCATTCCGGGATCGAGTCCTGCATCGGGCTCCTCCGCTGGGAGCCTGCTTCTTCCTCTCCCACTCCCCCTGCTGTGTTCCCTCTCTCGCTGGCTGTCTCTCTGTCACATAAATAAATAAAATCTTAAAAAAAAAAAAAAAGCTGTATCTTTATATGTTGTCTATAACACGTATGTATGCAACTGCATAATTGGAAGGATAAATAACAAATGGTTAACTGCGGTTTTCTTTAGAGAGGAATACAGAATTTGAAATTTGTTACAGGGACTCTCATGTCCCACAAATGGACTCAATTGTTTTAAATTATATTTTCGCAAATTTTCCTTTTAAAACAATGAACATACTTCTTCGGACTTGACTAGCAAAAAGGGTTTTAAAAGCTAGGAAACTAGACTAAGCCAACTAATTAGTATGATGACATTGATTATTTGACATATAAAATGTAGAGAAATCATAATTTTTATAATGGTAATTATTAAAGACTATAAATTATAAGGAGCCATAATATAATTTATATAATATAATTATTACATTCTATTTTATTAATATATTTCCATGTGATTGAAAAATACAATACAGTATGAAATAAAACACTATGTATGCGTATTCTGCATGTCCCAGATGGCATGACGACATTTATCCAGCTCCCATCTCTGTCAGGTTCCATGCTAACGGGTGAGGGCAGGAATTATCATTCCCATTTTACAGTGGAGGGAACTGAGGTTCAGAGAGATCTCGTAGCTTAGAAGCAGTGGGCTAGATCGAAATCTAAGTGTGTTTGATCCCAGAACCCAGGCCTTCTCCTGTAGCTGGTTAGAAAAGACTGGAATGCAGGCTGGGAAAGAGCACATGAGAAAACGAAGTCACTAAGGAAGCAGATGTTGAGGACAAGAGCAGTGGACCCTGTGATCTGATACATACCTAGCTGGAGATGCCCCCAAAAGATAGGCTGCACCCTGAGGCAGAGAAGATAAGCAACTGAAGGAGGGGCACCTGGGTGGCTTTAGTCAGTTAAGCCTCTGACTCTTGGTCTCTGCTCAGGTCCTGATCTCAAGGTGCTGAGATTGAGCCTCGAGTCGGCTCCATGCTCAGCACAGAGTCTGCTTGAGATTCTCTCTCCCTCTCCCTCTGGCCCTTCCTCGTGCTCTCTCCCTCTCTCTAAAATAAATAAATAAGTCTTTTTTTTTCTTTTTAAGATTTTACTTATTTGACGGAGAGAGACACAGCGAGAGAAGGAACACAAGCAGGGGGAGTGGGAGAGGAAGAAGCAGGCTCTCCGCTGAGCAGGGAGTCTGATGTGGGGCTCGATCCCAGGACCCTGGGATCATGACCTGAGCCGAAGGTAGACACTTAAGACTGAGCCACCCAGGAGCCCTAAATAAATAAATCTTAAAAAACAAAGGCAACTGAAAGGAGACCAGATGTCGCCCAGAAAGAGAAACTAAATTGATGATCAAGAAGATAGTTTCTGGCAAAGAAGAACCATCTGCAAGATTCTAGAGTTTTGTGAGCAAGAGTTGCCAGAATAAATGCTCTCCTGAGTACTATATTCAGCGTCCCCTTCGGTTAGGGCCAACACTCTATTTGTTTACTTGCCATTTACTGAACATCTATAATGTGCCAAGTCTTGTGCTTGACCCTGGGGACACAGAAATAGCTGAGACACTGTCTGTACCTTCAAGGAGGCTCCAGGCTGGAGCAGGGAAGGCAGACATGGAAAGCAATGATTCTAATTCAGAGTGGCAAGGGTTAGGATATAAATTTCTGCAGGGCGCTAGGGTAATGCTGAGGAAGGGCACCCGTACCACCTGTATACACCACAGAAGACTTCCTGGAAGAGGTGACCACTTGAGCTTGAAGAATTGCTGGTAATCATCCAGATGAAGAAGGGAACAAAGGGCATCCTTCACAGCGGAAAGTGCAAGAATGCAGTTGGGGGATAGGGAGGTGTAGTGAGTACATGGCTTGGTTGAAACAGCTGTTGTCTGATATGGCTGGAGCTTTGGGGGTAAGGGTGAGCTCCTCGAGACAGCGGCCACGCTCTTGTTTGTTCCCCGGCATCTAGCACAGTGCCTAGTACCCAGAACTCCAGTAAAGACAGAGAACAGAGGGGAGTGGCTGGCCTCCAGGGCTGAAATGTGTGAGTCCCTGAAGGGTGTGCATCTTTAAAAGAATGAACAAATCTGCTGAAAGATGAAATTTCATGTTCCTTGGGGTTTCGCTTTTGGAGGTCTTATATTTGTAAAAATACAATTTCACTGGTATTTTACCACTGGAATGGTCAGAAATACATGTTGAAAAGGAAGAGGTGATCTAGGGTTATTGAACCTCAGGGCAACTTACTTTTCCAGGAATCTAATCTCCCATCTCCCTTCTGTTTCCACCAATGCCCTCTATCCTGTGAAAGCACCCAGCTGAGAGCCCGGATTGCCAAACCACAAAACCACTGTCACAGAGTCCGTGAAGGAACTGGCACTTTTCTCTTTCAGTGCCTATGTATTCTTACTTGACGTAGTGCTCTAACAAGCTTAGTCATGTGGGCTCCAAGGAAGAAAATATATAAGTAGCAGTTAAAGTAGCAAATTAAAGTAGCATACTGACAGTAGCAAGAAGTACAATTATATTCATACGTACCGGTTATTGGGTGTCTACTAGCTGCTGGGCACCTTACTGGCACATGCCTCCTGAAATCCACTCATTGGCCCCAGAAACTGAGGCTCAGAAAGGGGAAGATAACTTTCCTAAGGACACACAGAAACATAAGCAAACCTGACGCATGGGAGGACCAATACCTGTGTTCGTTGCCTCACCCACAAGTGGAATTAACAATGAAACAGCAGTCTAGGGCCATTTTGTGCGGGGGATAAACCCCTCTAGTTTTTACAGATAACACAGCACAGGAGCCAATGGTCACAATGTCCACACACACAAAAGCTCGTTGCTAGAATCACCATGAGAAAATACTGCATTGTGTCCACTGTGCTCCCTTCAGAGTGAGGGAACTATGTGATACATTTCAGAAATATGTGAACTTGCATAAGTGGGTGAGTCCTGGCCTTGTCCATGAGCTGTGACCTTGAGAAAGCTCCTTAACAACTCTGCGCCTCCTCTCCTCCTCTACATGGTGAGGGTTATTGTTTGAACCAATAATCTCTGAAATTCTTTGAGTTCCATGCAGCTTGGCGCAACTCTTATCTCTTGGAAGACCTTGGCTGTGGGACCCAGAGTCCATTTAGGGCCAAGAGCGCCACCTGGTGATTCAAGCTTGTAAGTGAGTTGTTTTTTTTTTTTTTTCCCCTTCCTCCTGGGCCCAGCCAACAATTCTGGTTAAACCTCCAGGCTTATTCTGTTTTGCTGTTTTCCTAACTCCTTGAAATTGCTTTTAAAATGTTGGGAATATGAGCATTTTTCTAGGGAGAGGGTACAAAGTTTTGATCACAAGGTTCCCTTTTTGCTTTTTTTAAAGATTTTATTTTATTTTATTTTTTTAAAGATTTTATTTATTTATTCGACAGAGATAGAGACAGCCAGCGAGAGAGGGAACACAAGCAGGGGGAGTGGGAGAGGAAGAAGCAGGCTCATAGCAGAAGAGCCTGATGTGGGGCTCGATCCCAGATCGCCGGGATCACGCCCTGAGCCGAAGGCAGACGCCTAACCGCTGTGCCACCCAGGCGCCCCTAAAGATTTTATTTTTAAGTCATCTCTACACCAAAGGTGGGGCTTGAGCTTACAACCCTGAGATCAAGAGTCACATGCTCTGGGGTGCCTGGGTGGATCAGTCACTTAAGCATCTGCCTTCGGCTCAGGTCATGATTGGGTCCAAGTCCGGCTCCCTGTTTAGCAGAGAGTCTGCTTCTCCCTCTCCCTATCCCCCCTCCCCACTCGTGCTCACTCTCTCTAGTTTACTCTTTCCCTCAAATAAATAAATGAAATCTTTAAAACAAACACAAAAACGAGTCGCATGCTCCACTGCCCGAGCCAGCCAGGCACCCCTCATCACAAGGTTCTTAATCCTTGAAGTGTCTCCCCAGTCCAAGGTTTTACTTCTCTGAGTAAATGTGAGGCCCAGAGCAGAAGTGATTCATTTTATAAACATGGACTTGAGGCTGTGATTTCATTAGAAAAGTTATTTCGCCTCCCCAAGCCTCAGCTTCCTTATTAGTAAAATGTAGGTTAGAAAGAGTACCTACTTCAGAAGTTTGCTCAGAGGATGGAAGGAGACATTCCATGGACAGTGGGCCTGGCAAGAGCAAATAGTATATATTCTGAGGGAGCTTCCTGGAAATCTTACAGGAAGTCAGCCATCCACTGGAAAAGACAGGACGCAAGTGGTTACCATGTCACTACCAGTTTAGTAAGACTAAGTTCTCCTGGACAGGGATTGCAAAAATCTTAATGTTGAATTAAGTTTAATACGTTTGGCTTTGAGAAATAGGATGGAACTTTTGCAGGTTTGGGAGAAAGAACTGAAGCAAGCAATGATCAGATGCTGGAGCCCTAAAAAGTTGGGAATTCTTAGGGACGCCTGGGTGGCTCAGTCAGTTAACCGTCTGCCTTTGGCTCAGGTCATGATCCCAGGGTCCTGGGATCGAGCCCTGCATTGGGCTCCATGCTCAGTGGGGAGCTGCCTCTCCCTCTGCCTGCTGCTCCCCTGCTTGTGCTTTCTCTCTCTCTCTGAAAAATAAATAAATAAATAAATAAATAAATAAATAAATAAATAAATAAAATAAAATCTTAAAAAAAAAAAAAAGTTGGGCATTCTTGGCTATATATCTCCAAAGGAGTTTGACTGAAATCTTAGGGAAAAGGAAAAACAATGCCATAAAATGCTACTTGATTGAACTCGCATTCAGGTGCTTTGGCATACCCAGAGCCCAAACTAAGCAAAGAGTACCAGGCTTTTGTAAATGCCAGCCTGCTTGCAGCAGAGCGTCCAGGGAAGCAAGAACCATTACTTTCTAGAAGACATACATGGAGTGATGGGTAAGTAAGGCAGAGAAGAAACTAGCAAAGAGGTGCCCTGAGTTTTCTGGGTCACTTAGTGGCGTGAATGTTTATTGAATGTCCATCACCTGATGAATGGATAAACACAAATGTGGTCTCTCCGTACCATGGACTATAATTTGGGCACAATAAGGAATGAAGTGCTGAGAGATGCCACGACACCGGTGAGCCCTGAGAACGTTATGCTGAGTGAAAGCAGTGGGACACCACACATGTTCTTTGATTCTTCTTATATGAAATGTCCAGAATAATCAAATCCACAGAGATGGGAAGTAGATTCGTGGTTGCCAGGGGCTGGGCCTGGGGAGAATGGAGGGTGATAACTAAAGGGTGAGGTGTTTCCTTTTGGGGTGGCAAAAGTAAGAAATTGTGATGACGACTGGACAACTTGGACAACTAAAAACCACCGAACCATACACTTATTTGTTTTTAAAGATTTATTTATTTATTTTGGAGAGAGAGGAAGAGCTCGCAGAGGGGAGGGGCAGAAGGAGAGGGAGAGAGAGAGAGATTCCCAAGCAGATTCCCTGCTGGGCACGGAGCCTGACGTAGAGCTGGATCTCACGACCCCAAGATCATGATCTGAGCAGAAATTAAGAGTTGGAAGTCCAACCAGCTGAGCCACCCAGGCACCCCTGAACCATACACTTTAAATGAATGAATTCAGGGGCTCTTGGTTAAGCATCTGACTCTTGATCTCTGCTCAGGTCTTGATCTCAAGAATCCTGAGATCAAGCTCCGTGTAGAGCCTACTTAAAAAAAATAATAAAATAAGTGAGTGAATTCATAGTATATAAAGCTGCTGGGGGGAAAAAAACCCTCATTGAACTTCACACATCTGGGTAATCATAATAGCCAAATCTTCTATTATTACATAAACTTTGAAAATACAACTGTTGATGGCTGTATAATATTCCAACAGGTGCATATTAGGTAACCAGTAAAAACTGTAGTCTCCAGAAGTTGGCAAGACTGGATGTTACTAGGAAGAGGACTGGGACCAGGGGAAGGTGAGCAGAAGTCTTACTTTTCAGATATAATTGCACTGTAAAATTGCTTGGATTTTTTTCAATATGTTCACTTTTAATTCACAAATACCAGTGAACTGTCTCTGTTCTCTGTCACATGTGTGTATTAATTTTTTCTCATTGTTCTCCCACTTCTCTGTTTTCTTCTGCATTAAAAATTTTAATTGTGGTAAAATATGCATAACATAAAATTTACCATCTTAACCTATTTAAGCATACAGTTCAGAGGCATTAAGTACATTTAAAATGTTGTGCAACCATCACACCATCTGCTTCCAGAAACCTTTCCATCTTGCAAAATTGAAACCCCATACCCATTAAACACAAACCCCACTCCACTCCCTTCAGCCCCTGGCAACCACCCTTCTAACTCTCTCTCAGGAATTTGACTCCACTAGGCACCTCAAATAAGTGGAATCACACAATATTTGTCTTTTTGTGACAGGCTTATTTCACATTGGCACAATGTCAGCAAGGCTCATTTGAATTTTTTTTTATCATTAATGTTTTATTTCTTTTCCAATTAAAAGGACTAGTTACTTGTAAAAAAAAAAATCACAGTGTATATTTATAAAGCTAAAGAAACAAGCAGGAGGGGCACCTGGATGGCTCAGTTGTTAAGCATCTGCCTTTGGCTCGGGTCATGATCCCAGGGTCCTGGGATCGAGCCCTGCATCGGGCTCCCTGCTCGGCGAGCCTGCTTCTCCCTCTCCCTCAGCCTGCCATTCCCCCTGCTGTGCTCTCTCTCTGTCAAATAAATAAAATCTTTGTTAAAAGAAAGAAAGAAAGAAAGAAAGAAAGAAAGAAAGAAAGAAAGAAAGAAAGAAAGAAAGAAAGAAAGAAAGGAGCAGGAGTCAAAACTTTGTGTAAAATGTCATCACAGCCTTGTTAAAAAAAAAAAATCACACACATTGGAACTCAGTAGAAATGACTAGAAGTTTCTAGTGATGTGACTATTTCTAGATGGCTTATGGTTACACTTTATTTCCTATTTTTCTGTTTTTCATTATTCTGTGAGTGAGACTGATATGCTTATAATCAGGCAAAAGCAAATGCCATTTAAGAAATAGGTGTGTCACCTTCAGAAAAATGTTTCATCCAAGTTTTCTCTGGAAACCCTGAGTTAACTAAGTTCTTCTATTGCCGTAAATTTAATATACTTGCTGCTATCAACCCATATGTCCCAATTTGAAGTTAGGAAAATCACATTTATTTTCGCCAACAAATGGCATTCAAGAGATGAGCGTGAGATCAAAGAACAGGAGACTGATCAAAGAATGTTTTCTACCTGAGTCATCTGTTTGGCTCCTGGGCCATCCAGTCAAAAGTTTCCCCCCTTGGAGTTATCTCACTGGGGGAAAGTGGTATATTCCAGGGGTGCTGGCTTGGGAGAACTGGTTGTACATCCACTAAAGTCACTTCACAGTGATAGCCTGGAATTGGTTATGGTGGAAGTATTTACACCAGGGAAATTGGCAAACACTACAAGTCAACCGTCGCCCCTGCCCCCCATCACCACCAGCAGGAGAGTCTGGTTAGACATTCACCAGCTTACCTGCTAGGCTGCATCCATCTCTTATGTGGGTGAGCCATCCCCCTCCCTCCAGCTCCCTGGCTGCCCATTTCTTGGAGAACTGGCTGGTCATTTCCTTGATCCGTCTGTGTGCACTATTTTGCTTTCTGGGTTTGGGTCCGCCTTCCACATTCTGTGGTTCTTTGCCACTCAGAGATACCAAACTTCACCCTCCTGGTCTCCAGTCCAGAGAGGAGAGGCTGGGTTCTGGTAAAAAATAGTAGACTCATTTGACAGCTCTCCATTTTTCCACTTTCCTATCTCATCCTGCCAGCTTCTTCTTAGAACTTTGCCTGATCAGGAACTTTCCTGCTATGGCCTCTGCCTGCCAGTTCTTTTCTTCTGGGCAAAGGGCAGAGGAGAGGTGGGAGGAGGGGGTGTTTTGGGAAGGCTTAGCAGGCTTTCTTTTCCAGAGAACAAGCCTGGTTGGTTTTGTTGTCCCTGTCCCTTGAGGTGCCAGCCTGTGGGTCCCAGGCCTCTCCACGGGGGTAGAGGTAGGATGGTCATGCACCTCTTTATACTTCTTGAAGTGCAGGGGTGCAGAGCTTACTGAGTAACCAAGCTGCTACCCCAGCTGTTCCTGAATGGCCTGCTCTTTCTGAAGCCCCCAGGAGAATATCTCTAGGTTGAACAGAGAAGCAGGTTGTTGCTAAGAAACCTTTCAGCATTACCTCTAGGGAGAGGACAGGAGAAGAGGAGTAGCCGGGCAGAAATAATAGGTAGCTTGATGGCCTCAGAGACCCAGGCCGTAGGAGGGCTGGCTACAGTCAGGCGGGAGCCCCATTCCGTCCCTCCCTCCAACACTGATTAAGACAACTGTGCCTCAGACCTGGGTTCAGATCAGACCCCTTCCCCACCCTCCACCCCCCCCCCTTCACTTGCTGTGTCCCCTGGCCTCTCTGAAGGATAATCCCTACCTCTCAGGGTTTTGTTGAGGAGTTGGTGAATTCATGTAGGTAATGTAGGTAAAGCACTTAGCCAAGGGGAAGTTTTTTCAATTCACCGGAGGTGAAAACAAAACAAAATAAAAAAAGCCTTGTGTAGCAGCCTGAGCAGAAAGGTGTTTGAGCCTTATGTTTAATTAATATATGCTTGTGGGATTTAGAATGAATATATGACTATAGATTGGGGTTGATGCCTTAACAACACTTTGCTGAGTCCCTTCCTGCAAGTCACTCACTCATGTCTTTCTAACAACCCATGAGGCACAGATCATAGAACTAGGGCTCTGAAAGGTCCCTACCTTGTTAGGGACCCTACGATGTACCCCCACCTCACTGGTCACTGGTCTAGACAGAATGCTTTCTACTATTCAGAGCAGTCTGAGGTGCTATGGGACATCTGGGTGGGGCATTTCCTAACAGCTTCTGTCTCTCTCAGGGTTGGCCACAGCCTGTACCCAGACCAGAGAGGGTGGGTGTTTCCTGGGCCACACAGCTGTCTTTGGAGCCCTGCTCAGGGGCATGCCCATATCTGCTGGTCCGGTGACCCCCAAAGCATCCAGACCATGGTAGCCTTTGTATAAGTAACAAAATCATTTTGTTTGGCAGGACTTGGTGTGGGACAGAGATGGGCCCCCGTCCTGGCTTTGCCACCAACCAGCTCAGTGACTTGGAGCTGACCCTCCTGGAGCTCTGGGTATCTCATTTATTAAGTGGGATTGCATGACTTCTTAGGTACAAGGATTGTAGGGAGGGCCCAATGAGATTAAGTTTCTAAAGTGGCTTTGGAAAAAGGCCCCAGCCAAGCAAACTAATCAGCATTATAAACCATCCCAGGAAGTTGATCCTTCTGAGGGGTGGAGAACTGGTCATAAGCACCCTGCATTTGACCAGCAAATATATCAGGAGGGCCTGCTCTGTACAATTCCCCACCTGATGTACCACCAGGGTCACAGAAAATTCCAGATCCTCAGCTAGAAACTTGCCAGCTATTGATTTGATTTCTGTCTTGTTGTCTTCAGGTGGGGAATGTGAGGTAAGGAGTTTGTCGGAAAAACTTGAGGAGCCACAATATCAAAGCCAACGAACTCTCCTTTGTTTATTTAACAAATACATCGTGGGTGGTTGCGAGGTGCCAGGCTCTGAAGAAACAGGAAGAAGTCATCTAGGATAGAATTTACCTTCCATGAGAAGGTAAAAGATGAAACACGAAACTGAAGGGAAAGGAGGAAAACTGTCAGGAGCCAGCTGAAGAGTTAAATCATTTCGCAAAAGAGGGAAAAGGGAAGAACCGTGCAATTTTATGGCTCAGTTCGTCAGGCAAAACACACTCTTTTTATTAGTTTCAAGAGGATTTCATCATGGAAGAAGTATTTCAATAAGGGGCCTTTGGGCAACAGAACAGATGATTTTTCTTTCTTTTTTTAAGATTTTATTTATTTGAGAGAGAGAACAGGAGTGGAGAAAGAGAGAGAGAGAGAGAGGCAGACTCCCTTCTGAGCAGGGGGCGGGGGAGTCAGGGCTCAATCCCACACCCTGAGATCATGACCTGAGCCAAAGGCAGAGACTTAACCTTCTGAGCCAACCAGGCGCCTCAGATGATGTTACTTAGTAGCAATTTTTGGTTTTTGCCCCAATATCTTATGATGAACATTTTCAAACATAGAGAAAAGTTGAAAGAAGGCAAACACCCATATACCCACGTCCTACAGTCTGCAAGTAATATTTTACTGTACTAATTGCAATTTTTTTTTTTAAAGGAAGTTCCACCTAGGGCAGTTTCAAGTATCAACTTTTCCTGAGGATATGGTAACCTTGTTTTTCCTAGGACAGGATGGAGTGAAGATGTGGCAGGGGAGAGGGATTTCAGCTCTCTGGGAATCAGACTGGATGGGGTTGCGGTGGGGGGGGGGGTACAGAAAGCTCTGAGAACCGAGTTCTGCTGACCCCTGGGTTCTCGATCTTGCTGTGTGGTCTCAGCTAGTTCACAGAACAGGAGTCTCGTGGCCGCTTTTGGCAGGAGGTCTAAGGGATCATCTTTCTCTTGCTCTAGACTTGCAAAGGGTAGAAGAAGACAGCCATGGCGGCCCTGGCGTCTGCCCTGAGCACGGGAAAGCACAGGAGAACCCTCGAAGAGCTAAGCTGGGACTCCGAAGGGACCCTGAATTCTGCAGCTTGGCAGCCCGCCCCTCCGCCTGGCCACGCTCCCCCGGGTGCTGCAGCCGGAGCGCCCGGGAGAGGGGTGCCGTCCTGCGGCAGCTGCGGGTCTCTGCCCGGCCCAGCTGTCCCCGCGACTCCAGGCTGCCGTCCCGGGCGGAGTGGGCTCGGGGAGGGACCAGCCTCCGCGCTCCACCCCCGGCCGGGCCGGACTCGGCTCGGCGCGCCCGGGCGCGCGCCCTTTGCATAAAGCCCTCCTCCCCGGCCAAGGTAGAGGAAGTTGGGCTCCCGCCTGGATGGAAGGCGGGAGGGAGTCCCGCTCCTGTTGTTTTCCGCGAGCGGGAGTGGGTGGCGGGCGCAGAGGGCGGGGTGCGCCCTCCCACCTCGGGGCCGGGCGCTCCGGAGACAGAATCGCGCCGGCAGCCCAGCGCTGCTCCCACCGCCGGACATCGGGCTCAGCCCAAGCATCCTTCCCGGGGGCTGTGGAGAGTGGGGCTCCCCTGTCGTTCTGAGGACCCGGGAGGAGCACTCAGTACCCCAGGGACCGGGGCCCTGGGGAGGGGGACGCGCACCCACCCAGCTGGAGCCTGCGTTTCCTGAGGAGCCCCTGCCGGCATCTGGGGCGAGATGGCCGCGGGTGTCCGGGCGTCCCAGCCGCAGGTCCTTGTCTGCCTCGGGGTGCTGCTGGCCCGCTGGGTCGCCGCAGGTAAGGGGCCGCGATCCGGAGGGAAAAGTTGAGTTTCGCCGGGCAAAGGGGAGAGCCAGGGACCCAATTCCCTCCGACTCCGCGGGAGCCAGTTGTGGCCGTGGCCACACAGCCGCCCCGGGAGGGTCTTGAGTTTCCTGCTCGCTGCTCGGCTGTCTTTGCAGGAAGGAATTTTCCCGGGCGCCTGATGGAGGGCAAGATATCCCTAGTCTCTTGGAGTGGGCAGCCAGCGAGGCTGCAGAGGGCCTGCGGAGAGGCGATGGGAGAAGTGGGGAATTTGAAGATGGAAATTTTGAAGATGGGAAAATTGGAGAAGCACGTGTAGGGGGGAAATGTTATTTTGTTGTGGTTTTTTTGTTTTTGTTTTTTTTATTTTTTTTGGTTTTTTTAAGCGTTGGATGTAAATTTGCTTTCTGGTTTTTACTTGCTGCACTGGGGCTCAAACTCGAAGCTCCTTTTTTTTTTCTCTCCTTCCTCTGCCCAAGGTTGAATGAACTTGCCTTACACTTGTAACCTTCGGATTTCCCTACACACCCCTGCAAGCGGACCTGTGCGGACTAGCACATTCAAAACCTTGCCTTCCGTCCTTCACCCGAAAGAAACACAAAACAAAATCTTTTTATTTTGAAGTAATTTCAGACTTTCAGAAAACTTGCCCTTCCACTTGACGTGATTGGCAGAAGGTCTTAAATGCTTAATCTGTGCTCGCCCCTGTAATGATAAGTTTACAGGGTTGCTTACAAAAATATATAGGATATAAAAATATTGAAAAAGCATTTTTTAATCGAATGCACCAGCGAATGTGTGTGTTTTGTGTGCAGGGCAGGGTGATAAGCAGTGAGAGCGAGGACTCAGGTACAGGGAAAAGAGATGGGGCCAGGAGGTGGTGTACCTTGCCAGAATACTTGGAGTGTTATTTTCTGTGTTGCCCATGCCCGCACACACTGCTGATTTATTCTTGTAGGTTCCTGCAGGAATTGCCCCGCCTGAGCTTCCTAGCAGCAAGTGCCAAAAGTTCCTAACCATTAGGCTCACTTAAGATTTTCTTTTGTTTTATTTTCAGCAGTCATTTAAAAGCAGTGAAATTTCCCATAATCTAGGTTTCCAGTTTATCTGGAAAAATCCGATGATCTGGCAGGACAGGGCTTTTCCACCTGGAACTGAGCAGTGGTCACCCCTTCTGTCTAGGGCATGCAACCCCAAATTTGTTCCACCTCTCCTGCTGTAGTACTTACCCCTGATCCTCTTCAGTCATGGACCTTACCTGCTGGCCCCTGCTGGTATTTGACTTAGTGGTCACTGTGCTATGGGGAGGAGGGGAGGACAGTCTCCAGTTGGCTCTTTCCAGAAGTTAAAGGTGATTGTTCCCTTCTCTCCGGCTGTCTGCAGTGTTTCCTGCACTGTGAACATCAGGGGCCTTGGGACATCAGAACCCTGGGTGAAAATCATCATTCTGGAATGAACCAGCTTTTAGCCTGGCTGCAGCTCACCACACAGAGACACTTCCTCCACTGCCATGCCCGGTGCCAGGGAACTTCCCTAGCTTGGTGTATTTTTGTTTGTTTTTCAAATTGGGAGTTATCTTAGGGGAAAAAAAAACAACAAACCTGTCCCTTTACTCCAGACAATGTTCATGCCTGCACAGTCACCTCAGCTTGTAAATCCTGGGTCATTGTTTGGGTAAAGTTGGTAGGAAAAAAATAAGTTTTTGGGTACAATCCCAACTCTGTGAATAATAATATGAGGGCAGCATTGGGAAATGGTTGTTTATATTGCTTCCTCCTTACGTCCATATTCTGAATTTAAGGTGGGGGGGCATTTGGGGACCCTGTGGATACCATGTGGACAACTTCTAGTAACACAAACTATTATGATGTCTTATTGTCTCATCCTGTCTGACCGGGAGACCAGGATAAATCCCTATGACCCAAAGGATTGAAGACCTCAATGGCAGTCCCAGCTCTCCCAGTGACTTGTGTGGGCCCTTAAGGAAATCATTTAAGCTCCCTGAACCTCAGTTTTCTCATCTGTGAAATGAGGGAGCACGGGATGATCAAGTGTGGAACCAGTGTGCCTTCAGGGACTGCCCCTGCGTGTACATGTCAGACGGACATCACTAACTGATGATTGTATTCTTTTCCACTGAGCTGGGGCTTAGCCTGTCTCCTCTTGAACCCAGCCCCTCAGGACTGCCACATCTTAGGACGAAATGACCTCCAGGGTCACCTTCAGCTTCAGTGGTTAAAAAGAATGGAGTGAGCAAAGCCAGGAGGAGTGAAATGCCTTAAAATGGTTTCTTTTGTGATTGTGTCTTTCTGCTCCTTGGAGGAGAAGACAATGTTAGCTCAAGTTCCAGAACTAGACTTCTGCCAGGGCTTTTCCAAGTTCTTTCTTTATTCATTTGCCAGGGAGCTGGGAAGGGGCAGGTCCATAGGTCTCATGAACACATGCTGCATTTGTAATTCTACAGTGTATCTTCTCTCCTCCGTGGGCATTGCCACTGAGACTTGGGTTCTCAGGACTAATTGTTTAAAAATAATTCTCACTTGCTTTTCAAAGTGATTGTTCAAAGTTCAACAACACTTTTCAAAGTGATTGCTGTTTGGGAATCTTTAGCATTAGATGACATTGTCTGCCTTCCAGTGAGTGGCTTAGAGGTTTTTGGTTTTTTGTTGTTGTTTTTTTTTTCATGTTGTCCTAGCATTTGGGAGTGGTGTGGCCAAGATGAGGAGAGAGTTGGAACATCCTGTAGCTCCAGGCTGGCTTCCAATCTTTCTTTCTTTCTTTCTTTTTTAAAGATTTTATTTATTTATTTATTTGACAGAGAGAGACAGCCAGCGAGAGAGGGAACACAAGCAGGGGGAGTGGGAGAGGAAGAAGCAGGCTCCCAGCAGAAGAGCCTGATGTGGGGCTTGATCCCAGAACGCTGGGATCACGCCCTGAGCCGAAGGCAGACGCTTAACGACTGCGCCACCCAGGCGCCCCTGGCTTCCAATCTTTCAAATGGAGCCCCTTCTAACCAGACAAAAGGCCAAAGACGGATCACTGTTACTCTTTCCTTTATAATAGGGAAGGATTTTCAGAGGCAGGTGGCAGTTTATTCATTTATTTTTTTACTGCTTTATTGGGATATAATTTACATACCATAAAACTCACCCTTTTAAAGTATATAATTTGGTGGTTTTTAGTATATTCACAAGATTGTGCAGCCCTCACTACTGACTCCAGAATGTTTTCATCACTCCAAAAAAAAAAAAAAAAAGCCGTATGCTTGACTATTAGCAGTCACTCCTCACTACCTCCTTCCCCCCAGACAAGCCACTTTCCCCAGCCCTAGACAACTGCTAATCTACTTTCTATCTCCATAGATTTGCCTATTTTGGACATTTCATATAAATGGAATCACACAGTATGTAGTCTTTTAGGACTGCCTTCTTTCACTTACTGTAATGATGTCAGGATTCATCCATGCTCTATGTACTCATTCCTTTTGATGGCCAAATAATATTCCCCCTGTATGGATGTACCATATTTTATTTATCCATTCATTAGCTGGTGGGCATTTGGGTTGTTTCCATCTTTTGGCAGTTAGGAATAATGCTGCTATGAACACGCGAACACATATGTAAAGTCTGTGTAGACATATGTTTTCATTTCTCCTGGATGTACACCTTGGAGTGGAATTGCTGAGTCATAACGTGACTTTAACCTTGTGATGAAATGCCACGCTGTTTTCCAAAGTAGCTACACTGTTTAAAAATCCTACCAACAATGCATAAGGATTCCAGTTGCTCCGCATCTTTGCCAATATTTGTTCATTTGTTATGGTCTTTGATTTTAGCCACTTTAGTGGGTATGAAGTGGTAGGTATCTTACTGTGGTTTTGATTTGCATTGCCCTCGTGACTAATGATAAACATCTTCTCATGTGATTATTGGCCTTCTGTATATCTTTTTGGAGAAATGCCTGTTCAGATTCTTTGCCCATTTTTAAATGGTATTATTTATCTTTTTATTGTTGAGTTGTGAGTGTTCTTCATATGTTCTGGAAACAAACCCCTCCTCAGATAGGTGATTTGCACACGCTTTTCTCACTGTCTGTGGGTTGTCTTTTCACTTTCTTGATGGTGTCCTTGGATGCGCAATGATTTTTATTTTGACAAAGTCCAATTTAGCTGTTTTTCTTTTGTCACTTGTGCTTTTGGTGTCCTGAGAAACCACTACTTAACCCAGAGTGACAAAGATTTATTCTTTTTTTTTCCTAAGCATTTTATAGTTTTAGCTTCTATATTTAGATCTATGGTCCATTTTGAGTTAATTTTTTTTTTTTTTAAGATTTTATTTGATAGAGAGCCAGCACAAGTAGGGTGAGCAGCAGACAGAGGGAGAGGGACAAGGAGACTCCCTGCTGAGTGGGGAGCCTGATGCGGGGGTTGATCCCAGGACCCCGGGATCATGATCTGAGCCGAAGGCAGACGCTTAATGACTGAGCCACCCAGGTGCCCCCATTTTGAGTTAATTTTTATATATCATGTGAGGTAAGGGGTCCAACCTCATTCTTTTGTACCTGAATACCCAGTTGACCCTGTATGGTTGTCAAAGACAATTTATTTTGTAATGAAATACCACCTTTCACAAACCTCAGTGTAGTCACATACTTTGAAAACTTCTGATATGGTGGAAAAAGAACATTTTAGAGAATAGCAAGAAGTCTAGCTTCTGGTCCCACCCTGGTACCTCCTCCCTGTAGGACTTGGAGTTAGCCCACTTTCCCTTTTGGCATCACACCTTTCTCATCTACTGAGTGCGAAAGTATGAGTAGAAGACTCCTAACAGGTTCTGCCGATTAGTCCTGTGCCTGTGGCTGCTTTGTATTTGGACGCTAGTCGTGGAGGGGGCTGGGAAGTTTCCACACTTCTCAGCAAAATGGGCTGCATTTGTGTCTTGTTACCTGGTGACAATCTGTGCCAGATCAGTTGCCCTTTGCACCTGTCAGTCATGAGTGAGCATCAGAATCACCTGGAGGGCTTGTTAAAATGCAGTGCTGCCTTCCACCTCCACCCCTAGATAGGTGATTTATCTGATTTAAATATTCTGGGGTGGGACCTGATAATTGGCACTTCTAATAGCAATGCTGCTGCTGCTTATCTGGGCTTTTGAACATGCTGTTCCCTCTACCTGGGAACCCCATCTTCCTGTCTACCTGGCTAATTCCTACCTGTCCATCAGATCTCAGTGTGGCCTCTTGGGGGAAGCCTTCCCTGGGAGTCACCCCAGCTGGACTTAGGAGCCCCTTCTCTGAGGCCGTGTCATGGTATTTATCACACTGGATCATAATTGCCAGTTTATTGTCTGTTTTCCCCACTTGACTGTGAGATCCTGGAGGTCCCTCTCTGTTTTGCTCTTCATTGGCTCCCCAGTGTCTAACACAGGGCATGCCCAAAGCTGGAACGACAAGAGAGCTTTGACTTCCAGAATCGTTTGCACCTGAGATGGCGAGAGCCAGCAGTAGGAAGGTGGGAACAAAGCCCAGGCCCTCTTCCTTCCATCTCTTCTGGATCCAGGCAAATAAAACCGCTTGGGTTCTGTATCGGTTATTTATTGCCACATTAGTACTGCATAACAATCACAAAATGACCGTACGTGCTTATTATAGCTCAAGAGCTGGGGTTAGCTCTGCTGATCTTGCCTGGGCTCACGCACGTGTCTGGGCGTCCACTCGGTGGCTGATCTGGAACGGCCTCAGCTCAGATGATTGAGACACCTGGAGTCTGCACGTGTAGCTTTCACCCTCCTCCTGGGACCTAACCTGGGCATGTCCTGCTCCAGGGGATGGTAGGAGGTCATTGGCCAGAGCAAGTCACGTGACCCAGCTGAGCGGGCGTGGTGCGAGCGCAGAGCAGTCCTGCTGTGAAGGGCACGGATAGCGCGGGGAGGGGGAGAGTTGGGACTATCTCTGCGATTGCCATTTACGGCAGGTTCATTAACATCAGTCCTGGCCAATAATCCCCACAGAGTGTGCTTAAAAACACACACCTGATTTTTTTTTTTTTAAATCCTAATGCGGAGGGATGGTGTGCAAGGGATGGTGTTCAGATTTGAAGGAATGTAGTAACAGCCTGACCTTTCCTCGTACAGGATTGGAGGCTCTGGTCGTTGGAGAGGTTCACGAGAACATTACTCTGCACTGTGGCAACGTCTCGGGACCAAGGGGCCCGGTAACCTGGTACCGGAATGACTCGGAGCCTGTCTTCCTCCTGTCCTCCAATTCCAGCTTCCCACCTGCTGAGCCGCGCTTCTCTCTGGCAGATGCCAGCTCCCTGCACATCAAGGCGCTGAGGCCGCGGGATGAGGGGAACTACACCTGCCGGGAGGCCCTGAACGAGACTCGGTGGTTCCGAGTGTGGCTGCAGGTGGCCAGTAAGTGCGGTGGCAGGGCCCTGGGGCCGGCTGGCCAGGCACTCGGAGCTTTGGGTGGGAGGAGGGCTTTGGAGTCGAGCCCGGGTTTCATTCTGGGCTCTGCTACCTGCAAGCCCAGTGACCTCTCACACCTGGGTTTTCTCATCTGTGAAATGGGGATGAAAAGAATTACTGTGTCCTAGGATTGCTGCGAAGACTGGGTTCTGGTTTATGTAGATAAAGTGCTGTTAATGGCTCCTGGCATATTAGCGATTGCTCCCAGCGTGTTAGCATCATCCTTGCTGTTAATACCATTTTATTATGCGCCAGAGTCAGAATATATAACATGATGGAGTCAGACTGCCTGAGTTCCATTCCTGAGGTTGTGTCACTGTAAGTAGCTTAAGATCTCAGAGCATTAGTTTTGCTTATTTGTTAATTGGGGATAATACATCACGGACCTTGGTACGTATAGTGCTCTTACGCTCCAGTGCTCACTCTAGGGCTTGGCGTGAGCTACTATTATATTACATGCTGCAGTTTCCTCAAACAGTATCTTATCTGTGGATATACGCGCATGAATTTAGAATAGGGATTGGCAAACTCTAGCCATATCTGTGGGCCATATCTGGCCTGCAGGCTACGAATATTTTTTACCTTTTTAAATGGTTGAAAAAACCCAAAAGACGAATGATAATTGTGACATGTAAAAATGATATGAAATTCCAGTGCCCATAAAGAAGGCTTTATTGGGACACAGCCACACTCATCCATGTACATCTTATCTCAGACTGCCTTTGGTGCTATCATGGCAGAGTGGAGTGGCAGTGATGCAGGTCATATGACCTGCAAAGCCTAAAATATTTACTCTGTAGCGCTTTGCAAAGAAAGTGTGCTGTTTACTGGTTTAGACGGATACCCAGATTCTAGACCCAGAGTGTGTCATTTAGTAGAAATATACACATGATTCCTATTGATCCCTTGTTCCCTCATCTGTAAAATAATTTACTTATTTCTTTATTCAACATATATCCATTGAAAGCCCAGTGCCAGGCACTGGTCAAGGCACTGGGCCACAGGAGTGAACAGGACAGACAAGGCCCCTGCCTTCATGGAGCTCACATCCTAGTGGGGGAAGATGGACAGTAAGCAAGTACATGAATGCATCAGGCAATACCAGAGTGATGAGGGCTATGCAGAGAGTCGAGGTGCGGTGATTCTCAGAAATAGTTAAAATTGGGGAGGTCAGAGAGAGCCTTTTGGAGGAAGTGACATTTCAGCTGAACGATGAGTAGGAGCCAGTTTTGCAGAGATGAGAATGATTCAGAAAGAACTATATCCAGTCCAAGATGAGTTGAGTGTGGTGTGTATGCAGATGGGGAGAAGGCTGGTGTGGTGGGAACCCAGTGTATGAGAGGGTGGGACTTGTGTTATGGGTTGAATTATATTCCCCCAAAATATTGAAGTTCTCACTCCTGGTATCTGTGAATGTGACCTTATTGGGAAATAGGGTCTTTGCAGATGTAATCAAGTTAAGATGAGGTCAGTGGGGTGGGCCCTAATCCAAACTGACTGGCACCCTCCTAAGAAGAGGAAAATGCGTGTGAATATGAAGGCACACAAGGAGAATATCATATAAACACAGAGGAAGAAAGCAGAGGGATGCACCTGGAGCCAAGGAATGCCAGGGACTGATGGCCACCACCAGAAGCCACGGAAGGAGCAAGGAAGGATTCCCCCCTGCCCTTCTGACACGTTGATTTCAGACTTTTGGCCTCCAAAGCTGTGAGAGAATCCATGAATGTTGTTTTAAGCCACCTTGTTTGTGGGACTTTGTAAAGGCAGCCTCAAGAAACTAATACACCTGGCAAGGAATTGAGATTCTTGTTGTTGCTGTTGTGGGTGCCAGAGGAAACTCCTGGAGCTTTAAGCATGGGTGTGGCATTATTTCAATTACACATGCAGGATGTATGTGTGTGATCTCAGGAAGGACTGATAAAAACAGGGAAGCCAGTTGGAGCACAAGATCTTGGTGCCCAGAACCAGGGCGGTGGCAGCGGCCTTGGTGAAAATGCACAGCTTCAGAAACGATTTTGGAGGTAGACCAATAAGCTCTGCTGGTGAATTGGAAGTGGAGGATGAAGAAAAGCAAGGCTTTGAGGACGCTTCTAGATTTTTGGATGGTCTCTAAGGTTACTGCCAACTCTTAAGGTTTATGGAATTGGGGAGTGCAGTGGTTTTGTGTTTGAAGATGCCACAGTTGGACTCCTGAATGGCCAAGAATGGATGTGGGTGTATTAAAAATCTCACCCATCTTGGCCCAGCTCTGTTCAGTTCCTACTGTGAGCCTATGGGCAGCTCACTCCAGCTGCCGGTCATTAATAATTCCTCATGGCAGTCTCCTCGATAAATGCCTTCTCTTTTGACCACAGAGTAAGACGGCGTTACAACTTGTTGCTTTTTTTTTTTTTTAATCATCCCTCTTTCCAGTTTATGATGACTTTACCTGACATTGATTAATCATTGACTAGGTTTGTTGGAGGGTGGATTAGTTTCATTATTGCCCTGTTAGGGACATAAATGCAAGGCCTTTTTACAATGAACGTAAACTTCCATCTTAAAAGAATCACTAAACTCACATGGCTCTTGGGGCTCCCTGAGTTACTGTGATGTGATTAGTATTATGGAAACTTCTTCATTTGGAAACACACAATGTCCTCAACTGTTGTAGGCTTGTTTGTGAAAACCAGATTCCGACCTTGCTTGGGCTCCTGTAACAAAAGTAACATAGGCTGGGGGGTTTCAACAGCAAACATTCTGGCAGTTCTGGAAGCTGGGAAGTCCAAGATCAGGGTGCTGGCAGATCCAGTGTCTGTGTGAGGCTCACTTCCCCGTTTGTAGATAGGTCTTCTTACTGTGTCCTCACTTGGGCAGAGAGCGAGAGGAAGGAGGGGTCTCTCCTTACAAGGTCACCAGTCCCAACCATGAGGACTCAGCCTCATGACCTCATCAGCTCCTCCCAAAGGCCCCACCTCCACATACCATCATATTGGGGATTAGGTTTCAAAATGAATTTTGGAGGGGATACAAGTATTCAGTCCATAGCAAAGATGTCCTCTGGTTTCCCATGTACCAGAGCCCTCCAGAATCTCAGGGCTTGCTCCCATTCTAGGACAAAGCCTGGCAAACACACACAACCCTCCGGGCATCAGGGAGCCCTGTGCTGCCCCTCCTCAGACAGTGGCTGAAGGTGAGGCCTTGACATCTCAGATGGGACTTGGCCCTCATTTTGCATGGAAGATTTTGGAATATGGATTAGGTTTGATCCGACTGCTATTTCTGGGAAAGGAGGGCCATGGTATTGCTGAGTGGCTAAGAGCATACACTGAGGTCTTGCTGCCTGAGTTCAAATCCAGGTGCTGCTGGCTGTTGTCCTTGTGACATGGGGGAAGTCCCTTAAACTCCTCTCACTTCAGTTTTATCATCTGTGAATCAGCGGTGACAGTCGAACCCAGGCACAGACTTACTGCGTGCGTTCATGAGATTGACATGCACAGCCCTCAGCACAGAGCTGGGCACACGGTATGCACTTGGTTCATGTCACCTCGACCACCTGGTTAAACAGGTGATGGGATTCCCGTGGGAAAAATGCATCTCAGGTTCCCAGCAATCAGTTAACATCCAAGCCTTTTGAACAGGACCTTCTGTGGGTCAGGGATTCTGCCTGTCCAGATCTTGCTTTCCCTGTCTTTTCACTGACATGGTTGATAACTTAGTTTCTTAAGGAGAAAAGTTTGGAAACATTCGAACATGGCCTTGAAGTGAGGGAAGAAAAGTCTGAGATGTGACAAGTTGTTATCTGTAAGTGACTTTGAGTGTGTGAGAGGATAGAGGTGCTGTAGAGGCACAAAGCTGGCTGTATGTGGGCCAATAGCTTCTCCCTCCTTACTGTTTGGATCTCTGCTTAGTGATCAGGGGGCATTTGGTGTCTCTGCCTTCCGGGGAGTCAGGTTTTCTATGGACTGGGATGATCTAATATGCCTGGAATGGGCACTGCAGTGTAATTTTGTTATTTGTCTCAGGACCCAAGACTGTACTGTATTACTTGTTAATTTAATGGTGCAGTTGAAGAGTCTTGCCCTCCGGATTGGGACTGCTGCTCCTGAGAATACAGAAATCCTTCAGTCCAGAGCAGTTCAGCGCTGCCATGGCTATTTATTTCATTGACTTACCCACCCTCTTCTGCCTCCCAATTGGGGTGGGCAGAAGGTTAGAACTGCTGTGTGTTTACCTGCAGGAGGGCTGGAGGGATGGGCAAGGTAGCACAGACCTGGACACATTCCACTAGACTTTGTTCTTCTTTAAGGATATCAGCTCTCGTGCACTGGGGAGCTGAGTGATCAGATGAGCCCGTGGAAGCCCGCAGTCAGACTTCATGGTACGTGGTGCCAGAGTCTCCCTGTGTCTGTTTTTCTCAGGCCAACCAAGTGTTGAGGGGGCATGTGAGCTGGATGGCACATGGACTGTGAGGAAGCTGGTTTGTATCAACCTCCAAGAATCTCTTTGGAGTCAGCTGGGGTGTGGGGGATGGGGAGTGCTCCCGTCTAGCGAGTAATGTGGCCATCACATCAGGAAAGGCCGGGAAGGGGCCTCAGGAAAGTCCCATGTTCCCTGACTAATTGAGTTCATCTATTTGCCCTCGTCCTACGATGCTGATGGTGACGCTGTGTCTCCTCACAACATAAGGTCCTAGGGAAGGCGTGTGTTGGCACACGGAAGAAAGATTGTTGGTTCCCTTCAGAAAATGGAGGATCCTTGCCTGGAGGTTGATTAACTTGAGTCTTGCCAAGATCATCTGCAGCAGAGATGGGTGTTTATAAGAATCTGAAGACCTCTGGGTTCCAGCTCTTTGGATGGGAACAGCAGTCACTAGGGAAATCGGGAAGCAATGGGGTTGTTGCATGTGTCTCTGCGTTCAGTCTCTAAAAGTGATATCGAAAAAGTCTCTGTGAGTTTCCCCAAGGATCTTATCCCATTCTAAAACTATAGGTGTGCCCACTGATTAGCAGAGACTAGCTGGTATATTCTTAGGTCATTTTCAAATCAAAATGCTAGTATGAAGAGCAAATGCCTGACAACAACTCTTCCTGTTGTCAGGGAATCCAAGACATGGAGATGAGAGTCTCCCATTTTGTGAGTCCTTGAGTTGTAAGTCAACCCTTTGAGACGCTTGACTGGCCAAACTATGTTTATGGAGGGGAAGGAGAGAAGTGAGTTGTTCCTACGTCAAGAATGTCTGCAGAGAAGAGGAAGGCAGTGGCACTGGTAGATTGTTCTAGAACAGGAATCCAGCTTTTTCTGTAGAGGGCCACATGGTAAATATTTTAGGTATGATGGCCCAACGGGTAAAGTCGAGGGTGTTATATAAAAACTTACATAACAAGAGTGAAAACACACTTCCACATTTTTAAAAATGATTTTATTTATTTTGAGAGAGAGTGCGCGAGCATGAGCAGGGGGAGGGAGGGGCAGAGGCAGAGAGAGAAGCAGACTCCTCACTGACCAGGGAGCCCAAAGTGGGACTTGATCCTAGGACCCTGAGATCATGACCTGAGCCGTAGGCAGACACTTAACTGACTGAGCCACCCAGCCACCTCTATATCTATTCTTTTCATTTCATATGAGAGAATGAGAGTGATGGGCACTTGTCCAAGATTGTCTCTCTGTAAGTGGCAGTAGGATTTACACCCAGGTCTGTGAATTCAGAGTACAAGCTCATGACCGCTAGGGCTAAGGCATCCCTCCAACAAAGAGCCGAGAACTCAAACTACAGTAACCAAGGCCTCAGACCTCAAACCTTTGTGACTGCTCTCTATTTTTATTTATTTGCTCTTTTATTTTTGTTTCCTCTCCCATCTATTTGTCTTTCTGAGTGATTGCCACCACCACCGCACAAGCAAAAAAGAGCCGGTGGGCTTCTGTTTGGGAATAAACACGTGGGTGGAGAGAGCAGTAGAAGGGAAGGAAATGGGTACCTCCTTCTGTGTAGTAAAGTCAGAGCAGGGGAGGAACCCCAGGGGATCAAGAAGATGGCGTCAGCTTTAATTAAGAAAGCAGACCCAACCCAAGGGGTTTATGTGAGCTGTAATCCCTAAACACTTAATTCAGGAGGCTTTTAAGGTTCTCTCATTTGATTTATTTTTCTAATCCCTCCACCTGTTCCTTCTCATCCATTCCCTGTATCCAACACTGTTTTTTGCTTAGAATTGTGCTGGTCAAAAGCCCCTCCCAGCCAGGTTCTGGGGGTCCACACTGTCCATGCCTGGCCACCGTGGCCCTCCAGGCCACAGTTCAGAAGGCCCAGGCTGTCTAATCTAACGCACTACATTTGCTGGCCTGGGCTTTGATTGTTAGTACTCCAGAGATACCCTCTGCTTCACTGGATGTCTGCCAGCTGTGGGCACGCCCTGTTACCTGTTGGTCTGCATACCTAACCAACTAGCCAGCAGCAGTAAATGGTACCTCCCAACTAATGGCATAATTTTTTCCACAGACCCTCTATGGGAGGTGACATGATTCCAGCAGATCCATACAACTATTAGGAGCGAGCCCCGACCTGAGAAGCATATTGTCAAGAATATTGTCCTGGGAAACCCACCATTTCTGTAGTTATATAATGGCCTCAGACATAAGTGAAGTAGATGCTGTACTTTGAGGGGCTCTGGGAGAGCCTTTTCCTTCCCCCGAATAATTTTTCCCACCGGTCTCTTTCTGATTAAATTCTGCAGTCCTAGTTGTATTCCTTTGGTCAAGCATTGCCCTTCCTGGATTCTTCTTTTCCAAAGGGGAAGTCTTGGGGCGTCTGGGCGGCTCAGTCAGTGAAGTGTCTGCCTTTGGCTCAGGTCATGATCTCGGGGTCCTGAGATCGAGTCCCACATTGGGCTCCCTGCTCAGCGGGGAGTCTGCTTCTCCCTCTTCCTCTGCCCCTCCCTCCTGCTCATGCACGCTCTCTCTCTCTCTCTCAAAATAATAAAATCTTTTTAAAAAGTTGTTTTTATTAAAGATATATATATATATTTTAATATTTTATTTATTTTTGTCAGAGAGAGAGAGCACAAGCAGAGGGAGGAGTGGCAGGCAGAGGGAGAAGCAGGCTCCCCACTGAGCAAAGAGCCCGATGCAGGACTCGATTCCAGGACCTGAGCTGGAGGCAGATACTTAGCCCACTGTGACACCCAGGCCTCCCTAAATAAATAAAATAAATAAAATCTTAAAAAAAATAAATAAAAGGGGTAGTCCCTGGGAGAGGTAACACACTCAATGGCTTTAGTCTAAGTAGATGTTAGTTATATTCCTTTCATCAAAAGAGATGCCGCATCTTGGGTGCACTGGGTACCAGCCGTGGGAGGGCATTTCTGGGGATGAGAAAGAAATTCAGAAATGTCAGGGGGACCCACATAAAACCCAGCACTTACCAAGTGCTTCCAATGTGACCAGCATTGTTCTGAGTGCTCTCCCGTATTCACTGAATTACCACCACAGCCCCCTGCTGTGGGTTCTAGCACGGCGGAAATGGAGGCTCAGAGAGGTTAGGTAATCTGCCAAGGTCACACAGCTAGTGAGTGGAGTCCAGAGTTGGTCCTGGAGCCAATGTTTCTTGTCTTTCAGTGTGAAATTGTGCTTGGACTCCCCAAGCCTACCCCCAGGCTCAGTGATTCTCTAGGAGAAGTCCTAGAACTCAGCATGTAATTTGATTTATTACAACTAGAGGCTACAAAGCAAAATCAGCAAAGGGAAAAGGCACATGGGATTAAGTCTGAGGAAAACCAGGAGCTAGCCTCCAAAAGTCCTTTCCCAGGGGCATCACATGGGACACAATTCCTCCGGGAACAAGTTATGGCAACATGTGTGAAATGTCTCCCAGGGAAGCCCCTTAGACACCCAGCACCCTGGATTTTCACTGGGGGCTAGTCACATAGGCACCCTCTGCCTAGCACATAGCAAAACTCCAGACTCCCGGAGGGGAAGCAAGCGTTCAGCTTAAACCACACTGTGCAAATGGTTCAGGCCCAGTGAGCCTCACTCTCATCAGTTCTGGGAATGGCAGACACCCTCCTGAAATCCACATTGCGGGCACCAGCCAAGGCCAACCTTGCAAGCAGGCCTGCTATGTTCACTAATGAACAGCCGATCCACTCACCAGTGTTTCTGAAAAGGAGCCATTTGCATTTTTCCCTTTTCTACAAGGAGTGAGCCCACTACCCCCAATAAGTCTACATTTATCTCAGGATTAGAATGCATACGGATACTTAGCATAGCATTTATCGCATAATAAGTATCTGATAGATATTGTCATCCTCATTGACTGCTCCTTGATCATTTCTGTGTCTGTTAGATCTGGTAAGGAGCTCAAGTTAACTCTTAAGTAATTAATGCTTTCTGCATTCCCCTTTTCATTCCCAGGCGGCCCCTATGAGGTTGAGGTCAATATCTCCAGCACCGGCAGGCTCCCCAATGGCACCGTCTATGCAGCCAAGGGCTCCCAGGTGGACTTCAGCTGCAGCAGTAGCTCCTGGCCTCCACCAATGGTTGAATGGCAGTTTCAGGCCCCAGATTCCAGCACCGAGCCCTTTGGAAACAACCTGACAGTCAGCAGTTTCACTCTGCTGCTGATGTCACAAAACCTCCAAGGAAACTACACCTGTTTGGCCACGAACCTGCGCAGTGGGAGACAGCGAAAGGTGACCACCGAGCTCCTGGTCTACTGTGCGTAAGAAGCACTCCCCTCTCCCTCCCCGACCTCCTCACCTTGACCCTTCGTGAACTGCATGTTTGTGCCTCTTCCTTTTGTCTACAAAGGCATGCCTGCTGCACGGGTCCTAACGTGCTTCTGCAGCTCCCTCAGCACACACGTACACACCCAGGGCCGTGTGTCAAGAGAGGGAGTCGCTTCTAGAAGCTTGCTGCTAAGTAGGGTTACAGGAGAGTCCCTGTGAGCCACAGAAGGAAATTAACGCCAAGCTTCATGCTTGTTTGTTTGTTTTTTTTTAATTGAGGTGAAAGTACAGAACAACCGTTTTAAAACACACGACTCCGTGGCATTTAGTACGTTCACAGTGTTGTGTGACCACCACCTCTGTCTAGTTCCAGAACATTCTCATCACCCCAGATGAAGTCCCATCAGCACTGAGCAGTTGCTCCCTCTTCTCTTGGTCGCTCCCTGGCAACCGCCAGTCTGTGTTCTGTCTGTCTGCATCTGTCCGTTCTGGATGTGTCGTGTCAAGGGACTCATAAAACACGTGGCTTGTGTGACTGGCTTGTGTGACTGGTTTTCGAAGTTCACTATGTTTTAGCAGGTGCCAGCGCTTCATTCCTTTCTGTGACCGAGTTAATATTCCGTTGTAGGGAAGGACCCCAGTTTGTTCATCTGTTCAGCCATCCTCGTTCTATCTGTGCACTCGGGCCCTCTCGCACTGTTAGAACCAGCAGTTCACGAGCCTTTACTCTGGGGCTGAGAACACAGCAGGCTCCTTGGACGAAAACCACCGCAGACATGCCGAGTGTGCTCATAATCCATGCTAATGAGGGGGAGCATCAGAACAACAAATTAGTGGACAGGATAATAACACCTTTCTTAATTCATACGTTATTCAGAGCCTTTATAAGTCTCTATGTTCCCTGTCATAAAGTACATTGATTGTTTATGAAGTCATAGGTGCTTGTTAGGGGAAACAGATGAGCGTAAAGAAGAAGAGAATATTCTAACCATCATTTTGGTGTATTAGCAATAATTTATCTTGTTGATGACATGTATCTCCCCATCCATGTAAGATCCGTACTTACTTCTATTTATGTATATTGTATAAAGTATATAAAACATGATAACATACATATATAATACCTAATACAATATACATATATATACATAATATACATCTATACATTATACAGTATACATAAATATACATAATGTATACACAGTGTAATTCATATGTGTATAGATGTATAATATATGTATAACATACATATATATAATATATATTATATACATGTATTGTATACATTATCTAATGTATACGGGTGGGGGTGAATCCCACCTGTACCTGCCCCTGGGGACCAGCACTGTCCAGTAGAACTTTTTATGATGATGGAAATGTTCTATTCTGTGTGGTCCAGTACAATAGCCACCCACCACATATAGTTCCCGAGCCCTTGAAATGTAGGTGGTGAGGGGCGCCTGGGTGGCACAGCGGTTGGGCGTCTGCCTTCGGCTCAGGGCGTGATCCCGGCGTTACGGGATCGAGCCCCACATCAGGCTCCTCCGCTATGAGCCTGCTTCTTCCTCTCCCACTCCCCCTGCTTGTGTTTCCTCTCTCTGGCTGTCTCTATCTCTGTCAAATAAATAAATAAAATCTTTAAAAAAAAAAAAAAAAAGAAATGTGGGTGGTGAGACAGAAGAACTAAATTTGTAATGTAATGTAATTAATACAAATTTAAAGAGCCACATTTAATGTCCACTGTGGCTAGTGAGAAATGCAAAGATGAATGAGGCCCACAGCCGTGGAGATTTAACACTCAGCAGAGGAAATCTGCCTGTTGTCACACACTAACTCGTGTCAAGGAGCTATTTCAAGGGTGCTACCTGGGCATGATGTTTCTCTGATACCCCGATTCTGTAATCCTTAGAGCCAGCCCAATGGTGCTCTCAGAGTCTGTGACTAAGCCCACATCCTCTGGTGTTTTGCAGTCCCCCCTCCATCAGCCCCTCATTGCCAAGCAGAGATGTCACAAGGATCGCTCACGCTGCAGCTCACCTGTCGCTGGGACGGGGGATACCCAGACCCGGACTTCCTGTGGACAGAAGAGCCAGGAGGTGTGGTCGTGGGGACGTCAAAGCTGGGGGTGGAGTTGCTGAACCAGTCCCAGCTGTCAGATGGCAAGAAGTTCAAGTGTGTTGGGAGCCACATAGTGGGGCCGGAGTTGGGAGCCAGCTGTGTGGTACAGATCAGTGAGTCTGGCTTGCCTTGTCCCGGGTTGGGGTCCACCCATCTGTATTCTGAGAGAACCAGCCGCAAGGTCTGGAAAAGAAATCCTACGATGTTGCAGTGAACTGAATTGTTTCTTCTTTTCTTTTGCTTTATGTTTTCTTCCTTTCAAACTTTAAAGATGCTTAACCAAGCTTCTGGTTCTCATCCAAGCTGTTTTCCACTTGACAGATACTAATTAAGCACCTGCTAGAGGCCAGGTACTGTTCCTAGGTATTAGAGATGGAGCAGTGAATAAGACGGGTGTGGTTCATTTATTAGCCATCTCCTGTTATATAACAAACACCCCCAGACTTAATGGCTTAAAACAACACATCAATTATTTGTCTTACGATTTCTGTGGGCCAGGAATTCAGACGGCACAGTGGGTTTGTCTTGGCTCCGTGATTTCTGGGTCTCAGCTGCAACACCTAGTTGGGAGGGTTGAAATTGTCTGCAAGATCAACTTCCAAGGCGCTCACGCACACGCCTGGCAGGTTGCTTCCTCTCCACGTGGGCTTCTCCACAGGGCCCCTGGACTGTCTTTACAACATGGCACTGGCTTTCCCCAGAGCAAGTGATGCAAGAGGGAGCAAGCCAGGCCTGCTCTCCTTTCTCTGAACTACCTAGCCTCAGAAGTCACATGGCATCCTGACTGCCTCTTCTGTTCATTAGAAGTGAGTCACTCAGACTGGCTCCACTGTCAAGGGGAGTGGGTGGAATTGGGCTCCACTTTTTGAAGGGAAGAGTGTCACATGATTCCTGGATGTGTTTTTGAAACCATGACCATTCCTCTTTCATAGAGCTCAAATTCTTCTGTGTGGGGATGGGGGTGAGAGGAAGACAGAAAGTCCAAACACAAGTAAGGTAGGTTCAGATAGTGATAATACTTGTGAGGAGTATCCAAAGGGGTGTGTGAAGGAGTCTCCTATAGGAAGAGGGCCACTCTTCCTAGGGAGTAGGGAGGTCTCCTTGTGGCGGTAGCATTTTGAGCAGAGATCTGAAGGATGAGAAGGAGCTGGCCAGGTGGGCTGAGTATTCCTGACAGAGGAAATAGCAAACGCTGAGGCCCCGAAGTGGAAACGTACCTGGCATTTGAGGAACTGAGAGAAGGCCAGTGTAGCCAGAGTGTTGTGCTGAGGTACCCATGAGGCTAGATGGCTATTGCGGGTTGAATTGTGTCTCCCAAAAAATGATCTGTTCCAGTCCTAATCCTGGGTACCTGTAGATGTGGCCATATTTGCAGATGTGATGAGGTTAGGCTGAGGTCGTACTGGGTTAGGGTGGGCTCTGTTCCCGTGACTGCTATCCTTACAAGACGAGGGCCATTTGGACGCAGACACACGGGGAGAATGCCACATGATAATGGAGGTGGGGATTGTAGTGATGCAGCTATAAGCCCAGAATGCCCACGATTGCGGGCAACCCCCAGAAGCTAAGACAGGCATGGAATGGTTTCTCCCTCAGGAGCCTCCAAAGGAGTCAAGCCTGCTGACACCTTAACTTCAGACTTCTGAGTTTCTGAGCTGTGAGAGAATGGATTTCTGTTGCTTTAGGCTAGCCGGTTTGTGGTACCTGGTGACAACAGCCCCGGGGATCTAATACAGCAGTAAGCAAGGAGCAGAGAGTGTTGGGTTTTGTTGGCCACAGTGAGGATTTTCCTCACGGCCTGTCAGGATAAGCCTCGGGGTGGGGGGGGGGGGGGCGTGGAGCGCTAGCTTGCTGAGAAGTGAGCCTTGCTATTCCAGGAGGTGCTTGTTTTCCCAGGCAAGTGGCATTCACATGGCTGTCCCTTCCCCACTGACTCATTCAGCAAACGTGACAGTGTCTCATCTGTGTCCGGGACCTGGCTGGCCTTGGGTGACAGAAGGGACCGAGACTCACTTTCTGCATTACAACAGGGCTTGGCACACCATGGCCATGGGACAAATCCAGACCAACTGGTAGTCTGCAGTTTTATTTTTAATGAGATATGACTCACGTAACATGAACTTCACTGTGTCAAAGTGTGTTGTATGGTGGCTTTTAGCACATTCACCATGTCATACTTACCATCACCCCTGTCCTGACTCGGGCTGCCCACCTCTCTCTTTAAATTGCTTGTAGGCCCTACACAGAAGAAGACCACTCAAACAGTGAGAGGCTGAAGCACTAAGCAGCCCATTGTGCAAAGGCCTGGTGTGGTGTCCATCTCTTACAGACCTCTGAGGGCCCTGCATCCCCACCCCTACCTCCACCCCTGACCCCACCCCTGCACACAGCACCCTCTTAAGTGAAAGAAACTCTGAATTTATAGGCGCCACACCAGCTGTTGGGGTGACTCCACTTTTTGAGGGGTAATGGCTGTGTTTGGCAAAAGCACATTAATGTACATGACCTTGGTTTGCGGGGTGAGTTGGGCACCAGGAAGAGAGTTCATTTTGCTCTTTATACAGGATGAGGAGGCCATTTCTCAAGCTTTGGTTTGGGGTCCCCTGAATTCCAACAGACTGTTGAGGCTTGTCAGTGCTGCTGGCTTGGTGACCTCAAAGAAGATAGGAGTTCACCAGAGAGGGGAAGGTGTGATTTAGGAACGGGGTAAGGGACCAGACAGTTGATCCACAAAGGGGTATAACGCATGAGTTTCTTGAGCAAAACTGGATTGGGGGGGGTGGGCGCCTGGGTGGCTCAGTCGTTGAGCGTCTGCCTTCGGCTCAGGGCGTGATCCTGGAGTTCTGGGATCGAACCCCACGTCGGGCTCTTCTGCTGGGAGCCTGCTTCTTCCTCTCTCACTCCCCCTGCTTGTGTTCCCTCTCTCGCCGGCTGTCTCTCTCTGTCAAATGAATAAATAAAATCTTTAAAAAACAAAAACAAAAACTGGGTTTGGGGTTTCACCTTTGCTGACCTGATTTAGAGGGAGAGGCTTTGGTCTGTTCTACATTCCCACCTCGCCACCCTCCCCCCCTTACCGCGCATACATCTCCCCCTTCCCTCTTCCCAGGGCGCCAGCAGTGAAACCCTAGATTCTCTCTTGGAACAACTGCGGGTGGGAAGCGTGGGGTTTCGCTCTCCTGGGCAGGAACCCAACATGCCACTCTGTATCCTTCAGCTGCTGAAAATACGGGCTTAACATATCACACACAATGAATTTGCGACCCTTCCCAGGAAGGCATATGTTTTGGGGAAAGTCTTCTGCCACAAAGAAAATAAATGGATTGCTAGGGGAGACCTTACAGTTCCGTGTCCCACACAGATCAGACCCCAAGGCCATAGAGACTCTGCATTGTGAACTGTCTAGGACAGACCCGTGATAGACTAATGCTTCCCCCACGAAGATGTCCGTGTCCTAATCCCTGTGACTTTACTTATGTAGCAAAAGAGACTTTGCAGCTGGGATTAAGATCTCGGAGTGGGAAGATGATCCTGGATTATTGGGGTAGGCCCCATGTCATCACAAGGGTCCTTCTAAAAGGGAGGCAGGAGGGTCAGACTCCGTAGCAGGAGACGTAATGACAGATGTCAGAGGTTATAGTGATGCAAGGAGGGGCCAGAAGCCAGGGAATGCGGGTGGCTTCAGAAAGCTGAGAGCAAGGAAATGGACCCCCCCCCACCCCCGCCGGAACCTCCAGAAGGAATAGGCTCTGCCAACACCTTGATTCCAGCCCCATAAGATCATTTCCACCTTCTGACCTCCAGAACTAGGAAAGAATAAATTTGTGTTGTTTTAAACCACTCAGTTTGTTACAGCAGCAATAGGAAATGAATACAGCTGCTTTATTGTCCCCTCGAGCACTCTTGGCAGGCTGTTCACCCCTTTTTTGTATGAGCAGTGTGGCTATGATGCATGGAAGCCTAGAGCATAGATAAGAGGGTTGTGGGCTACAAAAGCCTGGCAATTTGGGCTTACAGGAGTAACCAGCTCTGGGCTCCTGGGTGGCTCAGTCAGTTGAGCATCCGACTCTTGATTTCGGCTCAGGTCATGATCTCAGGGTTGAGATTGAGCCTTGTGACTGGCTCCGTGCTCAGCCGGGAGTCTGCTTGGGATTCTCTCTTTCCTCCCTCTGCCCCCTTCTCCACACGCTCTCTCCCTCCCTCTCTCTCTCTCTCTCTCTCTCAAATAAACAAATAAAATCTTTTTTTTTTAAGAGATTTTATTTGTTTATTTGAGAGAGCACGAGGGGGGGAGGGTCAGAGGGAGACGCAGATGTGGGTCTCGATCCTGGGACTCCAGGATCATGACCTGAGCCGAAGGCAGTCACTTAACCAACTGAGCCACCCACGTGCCCAATAAATAAAATCTTTAAAAAAAAGAAAAGAGTAACCAATTCATCCTGGTTTGCCCAAGGCTTTCCCAGTTTTCTCACTGAAATTCTCACTGAAAGCTCCATGTCCCAGGAACTACCTTAGGCTTCGGCAAACTAGGACAGTTGGTCTCCCCAAAATCCTAGGTGCACCGCTGATTTAATGGTGTGACTTTGAGCAAGTAACTTAACTTTCTCTGGGTCTTAGTTTCCTCATCTGCAAAATAGGGTTAATAAGTTGAACAGTGCCTAGCCCATAGTAGATGCTCAATAAATGTTAGCTTTTATTATTACCTGAGACCAAGGGCAGGACAGAAATTCCTGGAGTTCCTTCATCAGGAAGGTAGTAACATTCTTGAAAATCTCAGGCCATGGCTTGAATCTCCCTGTACATTTGTCTTTCTTTACTTTCTGATCACCAGGGCGCCCCTCCCTTCTCTCTGAGCCCATGAAGACTTGCTTCGTGGGGGGCAATGTGACGCTCACCTGCCAAGTGTCTGGGGCCTACCCCCCTGCCAAGATCCTGTGGCTGAGGAACCTCACCCAGCCTGAGGTGGTCATCCGGCCCAATGGCCGCTATCTCATCACGCAGAACAGCCAGAGCTCCACTCTCACCATCCGCAACTGCTCCCAGGCCCTGGATGAGGGCTACTACGTCTGTCGGGCTGAGAACCCTGTGGGGGTGCGGGAAGTGGACATCTGGCTGAGTGTGAAAGGTGAGTGAGGGACGGGGCCCCAAAGGGGGTTGGTTGAGAGCTTCCGAGGACCAGGCAGCAGCATGGGGACAATTTGGTTCTTCCCTATATGCGGGTCACTGCCATCTGGGAGAAGGCGTATCTGCTTGACTGTGACTTGAGAAGGTGGAAAAATTATTATCCAGCCCTAAATCTCTGACATTGCACAGCGGTAAAAAAAAAAATTTATGTTGGGGCGCCTCGCTGGCTCCGTCGGAAGAGAATGCAACTCTGGATCCCAGGGTGGCGTGTCAGAACCCCACATCAGGTATAGAGATTACTAAAAAAATAATAAAACTCAAAAAAATAATAACTTACTACTTCCCAAAGAATATATATGTTATAAATATAAAAAAATATATTTTAAGAATATAAAAAATGCAAGTTGTGATGTACAATAACAAAATGAACACCTGAGAACGTACCATCCCGCTTAGGATACAGAGCGGTGCCTACAATGCTGAAGTTATTTGTAGGTAGTGTGGCTAGATTTAGAAAATGACAGCGAAGCTAAAAACAACAGGATGCCCACCTGAATTTGCATTTCAGAAAAACAAAGCATTCTTTTAGTGTAAGTATATCCCATATTTTCCATGGGACATACTTATTCTAAAACAGGACTCACTGTTTATCTGAAATCCAAATTAAGTGAGCATGCTGTATTTTTTTCGGGCAACCCTACCGCTAGACCCCTTTCCAGTCTCATCCTGGTCCTCCTGAAAAAGGTAAGCACTATCCTGAATTATTCAAGAAAGATTTTGTTACATAGTGAAATGCTTGGCTGTTCCCACTCCACATTTTGTTCCTAGGGTTTATTCATGCCAATGTGTGTAATTATACTTTGTACCTCTTCACTCCTGTAGGATTTTCTACTGTGTCATGGTTCCACAACTAAGTTACTAATTTTCCTGCTGATGGACCTTTGGATTGTTTCTGATTTTGTTGTTGGTGGTGATGAACAAAAGTGTTGCCATGAAAAATCTTTTACCCAGCTCCTTCTGTACACATACATAGCAGGTCCCCAGGCAAATATTTCTCTAGGATATGTGTAGAAGGAATAGAAAGGAAGGGTATGCACATTTGTATCTTTCTGGGATAATAGTAAATTTTTTTCCAAAGTGGTCATACCAATTTTCTATTCACAACAGCAGTACTGAAGTTGTTCCACATTTTCGCTTTTAGGCTTTGTGATTTTTGCCCATCGAGTACGTGTAAAATGGAATCTTACTGCTGTTCTAATTGGCCCTTCTGTGGTTACTAAGAAGATCAAGCATTATTTCCTATGTTTATTTGCCATTCGTGTTTCTCCTTTTGACATTTTCCCCTTTCTTGTAGATATGTAGGAGTTCTTTAGAAATTCTGCATACTAATTCCTTGTTAGTTTTACATGTTACAAATATCTCTTTTTAGTTTAGTTGTTTTTTTTTTTTTTTTTTTTTTGCTTTCTTTCTGGTATTCTTTGATTAGCAGGCATTCTTACTTTCATGTAGTTAATTTCATGAATCTTATATCATTAGCAATTTTTACATCTCAAAAAATCTTATCTCCCCCATGGCCACAAAGATACTATCCTATACTTTCTTCTAAAAAGTTTTAACGTTTTGCCTTTCACAGTTACATCTTTAATCTAGAATGAATTTTCGTGAATGGTGTGAGGTGTGGGGATCAAGTTTCTCCCTTGCCCAAATTTGGATAGGCATTGGTTCCAGCACCATTCTTGAATAATTCCTCTTTTACTCACTAATCTGTCGTATATCAAATTTTCTTTTATGTGTGGTCTGTTCTTGGATTCTCTATTGTGTTCCATTTATCACTGTTTATCATAGCACCAAGAGCTCACCCTCTTCGTTTCTGTGGCCTTATAAACAGTCTTGATGTCTGGAGATTTTAACTTTCCAGTCTTCCTTTGCGTCACATGCTTCATGTGCTTTCCACAAACTGTCTGAGGTAGGGAAATGAAATATTTATCTTGCTTTATGGAGAGGTCATGTGCCTTGCCGAAGATCATGGAACCAAAACAAGACTAAGACCCAGGCAGAGGAAGGGAGCTGTTGCTCTTTGACCAGCACGTGTATCAGATGGAGGAATCAATAGCGTAATTTGTCTTTGCAGAACCTTTAAATATCGGGGGAATTGTGGGAACCATCGTGAGCCTCCTGCTGCTGGGACTGGCCATTATCTCAGGGCTTATGTTGTATTACAGCCCTGTGTTCTGCTGGAAAGGTAAGGATTTCCTGGGTTCCTTTGTTTACCTTTGGGGCTTCTTGAAAAGGTGTGGGTGGGGGAAGGAGGCCCCTGTTGTGCTCCTACCTGAGGTCCCATTCTATAGGCTTCTTGACTGGGTCCGAATGTGCAATAATGAATCACTTAAGTGCCATTCCTGAACACCCTGTCACCTGTCACGTTGGGTCAGTCTTCTCATTTCTCTGTTCTTTTGTAAATGTTAGATTAAAAACTTTTGTGAGGCTGAAGTGGATGTTATTGGATATTAATTTTTTTTCCTTTCTCCCTTCAGTAGGAAACACTTTCAGGTGAGTGTTCCTAGAATCAAGTCGAAAACCCATTTCCATGGTCTGTCTTCCCTGCTGTTTTTGTTTTCTTTTGTTACAAGCAATAGTAGTGGCCACAGTGGAGGACCCACCATGTGCCAGACACTGGGAGAGGGGCTTCGTTAGGCATTATTAGAAACTCTTTCATAAACTCTTCAGGTTGGTGGTGGCCCCTCCATTTTCCAGATAAGGAGATGAACGCTCAGGGAAGTGAAGTAATTTCTGCAAAGCTCATCCAGGAAATGAATGGTGGCGTCTGTGTTCAGATCCAGGTCTGACTGATTCCAAAGTCTATACTGGTTTTATAATGCCAGACCTCATCAGGGTGGGGCACATCGCTGGGCTCTCATGGAAGCATAAAGATGGTGTGTGTGCAGTGAGCCCAGCCACTTGTGCATTTATTTTATTTAATTTTCTAAGAAGAGCTAAAAGGAAGAATAAGTCATAGTCTTATAGCATGTTTTGGAAGACTAGTCTGAGCATGCCCAGAAGCCCCTCCCAAAAGGAAATCTCAGGGGCGCCTGGGAGGCTCAGTCAGTTAAGTGGTTAAGTGTGATCTGACTCTTGATTTTTGGCTCAGGTCATGATCTCAGGGTCATGAGGTCCAGCCCCAAGTCAGGCTCTGCGCTCTCAGCGTGGAGTCTGCTTGTCCCTCTCCCTCACCTCCTCCCTGTGCTCACTCACTCTCTATCTCTAAAATAAATTAATAAAATCTTTAAAAAAATACTTAAAAAAGAAAACTAAGGAAACCTCAGTAGGGGCAAGGTAACTAAATGGAACTTGTGTATTTCATTTCCTAAGTAGACTTTGGGTTGCAGCAAAGAACTCTTCTCTTTGTCCCTCTCAACCAGTTTATGAAGGGATATTACTGTTCTGGGATGATCTTTCATGGGAGAATGTTACCTTTACTGCTCCGTGTTTGAAGGCCATCTTCCCAGTGAGTGTTTCATTCCCCAGGCTTAGTTCTCACAGAAGGAGGCGGCAAGCATAGTGGAAAAATGGCTTTGGAACTAGCAGACCTGGGTTCAGATCGAACCTCTGCCATTCCTGAGCCAGGTGCTCCTCGAAAATCCCTGACCCTCTCTGAGCCTCTGTTTCCTCATGGGTTTTCCAGAAGGAGACTCCGAAGATTATATGAAAATGTAATGTTCCTAGCACTGTGACTGGCCCATGGCATGTGTAAGAAGTGTACAGGCTGGCTGGGTAGGCAGAACCAGCAATGAACTGGAGAGTTAAATGCTAAACTGCTGGGCATGGACTCCAAGTGCAGTCACGGTTCAGGGCTTGTGGGGAGGAAGAGGCCTGTACCTGGGCCTTGAATAACGAGTAGGAGGTGAAATTTCAGTAAGAAGAGCAGAAATAAAGGGCATTTCAGGAAAGGAACGTAGCATTCGTGTACGTGATACGAGGGGAGCTTAAGTGGTAGGTTCCTGGGACAAAGAGTCACCTACCCCAGAGATCGGGGGAAGTAATAAAACCCACCCAGGGAAGTTTGTGAGTGTCCATGGGAATCTGTGGCAGCATCTCCTTGAGAGATTACCATCACACGGTCCTCTGTTTACCAAGGTGAATGCACAAAGAATTTTCCGTGTTACAAAGGAGGTTGTCATAAATCTAGTGTTTTCTATTCAGCGAGGGCTGATGTTAGGAAAAAAAATGGGGTATCTTCTTGAGTATTTCTCCCCCTTTGGAAATTAGGGGACAAGACATGGGTGATGTCATGGTTTTGGTGGATTCAGAAGAGGAAGAGGAGGTAGAGGAGGAAGATGCTGAAGAGGAAGAAGAAGAGGAAGAAGCAAACGAGAGGGAGGAGTCACCAGAAGAAATCTGTAAGCATGGCCGCATTCACAGAGTGACTGCCCTGGTGAATGGGAATGTCGACTGGATGGGCAATGGACTCCAAGCTCTGCAAGGTGAGCTCTTGTTCCTTCAAAGGGCTCTGCTAGGCTGCAGTGGGATTCCCAGTAGGAATGTCGAAGAGGTGAGTCTCGTTTTTTTAAAGGGTGGGGAAGGTAGTTAAAGTTTAATCTAGGATCTACTCTCAACTCCCGACACCACAATTAAACCGACAGACGTTTACCAAGGACCTACTCTGGGAAAGGCACGATAGTAGCATTGTTGGGGGAATTAAAAAAAAGACCGATCGTGACTGTAGGCAGGGAGCTTTACAAGACCAGTCAGATTGTACCGAGGAAAACTCAGAGAAGCTTAAAACAGAAGATTTAACCATCACTGTTGAAAGAGCAGTAGAGGAGCTGTCCCAAGGAGGAATTTGATTATTGCCAGATGAAGGATAGACTTAAAAATCACCTTAGAGAGAGGTGAGTGCCTTGAGGGATGCATCGGTTGGGAGACGCTTCAGGGCAGAGGAGGATCTGAGGCAAGTCTTTCAGGACAGTTGAGTTTGAAGAAGCAGAAAGGAGAGAGTATTCCAGGTGAGGGGAATGGCACGAACCAGTTGATGCAGGGTAGACCGTATCAGGCACGTCTAGAGGATCTTGAGTGAAAAGAACAGGAGAAAAGGGGAACACACACCCTGCCCCACTCGCTTCCCCGTGAATTCTAGTTCTGAGGCTCACCAGGAGAGGACTAGAAAGTGCAGTGATTGCAAATGGATGGTGGAGATGGAGTGACCTCTTGTTGAGCTCACTCAGACTTGGATCTGCTTTTGCCTCCTGTCCAGACGACAGCAGTGAGGAGCAGAGTGACATCCTTCAAGAAGAAGACAGGCCAGTTTGAAGAAAGAGAACTGTCCTCCATTATCCTGTCTTAAAGCTTGAAAAGCTACGTTGAAGATGAGCTTTTCATTCTGCTTTGACTTGACTTGCACCCCTGCCTGAGGGCTGAAAATGGTTTGGGACGCTCAGCAAAAAAGAAAAACACACAGATTTCCTTCCATTTTTTTTTTTCCCCTAAATTGGTTTGATTTGCTGTTAAGTTTTCTCATTGATGTTAAAATGTGTTGGGAATGGGCAGCACATGGGGAGAAAAGGTGCCTTTGGCATCTGAGGTGCCCCCTTCACTGTGACTTCCGGCTTTATCCATGTTGACTGATGCTGATTTGGAGGGGACGGGAGTGGGGGCGGCACCTGGCCTCCGTGCTCTGTTAGAGGTCCGTGACCAGCTTGCCCCAACACATAAGGGAATAGTGTGGGGTGATAGGGACACATCCTTTATCGCTGCCCAGCTAAGCTGGAAAACCAGGCTGAAGTCACCTCCCTGGAAAAGCTGAGGATGTGTCCGCTATTGATGCAAGTCAGTTGGAGGCAGTTTGGCTCCCATATTGGAGTTGCAAACATGTAGGCTTGAATGTGGGCCCTGCTCCTTACTGGTTTCCCGGGCTTGGGCATGTTGCTTTCCCTCTCCCGGGCCTCAGTTTCCTCATCTGTAAAATAGGTGAAATCCTACGTGCCTTACAGGGTGTGATGGGGACGAGATGAGGTACTTGTCGATGTGAAGGTGCCCAGCAGGTGTTCAGCAGATGTTCCTCTCCTCTCCTCTGCCCTCCCTAGCAGAAGAAACTATGTCCACTGTAAGTTACAAACTGCTGCCTGGGCCTCTCCTTCTTCGTAGAATGGTTTCAGAGGAGAGCATTATCAGAGCTCTTCTGACGGTATCTGCTTCCCTGGAGGTGTAATTCTTTTCAAAAGAGGTAGGGGTCCCTAAGAGGAAGTGCCTTTCATTAGAACCTCTCATTTTGTAGAGCTTCATATGTATACAAAAGCCTCTTAGGTGATACCTAGTAGCTTGCAGATTTTCCCATTCTCCCCTTTCTCCTGTGGCTTTGAAAGAAGACAGGAGAAATATTTTACAATGCAGTATCTGGTAATAAGTACCCCTTGGGCAGACTAGTTCATCTGGCCTCAGTTTCTCGATCTTAGAAATGGGGATGGGAAAACGTGTTTCCTTCCTACTTTCTAAGGAGACTATGAGGATGCATTGATCAGTAATGCAAAGTTTTGAATGAAGTAACATCTGATGAGTTTAAGCTGCTGTTTCCAGATCCCTGTACAGTCAGAGACTGTTCGTCTCTGATTTCGTCCAAATCTCTTACATGTCAGAGACCTAATAAGGGTGCAAAAGACGTGTGTTAACATGAAAATCTGACTTGAGTTTGCACTCTTTAATGTTCATATCCCACTTAATGGGCAAGAGCTAGGGCTTAAGGGAGAGTTTCCTTCCTCCAAATAACAGGGTCTGGGACTCCAGTAAGATGAGAAGCTGGTTATCTGCAGCATTTCCCTGCAGGTGTGATGGGGAGGGGTCTGTTTTCTTGGACAAAAAGACTAAACTGAGCAAATCACTAGGAGTGAACCCCGTCCCCAGCTCAGAGCCCTGTGGATTGCAGGAGCTGGCTGCAGTTTCCACCCCTCAGGAATAGGTGAAAACTGCGGTTCTAATATGCTGGGGCTGCTGCTGCCCCGGACTTCTGTACTTAGCCACTCTGGCCAGTCCAAGTGAGTGTTCCAGAACAGGAGACTTGAGTTGCTTCTAAAGTCACTGAACTCTGAGTCCGTCTCCCTTTAGAATCTTCCATGATTAAATTCCTGACTTTGAGAGTTCACTCTGCAGAGGCAACCGTATTTTTTAAAAAAGAAAAGAAACGGGGGGAAAAAACCCCTAGCTAGGAACACAGAGAATGATTTGCAAGATCACTGAGATGCTTTCAGGAACTTCTCTTGCACACACACCTGATGATGGGATATCTTTGGGGCAGGGTTTTTCCACTAGCAATTGGGGGCTTTAAGGTCTTGTTGCCAAACACTATACACCCTAGATGAGCTGAGCCACGACTTCTGTCACTCATACTTGAGCCCTGTGTGCACATTGATACAGCTGGGTCAGTTAAGAGCGCAGGTACTGGCAGTCTTTGAGTTTTAAGGATTGTTAACGAATTAGGGCTTTCTTTTATTTTAAGATGACTCATCCCTCAAACTACAAGCATGATGACAGTGGGTTACAAACTCCGTGTGGCAAAGTCCAAGTCGTTACATTGTGCTGTTACACAATCTTATCAGAAGGTATTCTGAACTCCACAATCTACTTATCAGAACCAGGAAGATAAATACTTAACCGCTATCACAACTGACATTTCGGAAGGGTATACTGGGAAAGAGCTCGGGCAATCCTGTGGCTTTGGTATTAGTTCTAATTCTCACAAGCACATATAGACCCTATAACTGCAGACAACCCGCGATGGAAGAAGCACTGAAACCTGGAAGATCACCCTTGCCAGGTAAAACTGATTGTGATGCAGTAAGTGCCAACTGGTAATTCTCACTGTGGGGCTGACCAGGAACTGCTGCAAAGAAAAATTAGCAGACCCCTCTGCGTTATTTACATTTTAATATTTGGTGTGGGGTGGGGTGGGGAGGGGGGGTAAGAGAAATTTATTGAGGTTATAATATGGATTTAAAAAAAATTATGGAATAAAGTTATTTTTAAATAAATGATGATCTTGATTTAGACTTCATTAGTAAACTGAAAGATTTGGAGAAATGGGTTTGCCTCCCCCAGTTTTTTTTACTTTGTTTTTTCCCTTTGTTAATAATGATAGCATTCTCATTGCCATTTTATTCTTTGTGGATACTCTCTTGCACTTCCTGAGACACCACCCGCACCTTTCCTGATCTGAGAAATTTGTTCTTCCATTTTTTTCCCTCCCTGCATATGCCTCTTTGGTCAGACTGTGTGCTTTCTAACATTAAAGGGCTAGGGTGGCAGTCTTCAGGCAGAACATAGATTTGCTGGACTGTCTGAAAAGATGAATTCTTTCAGCTGTCCTGTAGTTGTGGGTGGCCTTGGGAATTCTTTACTGGACTCAGCTAATTGTAACCCCCATAATGTCTCACGGTACCTCCCACTTTGCTGTTCTAGGCCCAGGCTAGATAGCAGTTCTTAGAGGAAGCTTCAAGTCAGTCTCCTTTTTAGGTCATTCCTCCTCCCACCCCTTTCTTTATGGCCCTCCAGGCTCGCTCCAGGCTCCCTCCTCGCTGCCCCAGCTTTGCTCCCCAGCTCTTTATCACAGCGGTTCCACCTTAACTTACTTCCTTTCTAACCAAACCCTTGCTTCCTACCTTAACCTCAGTGTCCCATGTTCCTTTCCACCCAGCCCCTCCCTTTGAATGTGTGTGGGTTTAATCCAAGCTGGTGTCTGAGCCCCCACGATACCCCTGCTTGTTTCACTTCTCTCCCTGGTGTCCCCAACATCTCTTTCCGTGGCCTTCAGTCCTCCTAGGTCACACCCATGTTTACCCAGCTTGTCCATATTTGGACCCCCACTCTTCTTGGATTCCCCCCTTTTTTTGTCTGGCCCGCTGCCCCTTTCTCACCGCCCATTTTAACCTTGACATGCTCGTTTTCACCCTCCATTTTCCGCCGGGCTTGTCTTTTTCTGGTTCCCATTTTTAAAAATCGGCGGCTTGCCCCTTCTCTGGTCCTCCGCTTTCATTCCTAGCCCCCAAGCTGGGCTTCTCCACCAGGGCTCCCATTTAACCTCTGAGCTCCCGGCCTCAGTGCCCCCCATTTTATTCTCCAGACTCGTTCCTTTCCCCCCGCCTTCTCACTGGCTCCAGGGTTCCCGGACCCATTCCTCCCAATTCTCTCCTCGGCCCCCGCTTTTTGTCCCCACAGTTCCCCTGATGCCTGGTGTGTCCAGGTCCTCGTTCTTGAGCGACAGTCTCCGTCCTATTCGCTCCGCTCTTCACCTGGTTCCCACCCACCTCCGGCTTTCTCTCCACCTCATCTTCCCCAGTTCTCTCCTCGCCCTCCGCACCCCTCCCTCGGACTCCCTCAGCCCCGCTCCCCGCCACACCCCCTTTTTTGCCTACACCTCCCGCATCCACCCCCATCCCCCGCTGTCACCAGCCGCGTTCCATCCGCTCCCGGTTTCCCCCTCCACCCAGTTTCTCCCCCCCGCTCCGTTTTCACCCTCCCCCCGCTTCTTTTCATCCCCGCAGCCCCCCGTTTTTAGCCTGCCCTGCTCACCTGCCCCCCCCTGCTTTCCTTCAGCCCCGCCCCTCAGATTGTATCTCGTCCTCGTTCACCTGCCCGCCTCCCCATTTTCCCCTCGTCCCCGCCCCCCGGTTTTGTCCTGTCCGCCCGACCCCCGCGTTCCCCTCAGCCGTATACGGTACTTCCCCCGCCCGGTTTTATCCTGCCTCCCCCCCTTTTCCCCTCGGCCCCCGGGTTTTATTCTGCACCCCCCCTCCGCCGTTTTCCCCTCGGCCCCGCCCCCTTAGCCCCCGCGGCCCGCCCCCCGCGCGTCCCCCCCCCCCGCGCGTCCCCGCCCGCGCCCGCCGCCATGTGACGGGAAGCAGCTGATGGCCTCTCCGGGCGGCGGCGGCCGCGGCGGGCGAGGCGGCGGGGCTGGGGCCGGGGCCGGGGCGGGTGCGCGCGGCGTGGGGGCGGCATGAGGGCCGGCGGCCCGGGGGGCTGAGGCGCCCGCCGCCTGCCGCGGGGCCGCGCGCGTCCTCCATGGAGGCCGGAGGTGAGCGGGGGCCGGGGCGCGCGGGTTCCCGCCGGGCGGGGCCGGGCCCGTTCCCCCGGGGGGCGGGCAGGGGCGCGGGCTCGGCCGTGGGAGGGGCGCGGCGGGGGCGCGGGGCCTGGGCCGTCCGCCCGGGCCGGCGGCGGGGGGCGCGCCCGGCGCCCAGCTTTGTTTCACTTTCGCTGTCAGCGGCCGCCACCACGTCTCCCGCCCGCCGCCGACAGGACCGGGGGAGCACGGGCCACTGCATGCCCGGACAGCGGGGCCCGACGCCTACGCCTGAGGGGGCGGGGACGCGGGGGTGCGCCAGGCCCTCAAGGGGTGATAGCTCAGGGGGCGGGTGCCCAGGTGCCAGGTGACGCACTTGCAGGTCTGGGTGGGCCTCAGGTTTGCCCCTTACAAGCGGTGTGATGGCGCATGGACCACTTAACCCAAGTCTGTTTTATATCTGCAAAATGGGATAATAATAGTACGTGCCCCAGTGGGTGGTTGGGAGCTTCCCAAACTTGCCTGTTCCTGAGAATGGGGTCTGGGTCCCTGTTAAAAAAAAAATCTCTTGCGAGCCTCTCCCAGCGGAGACTCCTTCGCAGAGGTGCGGTGGAGCTGGGGATGCTGATCCGTGCTGGCATGTTTCATAGGGCAAGTTCAGGGTACATTGATGGGTGAGGTTCATGCCTCTATCCTTGTTAACAGCTGTCATCAGAAAACAGTGTGGAAGTCTGAGAATATCGGATATACTTGGAGAGTCAGCCCAAATGAACATGTAATCTCAGTGTGCTTGTTATGCGTGCTTATTAGGCAAAGGCAAAACCTCCAGACTCTCCCTCAGACTGTCTTCTCCTTTCCAGCCACCTTGCCTCTAAACCCTACCTATACAGAAATTTGGGGTGGGCTTGGGATTTATTCTGGGAGTTCCAACTCTTGAATATACCTCCGTGCTTAAAGGCAGTTTCTTTAGGGAAAATTCTAAAAAGGGGTCAAGGCCTAGGGTTCAGAATTGTTCCAGAACCTCTTGGTACTCTTCCAGTGAAGTGCAAGCTTGGTCTTGCTCTGGAGGATTCGGATTGTTGATGTTTGCCTTTCCCTGGCTAGTTTGATGGAGTTGGGGATTGTGGGTGGGTAGGTTCAGATCAGGGTATTCCCTGGGGTGGTGTAACTTTTTAATTTGGGAAATGACATTTCTTTGTTTGCCATAGTCAGGCATTCAGTAAAAGGTGTAGAGGCAGCTCTCTCTGCCTTCCCATCTAGATAAGGGCTTTCTTTTCAGTGAGTGCGTTACCACTTTTTAAATGGCCCCTACTGTTTGTCTGAATCTTATGTGAATCTTTTTATAGCTTCCGCTGTTGTTTCCATTGACTCCTTATAGTTAAAACTGAAAGCGATCTATACCTAGCCTCCCTTTTTAGCTGGAATCTGTTTCCAGTTCTGAGTTTTTCCTAATGATTGACGACTGTGTTTTGGGGTGTGGGCAGAGCTGTCGAGAGCTGCCAAGTTGCTGTAAAAAAAAAAAAAAAGGAAAAAAAAGGCCAGAGACTTTTACGTTCTTTTGAAACTGAATAAAGCCCATTGTAATGGGATTACAATGGACAACAGTAGATATCTTCAGAGCAGTGGTTAGAATTCATTTATTCTTTCGACAAATATTTATTGAATATCTACTGTGTGCCAGGCAGCCTCTAGGCCACCACTGGCCAATAGAAATATAATGCAACAGCTGTAACTTAAAATATTCTAGTGGCTGCATTAAAAGAAGCGAAACAGGTGAAACCAATTTTAAAATTTTATCTGTCAATCCAGCATGTCTAAACTATTATCATTTCAACCTGTAATCACAATTATTGATATATTTTAGATCTTTTTTGTACTGAATTCAAAATATGGTGTGTGTTACATACTTAACATGCCATCTCAATTCGGACTTGGCATATTGCAAATGGTCAGTGGTCAAGTGTGGCTAGTGGGTGGTGTATTGGACAGTGCAGGTCAGTTGAAGCGGGTAGAGAGGCAGGTTTGGGGTGTGGGTAGGGAAGAGCTACACAGTAAATGTATAAAAGCAAGTAAGCAATCAAGACAAGACAAGTGAATAAAGAACATTGAACGGAGGGAAAGGAAAGTGACCCAGCCACTACAGACAGGGAGTCCAGGAAGGTCTCTGAGAAGGTGACATCGACACTGAGCCCTGAATGGTAAGATGGCGCAGTCAGACAAGGATCTGAGGCCTGCCAGGCAGTTTTCTGGGCTGATGGAAAGGCCAATGTCAAGGTGGTGAGGCGGGACAAATCACCAGACTCCCTGCTGGCTAGAGTCATTGTTTCCATCTCTGTGTTCAGGTAATTTTCCTTGCACAGAAGAAGCCGATAATAAATATCTTTCCATTTGGCCTGGTCATCCAAATACATCCTAATGTTTAAGTAGAAAACCCTGATCCGTGGGCCTTTTCGCCATGAAGGACCACAGCAGGTACAATCCCAGATGAAAGCTGGATCCTCTCAGCTCTGGTTTTTGGGTTTTTTTTTTTTTCTTTTTTTCTTTTTTTTTTTTAAGTTCTGCACTTATTATGGCTTCTTCCCCCTAGCAGCCAAGCTTAGTATGGGCCCAGACTCTGCTTTAGAATTTCCTTAGTTCTAGAAATGAAGAGACAGGAGTCACTGAGTTTTTTCTTCTTTTAGCTCTTGGATTCCTGAGCCTGAAATAGCAGGAGATTAAATCTCCAAATCACAGAAATAGAGTGTGAAATCTGGGTATGGCTCATGTTTAAGAAGCATTTCATGTGAAATGTTTGGCATAGGCAACATAATAGTTTAAGGGGCTTCATTTTGTTTATATTTAAAGAGGTGTACCATGTATATTTATTCAACAAATACTTAGTGACTGCCTGCTCTCTGCCAGGAACTCTGCTAGGCACTGAGAATAAACATACAAGGTCCCCTGCTTCCGTGGAGTTGATGTCCTGGTTGGGGGGAGACTGATAGCTAATCATAATGGTGATTGTGCTGTAAAGAACATGATGGGAGGGGTTGTGAAGGAGATTGTCATGGGGTCAGAGAAGGGCTATCCAAGGAGTTGTTATTTGAGCCAAGACTGAATGAAGAGAAGCTGCCAGTCATGGAAGGGCATTCCAGGTGAAGAGACTAGCTGGTGCAAAGGCCCTGAGGTCAGAACTAATTGAGTACAATCAAGGGGGTGAGTGAAGGCTAGAGCCAGGGGCAGGGAAGGGAGAGTTATAAGCCCAGGTGGGAGATGAAGGCCAGGGGCCAGGTTATGTAGGACATCAGGGGCATGGTAAGAAGCTTGAATTTTATTCTAAAAGTGGTTGAAACTGCTCACTCTAGGAGGTGAGGAGAATGGATGGGGGGCAGAGTGGAAGCTAGGAGAGCAGTTGCAAGGCTGCTTAGTGAGAGACGATGTTGATGAGATGGTTTGCATAGATTAGAATAGTAGCCATGGAGATGGAGAGAAGTTAGGTTTGCCAAGCCTTTTGGAAACAGCCTTGATAGAACTTGTTAATGGATCTGGTCTGGGAAGTAAAAGAGAGAAAACAAGGAGGATCCCTTTTTATATTGTGCAGAGTCTCCATGGTGTCAAAAGGATAGATAATGTGCCTGTTGTGGAGGAAGTGAGCCAAGTGTGAATGTTACCAGCGTGGAATAAAGACTTTTTCATCCGGTAGATAAAAATGTACCTGCAGGTCAGTCGATGTCATTTAATATTTGACTACATCCAAGTTTCTCAGCCTTGGCACTATCGACATTTTGAGCAAGATAATCCTTCATTGTGGGGGGCTGTCCTGTGCACAGTAGGATGCAGTATCCATGGCTTCTTTTCATTAGATACCAATAGCACCACCCCCAGTTATGACAACCGCAAATGTCTCCAGACATTGCCACCTGTCCCCAGGGGGACACAATCTGGTGAGAACCACTGGATTACCTGAAGGAGGCACTGGCAGATCAGGGCTAGGTCCCTACAGGAAAATATCTAGGAATAATGAGAATGAAGACAACACCACAGGGGTGCTGGGTAACATTGAGAGACCTGTTTTGGATTTAAAATGTAAAGTAACTTCATACTATGCAAATATTCCCATCCAAAGGAGTATGTTCATATAGACAAATAATTGTATAAATGAAAAGATCCCATGTACAAACATGTACAGGTTTCAGGAGAATTACCTGGGCCTATACAAATGCCAGTTTAGGCAGATCTAATATATTAAAACCTACTTTCTGCATAGAACCTCAGGAAATGAATATTCTCTTTGCAAAAGAAACTTACTTAACTTTAAATAGCAAAGCCCAAAGGCTTGATAGATTAAATTTCTATTTAAGGACAGATTCTTCAGCAACATGTTTATTTTATAAAACAAGGTAATACCTTCATCTTCTATAACGTATATAACCAGGAAAGATTATATATACATATATAAATACCGTATACAGATAGGCATCTCACTATATATGCATGTTTACCGTCGGTTTCATTAAACCCAAGATACCACAGTTCTTGTTTATCACTGAGAAAAAATACTGCCTATATAACCATAAAAATTAATCGTTTGTTAGACCCATCCAGATTTCCGCGAGGTCAGACAGTGAGAAGACATATAAAGGTGTGTCCTAAAATATGTGAAATAGGGCTGTTTAAATTAGTAACTATCTGGTAACAGGTATAAAAGGGTCAAGGTCTTGAAACTACCGAAGTGGAACATAGACCTCAGGAAGTGACCTCATTCAGAGTGGAAGCCAGTTTTTATATTAGTATGTATCATAATCATAATCAGTGATCAAAAATCAATTGTGAACGCCTTTAACTATGAGCTTCATCAGCCATTGAGAAAAGCTTCCGCTGGAGTAGAGACTCGAGCTTGCCTTCAGGTGGCAAAAGCAGCACCCGTCCAGCACCTGCTCTTCACAAGGCACAGTGCTCGGCCCAGAGAGAAATGAAAATGAAATCATTTTGGTGTTTGAACAGGGTGCTTAAACTCTGGTGGAGGGTGGGCCAGAAAGAAACTCGTAACCGCTGGAGAGAATGAAGCAGGCAGGGTGGGACTTGATTTCCGCTTCGCCAGAGGTAGGATCAGGATATGTGCTTGGGAGTCTCGTAAGTCCGGGTGTGAACACGAAGGAGCTGCTTGGGGCACGGCCAAGTGACTTGGCCAGGTGACTCGTGTGGCCCGAGTGTGGTGGGTGGAGAGAGGTCACAGGTGGAGAGAGGTCACGGGAAGGGGGCGGCGCCCGTGCAGTGGGGTGGGAGGCCCAGGCTTCGCTGCCCTTACTGTGTACGCAGGTGGGAGCCTTGGAATGTATGTGAGAGAAATGTGACGTGTATTTCAGCTTCAGCAGGGTTCCCTGGGGACAAGGAAGCTCAGGGGAGTCTCGTAAAAGATCTGGGCAAGATTGGGATGAAGGCTTGAACCAGAACAGAGATGGAAACCGGAGGCCAGATCCAGAGGTCTGAGCGGCAGGAAGCAGGGCAAGTGCTGAACGTTTTAGCCTCGGTGATGGGGAGGAGGCTGGTGAGCGACGGGGAGCCTTTGAGTCAGTCGTGCGTTCTTGCAGGGTTTTTTGAGGAGACCTTAAATACACTGGAAGGCCTCCTAATCTGTGCCATCTAGCCTGGTCCCAGCCTGGTCCGGCTCTCCTTTCTTCCTCTTCAGGCATTCATAGGAAAATGAGGCCTCCATTCACCCGGTTCACTCGCACAAAGGTTACTCTGAGTCATGGTTAACCAGCAGGGGCCAGTGCCAGGGTTGAGTAACTGCGCTGGAATGCGGCCTGTGGCTACTGTTACTGCTGCGGGTCATTTAAATGACAACTCCCTCCCGGAATCCAAAGTATCACCCCTCGCCTTGGGGAGACAGTGGCTTTCCTGGGTCTGAGTCAGCAAGGTGGCCTGGAGCCTGGCTCCCCACTTTCCCCGCCGGGGCAGCAAGGGTGTTTGTTTGAAGCATATGCTGTCTCCTGTCTCAGAGGAACCGCTGCTGCTGGCCGAGCTCAAGCCGGGGCGCCCCCACCAGTTTGATTGGAAGTCGAGCTGTGAGACCTGGAGCGTCGCCTTCTCCCCAGACGGTTCCTGGTTCGCTTGGTCTCAAGGACACTGCATTGTCAAGCTGATCCCCTGGCCGCTGGAGGAGCAGTTGTAAGTCCCCCCCCCCCCCCCACCTGAGCCCAGAGGAACGAGGGACCTCCCGACGGGGACCTGGAGTGCTTTCCCACCTGACTCCCTGCCCTCTGGGGTCTGCCTGCCCAAGAACAGAAGGAGAATGGCCGAAAACAGTTCAGGAATTGATCATTGGGGTTTCCAGAGCCCCGCGGTCGGTATGTGGGAAAATTAAATCTGTGGAGATTGTGTTAGCCCCGCTGTTATTTTTCAGCAGCTTTATTGAGATGTAATTTACATACCATACAACCTGTGCCTTTAAAGTGTACAGTTCAGTGGCTTTTAGTTCATTCAGGGAGTTGTGCAGCTCTCGCCATGATTAATCTCAAAACCATTGTCATTGCCACAGAAAGCAGCCCCTACATCCCTCACTTGTCATCCTCCAGTCTCACTCTGTTCTCCAGTCCTGAGCAGCCACAAATCCCCTTTCGTCTCTGTAGATTTGCTTATTCTCGACTTCTCGTATACATTGAATCGTACGCCATGGAGTCTTTTCTGGCGGGTTTCTTGCACTTAGGAGAATGTTGTCAGCCATCCCTCTTACAGCGTGTATCAGTATGTCATTTCCCATTACTGCCAAATAATATTCCATTGTACAGAGACAGTGCACCTCGCGTCGACAGGTGGTTTTCCCTTTTTGGCTATTACTGGTAATACTGCTGTGCACATTTACGTATGGGGTTTTTTTTGCATGGACATAGGCTTACAATGTTTCTCCGCTTGAGAAACAGACCGATGCCCAAGGTGGCTGCCCCATTTTGCAATGCCACCAGCCGATGTGTGAGATTTCCGTATCCCCCACACCCCCACACCCTCACCCCTCACCAACACGTGTTGTCCGTCTTTTTGATTCTAGCAGAGCCATCCCAGTAAGGTGGGCAGTGGCATCTTTTTGTTTGGGTTTGCATTTCCTGATAGCTTCTGACGTGGAGCACCTGGTGCTTCTTGGCCTGTCCTCCATCTTCTTTGGAGAAACTTCCATTCACATCCTTTGCCCATATTTAGGTTGGGTTTTTGTTTTTCCCTTGATGGACCAAATTTAGTTTCTGGTATTAACTAGTTGCTTTCTTTGGGCTGGTCAGGGCCCAGTGCGTGAGTGCTGTGAGCTCCAGGTCAGCCAGCCTGGCCGGGACAGGACTGCTCTGCGTCGGCCTGTTTGTTCAGGCAGCACCTGTTGGAAATCTTTGCCTGACACGGAGCCTAGGGGCTGGGAACCTTGAACTAAATCAAAGATGGCCTCTGTCCTTGAGGGTCTCATTTGTTTTGCTTTGGGCATTTCTTATAAATTGCACGTTAGATTTAAGTGTTTCATCAGTTCAGTCTGAAACTTGTGGCCTTGATAATAGGTCCCACGGACAAGAGCGTGCTGGGATTGCGGGGTGTGAATCTGGCAGCTTGGCAGGATGCATCAGGGACCTGGAAAATGTTCTTCCCGCTACTAGGAATCTCAGAAATGGGGTCATCTATTTCCATACACGGATTTTTCATCACGGAATTAGCTCTGTAGTAGTGAGAAACCAGAAATCACTTAGAATCTGGTGATGAGAGGATGGTAAGGGAAACAAACGATGGCATTGCTGTAGGATATTTTTTGTAGCCATCAGAGATTTTTTTTTTAAATCATGATTTTCAGTTCCTTCTGTGGTCAGTTTAATGAAAATGCCAAGGTCTTTCATTCTTTATTGATCTCCTACTCTAAACGCAAGAGACTCAACTTTATACCCAGTCCGTAAGCTTATGGTTCGAAAAAGAATTTTTTAAAAAGCGTACAGATGGAAATTCTGTTTTCCTGAAAATTACTCTTATGTTCAAACGTATACATCACTATAGGTAAGTACATCTGTCCAGTAGGAACTCAGGAAAATGGAAATTTGAGTATTAAGTCTTTTCGTGTATCTGTTGCTTAATATAATGAGAGAAATGTTACTGTTTAATGTGTTAAGTAAGAAGTTACTTGTTCGGGGGAAAAATCACACATTTTGAAGAATAATAACTTAGGACAATGCTTATAAGACTTAATGAAAAAAGGAAGCTATAAAGCCATATATGTAATATCCCAAATTTGTCTTTTAAAAATATATGTACATATGCACAAATAAAAACTCATAGTGAAATGTTTACTGTTTTTAGAGTGGTATTAGGATTATGGGTAATTTTAATTTTATTATTTGTCTCACTTCCAAATTTTTCCCACAGTTCTTTATTACTTTTATAATTGAAAATAATTGTTATTTAAAAGTCCTTTAAAAGGGGAAATCTGAAAGTCCTTAGGTTCTTGTTCGGATTGTTACACATTTAAAAAAAAATAATAGCGCTTTTGGTATTAAGCAAATAATTGGTACTAACCAAATAATTGTACTAGTTTTGGAAATAGTTTTGAGGAACTTGAATTTCAGTGAAGTTAAATTCCCCCAGTGACCGCCTTGCCCTTAGCTCTTCCTTTCCCGTGCACGTACCCGCCACCTCCCATGTACCTCATCCCTTCATGACTGGCAAATTCAGAAGTCCAGGGGATCTGTTGAGTAGTGGGCCTGGCTACCCAAGACTTGAGTTCTAGTTCCAATTCGGCCCCTGATTTTGTGAGCCTAGGAAAGTTAACTCTACCCTCAAATGGAGGGTTTAGTATCTCTTTCTAGAGAAATTCAGTTTATGATGTTAAAATGAATTAATATGCAGATGTGCCTTAATTCCTTTGGAATAAAATAGCTACAGATTATTCCTTAATTCAAATGCAGAAATTAGGATTTTATAAAAAATGTAAAACAAATGTAGCTTCGGTGGCACCAAGCCGTCCTGCAGAGCTTTCCCTGTGGCTCCGCCTTTCCCGCGCTGCCTCCCTGTTTGGCCGACTCAGGCCCCTGCGCCAGGACCAGGCAGGTTCTGGAGGTGCGGGACTGAAAAGGATCAGTCGAAAAGACAGTCATTATCACATTCAGATGTTTGTCAGGACAAGTTTTCAAACACCATTAGGCCATTGAGACCTGGGGTCAGCACATGTTTCTTTGAAGGCTCAGGTGGTAAATACTTTTGGCTTTGGGGGCTGTCCGGTCTCTGTCCAGACTCCTCCTCTCTGCTGTTAACGGTGTGAAAGCAGCCATGGATGGTATGTGAACAAACAAATGTGGTGTTCCAATAAAACTTTATGTATAAAAATATTGCTGGTCTGGGCATAGCTTGCCAAGCTCTGATTTGGACTAATAGAGTTTTAGAGCTGATGGAGCCTATGTTTGCCTTAGCTCCTCCCTTCTAATTTTATAGGTGAGCTTGGTTAAAATTCTTTAATATATTTCAACTACACACTTGGCAAAAATGTGATTTACTTCTAACTTTGGGGAAAGAGGTCCAGTTACATACAGGTTGAGTATAGGATTTTTCACGGAACTGGGTTCCAGCTTCATCACCTTCATTTCCCCTAGTTTGATACACCCCAGAGTGTGGTCAGGGTCACACAGAAAAGTAGGACTTAATACTTGCCCTGATAAAGTGTACTGTAGACAGGAAACTTTGAGTTCGGGGGCTGAACCCCAGGGCTGTCCCAACTGCTCAAGCCTGTGAGATGTGGTCTGCTGGGGGAGGGTGGACAGGGCCTAGATCTTAGGGAGTGAGTCTCACGGAGCTTATCTGGGCCTGTGTTTCACCGTAAGTAGAACGTAAAAGCAGTTGAAGCTGGGGGATCTTTGAGGTCAGTGCAGCTCTGCACATTTCTGTGGGCTTTCTGTCCTGGGTCACCCCACTGGTTGGTTCCTGAGCTGGATGGATGTACCCAGAGAAGTAAGTGAGAGAGCCTCACTAATGGGTTGGAGCATCATGAGTGAAGGTGGAAATCAGTTCGTACCAAGCAAACTGTGTGGGCCAGAAACGCATTCATTTCCCTGCTCCTTGGGCCTTTCAAAGCTAGGGGCTCATCAGGCAGGGGAGCGGCAGATGCGTATTCAAGTTCTAAGATCTGTCCTAGTTCCAGACCTACAGCATGCTTTCTTCCTCATGGGAAAAACTGAGGGCATCTTTCCTTCCGTGCACCAAACCTGAGAGAACTTTCTGAGGAAGCGTAGGGCTCCCTGGAGCTTCTGTGATCTAGTTATCCCACAAGGCAGGTCACCCCATTGCAGGGGTATCACAGATGGAATGAACCAAGGCTAATGAAGTCTTTGTTACATGAATTCTAAAGAGAAATTAAGTCACGTTAGAATTCACCAAAGGCCAATTTGTTTCTAGAACCTTAGTATCTTAGATATCATGGAATGAACAGTTGGTTGACACTTTTGGACTCATTAAGGAATCTCTGCTTTCTCCAGCATCCCTAAAGGGTTTGAAGCCAAAAGCCGAAGCAGCAAAAATGATACAAAAGGGCGAGGCAGCCCAAAGGAGAAGACTCTGGATTGTGGGCAGATTGTCTGGGGTTTGGCCTTTAGCCCGTGGCCTTCTCCACCTAGCAGGAAGCTCTGGGCACGCCACCATCCCCAAGTGCCAGACATCTCTTGCCTGATCCTTGCTACGGGACTCAATGACGGGCAGATCAAGATTTGGGAGGTGCAAACAGGTAGGTCATTTCTGGCCGGGATAAGGTCCCAGGGTGCATGCATGTTCTCATCAGGGACCAGAGAAGCCGCCGGCCCCCCAGTTGGCTGAGGGGTGTAGCCGTGACCAGCAGACCGGGTGCCCCCTCTCCCACTGACCAAGTGCTCCTGCTCCCACGCCAGGGCTCCTGCTTTTGAATCTTTCCGGCCACCAAGATGTCGTGAGAGATCTGAGCTTCACACCCAGTGGCAGTTTGATTTTGGTCTCGGCATCTCGGGATAAGACTCTTCGCATCTGGGACCTGAATAAACATGGTATGGAAGTGACGGAACTACTGGGCAGCTCCAAAAATACTCTTATTTGCCCCCTTCTCACTTTTACCTAGAATAGTGTTTCTCAACCAATTTTCCTAAGGACCCTTGTAAGACATTTTTTTCTAATCACGCACCCACCTCATCCCCATGAGATATTAATATCAAAATATACCGTTTATTTTTGCACTGAATGCATATCGATGCTTTGTACATAAAAAAAAGTAAGATTTTTTTCGGCTACTGAGAACCAGTTTTCACCCCTACTGATTGAAAGTAGATGCTGTAGGTAAGTTTTCTCAGCTGTGGTGCACACTGACATTTTGGGTGTGCCGATTCTTCGTTACAGGCCGTCATGTGCATTCTAGGATGTTGAGGAACATCCCTGGACTCTAACCACCAGATGCCAGAAGCACCTTCTCTAGTTGTGACAGCCAGAACGTCTCCAGACTTTGCCCCCTGTCCATGCGAAGGGCATAGTCTCCCCGGGTTGAGAAACACCAGTCTAGAGGAAGTCGTCCATGTTGGTTACTTCCTGTCAGAAATAGTTTCTTTGTGAAGTGGAATCTTTGCCCAGAAGAATTCTCTTAGCTAGAGAGGGTCAACTTTTGTGACTTTTGCTTTGAGCAGAGCTTATACAGAGGTGGCCCATACATCTCTGGTACTGATCTTTAACCGGAAAGGTGACATGGTGAAGAGGAGTTTATTGCCAGGCCCTTTCTTCCCCACATGGGCAGGGACGCAGGGGCTGGAGGGAGGTGGGAGGAGGAAACGGCGACGTGGACAGTTGATACAGAGGCACACTCACCCGCAATAACGCGAAGGCACCGGTACTCTTGCCTCAGCCGTGATTGTGCCGGCCCCCCACAACCACGAGAGGGGACCTACTCCTGCCCTCTGAGAAGCAAGCCTGATGACTTGTCAGACTGCCAAGGAGGTGCTTGGTGTCCAGATGAGGTGGTGAGAACAAGAGAACTCTAGTTGTTTCTGCTGTGGCCCTTGAAGTCACAAGATAGGTCTGCTGTTGGGAAGTCTTCTCCAAGGCAGCGCCATTTTTAATGTGTATCCAGAGGCAGCTTGCCACCGCCTAAGGTAGATAATCTTTCGGTGATTGGGAAGAGAGGACTAGCTGAAGGGGACTGGGAGCGGCCGAGTACAGTAGGGCTTTCTCAGGGGGCGGGGTGGTGGTGATAAAGTAGTGTTCCCAGGTACGGGGCCCTGCCCTTCCATCCTGCCTATATTTGTTCGGTACTCACAACCACCCCGGGGGGCGGGGGGGGGGGGAGGTTGGTGCTGCTTTTATGTGACAGCTGAAGAAAACCATGACTCACTACAAAAATTCTGTGTACGCTCGTATACATACACATACACACAAACTCTTAAATGCATGACTATATGTTCATAAAAGTTCTTTCCCTTTTTTTGTATTGGTTTTCACTACCCCCCCCCCCCCCCCCCCCCCCCCCGTCTCTTTTCCTATCTCGTCCTCCACTCTACTGCCTTCCCTGGAATCCCCCTGCAGCCTCAGGACCCATGCTAAGAGCCTTCCGTATTTCCGTCTGTGTCCTACTTACGCTTAACAGACTTTGGGGTCGTTGTTCCACAACAGATTCATATTCCTCACATTTTTTCCACAAACCATGGAAAATCTAGATCCTTAATGGCATCTGAATTAGGGGGGTAGACGGAATTCATATAGTTGCCTGTTCTCTTATGCTTATGGATGGGCCTTTAATTTTTTTCCCCCAGCTCAGAACTGGAGCAATTATGTGAGTAGCCCCGGGGCATATGCCACATGACTCAGCACACTGAGTCATCAGTGGGGTCAGGGTTCAAACCGGGGTTCACCTGACCGCAGAGCACATGGCCCTCATTACTCTGCACTGTCGCTCATCCAGACACCCTGGCAAGGGTGAGAGGGTGCAGTGGGAGCCTTGGGAGAGAGGGAGACCATTACAGAGTGTAGACAACAGAAGTGAAGATAAAACATTCTCAAATTTGGAAGGATGCTCCGAAGTATTAGAGATGGTTGGGGGTGGGGGCTGAAAAGAACATTCTCTGCTATCGGAGGGATCTCTCAGATCTGATCTATGTACAGCCTTTATCCTACCGATCCTGTGGATTTTGGTGAAACAGAAGGTAGTGATTTCCTTGGGGATTACGCTATCGTATTAATAGATTTCAGGTGTTTACATGACACATCCTGGCGTATTTCTTTCTCTGCGCTAAAAAAACTGGGCCTTTGGGCGCAGCCGAGAGCAAACTGGGTGGGTGTGCTGGGGTTGGGGGTGGGCCAGCCTTCAGACGCACTCTCGCTTGCTGGCTCACCGGCTCCCCGTGTGCCCCTCCCTGCAGGTAAACAGATCCAGGTGCTGTCGGGCCACCTGCAGTGGGTTTACTGCTGCTCCATCTCCCCGGACTGCAGCATGCTGTGCTCTGCCGCCGGAGAGAAGTCGGTAAGGCTCAGGCGGTGGCTGCCATTTCCTCCGTTGCCCGAGTGCAGCGAGAGCTGGAGGTTGGGCTCGGTGTGGGAGAGGGTCGGTAAGGCCCGTGCCTCCAGCATCGGCAGCAAAGTCGCCCTGGCAGGAGGCACGCTCGCCAGCTGGGCCCTCCTCCTGCACGCTTCTGATTGGATTTGCATGTTGACATAAACCAAAAGAGAGGAGGTGTTTGAGGAGATGCATTGCTCTGTCACTGGAGGAGGGCTGTTCGCCTTCACAAAGTTTTTACATTTCTTTTCCCCCTGGAGTCTCAGATGTTACAAGTTGCAACCCCTCTATGGATCCACGTTTCCCTCTGAACAATTTCATTTGAATCTGGGTCATGGGGATTTCCATTTCAAATCAGAATGTGTGGTACTTGAACTTTGTTCTGAAATCCTGGCTGTTGTTTAAGAAAGTATTAGAAACCCAAGAACAGTTTGGCAACTGTGTGTGTGTCTGATTTTATGTCTGCGTCGAGCTGTTTGCTGTGACTAACTCGGGGAAGTGAAGAGTCCACTGTGTGGTACAGCCCGGGTGGTTAATCATTGATTTGGGGTTTGGAACTACGTGATGGCGAGTTTTCTTCATGGGAAGAAAATAAAATCCCATTTTTCATGATTCTCAAAAAGATCTCAAGTGATGAACTGTGTCAGACATCCGGACAGTTGTCCCACCGTTCTGTAAACACATGGTGTAAAATGGCTCGGCAAGGTGCCACTGCTCTGTTGGGAGCCCTGGAGCTCACCTCTGACCCATATTTTTGTTTTTAACTGAAAGGACAGGATAGTGCTTGGCTCGGGTCTCTGCCAGCACACACTGGGATCTTGCAACCAGGGCCCAGAAGCCAAACTCAGAAACTTCTCCGGATACATTTTTAGCCGGTAGTCTTCCTGAGGTTGGCTGGGTTTCTGCTCCCTTAGACTAGGCTCCTTGAGCTTGTGCACCGGTCGGGTGCCTCAAGAATTCGGACCCGTTGCTTTCCCGAGGCCTCTGTGCCGCGTTCTGGAAGAGCTGTACGAAAGCGGGAGTGGAGAGCTTGGCTCCACCTGGCCGTGGGGCCTCATGTGTTGTTCGCTCACTGTTCACGCTGCGGCCGCCCCTAACCAGGCACCTGTTCCTTTCCACAGGTGTTTCTATGGAGCATGCGGTCCTACACGTTAATCCGGAAGCTAGAGGGCCACCAAAGCAGTGTTGTGTCTTGTGACTTCTCCCCCGACTCCGCCTTGCTCGTCACTGCTTCTTATGACACCAACGTGATCATGTGGGACCCATATACTGGCGAGAGGCTGAGGTTCCTCCAGTAAGGACGGGATCCCTGCTTCGGACTTTGTCGCAGGGGTGACTGTTGAGAAAGCTGCCTTGGGTTAGGCATGGCCTGCGTAGAGTCCGGGGCAGGGGAGGCGGGGGCATGCGGTGGCACTTCATTGTCACTTACGTTCTCAAATTAGACCCGAGTGCCTTCAAGGCTCCCGAGGTAGGAGGCTGTGTGTACTTCTGGATTCAGCGTTAATGAAACCTCAAAGTGACTCTTTCTTTCCATTTACTAATAACCATAGTAGCAAGTTCAGAACGATCCTCTTATTGAAACTGGTATTTCCAAAATGAATTTTCATGTTCTCACAAACTCGGGTCTTTTGCTCTGTCTCTGTTGTTTTCTGAAGCAAATAATAGGTAGTCCTATAATTATCATGTATCTTAGCCGAAAAAAGACTTTCAGTTTGTACTGTGGCATTAAAGTGAGGGCTGACCTACTTTGCATAAGGAAATTAGCACAGAGAGTGTGAGTAACCCTTCAACCCCTTCCACGAGAGACTTAGGAAATGTGCTTTTTTTCCCCTAGTCTGCTTTTCCCAAGGTTTTCTGTGGGGGGTAAGGATGGGTCTTGGAGCCTGTCATATCCCCAGCATTTTGGCCTCCTGCCCAGGAATGAAGATGAAGGGCGAAGAGTGGCCATCACCCCAGGCTGACCGTCTGTTTCTTTCTCCTCAGCCACACCCAACTTGACCCCCCCATGGACGACAGTGACGTGCACATTAGCTCCCTGAGATCTGTGTGCTTCTCTCCTGAAGGCTTGTACCTCGCCACAGTGGCAGATGACAGGTAACAGAGAGAAATCTCGGTGTGTGGCCTCAGACCAGGGCCCTGCAAGCAATGGTAGCATCCCCCTCTGGGGCTGGCCCCACATCTGCTAATGTGCAAATATTTCTGTTCTCTCTCATCCAGACTCCTCCGGATCTGGGCCCTGGAACTGAAAACTCCAATTGCATTTGCTCCTATGACCAATGGTCTTTGCTGCACATTTTTTCCACATGGTGGAGTTATTGCCACAGGGTATGTGTCTGGTAGCTGAACAGATGGGGAGCAGTTTCTGCTGAGTGTACCATGTAGCTTTTTAAGGAAAGCAAGCATCTAGAATGTTCTTGCCAATGACGAAGGCTTTAAGGATATGCAAGAGGACACAACATTCTAATAATCTGTTCTGCCAGTGTAGGTTATCATTTACTCTTAATATTTAACCTAAGAGTAATTAAAGAGCTATGATTGGTGCCACTTAATGGGCCACGTCCACAAGGAGGCCCGTGTCGGGATGATGCAGAATTTCTGAGAAACCATTTAGGGCAGAGGCCACCTTGCAGGGATCATCTATAATTCAGGAGGTGGCACTCTTCCCTCTGTTGCACTTGAACTCACGGTGTGACTCAGAAGGGGCCGAGCTCACAGACAGCACTTTGGTATTGAAGGTGTCTTGAGTTCTTATGATCCTCCCAGCGGCCTTAAGTTATTCAGCATCACAGCCTTTACATTGATTTTGACCATCAGGGCTGCATTTAAGGGCTGCATGGCCCTCCCCGGGTGCCTCCTGCTGATGCAAGTACGAGTAGAAACATTAATACCCACCGTGAAAGCGTGTGTTTCTAAGGTCTCTCTCAAAGCGTCTGTTTTGGTTCCCTTTCAGGACAAGGGATGGCCACGTCCAGTTCTGGACAGCTCCTCGGGTCCTGTCTTCACTGAAGCACTTATGCCGGAAAGCCCTTCGAAGTTTCCTGACCACCTACCAAGTGCTAGCACTGCCGATCCCCAAGAAAATGAAAGAGTTCCTCACATACAGGACTTTTTAAGCCACGCACCATAGTTTTACTTGTTTTCTTGCAGCAGGATCAAGCTTCCTAGCCGAGGAGTGGCTGGGACGATGGGCCAAACAGCTGGTCTTGGATTGAAATGGCATTTCTCTTTGAGGTGGCGAACAGAGTGTAGCAAAAGCAGATTCTGGCGGACTAGTCACCCAGGTTTTTCTCCGTGACCTGTGGCAGCCAGTCACGGAGCGGATCCCAGCTCCGTGGCAGCAGAACATTACCTTAAATTCTCAGTCCACTTAGAATGGCAGCGTCAAACACTTTCTCAAGTCCTTTGGATTCCAAGTGCAGTGACCATGTTGGTTTCGCAAGCAGAGAAACCAGGCCTCGAGAGCCTCTGTTGTGGCAGATCATCCCCTGGACTGGCAAGTGGGCAAGTGTTGGCTTCTGCCTCGTACTTGCCATGGTCGTGTTTCAGACGCAGTGGTGACATTGTTTAAAGTTCTCTCCTGCTGTGTCAGAGTGGCTTTGCTGTTGGCAAGTGCTTTCCTTCCTCGAGCTCCTCTCTGACCAGCAGGACCCAGTTTTCATGGAGCCGTCTGCTGTGAGGTGTTAGCTACATTACAGGCGACTCAAAGGCTGTGCTCCTGACTGATACACTATAAATGGCTTTTTTTTTTTTTTTAAATAAGCAGTGGTATGCATGTGCAGGAGATGACCAATGTGTGTGTCCGGTTACGCAAGGATGTATTCCTCAACTGCATGACTGTCCAAGTGGCGACTGAGTTGTCAAGCGGTTTGCTGTTTGTAGCCTATTTATTTGTATTTTCTCAACAGATGTTAAGGTACAACTGTGTTTTCTTCCTGGTATCTAAAAACCATAGTTCTTAAGTCGAACAGTTGTGAAGATGTCTCTTCTTCATTGTGTAGAGAATCGGTGTCGTCGTCCCTCCGGCTGATTGTCACGTACGAGGTCTGACTTTGCTGCTTCACCGCATCGGACCAGTCAGCCCGTTTCACCTCTACCCCTTAACAAAAATAGCTCCTTGAAAGTACTGTTCTTCAGTGGCGTGTAGTTCTCTGATCAAGACACCTCATTCCAGTGAAATCTGCCTTTGGAAAATTTAATATATTTTAAATTATTTTAAAAGAAACGCAACATCTTATCCTTTGGCTTTCTTACTAGGTGCTTTATGGAGGCCAGTGTTAATGTTGATAAAACTTGTCGCAAAAGTACAAGAGTCTTCTCTACCACCTTTGTTGCTGAAGAAAAACATTTCTTTTCAAGATGAGAGGCTTTCATTGAAGGAAAAGCTAAAAAGCTCTCGGCTCACTGTTTTCATTTTTTCCATAAGAAAAAAAAATCACCTTTTAAAACAAGTGAGTATAGCAGGACAGTGGGGAATGGCTTGGGCCAATTTTACATTTTGTGGTCATCTTGAACCATCACAGTGCAGCCTGAGCGGCTCTGGGTGGCTTCCTCGAGGCCCCACCTGGCCATTAGCTTCAGAGTTTGCTCAGGGTCCTCGGGGAGTGAGGTGTATGTGGATGAGGGCAATGACCAACCTCTCCCTTTTGATAGTCGGAGAAGCTGACACCTTGATAAAGAACAGCCTCTGGCGTAAGCTTGTTCTGTGATACGAGGGGGGAGGCTTTTTCACATAAATGCAAGTTGAGTACGTCAGCGTCTAACTGTGAAGGAAAGAGTCGCTTGCTAATGGCCAACACGCAAGCTGCTTTATTTTTACTGAGAGGAACACTATTGTAAAGGCAGCCTGTTTGGTGTGGAAGAAACGGCTACACTGTACATGGGGCCCTGTCCTTCCCGCACTGGGAGCTTTAGAGTCCGGCCCGAGCTCACCTGCCCTCCCTGCGTGAACAAGGGAGGACCGTGCAGCCTTGTCCCCGCAGGCCTACAATGACGCTTCACTGTCCGCACCCCTAGTAGGAACCTACTAGTAGAGGAGAAATAAAAAGATGTTTGTAAAGAGAACTGAGCCTGTTTATAAGAGAACAATAGTTTGGGCCAGAAATCGATTCACACCCTTTTTTCCCCCATTGATTCCTATTAAAGCAGGGACAGTGTCTCAGGTAAGGTTCATGCACTTAATTGTGGAGCTGTTCTGTTGACCTTGAGTTAGAAGACATCGGCACCACGGCAGACTGGGAAGCCCTAGGTTCTAGACTAAAACAGGGGAGGCCAGTTTCCTCTCATCCAAGCAACCGAATGGTAAAAGCCTTAAGGCCAAAAAAGAACCCCCAACTTTTTGCGCTTTTCCCCTGTCAGACATAAGTGGGCAGTGCAGTAAGAGAGCTGGGCGTTAAAACGGTTTTGTATCTGCTCCAAACAGCCACAGACACTGTACTTTTTAAACCTTGGCCCGCCCATGCCTGGAACAGGGTTTCCAAAACTGGGGGCAACTGCGGCTTCGGTCCCCAGCCGTAACTCGGTCCCCTGTAGTCCAGTCACCGCGGGGCCTGCGAGTTGCAGCCGATGGGCTCAGGCTTGGCATTTAGGCCTCTGTGACTATCAGGTCCCTGGTGACCTGGAAAGCAGCAATGAGGGAACTGAGCTGAATCTTCTCGTTGGTGCCAACAGAGAGTCTGTACCTAAAAGAAATCAGACAAAAGGTAAGAATAGAGAGTATCACGGACAAGAGAACGAGACAGAGCAAAGACGGACAGTTTGCTGCAGGAGGAGCGCAGGTAATCAAACTTGATCCTAAACAGTAATCTTCAGTGTCTCCCCTGACATTTTCTTTTCTGCCCTGAACACTCATTTATACATTCAAGCTGGTAAAGAAAAATTAAATTAAAAATTGCTAGTGATCAATGGCAGCATTCTGAACTTCGTGCTAGCTTCCTAGACGTGATAAGGATTTATTTCTTCCCTCACAAAATGCACTGAGAGAAATTATAATTAAGATTTCCTTCCTTTTAATTCACTTGGAAGAACGGTGGACTGGTTTTGTGGTCTAGGTAGTAAAGCAGGACCCTGGCAGGTCATCTTGCCACCTTTCCAGTGCCCAGCCAGTGAAAGCAAAATCATGACATTCGTCATGTAGGGAGAAGTGACCTCGCGAGTGCACGTGAAAGCCAGTGACAGCAAAGTAGAGTTGGTCCCGTGCTGGTGTCTGTTTTGAACCCGGTGCTTCTGTCCACTCAAGTGATAGCTGCCAGCTTCACTGGGGGCTAATAACTACGTTTACGGAAACAGGCGAAGTGGAAAATTGAGTTTATGTTTACTTTGCCCCCCAATATGCTTTGCTACGCAAAAATCCTTTAATAACAGCTGGATAGCTGCTTGTCCCCAAATGACCGACCTCAATGTCGGAACTGAAGCAGGCCTTCCAAATAATGGCATTTCTAGAACCAATGTGGACCAAGCCTTTGAGGTCTAAGGAGAGGCCTTTATCTCCAATACGTAACAGCCGAGCCTGTCATTGTGTTCATTTGTATGTTCTCTAAATAAGCAAATCATACCCTTCTCATGTTTCTTTCAGTGATCCCACCAAAACCTGGATTGTGCCAGATAGGGATGACGTAGACAAGAAAGCTGGAACCAAGCAGGTAGAAAGAAAAAACGCACAACAGGTTAAAAAAAGGGAAAGATTCAAAATTGGGAAGTACTCACTCTATGTCTGCCATTTTGGTCAATAAATGTACTCGAACCGAAGATGGAAAGTCAACTGGTGGGGGAGAAACAAAATCAAATGAGTAAGGGTCTGCCACTCCCTACTACTTAAAAAAAAAAACACTCCCATGACAATTATGAACTTAAACATCGGGGGACACTAAACTTGTCTGGACACCTCAGGTCACTAGCGTCACACCTCTAAGGACGTGAGCACTGGATGACTTTTCCGTTTTTATCCGTTCCGTGAGCAGGGTCCAAAGCGATCGCATGAAGCCAGAAGAGGCCCCAACATGGCTCTAGCAATGGGGCAGCTCGAGGAGGGAACTTGAAAGACAAGTTCTCACTTGCTGTCCCAATTTTAAAAACAAATTATTGATCTTTAAGTCTATTCGTATTCGTTTTCCACAATCAAAGCGCAGAGCTGGCCTTGAGCCGACCACGTTCTCGGGCAGCGGGTAGCACGCCAGTCCGCCCCGATGCGGCCCGCAGAGGCAGGGCCAGAAGGTTCACAGCCGTGTCTTGGCAGAAGGAACAGCTGCTCTGACGCGGCTGTGCAGGAGGTCGCCGGAGAGCCTGAGAAAATCCGACGCCCAGCTCCCCCCCCCCCCCCCCCGCCAAAAGGCCCAGTGAGCTGGTCTGCGGTGACTCCTACGGGCTGCCAAGGTTGAGAACCAGTTCTCTGTACAGAAGAGAACAGCCACAGGTGGCACTTAAGATGGTTTGGTTAAGGCTGCTCTGCTTTACACCGTGGACAGACGCTCCTCTTTCTCTCCTTTTGGGGGAAGACACCCTTAGAAATGTGAACTAAAACATACCATTTACTGTTGTAAAATACAAACCCTTGGAGGAGATAAAGTTAGCCCTCCACAGCTTCTTCCCCAGGAGTTTCAGAGGTTAAGAGTAGCTTTGGAACCAAGTTTTAAATAGCAACAAGAGAAAGCTAAAACCACGGGTCCGAGTTTATACTTGGTTCCCGATTATTCGCTTCAGAAGCGAAGCCTCATCTTCCCTCCCTCCCACTCTTAACCGCCCCCCGCTCACCGCCTCCCCCAGCTTCTTGACTAGGGAAGACCACAAATTACCTCTGTGCACGAACAAGTGTATCTCTGTCAGGATATCATGGAGCGCCAAGCCCTTCAGCGTTTTCAACTCCGTAATATCTAGAGAGGAACAGTTAAGGCAAAGGGCCCAGGTTCCGGAACAACACGTGGCACAGAATTTTGAATCCCAACTCCGGTGGGTGACTTCTGGAAGGAGGGCTTCTAATCCCGACATGGCAGTTTTCTCTCAATCTGAGGCTGCATCGGGTGGACCCCAATTCTTACCTTTCCTAGGTTTTCATCTTCCATAAGGGCTTTCTGATAGGACTGTGTCTCTGCCTAGCAGTGGACAGAGCCGAACACAGCCCCCAGAAGGCTTCCTATCACCGCCCCTGGCTTTGAACTTCACGGCAAAACAAGAGTAACACTGGCCACTCAAAAATGATCGCATCTGCCACCCCCGACCCCAAGGTCTAACTGCTGCTCTCATCCTTGAGGAAGGTGGCCTCAAGTTGTACCCATGTCAGTCCTTCAGGAAGAACTTTAGGGCATTAAAGCCGAGGACCCGCTCCCCCCACAAACACCGTGTTTCCACAGCAACTGGACCAGACCCACGAGCAGCCAACCGTGTCTGGCCGTCAGGGTGTAGACGCTGGTGGCAGCCTGGGCTCCCGGGCCAAGCTCGGGCCTCAGGTACGTCAGCACCGTCAGCAGGACGTGAGGAAGGATACTTCTGTAGGCTGTGGTGAAGTCTTGATTCAACATCCAGTCCAGAATGTTGGCAATGTCAGACTTGAGGGGGTGCCCGGTGCAGGTGTAGACCGTCTCCTCTGTCACCTTCCCGAAGGCCATGTTGGTGCTCTGTGCAGATGGAGGGGGAGAATCGTGGCTGTCACAGTGGTTACCACGTTGCAGGTGGGTCAGGAGGAAGCTGAGGCAGTACTGTGGGTGTTCTAGCCGCAGAACCCTTTCCTCGCTTTCTCTGGTTTGCAGCACCTTATTCTTTCAGTTACTCAAAACCCAAAGGTGGGGGGAAATCATCGGTACATGATGAGATCGAGATCTTACCCGTTTCTCGAATTCTGAATGTATAGGTTGGCTGAGCTGCTGCGTTTGTCTTTCCCGAGAACCTCTTCCAGAGCAGCGGCTCGAGATCGGCTACAGTAGGTACCGTACCTGCAAAATGTTCAGAGCCCTTCGCATATCTCCACTGGCAAGGGTCACGAGTGCTTTCATCCCATCTTCACTCAGGTCCACTCTGAAAGGAAAGGGGCAGGGGGATGTCAGAGGCCTTGAGAGAGCACGAGCATTCACCAAGGGAACGAGATGCCCTGGAACGACTAAGGCTTTGAAATAACGAAAGAAAAGGGAAGGATGGAGTTAACAGTACTCTCCCGATCTACAGGGGGACCCCAAATTCACTCTGGTTTGTAGGGCTGTGGGCTTCACATCAGCAGTCACCGCCCACTCCAGGTCGGGAAAGACTCTCACTGAGGACCAAGCATTCCTGTGTTGAGCAACTGGCTTTGAATTCCGTTCTCTGAGGGGCAAGCATGCTGGCGAGACCTGTGGCCACAGAAGCAGAACACCCCCTTTCAAAAAGCAGCAGCCTGGGCTGGCTGCGGGCTTGGCGACTGACTACACAGAAGGTAATGTCTCAGTACCTTCCCTTCTAGTCCCAAAAGGCTGGAGGCATCTTAGCAGAAGGGGCTCTGGTGGCGCACAGTTGCCAATGACAAAAGAAGAGTAGGAGGAAATCGGGACAGCTTCCAGGAGAGGAGGATGGAATCAAGAGAAGAACCAAGTGCCTTTTATGAAGACTGTCCATGAGACGCCAGGGAGGAGGGCAGCAGCTCGCAGACCCTGGTGCTGACTCTGTGCCAGGCACCCACCCGACTTAGCTCTTTACGCGGGTTATCACCTTCGACTGAAAACCCGCCAGCCAGCCCAGGGCCCTGCCCACACCCCCCAGTCCCCAAGGGCCTCGACTTTCCTGCTTTCTCTTGGACTTACTTCTCTTCTTTTATGACATGTTCCAGGCGGGGAACCATGAGTTCCGGAGTCAGGGGGCCGAATCGGAACCTTGTGCACCGGGACTGCAGGGCGGGGATGATCTTTGACAGGTAGTTACAGATGAGGCAGAATCTGGTATTTTCAGTGAATTTCTCAATCACTGGCAAGGGAAAAGAAAACCAGCTCCTGTCCCTTCTGAGCCTTCCAGAGCCCTGGAGGCCGTCCACAGGTCGGGGCACTATGGGAGCGAGTCACTGTGGCCGGGTGGCCAGGAATGGAAGCCAGCCGGGTGGCCAGGAATGGAAGCCAGCCGCGCTCCTCCCCAAAGCTGACGAACATGCCGCCTCAACGGGATTTTATAAAATGCTTCCTTCCTTTCCTTCTGATGTGCCATGATGCTGGCGTTCCTGCCATCCTGTTCCTGGAAGCGATGAAATCCAGTATTCCTGTCCCTTTGCATAAAACTGCACTTGGCAAGTTAGTGACGCCCCACTTTCTAATGGTGGGGGAGGGGGATGGCTTGTTGCGGCCTTCCCAGCGGACTCTGTCTCGAGGCCTTAAAGCCTTCGACAGAGTGCTAACTCGTAATCAGAAAGCTTAGGAAACACCAGGTGTGTTCTGTAGTTACCTGATGTTCTCGCACGGGGATATGCCCAGACTGACAGTCATTCTGCAAAAAAAAATGCTGAAGAAAGGCCACCAGAGCTTTTAGGATCAGAAGACACTCCAACTGTCTTCCCCGTCTTAAACCCGGGCTACAGTCCACTCCTTCTCCCCACAACTCCGCAAGATCATTCCTCTCTCCGGGCTGACCCCGGAGACCACCTCAGAATCTTAATGCGTGAGATTACCAGTGTCCTTTCAAAGAAATCCACCGCACCAGGGCCAACTCACATGATACTCTCCTCCCCTGCCAAATCATCCCCTTGGCAAAGAGAGAAGTCATGTCGGCTTTCTGAGTGCGACTACGTTTCCAGTATTATCTTCCCAGCTACCGTGTATCTCAGGGTACCGAGAGCCGAAAGGTCTACCCAGCAGTTTAGGAACAACAGACTTTCTACATCCACCCCCCACCCCCCATCTAAGAATACAAATTCCAACCCCAAACTGAACTCTGTGGAAGGGAACGATGGTCAGACTTAAAAGTCCCACCAGGGCCTCTATCTTCAAGCTGCTGAGAGTGCTGAGAGGGGAAACCCCCAATACAGATGTGGTCTCGAGCGTCAGGTGGGATACACAGAGAAAGGTCGGCAGATTTCTCTGGGCCGGAAGATGAATGAAAATGGTCAACAAGCCACGGCATATCTCATGTCCAAAGCTGCTAATTCTCTTTTGAAGGCACTCCTGAGCCAACACACTATACCTGGGAGTTCTTCTTACCTCTCCTCAAGGCATTCTGGGCGTCCTGAGTCATGGCGTCAGCTTCATCCAGGATCACTAGTTTGAAGCCTTTCCTAGGAAAATGAAAGGTACCATCTGAAGATTTCTTCAATCTCACCTCCACTTCCGGGCCCAAACCTACATGTACGTCTGTGCCATCAGGCCCTGCCTCAGACCGTCCATTCCTCCTTGACCTCTGAGCGAAGCAGACGTCTGTGGTCACGCAGAGGACATGCCCGTCATTCTCCACTCTTAAAGGAACTGAGGTCTGACTTCCCTATTTTTATTACATTACTTCTGGCACCTCCGCCTTCCTTCTGTGCACACTCGGTATCCTATTACTCACGCGTGGTGCTGCTTTTTCCACCACCTTCGCCCTTCACTCATGCCTGTCTTTTCATCTTTTCTTTGTTTACCACCATCCCTGTTGTCCATCCCCACCTCAATTCATTTCTGTTTAAATTCAAACTAGCTCGTCCGGTCTTAGGACATAATCAGTCTTCAGTTAGCTAATGAAATGAAGTTAAAGCTTCCCAAGGAACTTGCTAATACAGATTTAGGTCATATTTTATGTTCATATTTACGTTACTTCTTACTAGCGTCCTTGTACTTTATCTCTTTTTCACGGCTATCTTTGACAAAGTCATATTTTACCTTGACAGACAAGCAAAGGGGAGGATTAAAAAAATTAAGCTCTGTCATCTCACTGATTAGAATCTCTAGGGAGAGAAATTAGGCAAATAATTCTTACTTAAATATTGTCCTTGTGCTAGCAAAGCTCAGGATTGGTCCCCGAACGATATCTATTCCTCGGTCGTCTGAAGCATTCAGCTAAATGTGGAGGAGAGAAGCCAGAGTAAATCAGAAACACGGCGGTGTGCTATCTATGAATTTATCTTTTCATCAATCCAGCTTAGCGAGCTAGGTCTCTAGGTCTAACGAAAGCTAAGGGATAAACACTACTGAAAAACCAAGAGCACAGTTGTATTTAATACTCACAACTCTCGAGATCATTACATTACATTCTCAATGGCAAGTGACTATGTTTCCTCCCCCTTTCGAGGACAACCACTGACATGCTCTGGAGGAATAATTAACTGGCCTGGCCACAGTGAACAGCACCCCTGACACGAACAGAATCGTGCTAATTTTAGCTACCACAACCCAGAGCAACCCAGAAGTTACCAAGTAAGAACACTGGTGGCAGCAAGATTCTAAGATCTATAACAAAAAAATAAGTTAGACATTTTCTTTCTTGCAATAGACAGTATTTAGAATTTTGTAATCTAAGTGTATCAGTCAAATCTCAGAGCAAACAGATGGCCTACTCAAATTCAGTGATTTGAAAAGAACTACATGAAGAAATATTTTTAAATGGCAGGGTGTGGAGAAACCACAAGAGCTATGCAATACGGCTGCAACTGCTGGCCCATTACCAACCCCGAGTCTTAAGAGGTGAGAGGGGGAGTGTGTTGGCATCGAGAAGGCTGTGGGATTTGCCCTGCAGATGGGGATGCTGTCAGCCTGGGGTGACCCCAGAGACAGAACCAGGCGTCATTCTCCTTCCCCCAACTCCCTCCAGGGCCCCTATTGGCCAAACCTAACCAAGGGGAGCCAAAGAACAAGGCAGCCTGTAGTCGACACAGCTCAGCCTTCCAGGGCAAGAACAGAGGCGAGCCACATGGAGAAGAAATCTGGATGGGCACATGGGAGACAGCAAGCCACCGAGTGACCACTCACTGAGTGACCCGAGTGTTTGCATGTAAGCTGGCAAAGGCAAAGAAAAATATCTAGCCCTACCACTGCCCTCTAGCTAATGCCAGTCCAGACCCAAATGTCATTCTAGATAAAAGCGACTTGAAATATTTTATGTCTGTTTCTTTCCCCACCTCCAGCACAGCAACTTACTTGCAAAGTAAAACAAATCTATGAGAAGAAGTAAGAGACTTGAGTTCTTTGCAGAGTAAGAATAATCCTCCTATTTACCTCCAAGACCATGGAGCCAAATTCCTTGTCTTTGTAGAGCTGTTTTGCACAGGCTAGGATGGTGGAGGTCTTCCCCGTTCCCGGAGGACCGTAGAGAAGCAGGTGCGGCAGGCGGTCTTCACTAATAAATTTCTGAACTGAGGATTGGGAAGAAAGAGAGACCCCATCAGGTTCCAAGAGTTGCCTTATTCACCGTGGGCCCTTGAGTCGGCTTGAATCCTACTTTCAAATCAGAGGCAGGTGCAGCAATGAAAAATCTGAAGGACTCAGCTCTCACGACAACATTCCATAAAGCTCAGTCAGATACTTCAAGGTTATTACTCAGCAGAGATATCACCAAGAAATTTATACACGTCCTCCAACTAGAATGACAGCAACTGACACATGGATGCTTACTGGTACTCAAAATGTCCTGATGAGAAATCAGATCATTCAGTGTCTGTGGCCGGTATTTTTCAACCCTGAAACGCAATTTAGCATGGATTACAATACAGACAAATGCAAGAACATGCTGTCATGTGCAGAAGAATTCTTTCATATCCTAATGAAGAGAGGAAGAGCAATAAAATCGTTTAACTCTGAATACAAACCACTGGTTCTCAACCAGAGGCAATTTTGACCTCCAGGAAACACTTGGTGATATCTGGAGACATTTTCAGTCGTCACAGTTGGGGGGAGGGTGCTACAGGCCTCCAGTGGATAGGCACCAGGGATGTCACGAAACACCCTACAATGCACAGGACAGCCACCATGCCCGCCCCCACCAAGTATCTAGCCCAAAATGCCAATAGCGCTGCTCTCATTTCACCTTTCCAGCTGTCTGCCTATGAATAATCTCAACCTGGATGGGCACCTACTATTTCAAAGTAAATTAAAAATTGAACTCGCTGGGGCACCTGGGTGGCTCAGTTGGTTAAGCATCTGCCTTTGGCTCTCAGTTCCTGAGCTCAGGGTCCTGGGATTTTGCCCTCTGTCAGGTTCCCTGCTTAGCGGGGAGTCGGCTTCTCCCACTCCCTCTGCACCGCCCAGCCCTCCCCCCATCCTCGTGCTTGTGCTCGCTTTCTCAAATAAATAAATAAAATCTCTAAAAAAGAAACTGTACCCAATATATACATCGTACTCGTACCCAAATATACATCAGAAGACGAATAGATAAATAACTGGTGGTCTAACCACACAATGGAATTTTATTCACCCATAAAAAGGAATGAAACACCGACATCTGCTACAATACGGATGAACCCTGTAAACATGATGCTGTGAAAGCAGCCGGTCACAAAAGGCCACAGACTGGTTCTATTAATGTGAATATCCACAATAGGCAAATTCAGAGACTACAGATTAGTGGTTTCGGGAAGGGGAGGGTGGGGATGGTGTGTAACTACCAATGGGTATGGAGTTTCCATTTGGGGTAAAATGAAAAATTTGGGAACTAGACCATGACCTGGTAGCGCAACATTCTCAATGACTTAAAGTCACGGAATTACACGCTTTACAATGTTTACAACTGTAAACTGTTATGTTATGTGTTTTTTCCATGATAAAAACAAACTGAACTCCTTATTAGACAAGACCAACTTGGAGCTTTCTGAAGACATCAAGCCGAATCCCATCAGTTTTGTTTTTTTTTTTTTTTTTTAAGATTTTATTTATTTATTTGACAGAGAGAGAGCATAAGCAGGCAGACAGAGAGGGAGAAGCAGGCTCCCCACTGAGCAGGGAGCCCAACGAGGGAGGGGCTCAATCCCAGGACCCTGGGATCATGACCTGAGCAGAAGGCAGACGCTTTAACCACTGAGCCACCTAGGTGCCTCCGAATCCCATCAGTTTCTAAAACAACATTCAGACACAGCTGTGGAAGTAGGATGGTTATGAGTACAAGCTCTGAATTCACCTGGGTTCAAATTCCAACCTATCTTTTAGCTCTGGACTTTAGGCAAGTCCTTTAACCTTTTGGTTTTACAACTGATATAATAACTACCTCCTAGGGTCTTTGTAAAGATCAAACATCTAACAGGGTCCCTGCTAATCTAATAGGAAGCCATTTAAATACAACTTAACTGGGGAGCGTTATTATCACCATTATTATTTCAGTTTAGAATTTGAGCAATAATTGCACTAAAGATTCTGGCAAGAGTAGAGAGCATTTTGGCACGATGCAAAGTCAGAAGACGCTCGATCTAACCCCTGCGCTGTCACCCAGTGCGTAAAAGGAATGGGGGCGGTGGGAGTAGGGCAGCGGGAAGACCAGGCAAAAGTCTTGGAAGAACCGAAGGGACTGGGGAGCTGGGGATGTCAAGGCGAAATTCTGGGGCTCCGTCCGGGCCGCAGGTCGGGGGCGGTGGGGCGAGGTCCGGCGGGCTGCGGCCGGGCCGCTGGCCCACCCCGGCCACCGATCCCCTTTCCCGCGGCAGCCGGGCCTCCTCCTACCAGGGCAGGTTTCTGATCCGGGCCGCCGCGGGCTGCTGCTGCTCCTGCTGAGCTGATGTCTCCATGGCGGGGTGATAAAGGTGTCCGGGTCCGCTGGGGTCGTCGCGGCCCCCGGGGACCTGCACAGCCACTAGCCGCGATCCGACCCCGGGACCCTTGCACTTAGAGTTCGCGCGCAAAAGCAACTCTCGCGAGAGTTAGCCTCCTGCTTCCGACTTCCTCCCTGGGTCCCGCCCCCTCTCCGTTGCCAAGGCGCCGGTTACCAGGTTCGCGGGAGGCGCCGGCCGCCCGCCTCCCTCCCGGTCCGCCCTTCCAGCCGCGCGGAGTCCTTTCGCCGGTGTGGCGGGGCTTCCTGAGCCCGGGGACGGGGAAAGCAAGAGAGGCCAGGTCACACCCTGCATCCGCCAGTCGTCGTTACAAGCTAAAGTCTCACGGCCAAAGGCAATTCCAGCTACCACCAAAGTTCAAACACACAGTTCAAAGAAACAGAGAGTCTCCAGCGCTGAAAACCCCCTGAGGAAAAACAACCCCAAATGACGGGGCCAGTTTTTGAATATAGATGCCTTAGGAAAAAAGGCTCGAAATAAGCTGAGAGGTGAGTACTTCGAACTGATAAACAACTCCAAACACACATGACTCCAATCTACCTCCCAATCCATGCCCCTCACCCAACAAAATCTGGAGAAGCAACCTCCAGAAACAACCCCAGAGTGAAAACAAAAAATTAACTCCCAGTTAAGGTTAATATGTGTAACTGGAGAGGGCTAGTTACTAAGCACAGAGGACGGGGTCCCTGTGATCGGAGGATAGGAGAACCAGTATTGAAGCTGTAGTGCTGCTTTTTTTCTGTGATGAGGTGATCACGGACCACTTTTATTTTCTTCTATTTTGCTGGTCTGTATTTCCCACCAATGAGTATGTACTATGTATTACAGATTACATACTTTATCCATAATCGAGCTTTTTATTTTTATTTTTTAACATGCTGAGAAAGACAATAGGGAGAAGAGAGGAGGCTGGCCCGGGGTCAAAAGTGTTCTCATTCAGAAGCAGCTGCTCCTTGCACCTTATTACATCACTGGCACCTGCTCTAGGAACAGAGTGGAGGGACGGTGGGGCAAATAGAGGACTGCTGTTATGCTTCCCGCTAGCCCCTGCCTGGAGATCCAGAAGAAGGGGGGTCAGGTGTGGCTTGTGGTATGACAGTGGCCATCTCTAACTCTGGTTGTTCAGTTCCTGAGTCTGCCACTTGGCCACTTAGCTTTGGGCAGCTGACTTCTCTCCTTGTCCAATAATCTCTACTCCAAAGGTGCCTGCCAGGATCAAATAACACATGTAAAGCAGCCGGCACATTGCCACCTTACTCCCTCCTTCCCTTCTAGCACACTCTCCACCCACCCTGTTCTTGTTTCAGATGTTTCCTCTCAAGCAAAACCTACTCAAGAATTGGCTGGTGTGACTATGCCCGCGAGGGTTGATTTCATGTGTCAACGTGACTGGACTCTGGACACCCAGAGAGCTGGTAACATATTATTTTGGGGCTATGTCTCTGAGGGTGTTTCTGAAAGAGATTGGCATTTGAATCGGTGGACTGAGTAAAGATGGCCTCACCAGTGCGGGTGGGCATCATCCAATCCACTGAGGGCCTGAATAGAACGGAAAGGCAGAGGAAGGGTGAATTTGCTCTCTTTTTGAGCAGGGATATCCATCTCCATCTTCTCTTGCCCTCAGACACCAGCGCTCTTGATTCTCAGGCCTTTGGATTCAGACTGAATTACACCACTGGCTCTCCTGGGTCTCCAGCTTGCCGACAGCACATCGTGGGACTTCTTGGCCTCCTTAATCATGTAAGCCAACTCCTAGGATATATAAAATATAAACATGAATATAAAAATATAAAACATATAAAAATACAAAAATTATATTAATTATACATAAATGTTATTGATCTAATATATAAAATATAAATAATATATATCAATATACATATACAATGTAAAATATATTTTTAACTCTACATAATGTAAATGACATATATATAGCCATTTTGCTAAGGGGCCTTTGCATTAGAAACATGATGCCATCACCTCCTTGAGCTGGAAGACGTGAACGAGACTGGACCAAGTTCTCATAAAACTCTGTGAGCACCTGCTGTTCAGTTTGCTTGGAATGCAGAATTCTTGTGTGTGACATTATATTATATATTTACAAGGTCATGTGTTGCGTGCTTCCCCAGGGGATTTAAGCTCATTGGGAGGCAAGGCTTTGATTTATTCACCACTGCATTCCTGGTGCCTGGAACAGTGCATGGCTCAAAGGAAGCACTCAGTTAATAATTGTTCCATGAATGATAATAGCTAATACTCATTAGGTAGTTACTATGGGTCAGACACTGTCCTAAGTGCTCTGCTTTGCATTTATTTTACTCACTCGGTTGTTGCAGTAAGCCTAAGCCACTATTATTAGCCCCATTGCAGAGACATGTTGCCCAAAAGTTAAGTAGGTTTTCTGACTTGGTGTAAGGGGCACACCTGGATCTAACCAGGACAGTCTGATTCTATAGGCCAAACTCTTAAACTCTCAGCTAGTGTGGTCCCTTGACTAGCAGCAGCAGCATCCCCTGGGAACTTGTTAGAAATGTTAATTATTCTTCTCCCCACCCCAAACCCACTGAATCTGAAACTCTGGGGGTGGGCCCAGCCATCTGTGCTGTAACAGGCCCTCCAGGGGATTCTGATGCACTCAAGTTTGAGAACCGCTGCCCTATACTCCTACAGCTTCTCAGTCCTTGAGCTTGCCATGACTTCACTTTCGAAGAAAGAGAATGGGTACTCACATGCATACTCTGGAAAAGCAGAGGTGTCCATGTAATGTGTGTGTGTGTGGGGGGGGTTGTGTTTCGGTTTTTGTTATTAATTGAATTAATTGAAGGCACAGTGCTTTGGGCAAGTTAGTTAATACGTCTTTGGACCTCAGTATTGGCATTGTGAAATGGGCAGGGGTAGGGGGCTGGACTGGAGAGAGGGATGACATTAAGAGCACCTGAAGATTTTACAAAATTCCAATACCTCAAGTCCAGCCAGACCAATTAAATTTGGCCTCTGGGAGTGGGACCAAGCCCGGGCAGTTTTAAAAAGCTTCCCAGGTGACAATAGACAGCCGAAGTCCAACTAGGACCCAATTCTGCCCAATGAGATGTAAGCGGAAAAGGAGAGCGGCACCTCCGGGAAACTTTTCTCCTTCCGAACTTCGTGGATCCTTGCACCAGGTGATCTTTAGCCTCTCTCCCAGCGGAAAAATTCTGTCACCTTGAAGAGAAAGAGATAAAGACCCAAATTACAAGCTCACACGTCTCTAAGCATCCTGAGAGTTAGTACATAAATCAAGAGGGCTGGGTGGAAACTATGCCCTGCCGCTAGGGGGCGGAGTTTGCAGGTGGAAGATTTAAGCAGAGAAGAAATGTAGTAATGAAATACTGGCTGGTTCAGCATCAATCTGAAAGCTGGAGACCCCGACTTGGAAAATGGGACAAAGACAAGCCAAGGAACCGAAACCATGATCAAAATTAAGCCACAGAACAAAACCAGTAAGGAAAGTGCAGCTGCTTCCGACCTTCGGAGGCCACTGCCTCTGCTGCGCAATGGATGTCGCTTTCACCATTTTTCCTGTCAGGAAGAATTCACCACTTCTGTCCTGCACTGGATACTAACTGAAACTAGCACCCCATTAAAAGTCTGGGGAGACATTGCATATTGGCAGATCCCTGGTATAGAGCTTGAATGGCAGGAAATGACATCTGCCTCCCCCCAAGACTTGTGAATTGAGGACATCCCTGAATATAGATAGGAGAGGGGTTCCGATGCTGGCCACCAAAGGACCACAAATGTCCCCTTTGCCAGTATTCAGCCATGAGGGATGGCAGCCAAAAGTTGCCAGAACGTATGACTTTTAAAGGGAAATCAGAATTTTAGATTTTTACATGAAATTACTGTATGTTAAACATCGGCAACTAATTTTTTAAAAAAAACTGGTGGTCAGGAACAAATGTTGGATCATTTTGTGACTTTTTCTCTCTTAAGCACAGATGATCGGGCAAAAGATACAGTCATTCCTTCTTACCCTCTGCCTAGATTGTAGACATTCTGGAGGAATGAGGGTAAATCCAGCTGGTATCTCCCTGTGAATCGTGACATTGATGAGCATAGGCACAAACTTGTCTTATGTAATCAGAACCAGATGAGGAAATGCTTTACTAAAACAGTAAGTCCTAGGGATGGCAGGATCAGAGGTTACCAACAAAATTACCAACGAAAGGCGTTTGCTCTTAAAATTGAATTAGGGAAAGGGAGCCCTGGATTTTATTACTCTCAGCTTTGGAACAAACTTGGCTTTGGACACAGCACTTACTGCCTTAGTTTATTTTTAAGATTTGTTCTTATGAGAGAATGGGATGCGAGGCTATCTTTGGAAGATGCTGGCAGAAGAAAATCAAACTGGGTCTTTCTCCTGAGCATGTTTATACTGGTGAAATCATGTTTAAATGAAGAGCAAGGACTTGAAGGAGGAAAAAATCTCGAAGGGCAATTTGAAGAGTTTGTGTAGAGGAAGGGTCGTCTTCTTTGGTGACCACAGCAAAACCATTGACTGGTAAGGAATGTGAAGCCTCAGATCTTCTGGGGCACTTGCTGTGTTCCTCGACTTTCTCTTGTGGGAAGCCCCAGAATGCCCCACATCAGGGCTTAGGGAAATCCATTCATCATTCCCTAATGCGTGTTAATTGAATAACTAAGGACTGGTGGTTTTTCTATTCCTGAATCTGATGTTCTCTAAGTTTGAGATTAAAAGGGTGATTCATATGAGTTTGCTCCAGGGGCTCAAAACATTTCACATTTCTTAATTTTTCTAAATTAAATGCGGTGTGGCTCAAGGTCCTCCACTCTCTGTTCCTCAAGCCAAGGGAGTTTAGAAATTCATTCGGTGGGAGTTGCCTTCCTTCGCATCCCTGGGGTCATTCAAGGAGGCTAAGAGGTTGTGGGGAAATAGGCCAGAACATTTGAGGAGGTCTTCAGTTGTTCCTGTAGTCTGTTGGAATAGACGCTCTTTGTCATCAAGTTTGAGGTTTAGACTTCCCCGTGCCCCTCCTTTGGAATTCTGCCACCTTCTCCTCCTCACCCGCTTACTAACTCAAAGTGAGGTTCCAGAACCAATAGTATCAACACTCCTTGGGAGCTTGTTAGAAGTGCAGAATCTCTGGACCCAGTCCAGGACTCCTGAATCAGAATTGCATTTCAACAAGGTCTCCAAGCAGCTGGTGTGCAGATTTCAGCTGAGAAGCCCTAGATACCACATGATGTATCTCTCTCCCACCATCTTGCTCCTCACCGCTGTTCTGCATCTCTAGCGTGGAATTCTTCAGGGAGTAGGGCCACTGGCCTCTCACGTAACACTCCCAACCTCCTCCCTGCTAAGGGCCTAGCATTTTGATAATTCAGCTCCAAGTCCCAAAGTTCCTAGGCATCTAAGCTCCCCTGAGCCAGGCAAACCCAGTGCTCTAGGACTCTGAGACTTGATTGTTTGGGGAAAAGAAAAAACCCAAAAACCCTTAGTTTTTGTGATGAGCCTTCAGTAGAAAGCAAGTCCAGTTAATTTCTCTATCACATTATTCTGTCACACTAATAATAGGCCCTCTGGGCTGACGAACTTTTAAAAATATTTTGTCTTCTGGAGTCTTCCCTGATTCCCTCTTGTTTGAGCCCAGCATAATTGCCCTGGGCTAGAATCTCTGGGGCCATCTTGATTGAAAAAGAGGAAAAGGTGTTAATAAGGAGGAGATCGATGTGTGGTACCATTATGCTGGCTCTGTTCGGTGCCGGTGCAGCCGTGGACCACACTGCCTTTGGGTCTCTGCAACAGAATTGCAAGGCAGAAAGCAGTGGGGGTATACCTGTTGTACAATCTTTGTGCAAAACCAGGGGACCGTTTCTCTCCACTCTCTCATCATAGCAGGGACCCTGGGGGATGTAGCGAAGTGAGAAATAGACCTTAATATTGGCAAAAGACTGCAGATTCAATTCGAGGATGAATAGTAATAAGAAAATGCAAATTACTATCATTATTTACGTTGCAAGGCAGAGTTACACAACACTTTATTATACAGTAGATGCTACACAAAGAACTGCTATTTATAGACATTTTGTCCTGTTCCTCCAATCCCCCTAAACTCACTCTTTCAAACCATCTGGCCCAAGTTCAATGGCAATGTGATTAAAAAATGCATTTATTTCAAATAAATGCAATCCCAAAAAATAAAACAAGAGAGTAGTATTGAAAATTGAAGAGCCAAGGCTGCCCCAAGTCAACATGGAGAATTTTTAAACTCGAAGATATTTTAAGTGTTTCAGAGATATAGATGTTCAAAATATACTTTTAAAAATTCTTTCAACTTAAGAGAAAGTGTATTTTTTTTTTAAAGGGAGGCACCTTAGAATTCAATCTCATTCCAAACTGAAGATACTTGGTAGATGTGCAGGAAATTAAAATATCTGGCATGTTCATTAATATGAAGGTTGGACAATTGTGTCTTGAAAAAGTCTTAAAATTTAAAGGTCATTCAAAGCACAGATTTTAAAAAATTTAACAAAAGCAAATTTCCTTCTTAAAGGGGTATCTAATTAAAGTTTCCTGAATTTCATGGGAGTAAATTATTTTGTACCCTCTGCTTTAATTTTTTTCTTAAATTTTTAAGGGATATTGGACAAAAACAACATATTCAGTATGTCATATTTTGGCAAATGTCAACCAGAACTGGCTTGTTAAATATGGGTTAGCTTCAGTTTGTGCCAATTAATTAATTTAAAATGTTTTCTTAATGCTAAATTCAAATAAGTTCTTGGTTTTGATACAGCTTCTAATTTTCTTCTGTTGTTCAGGTGATTTGAAATTATAATTGAGAATAAATTTTGCAAAATTAACACATAAAAAGGCATCACTGGAAACGTTTTCCACTGCATAATTCCAAATGCCATGGAAATGGTTGGCGTATTTGGATAGTCAGGGAACTTAATTCCATACGTACATATTTCAAAATTATCCATCTGCTTAACACCAGGAAGGGTTTCAATGGTAAGATCTTGGTGTACCCGATTGTGGAGAACTTGGTGTGATAAAATTTGCAAAATCAAAATTGTGTTATTTCTTTAAAAAACAATTAGTGGGATTAGAACGTTGGTCCAAGCCTGCAATATGGTGTTATGGGAACAAGAAAACAAGATCATTTATTCATGTCTCCCTGTATTCCTCCAATGTGACCGCCAGAGAGAAGACACACATAGAGGGAATGAACTAAAGATTCCCCCCAGATCTTAAGGACTAGGTGACTTTGGCTTAAGCTTTACTGTTTTTAACCAAGCAAGACTGTCTCACTTGATATTGTAAGTGCTGAAAAAGAACAGTGACATTCAAACCCTGCCCTAAGTATATTTACATTGGGAAAATACCTTGACATCTTTAGTCCCAGCTACTATAAACTATCTCAATACTGGTACTAAGCTATAGTTGATAAACTTCTCCTTTGATTTGTATCAACTTTAAAAACAGAATGGGTGCCAGTTATTTATAAATGCGTAAATAAAGTGACCATTGTCTACAAAGATGGTTCCTGCCCATTCCTCCCATCCCTAGGGGGTGCAGGCAGTTCCTCCTCGCAAGCGCTGGAGTCTATTTCCTCACTCCTTGGAGGCTGGTCTTTGACTTGGTTTGACCAAGAGAACGTGGTGGTATGCTCTTTCAGAACTTCTAAGCCAAGGCCTGGAAATTTACACTTTAGCTAGAGGGAATACCATCTGCCATGTCAAGAAGTCCAGGAGAAAGGGGCCAAGGGAAGGGGACTCCAGGAACTCAGGTGACAGCCAGAAGGCCCCAGAGACATGAGGGAGTCCAGCCGACACCGCTAGAAAAGAGGCCCAGCTGTCCCATGCAGTCCCCAGTTGTTCAAGCCATTGCAGCGGAAGCCCTATGAGTGAGGCCATCTTGGGTCCTCCAGCCCCACACGGAGCCACCCTAGCTAACACCATGTGAAACACAGACGAGCTGTCCCTTTGAGCCCTGTCCTAGTTCCCGGCCCACAGATTCATGAGCAAAGAAAATGATTGTTATTTTAAGCCATTACATTTAGGTGTGGTCTGTTATGTAGCAGCAATAGATAACATCACAGTGACAATTTTCTAACTCCTTAAAATTGGTATTTACCAACTCTTAAAACATTCTGGAGGTTGAAAGGAAAAGACGAGTAGAATATTCATTAACCAAAGCTGTCATCACTAAGGGAATTTTTTAAAAGTCCTTTTGAAAAAGTTTTGTGGCTGCGCTTATAGCCTATCTCAGTTGCTAATATTTCTGTCATGGAGAGTGATTTATTTATAAGACAGCTAATGTGTAACCTTGAGTATAACAATGACAAAAGTAGTTTCTTCAATACCTATCTCATTTTTACTTGGTTGTTATATAAATGAGAAATTCCAAGGAAGCTATGAGTAAGGAGGAACAGCCTTACCAACTAGACCCTCTGCTAAGCACTCCTAGGCTACAAACACTGTCTGTAAAAGTACACTTGATATACTTGTATATCAGCAGAAATACACGCGTGCATGTATTCCTAGACCTAAGACCACAAGAAATTTATCTAGGCCTAAAACATGTTTTAAGCAAGTTAGAATTTTTATTCAAATTATAAATATGACTTGCAATACTAGTACTGAATTTTTAAAAACTTGGCCACCTCATGTTACCAGATTTGCCGGCGTTTTGACAATGGTATGTATGGAAACATTGCTAGCAGTTTTGTCGACCTCAGGATTTTTTTTTTAATCTGCAAAATTGGGATAGATTTTTTTTTAAGAAAAGAACATTTAAATTAGCAGGTGACATATGGATCAGATACTAGCTATATTTGGTGCCTGTTCACTAGAAAATTACATAAAAGGATAGTTAGGAAAGGAGGTGAAAAAGAACCAGTAATAGGAGCCAAATACTAAGGGAAGAAAAGTCTAGTTTATACATGAGACATTATTAGCATAAGGCATTTTGTTCTGTAATGTAACTGTTGTAAATGTAAGGAGAGAATAGGAGAAAAGTGGTAAATATACAGAAAATAACAGGAGAACAAAGTGACTTAAAAAAACACCAACCAGACTCATGCACACAGACTGAGGGAAAGATCTATAAACTGGTCTACTGGGTTTCCATTTTGGGGCATTATTTTGGACTAGAAAATGTAAAAGCTTTCCCCCAATTAATGGTTATCTAGATAATGCTGGATAAAATATAACACCACCAGAAAACAGGAATAATCTTTAAGAGTCAGAAAAACAGATGGTGAAAACCAAATTGGTAAGGATTGTCTGCAGGGAGCAGGGGAGGGGTTTCAGTTGTAAAAATCCCCAAGGACAGGGTACAAAACTTTGGGGATAGGGAACTGTGGTCTCCACACAAAGGCCCTCAAAGAGCTACACCCTTAGGGAAAAGTGTGGAGGGACTAGAAAAATTCATCCAGCCAACATAGAGAGAGGAAGCTTATTTCTTTTATTCCACACTCTGAGTGGGAAAGAAATGCCCCCTTAGAATTTGTCACAATAAGACTATACTCATATAGGTTCAGAGTTCAAATTTACTCTTGGGGAACCCACAAGCCAAGAAATGAGCTAAACAAACTCCAGAAGTCAGACCTTCAGTCTAGACGTACTGGAGTCCCACAAATAAAGATCTCTGTGTCCAAAATCACAAAACACACAAGGAAACAATCCTCCATGAGCAAGAGTCAACAGAAGCAACAAACAAGATCAGATCCCAAAGGCTTCAGATAGCTGGTTTATTAAAGACCCATTTACAATAAATTGGTCCACAATGATTAAAGCCACAAATAAATTAATAAACACAAGAACAACTCTTAAAATACAGTACTTTTGAAAAAGAAACTGGGATGTCTTCATCTTGGTAAGCGATTTTTCTCTTTATCATTGTCAGTGGAACCAAATATTCAACATGAGAATGCACCTACGCATTGTATATTAACCAGAAGCAGTAAAATTTCCCCATGAGTCATTCATTATCGCTCGTTTAGCAAACATTTATCAACACCTGCAATGTGCCACCAAGTGTGCTGTGCCTGGAGTGGGGGCGTGGGAGGGGGGCGTTCAGCAGGTGAAAAAGACAGACGCCCCCAGTGGGGCAGAGAGAATTGCAGGCAAAACAGACATGAAAATAATTTCTAGCATGATGCATGTACCCAGGATGAAGGAAAGAAAGAAAGATGCAGGCTGAAAGGGGCCTAGGAAAGCCCTAAGGAAGTGATGCTTCAGCAGAGACTCGAAGAACGATTAGAATTTACCCTGATGGAGGAAGTAGAGAAAGCTGTCCAGGCAGAGAAGAGAGGATATTGGACAGCCTGCATTCAAGACAGGCTGGGGCATTTGAGAGCCTGCATGAAGACCACTAAGGCGGAGTGAAGGAAGCCAGGGGGGCCTGGGATGTATGTGTAGGGCCACCATGGGAGGCTGACTAGCTCTAGGGGCCAGATTCTGAAAATCCTTGTCTGCTAGGCCAACCGGTGCAGATCTGGATTTATCCTGCAGGCGCTGGGGAAATTTTGGAGAGAAGACACCATCAAATTTAGGCTTTGGAAAGACCATTCTGGGGACGAGGCGCCAGATGGTTTAGTAAAAGGTGGACCTGTCACTCCTCAAAGTTGTTGTAATCACAACAAGAGGAAGTTCTTATCCTGCAAGTTTTGGGGGAAAACACTTGAAGCTATTTTGATGAATATCAATAGGGGAACGAAACATTTAAGAGGAAGCAAGCTTGGAAATGCATCCTACTGTACATTCCTAAGTGGAAAGACAAGCGTAAGAATAATATATAGAACACGCTTCCATTTAAAAAAAATGGAAACAAAACCTAAAATCACCCCTACATACGTGTGTGTGCACAGTAAATATATATATTAATCTGAAAAAAAAAAAGCCCCAAAGAACTTCCAGCCTCCTCTTCTTGTTCTTCAGATTTCTGTTGTAGATAATTGTCCAAAGCAATAACAATGCCGCGGTTTTCGAATTCATCACTGATTGTCTAAAGGAGTGGAAATGGAGGGAAATTAAAAATTACTCCAAGGTCAAAGTCGTGACTCCCTCACTGGAAAGTGAGCTCCCTGGAAATGAGCCACATGTTTTATTCATCTTTGAATTTCTCCAGTGCCTGGCACATAAATGCCCAATAAAAGTTTATTGGATGTGAGAATAAGAATATGGGAATTTGGGAATCCCCTAATGGTTGTGTGGAAACTGGCAAGAGATGACATTCTGGGGAGTTCAATCCAACAAATATTCATCGAGCCTTTGTCGTGTGCCACCCTGGGCTGGCATGTAGGGTGAGGGGAGGTTGTTGTGTTTAGCAGCTTAAAGACCTAGCCTTAGCGACAAGCAAAGGAGGGTTAGAAAGACATGGTCAAGGGTACCAGCTTTGGAGACAGGCAGACCAGGGTTTAAATCAGTGTTCTTCCATTTACCAGTGGTTTGACCAAAGGCAAATAGCTTAACCTCTTTGGGCCTCCACTTCCTCATCCGCAAAATAAAGATTATAATAACAGTGCCTACCTCAGAACTGTTGAGAGAAATAAGTGAGATATTCATGTTGAGCATTTGGCACAATACTTGAGCCAGACAAAGCTCTGGATTCACATGAGATATTATTGTAGACAAATGTAGGGATCAAATAGTGTATCTGGTTGGTGCTGCTCTTACCAGCTACTCTAGAATATCTCTTTGGTAACTTTGGTAGGCAGAATAACGGTCCCCAAAGATGTCCACATCCTAATCCCTGGAACCTGTGCCTATGGTACATCACATAGCAAAAGGGACTTTGCAGATGGGATTAGGTTAAGGATCTTGAGATGCAGGGATTATCCTAGATTATCCTGGTGGGCCCTGTGTCATCCCAAGAGTCCTTATAAGTGAAAGAGGGAGGTATGGGAGTCAGCGAAAGGTGTGACAGTGGAAGCTGAGGTTGGAGTAAGGTGTTGCTGGCTGGGGGTCATGAGCCAAGAATTGTGAAGAGTCTTTAGAAGATAGGAAGGGCAAAGCAGTGGATTCTCCCCTAGAGCCAACACCTTGACTTTAACCCAACGAGATGACTTTGGACTCCTGACCTCCAGAATTGTAGGATGATAAATTTGTGTTGTTTTGAGCCACAGTGTTAGTGCTCATTTGTTACAGCAGCCGTAGGAGACTCAGACTGTAATGACGGACAAGGAGATGGGCCGCCCAGACCCTATTCAAGGCAAGGCGTGCTCTCCCGTTGCTGGGAGTACAGTCAAGAGATGGGCTCTGCTGTCAGCTCCTTTGGCTTCAAGCCTCAGCTGTGGAGAGCTGCTCATCCAAGGTCATGTCCTTTCTGGGGTAGTTCATACCAAGTGACTGAGGGAGGCAGGCGTGGGATGGGGCTGCAGGAACCTGTTACTTCGGCCCAACTCCAACAACTCCGATGGGCAATCATCGCTGCAGAGCCTTCTGTGCTTTTGGCGGAGGCTTTGTTGGGCGCGCATCAGAGCCAGGCTTTTCTCTCTGCCCAATTCTGCTTTGTTTAGGAAAAAACCAGTTCTCCCTCCTGTGTTTCTCCTTTACTCTCACAGGACTACCACACTCACAACACTTCTGACACCAGATACGTGTTTTCCCTGGGGGGTTTTCCCTGCACCAAGCAATTCTGCAACACCAGGCGGGTGTCCTACAATTCAACTCAGTTCTGACACTGTCTGTCTGCAGATAGCAACAGATGCCACAAGTTCCAAGCTCAGGCCCACGAGACCGTCCACTCAACTCCCCACTTCAGATGCTTGTTGCAAGTCCAGCTCATCATCTGTACTTCTGACTGATTGGCTATAAATCAGGTTCCCACAACCCCCTCTTCAGGTTCAGTTAATTGGCCAGAGCGTCTCACAGAACTCAGGAAAACAGTTACTTACATTTATCAGCTTATGAAAGGACATGATAAAGGATACAGATGAACAAGCCAGATGAGAGACACAGGGTAAGGTCTGGGAGTGTCCTGAGTGCAGGAGCTTCTGTCCTTGAGGAGTTGGGGCATGCCACTCCCCCACTATGTGGACGTGTTCTCCAGCCCGGAGGCTCTCCAAACCCCAGAGGGTTGGGATTTTATGGAAGCTTCCTCATGCAGCATGATCATTATTCACTTCATTTCCAGCCCCTCTGCACTCTCTAGAGAATAGGGGGTGGGACAGAAAATTCCAAGCTTCTAATCCTGGCTTGGTCTTTCTAGTGACCAGCTCCCTTCCAAGAGCCCATCTAGGAGAGCAGACAGAGTCACCTCTTTAGATCAAAAAATGTTCCAAGAGCTCTTATCTTTTTTAGGAAATCAGGATTTTTAGGAAATTTCCTTGGTTAAGAAATCACAAGGGTTTCAGGAGCCCCATGTCAGGAGCTGGGGGAGAGACTAGCATGGATATTTTCTATTATCTCACATGCTTCCTCTTGCTTCTTTTCACAGACGTTGAGTGCTAACTCTTGTACTGCAAACTCTGTTTCAGTATTCTTCTTCCAGAAAAATCAACCTGTAGCACAAACCCATCTGTGAGTGAAGGACAGTGCCTTTGAGATTATAAACCACTATTTAACTGTCTGGGTTTTTAAAAACTTTTAAATTTCTTTAAAAATAGAGAATACTAGGGGCACCTGGGTGGCTCACATGGTTAAGCATCTGGACTCTAAGTTTTGGTTCAGGTTGTGATCTCATGGGTTGTGGGTTCAGGCCCCATGTCAGACTCTATGCTCGCAGGGAGTCTGCTTGAAGATTTTCTCCCTCTGCCTCTCACCCACCCCTCACACCCTCTCTCCCTCTCTCAAATAAATAAATCTTAAAAATAAATAGATAAATAAATAAATAAAAATAGAGAATACTAGTATTTTATCCATAATCCTTTCACCAATGCATTTCAAGTACTCTTCTGTCCCTTTCTTAAAAATAAAATAAAATAGAAATAAAAGTAAAAATCTTATTCAGACCTGGGGATCACATATTCTGCTTATTTTTTAAAAATTTTTTAAAGCTTTGTTTATACTGTTATTTTGTTTATAATGTTTTTTTTAACTTTGTTTATCAATAGGAAAGCCAAGTCTAATTGCCTTTGTAATTTTATGTGTGCAGAAAGCAATTTGCCTTGTTTAGGTGTGAGCCAAGTTAAGCTGAGGAGTATAGACCTCACAGGAGAGTATAAAGGTGGTCTTCTCTCTTCAGACAAAGAGAAAAGAGGGTACAAAATTCATCCTTTGGAGAGCTCACCTCTGTTCATATGCATGGTTATTTTATGATATGATTCAAGACATTTGAGTTTTATTTAATAAACCATTGTGGAATTTCCAATTAAAACCAACATATTGGGAGACACCTTTATTTTCTCTTCCTCCCAAAATCTGGCTGAAAGACTATAAAGGAATGAGAATGTACTAACTCACAAGGATGAAGAGAATGGGAAGAGAGACAATAGTGGATAAGAGATTTCGACAAATACTGGGAGACAAAAGATTGTTGGAGGGATTTCCAGTTAACCATGAAAGACTAAATATTCTACATTTGTTTTTGCCTCTTCCAAAAACCTCACTAAAACAACACTAAGGTGGAGCACCTGGCTGGCTCAGTCCATACAGCAGGTAGCTCTTGATCTTGGAGTCATGAGTTCAAGCCCCACACTGGGCATAGAGTCTGACAAAAAATGTTGAGGCTCTTGGTTGGCTCCATCAGTAGAGCATGCAACTCTTGATTTTGGGGCTGTAAATTCAAGCCCCATGTTGGGTGTAGAGATTACTTTAAAAAATCTTTAAAAAAAACATTAAGGAATAAAAAAAATGTATCTATTAGATATTAATGTGCCACACCTGAGGGGAAAGCAGTCATCAGCTTTCCTTTTTTTTTCTTTTAAAGATTTTATTTATTTATTTGACGGAGAGAGAGCGCAAAAGGGAACACAAGCAGGGGGAGTGGGAGAAGGAGAAGCAGGCTTCCCACTGAGCAGGGAGCCTGATGCGGGGCTCGATCCCAGGACCCTGGGATCATGACCTGAGCTGGAGGCAGACCCTTAACGACTGAGCTACCCAGATGCCCCAAGTCACTACTTCCCAATCTAGAATTCTATACCCAGCCAAACTATCACTGGAGAGTAACATTAGAACAAAGATATTTTCAGTCATGCAGGAACTTAAAAAAAATAGCTCCCACTTACCCTCTTTCAATAAGATTTTGGAAATGTACTCCAACAAAATGTGAGTAAAATAAGAAAGGGCGAGACAAGACTTGAAGGAAGAGGAGATTCAAAATGGGCAATAGACAAAGGAAATTCAGAGGACAATGGCAAAGAGATGATTCAAAATGACAGCTGTGCAGTAGGCCCTAGAGAACAACTTGCCCTGGTTGAAGCAAGAAAACAGACTCTTGGATGAAATCCCCAGAAAAACATGAAACTGACTCTTTGAATGTAGAAAACATTGTTCATAGACCTATAGCAGAGATATTGGAGCCCTTGAAAATTACTTAGAAACAATACTTAGAAAACCAGAGAAATTAAAACCAAGTCAATTATTATTTTTTTGTTTTTTATTATGTTATGTTAGTCACCATACAGTACATCATTAGTTTTTGATGTAGTGTTCCATGATTCATTGTTTGCATATAACACCCAGCACTCCATGCAATACGTGCCCTCCTTAATGCCCATCACCGGCCTATCCCAATCCCCCACCTCCCTCCCCTCTGAAACCCTCGGTTTGTTTCCCAGAGTCCACAGTCTCTTGTGGTTCATTCCCCCTTCTGTTTACCCCCCCTTCATTCTTCCCTTCCTTCTCCTACCGATCTTCCTGCTATTTCTTATGTTCCACAAATGAGTGAAACAATATGATAATTGTCTTTTTCTGCTTGACTCATTTCACTTAGCATAATCTCCTGCAGTTCCGTCCATGTTGCTGCAAATGTTGGGTAATCGTTCTTATTAAAACCAAGTCAACTATTAACTCTAGGAAAAAGCAAAGGTTTTACAAGAAGGGAAGTATGGTCATAGTGCTGCAACTTGATTTGGTAGAAAACAAAATTTGTATGGTCATAATATAAACATTTCCACTCCCAAATTGCTGTGTAATGATGTTGAAGAGATAGGAGGAGGGTAAGTAAGGAGTGGTGTTAGTGTGGGAGAAATGAGCCAATAGACATTCTAAAATTGATAAATTAAGAAAGTGTAGTATAGTGACTAACATAACATAATAAAAAATTATTATAAAAAAATAAAATAAATAAAATTTAAAAAGAACAACAACAAAAAAAGTGTAGTATAAGTTTCTTATTTAGAAGGACGGTAATAAGTACCAGGGAAAAAAGTATAAGGTTCGAGGGTGTTTGCCTCTGGGGAATAGGACATGACAGTGAGATAGGGGAAGGGTAGGATAAAGGGGTCTTTTAAATTATGTGCATTTCAACTATAATCTTTAGAATAAATCATTAAATACTTTGAAGATGGTAATCTATACTGTATTTGACTATAATAAGTAAATGGTATTTTGAAATTTAAAACATGAATTAAAAAGTTAAAATTTGCTTTGGTGCACTTTTAGGAATAGTTAGAATCTTCTCACGAAATTGAAGCCTTGACAGAGTGTTCTCAGCATAGTGGTCAAGCACATAGACTTTGGAGTCCAACAAACTGCTTTTTAGCTTTCACTTTGCCATGTGTTGTGTGGTCTTGGATAAATTGCGTAACTTCTTGAACCTTGCTTTTTCTTGCCTATGCAGAGGGGTTATCAATAATACCTATGTCACAGGAATGATTTCAGAATACGTGAGATAAAAATAACAACAATAACAACTAAGGGACTGTGCACTTTGTACATATTATCCTATTGAATCTTCTTAATCTGTCAGTTTCATGAAGAGCAGACTTACCACAATGCCTAATTGTTTAATTATTAATTCTTTAACAAACATTATTAATTATTTAACAAACATTAACAAACAGTAGTATTTTGATGGGAATAAAGGTGAATAGGAGAAACGATGAGGAAAAAAAAAAAGACAAGCTCAGTAACATTCTGCTTATTTTGAGACCAGATTGGTGATATTCTATGTCCCCCTATTACACATAGTTTTGAACATGAAATAAGAAGAAAAAAGTTGCCAGGGCTCAAAGTTCTGTTTAAAAGTGACACTTTTTGGCTTAGCTCTGCATTCTTTTTTTTAAAAATTGTGGTAGGGGTGCCTGACTGACTCAGTTTGTAGAGCATGTGACTCCTGATTTCAGGGTTCATGAGTTTGAGCCCCACATTGGGCATGGAAATTACTTTACAAATAAATACATAAAATAAAATAAAATAAAATAAAATAAAATAAAATAAAATAAAATAAAATAAAATAAAATAGTGGTAAAATATACTTAACATAAGATTTACCATTTTAACCACGTTTCATTCTGTGGAATTAAGCACATTCACATTGTTGTGCAGCCGTCAGCACCATCCGTCTCCCAAACTTTTCATCTTCCTAGTTTGAACTCTGTCCCCATTAAACACAAACTCCCTATTGCCCCCTCCCCCAGCTCTGGGCAACCACAATTCTACTTTCTGGCTCTATAAATTTGACTATGCTGGGTATCTCATGGAAGTGGTATTTGTCCTTTCGTGTCTGACTGAGTTCAGTAAACTTAGCGTCAGGTTTTCAAGGGTCATCCATCTCTCGGTACGTCATTCTTTTTCATGACCGAATCATACTCCATTGCACGTATAGACCACATTTTGTTATTCATCCGTCAATGAACACTTGGGTTGTTTCCCCTCTTGGCTGTTATGAATAATGTTACTATGAGCATGCAGGTGCAGAGATCTGTTGAAGTCCTTGCTTTCAGTTCTTTTGGGTATATAACCGAGAGTGGGATTGTTGGATCATACAGTAATTCTACCTTTAATTTTTTGAGGAGCCACCATACTGTTTTCTGCAATGATGCACAAGGGTTCTCACTTCTCCACATCCTCACTAATACTTGGGAGTTCGCACATACAATCCTGTGCCCATGAAGAAGAGATTCTGTTGCATAGATTTTTGTAAAAAATACTTTATTTATTTATTTGAGAGAGACAGATAGTGAGAGGGAGCACAAGCGGGAAGGAGGAGGAGAGGCAGACTCCCCGCTGAGCAGGGAGCCCAATGCGGGGCTCAATCCCAGGACCCTGGGATCATGACCTGAGCCGAAGGCAGATGCTTAATGACTGAGCCACCCAGGTGCCTCTGTTGCATAGATTTTTAGAAATTGAATTGCTAGGTCAAAGGGTATATGCCCCCCAGAAGAGTTGTACTACCATTTACACTACCACTCTTAGGGTATGAAAGTGCTTATCTGCTATATTCTCACCAATCTTAGATAATCTTGCACTCTTTAATATTTGCAATGCTGACAGACCAAAAATACCTCATTGTGTGAATTTGTATTTTTCTTTTTTAAAAAAATTTACCCATGTATTTGAGAGAGAGAGAGCATGAGTGAGCATGAGTGGTGGTGGGGAGTTTGGCAGAGGGAGAGGGAGAAGCAGACTTCCTGCTGAGCAGGGAGCCCTATGCAGGGCTTGATCCCAGGACCTGAGATCATGACCTGAGCTGAAGGCAGCTGCTTAACTGACTGAGCCGCCCAGGCGCCTCTGTATTTTTCTGATTACTATTAGAGTATCTTTTTGCATTTTTATTGGCTACCCATGTAATTTTGCTGTTTTAATCAGTTCTCTATTGGTGGATGTTTGGCTTGGTTATCAGCCCGCTGCATATGTGGAATGGCCAAACAAGGTGAAGATGGGAAGGTGTGAGAAATGCGTGCAAAGACAATAAACTGGCTACAGAGACATTCAAAATGATAGTCTTGAGTCATCAAGTTTCACTGTATTTAGGAAATAGAATAGGATTCTACAAAGAGTTCTATCAAAAATGGTTAAAAATATGAAGTCTTGGTAATTTTTAAAAGCTACCATTTATTGAACATCATCTTCTGTGCTAAGGCTTTTCAAACATCATTTGATTTCATCTTGGCTTGAACAAGTATGTCATTGTATGTTGTAGAACAGAAGGTTTCTGGAGACTTGCCCAAGGTCACAAACCACCGGGAGTGGGTAGTTGTATCCTAATCGAGATCTGTGACACCCTCCCCCTTTGAGAGGGACATCTGAGGGAGGTCCTGGAGACTCATGGACTGCAGTACCGTGCTTACTGGTGTCTTGAGTAGCCCAAGCCATTGTTTTTGTTTTTGTTTTTGTTCCTATTCTTGCAAATCCAGAGTCAGTAGACTTCAGGTGAAGGCTTTATGGCAGCCCTGCACCAAGTGTGCTGTGACTCACTAGGAAATGACTTTAGGTGGTGCTTAAACACAATGTTCAATGGCACTGAATCACCTAGCGAGGAAGTTACTCTCCTTTGAGTCCCTCTCAATCATGTCATCAAGGAGAAAGTCTCAGTCGGTGCTACCAAGTCTGGAACACCTCTCTGGTGCTTGCTGAGTTTTTTCTATTTAAGAAATGCTATGGCAAAAAAAAAAAAAAAAAAAAAAGAAATGCTATGGCAGATTCAGAGTTTCAGCAGGTAACGGTGTCTAGGTAAAATTTAATAACATTATTTTAAAAAAATATTTACTCTTACAGTTATCATCTAGTTATGGCAAGATGTCTGTTTTTCATTTGCACTAAATGAAATAAATTTCCCTTTTAAAATGAATTTGCTTTTGTAAAAATAGGGAGTCACGTAACAGAAAATTGGAAGCATACGCTGTTACCAATTGTCAAATAACTGGACAAAATTGTGAATAAAAGTAACGAATGACGTTTGAGAGACACTGCTTTCCTGGATTCCCAGCAGGCTCTGGGCTCCACGGGTATCACTCTTTGTTAATTCTAATCATACTTTCCTGACTCAAGGGTACATTATATTACATGAGATGCTTGTTAAGAATTCAGATGCCCAGGCCTTGAACCCCAGAGAGCCTCAGTAGGTCTGAGACGGGACCTGGGCTTTGCAATTTTGATTAAGCAACCCAAGTGGTCCTGACGTGAACTCGTCAGCACATGACACTTTAAGAAATTCTGAACTGGATCTTTCCATTTTAAACCAATATCGATTTTTTTGAAAAAAAGATTTATTTGTTTATTTTAGGGGGGCAGAGGAGGAGAGAGAGAGTCCTGAAGCAGACTCCCTACTGAGTGCAGAGCCCCGTGTGGGGCTCAATCCCAGGACCCTGAGATCATGACCTGAGCAGGAACCAAGAGACCCCCCGCTTAAACCACTGAGCTACCCAGGCGCCCCACACTATCGGTTTTTTGGAAATAGATGGGGAAGAATGCTGCGTGCCTGTAAGTCTGGCACGACACATAGCCGTGCTTCTGCCTTTTTGTGACTACAGTGGGTTGGGTTTCAGGCGGTGTTCTAGGCACTTCACACACGTTGAGTCATTTCACCCTCAGCACAGTCCAAGGAAGCAGAAACTATTATTACCTTCATTTTACAGGTGGGGAAACCTGGACACAGAGAGGTGAAATCACTAGCCTAAGGTCACAGGGCCGGGAGGTGACAGAGCTGGGATTTGAACCTGACCATCAGATCATGCTCAGAGCCAACATTCTTGCCCACAGTGGTCAGCTCCCTCCCCTGCACCTGCCTCTATGTGTGATGATGAAGGTCTATCACCCCCTCCAATTCTGTTATCCTATCAGGAAATCAGACTCTTTGCTTTTGATCAGAAACCAATTGATCATTGAATTAAATGAATACATGAATACAGACTAAGTCAACATCCCTGGTCTGAGGACAACTAACCTTACAGCTCAGTTGAAACCGTGGACTAGGCCTTGTCTTTCAAAACGAAAAGCCAACATTTGTACTTTCTATGATGAAAATAAGAAGCGTTCTTAATTTACCAGGTGGACTAAACCAGTACTGATTATCTGATTCTGTGCACAGAAGCCCAAGACAGGGGAAAACCTGTGATCTGTCCCACTCAGCATTTCTCATTTTTTCCCCGTTTCTTCAAAGAAAAGGAAAGTCTAAAAATCACAGAGGAGACTTCTAAAGGACCATCGGTTCCAGTGTTCAGAGCCAAATACCAAACTAGGCTAAATAAACTCACGGTCTGTACCTTCTAGAAGGCAATCAAATTGTGGAGGGTTTGAGGCTCGTCCAGGACAACGTGGGCAATTTCAGTCATTTACCACACGCTTTTCTTTTTTCTTTTTCTTTTCCTTCCCCTCCCTGGCCCCCAGGTCACAGATGGGTGCTGGAAGCCGAGCCAACACTGTGCCACGAGATGCAGACAGCTGTGGTGGGTGCGAGCTGGAAGGGCAGCTGTGGGCTTCCTCTCCGACCTGGGCGCAGCAGACTGCAGGAACGGTGCAGGCCAGGGTAGGTAGCACGCTTTGAGTATGTCCAGACTAGGGAACAGGTTTTGTTTCTCCTGCCAGCGGCTGCTTTTTTGTCCCGTTGGGAGAGCTTGGTGATGGAGCTCACAAGCAGGAGCACATGGAAAATGCAGGGCCAGGATGTCAGCAATTGCATCCCGGTTGCACTCTGGAAAGGGGTGATCACTTTGAACAATGCACACGCGTTCACATGACAAACCATTAAGACTCCAGCCTGGGTAAAGAGCATGTGTTCTTTACCAGATTGCTGCCTCAGTCTATAGCACACTATATATAGGCTAGAGCCCTTCACGCCAATTAAACAAAGGCAGGGTTAACTTTCAGGTTTTTATGAGGTGCTTTCGATGCTGTTTTTGAAAATGAAGCCACAGAGTCCCCTAAAAAAAAAATAGATTATTTATTCCTATTTTTTTTGTCTTTGTCAAGATAACTGCTGAGCAGCTGAAGGTAGCATATGGTTGTAGGGGTAGCTATCGAGAACAACAAAAGATATTTAAAGTAAAAACTGTAAAGATTCTCAACATGTGTGTAGTAGCTCTGTGACACCTGAGGCCAGAAGAGGGGCAATTCTCTAAAAGGAAGATGTAAAGCGGTAGTTGTCAACTTGGGCTCCACATCAGAATTACCCCAGGGAGCTTTTAAAAATCCCGATGCCTGGGTCACACCCCAGACCAAATAAATCAGAATCTCTGGGGGGTAGGACCTAGGCACCAACACTTAAAAAAAAAAAAAGTTTCCCAGGTGATTCCCATGTGCAGCTAAGGTTCCGAATCATTGCTTGAAGGGGAAATTTCCTTACCCTTTTGAAAGTCGTGTAACACTTTTGGGGAAATAGAATCCACTGACATCTCATTTCTGGAGGAATGAAAATGGAAATCACCATATCGATTGCCTGATTTCCATATTTTAGTATCTGCCCCTCTTCTAATTGTTCTGTGCAAGTATTGGAAATCCTGCACTTTAGTGCCCATGGGGACCAAGCAGGTGGAGCAGATGAGGGTCCCAGGGGAAGGCTGGGGCAACAGAGACTGGAGGGGCGCCGAGGGTCTCAGCCCCAAAGTTGAGTAGCCTTTCCACCCTCCTCCTGATGCTTCCAGGGGCAGATGCAGCTCAAGTGGGGCCAGGGTTTTGGATTTTTCCAAATAAATTGCTCATCAGAATTTTTGTATGTAAAAGATCCCATTTTGGAAATGTTAGCCACAAATTAAAGAATTTTTAAAAAAAATTTTCCATGCAGCCAAGTGAAACTCTTCTGCAAGCCAAATTTGACCTTGCCGGCTACCTTTTAGATCACCTGATTTACACACCTTTTGGGAAGCAGGGATGATGATTCTTCTTCTTATTATTATTTATTGTGGTATAAAATACACTTGCCATAAAATTTACTATTTTAACCATTTTAAAGTGTTCAATTCAGTGGCATTAAGTACGTTCATGGTGTTGTGCACCCATTACCTCTATCTAGCTCTAGAACTCTTTCATGACCCCAAACAGAAAACCCATACCTATTAATCCCCTCCCTCAGCCCCCTTGCATCCACCAATCTGTTTTCTGTCTCTATGGATTTGCCTATTCTGGGGTTTCTTATCGATGGAATCCTACAGGCTGTGGCCTTTTGTGTCTGGCTTCTTTCCCTTTGCATTGTGTTTTCAAGTTCATCCCCATTGTAGCATGCCTCAGTGCTTTCTTCCTATTTACGGCTGAATACAATTCCATTGTATGGATATGCCACACATTGTTTATCCACTCATTAGATGATGGGTAGTTGGGTGGTTTCCACCTTTTGGCTTTTGTGAATAGTGCTGCTGTGAACATTTGTGGGCATGTTTTGTTTCAACAGAGGGATCATCCTTACATAACAGATGCCCCCATAGCACTAACCCCAACTCTGAGCACACTCAGAGGTGCTCACGAGGCGGGGACTTAACTATAGGGGAACCAAATTGTCCCGGTTTTAGCATGGAAGGCCCCACATCCGTAAACCAGTGGAGGGAGGTTGGCAATGGTCTCATCCACCAGCAAAAGCCTTCTCAAGGCAAGGCCAATGGTTTTGGTATTTCGAACGTGATTTTAAAGAATCATTGTGACAAGTCTATGTTTCATGCAGTTGTCTGTAATCGCCACTGATTTCAGGACGCTGTGCTTTGGCCCAAGTCAGTTCCTCGATGTCGCCTGGAGGATTCCCATTCCTTCTTTAGTCTCAGCATCAGAATCATGTTCTCACCAGAGTCTTCCCAGAGCCCCTGCCCTTGCACAGTGGTAAAGGACTCCTCTCCTTTATTCCTAGAGCATAGTGTAGTTACAGGATATATTTGCATGGGTCTCCCCCATTAGACCATGACTCCCTCAAAGATGGTGGAATACTGCTGATGTTTGGTCTGCCCAACATCCATCCCCTCTTCTGACAATAGCATTCCCCTTTTCCTTTGGGGGAAACAGCCGTCCCCTAATCTCAGACAACACGGTTTGGGGAGAGTAGATACCGGTTCCCTGCAACCAGACCTGGCCCGTTTGCACATTCCATCCCCTTGGTTGGCACAACCAGCTCAGGAATGGGTCGCCTGAACCAGGTTAGTGCACAATCAATCCTGCAACTTATGCTGGAGCTAGTGGGAACTAAGTTAGAACTAAGGAGGAAGGAACTCTACTTCTGATAGAGTTGCTAAGCTCTCTGCGGCCATCTTTGCCACCACGTGGGGACAAGCCACCTCAAAGTAAAGCCACCACGGAAGAAAAGAGAACTGAGGGGCAGGGAGAGAAAGGGATGATGCCAGGCAGCAGTGAGTTTCCTCCCTTTAACTTCCTGGTTATATGAATCACTTTTTTGCTTAAACTGGCTCGTTTTGGGTTTTCATCTCTTCCATCTAAAAGAAAACTGAAGAATGCACTGTCTTTTATTAATATTTAAATCCCATACTATCGCCTTGTTCTGGCACATTATAGGCACTCAAGAAATGTGTGAGTCAATGCAGACTTTCCTAGGTATACCGTCGCTATGTTTTTTCAGTAATGAAATGATATCAATGCAAGACGAGTCAAGAGGGGAGGATGTGGAAAAGTTGGAGCCCTCCCATGTTGCTGGTGGGAATGCTAAATGGTGCAAACAGCTATAGAAAATAGTTTGGCAGTTTCTCAAAAGTTAAACCAAATTATCATATGACCCATGATTCCTGCTCCTGGATACACAGGCATACGTTGTTTTATTGCACTGCCCTTTATTGAGCTTTGCAGATGCTATGTTTTTTTCTAAATTGAAGGTCTGTGGCAACTGCGCATCGAGCAATTCTATGGGCGCCGTTTTTCCAACAACATTTGCTCACTTTGTGTCTCTGTGTCACATTTGGGTAATTCTTGCAATATTTCAAACTTCATTATTATTATTATATTTATTATGGTGATCTGTGATCAGTGATTACACCTTGCTGAAGGCTCAGATAATACCCAGCATTTTTGTTTTAGCAATGAAGTATTTTTTAAAAGATTTATTTGTTTGAGAGAGAGAGGGGGCACATATATATGTGCACAAGTCGGGGAAGGGGCAGAGAGAGAGAATCTTTTTTTTTTTTTTTTTATTTATTTATTTATTTATTTTTTTTAAATGATTTTTTATTATATTATGTTAGTCACCATACAGTACATCCCCGGTTTCCGATGTAAGGCTCGATGATTCATTAGTTGTGTATAACACCCAGTGCACCATGCAATACGTGCCCTCCTTACTACCCATCACCGATCTATCCCATTCCCCCACCCCCCTCCCCTCTGAAGTCCTCAGTTTGTTTCTCATAGTCCATAGTCTCTCATGTTTCATTCCCCCTTCTGATTACCCCCCTTTCTTTATCCCTTTCTTCCCCTACCGATCATCCTAGTTCTTATGTTCCATAGATGAGAGAAATCATATGATAGTTGTATTTCTCTGCTTGACTTATTTCACTTAGCATTATCTCCTCCAGTGCTGTCCATGTTGTAGCAAATGTTGAGAACTCGTTCTTTCTGATAGCTGAGTAATATTCCATTGTATATATGGACCACAACTTCTTAATCCAGTCATCTGTTGAAGGGCATCTCGGCTCCTTCCACGATTTAGCTATTGTGGACATTGCTGCTATGAACATTGGGGTGCATATGGCCCTTCTCTTCACTACGTCTGTATCTTTGGGGTAAATACCCAGTAGTGCAATGGCTGGATCATAGGGTAGCTCAATTTTTAACTTTTTAAGGGACCTCCACACTGTTTTCCAGAGTGGCTGTACCAACTTGCATTCCCACCAACAATGTAGGAGGGATCCCCTTTCTCCACATCCTCTCCAACAATTGTTGTTTCTTGCCTTGTCTATTTTTGCCATTCTAACTGGCGTAAGGTGGTATCTCAGTGTGGTTTTGATTTGAATTTCCTTGATGGAGAGAGAGAGAATCTTTAAGCAGACTCCCCGCTGAGCACGGATCTCGATGTGGGCTTAATCACACGATAAGATCATGACCTTAGCCAAAACCAAGAGTCAAAGTGCTTAACCAACTGAGCCACTCAGGTGCCCCAGGAATAAAGTATTTCTTAATGAAGGTATATACATTGCTTTTTTTAGACGTAATGCTATTACACACTTAATACACTGCAGTCTCATGTAAACGTAACTTTTATATGCACTGGGAAACCAAAAAATTCGTATGACCTGCTTTATTGCAATATTTGCAATATTTATTGTAGTGGTCTGGAACCAAATCCATCTCCAAGGGATGATTGTATGCCACAAAGAACGCATGACAGGTGTTGAGACAACTTGTACACAAATGTTCATAGCAGCACTATTCACAGTAGGATGAACAGGTAATCAATGCAGTCTATGCATACAATGGACTATTATGCAGCCGTAAAAAGGAATGAAGCACCGATCCATGCTACAAGGATGAACCTCAAACACATTACGCCAAGTGAAAGAAGCCAGACACAGAAGGGCTGATATAAGATTCCACTTATACGGGATTTCCAGAAGATGTAAGTCCATAGAGACAAAAAGTAGATTAGTGGTCGCCAGTGGCCAGGAGAAGGTGGGAATGTGGAATGACTGCTAAATGTGTATGGGACTTTCCACTGGGTGATGGAAACATTCTGGAGCTATAGAGCAGTGATGGTTGCACAGTGCCGAGTGTAATAAATGTTACCAGTGGTAAATTTTAAGTTATGTATATTCGACTGCAATAAAAACAAAACAAAAGAATCCGGAACTTCATCAGGGCTGCTGCAGTTGGATGCCATGCGGCTTGTTTCCTTCGTCAAGTGCCCAGACTGGGAGGGAGGCATGGCCTCAATCCAGGCTGTGTTCTGCCCCACAAGATGCTTTCTTCTGATTCACCATTTAGGCGAATGTAGAGCTTCACAGACAAGATGGCGTAAGACATAAGCAAGTTTGGTCAACGGCCTCACTTGACTGCAATTTTCAAAGATGCTCCTTCACTGTGCTCTGAGTAGTTGGCCCATGCCACAGTATACATCCTCTCCCATCCTGAGGGTGCTATCTCAGAAAAATTCACAGTGCATTGTTGAGTGCTTAATTTGTGAAGCTAGCATAAATCACTGGACTAAATTGTCCATTACCACGAGCTCAAGTTATCTTTCCATCAAGAGAGTGATCTGGCTGCTTTGCTTGCACTGGAAAATTAAGAGACAAAGAGGCAAAAGGCCAAAAGGAGAAGAACTCTAGAAAAAGTCTGTTTTCTGATGTTGGAAAGACTGCACAAGGTTAAATACAGGAGCATTCTGCCTGTACTCATCAAAGGTATTTTTTTTAAAAAAGCCATTTATGTTCTGGGGATCAATGAGTTAGAACAGAACAATAATAGTCCTCTCAAAGCTATGGAAGATTTGGTTGTATCCTAGGGGCTGGCATTCTGAAATTGTCCTCCCTTCCCCCATGAATCAGTAGGAAAAAGGAAAAAAGAAAAAAAAAAAAGAAATGCCCTGGGAAAGCAGTATGTCGAGCCCTTCAAGGAGAAGTCAATGTTAATTTTGTTCAGTTCCAGGGGCATTGGTCACCCCGCTACTTCTTAATGTGCCATTTTCCAATTTGGGTCCCAATTCACAATGCAACTTAGAAAATATTGGGGACAGCTTATCGCTAATATAACAAATGTGGAATGAGGCTTTTCCTGTTGACCCAGAACTTCAGCTAAAGCTTCAAAGCTGAGGGCAATGGGTAACAATACTTCCTCCTGTCAAGAGGTGGACAGACTGGTCCCTTAACCATCAATACCCATCAGCCTCCAGCCTATATAAAACAAGGTCAGATTTTATCCAGAGGACATTTCTCTGACAGGTCTTTGTAGGGGGTTTTCTTCTCCCCTCTGATCTCTAACCCAAGAGAGGAGAGCTCAAAGCAGAATCACTCATGAGACTGGGGGGCACCAAGGAGGGGGTGGCTGGTACCTCACTGCCAGCTGAAGGTTGCCTGGGGCTGCCCATGACAGTGGGGCAAGAAGCCATGGCAGAGGGCAGAGGGCAAAGGTGCATCCTATTTCCCAGGGGCCAGAGTATGTTTGTAGGTCTGAGTCATCCTGAAAAGCCTCACCTAAGAGGACTCACCCAGGACCTCAGAAAAAGAATGTGGGGTACTTCCCGTGGTATGAATGGAAACAAGGTGTGCAAGAGGTCACCCAGCACATGCACTGAGTCCCCTCAAAGTCCCCACACAGGGTTCTCCAAAGATCCCCCAGTGCACATGAAAAAGAACCAGCATGTGAATTCTTGCCAGGCCATGGCAGGGGGTGGAGGGCATCTGACACCCGAGAGAACTATACCGGTTCTCAGCAAAGGGTCCCTTTTCCTCGTGCTCCCCTGCTCCTATACTCCTGCAAGGCGAGCTGGGAAAGGGCAGGAGAGGACACACCTGCCCTAGTCTCCACTGCAGATTCCTGAGCCATCTGTGGGTCAGACCAGAGGGGGCGGGGAAGAGGTATTAAACCTCATATGAGAATAGAGGGTTTTTTTTTTTTTTTTTTTTTTTCTTTGACAAAGAGAGAGACAGCCAGAGACAGGGAACACAAGCAGGGGAAGTGGGAGAGGAAGAAGCAGGCTCCCAGCAGAGGAGCCTGATGTGGGGCTCGATCCCATAACTCCAGGATCACGCCCTGAGCCGAAGGCAGACACTTAATGACTGAGCCACCCAGGCGCCCCGAGAACAGTTTTGATTGGACTGGACTGGACTTTTAATATGAGACTATTCTTACAGTTGAAACTAAGAGCTATGGGATCTGATGTAATATTTCCAAGCTCAGCTTATTTCATAGCCCAGTAAGAATAATTTATTCCCACTATTGATAAAGGTGCTGTGAGACATGTGGTATCCAGAGTGCCATGCATTTCCAGAATGAAGTCCCAACAACCACAGCACAACACACGGTAGTCAGCTCCAGTTCTCCAATCTTGAAATTGGTGAGATTTCTATTGATCTGAGGTGCAAACCACCTTAAGCTATACCAGGGGCAGCAAATGCAAATGCCAACAGGGGCCAGACAGGAAATATAATGAATGAAGGGGGTTAGGTGGAGACCATGGTGAACTGGAGAGCCTGTGTCCCATCCGAAAGGGACAAATGTCTCTCAAATCTAGCCAATTGTTGCCCAATGAGGCCACATCTTCCTGTTTTCCCAGAAATGCCAGAAATCTCCGGTTTTGGTAGTGCACCCTGATTTCGGCATTATTGGTACGAATATTAGTCGGGGTTCATTGTTGCAAATGACACAGGTACGAGTGATTTAACGGGGGAGGGGGGTGTACAATGGACTGAATTGGGTCCCCTTCAAATTCAAATGTTCAAGCCCTAAATCCCCAGTGGACTGGTAATCAGGGTCAGGTGAAGCCAAAGGGTGAGGCCCTAATTCAAAAGGGTGATGGCCTTATAAGAAGAGGAAGCCATGTGAGCCATGCCTGCCATGTGTGGACACAGCAAGAAGACGCCCTCTGACATCCAGAAAGAGGCCTCTCACCAGAACCCGAACATGCTGGCACCACGATCTCCAGTCTCCAGAACCGTGGGAAAAATAAATTTCTGTCGTTGAAGCCACCCATCAGTGGTATTTTGTCAGCCAAGGCAGACTAAGACAGATGGTTAGAAAGCCTGTAGACTCTCCAGGAGGACAAGAGTGCTAGGATCGGACTGTACATCTGGGAATGATGCCCAAACCACACCACCGGACTGCCCCTCTGAATGACATGCCCTGCCTCTCTGCACACAGGCCCCATGCTTACACAGGGGCGGGACACCTGGACGCAGGTGCATGGGCTGCCATGTTACTGTCAGATAGGCTCGATCCTCTTTGTTGCTCACTTCCAAGTATAAATCTCATGTGACATATGTAATGGTAGAGCCCAGATCACATGAAACTTGGTTGCAAGGAAGGTTCTGGAAGAGTGCTTTGGTTTCTCTTATGGAGAGGTGGGACTCATAATGTGGGCATTTTCCAAACATAGGAAAGGTATTCAAAGGGGGCTGTATGGATGCGAAGTATAACAAATGTTCAGTATAGCAATTAATTGAACAGACATGGTGGTGGTTATGGGGGGGGGGTCAAACAGAATCCCTTTGTGTGCTGCTTACAGCCCTGCCAGTTGATGCTTCTGAGCTATGGGCTACTTTCATTTTAAAACTTCTACTTCTTCTGGGGCGCCTGGGTGGCACAGCGGTTAAGCGTCTGCCTTCGGCTCAGGGTGTGATCCTGGCGTTATGGGATCGAGCTCCACATCAGGCTCCTCCACTATGAGCCTGCTTCTTCCTCTCCCACTCCCCCTGCTTGTGTTCCCTCTCTCGCTGGCTGTCTCTCTCTGTCAAATAAATAAAATCTTTAAAAAAAAACAAAACTTCTACTTCTTCTGAGAACAACTAGAAAAGCCAAATCAGATCATCATCATCATCATCATCATCATCATCATCATCATCATCACCTACTTAAAGGCATTCAGAGAGCTGCCGAAGCACCCAGAACTAGAGGGGCCAAGATTCTGGAAAGATGTTGAGGTGATCTGACACACTGCAGCCACTTTTTCCCTGGGGCATTTGCAAATTTGGGCACTTGGAATCTAGACTTTTCCCAGGCAAGGCTGCTGCTGTGGAGGGACAGAGAAACCAGCAGAATTTTGGCAGTGTCTTAGGGCTAGAGAGACAAAATTAGGGACTATCCTAGAGAGAAGGGAGGGGTAGGAAAGCGGTTTTCCCCTTAAGATATTTGGCGAATTCTGAAACAGTGCAGGCCAAGAGGCTAGAAGCCAAACAGAAAGCCCCTGAAAAAGACCAAAGTGTCCAGCATTCTTCCCATGTTACGGCTACAAGGATTAGAGCACAGGACCTCTGAACACCTCAAGTTCTCAGCGGCAATCTCTGAAAGGCAAAGCCTTAGAGGTGGGAGCCAGAGTTAGATGGTCTCTTATCAAAACTGCAACCCACCCTCCACCCAGCTCTGCCCCTGACTGGATTAAGACGCTCAGTCCCCATGCCACCTGCTTACAGAGAAAGGGTGAGCCCAGAGTTAGATATCACCCAGAAACTTCATATGTATTTTTTCATACACAGATGTTGTATGGCATTCAACAAAAATTACAAGGCCTGCCAAGAGACAGGACCAAATCCTTGAAAACAAATAGAAAAACAGGCAATAGAAACAGACTGTGCAGGTGACCAAAGTACTGGACTAAACCCAGGGCTTTAAAATAACCATGATTAATATGTTCAAGAGACACAAAGCAAAAGAAGGAGAAAATAGATGAAAAGCGAATTTTACCAGAGAATTGGAATCCATGAGCTTCATAGTCCAAAAGACTGAGGACACAGAGAACTCACCTGAGCTCCTCATCCACAGAGGGATTTTGAAAATGCTGATTCAGCTCTGTATGAGCCATAAAACCTCATGGCCACCGTCTATTTAAAAAAAAAAAAAAAAAAGTTTGCCATCACTGGCTGTCATTCTCTTTACTTCTCAAGTGGCTTCCTTTAAGGGACACATGTTGTACCATGTGTTCTGAGTCACTCTGCTCCATAAACCCAGTTGCCTGGCATGGAGCTCTGTTTACCTGGAGAAAGAGGAGCCTTTTGCTAATTATCCTAAATACATCCTTTGAGCAATGTGTGTTGGGAGTACTAGTACTTAAGATGATCAGGAAGATGAAGCCTCTCTGGGATGACATTTGAGTCGACACCAAGTGACAAGGAACCAAGCAGGAGAGAATTAGAGGGAAACGTGGTCTGGGCAGAGGGGGATATAGAGAGCAAAGAGCTCTGAGGCAAGAATATGTTTGGTGATTTGGTCAGGGGTGGGCAGACTTTTCTGGAAAGGGCCAGAGAGCACATATTTTAGGCTTTACAAGTCACACAGTGTTTGTTGCAACCACTCACTTCTGCTGTTACAACACAGCAGTAAACGCCGACATAGAACGAAAGGGTGGCAGTGGTCCAATAAAACTTTGTTTATGGACACTGAATTAGAATTTCTTATAATTTTCACACGTCACAAAATCTTTTGATTTTTTCCCAACCATTTAAAAATATAAAAACCATTCTTAGCTCTGGGGCCACAGTTTGTTGGTATAAGGTCGTTTAGGTAGGCTGGGGATCAGATCACGCAGGACCGTAGGGCATGTAACAATCAGATTAAGGCAAAGCCCCTTTCCCCCTCCAAATGGAAAACTCACCCCTCAGGGTAACTGGAGGCCAGGATACCAATTGGGGGGGGGGGCAGCTTCCTACAGCTCATGGAAGATGATCAGGTTTGTTTTACTTTTCCCCAGTAACAAGAAAGGACAAACGAACACACGCACACGCACAAGCACACGCACGCACTCTGGGAGGCAGCTTCCTACAACTCATGGGAAATGATCAGGTTTGTTTTATTTTTTCCCCAGTAACAAGAAAGCACAAACGAGCAAAAAGACAGACGCACACACATAGGGCTCATGGAAGATGATTAGGTTTGTTTCGTTTTACACACACACACACACGCGCGCGCGCGCGCACCCCACCCCCCCCACCCCCCCGAGCCAGAAAGCCAGAGAGGACGTGCCCAGGTTCACGCTGACGTTTCTCCAGCACGCACTAAGGGTTTGAAAGTTGGGTGCACACCTGCTCCCAGCCCGAGCGCACCTGCTGAGCAGTACTCCGGCCTCGTCTCGCGAGAGCGTGCTGTAGTAGTGGCCCCCCACTCCGCTCCCGCCCCCTCCCCCGCGCCCAGCCCCCGCGCCCCGGCGCACTCCCCGCCGGCTCCCCCGCCGCGCGCGCCTCCCCCGCGCCCCCGCCCGCCGGCTCGCACGCACGACCGGTAGTAATTGCACTGCGCCACGCTAGCTCCGCAACCCCGCGAATCTCGCCCCCCCCCAACCCGCACCCCGGCCCGCGCCCGCAGCCAGCCCCTCCGCGGGCAGGTGCGCGAGCCTGCGCGCGCCGCGGCCGCCTCCTCCGGCGGGTCCCTGGCGCGCCGGGCCGGGGCGGCTGCGCGCACGGCGCCGCTCCACCAACCCGCTCCCCGCAGGTCCCTCTCTCGCTCTCCATCCCTCGCCGGCGCTCGCTCCCCCCCGCCCTTTGATTGACAGGCAAGATGTCGGTGTGGAGCGAGGCAGGAGCGAATGCAGCAGCCGTCACCCCCGGAGCCCGGCGGCGGCAGCAGCAGCAGCAGCAGCAGCGCGAGGAGGAGACAGCAGCCAGCCGCAGTCGCCGCCGCAGCCGCGGGAGCAATGCAGACAGCATCTTGAGGACGCGCTAAAGCACCCCAAACGGTGGACAATGCCGTGTCACTGCAACTGGGAGGGGGGCAAAGCAGATTTTTTTTGACATAAAAGCCAGCCAGCCAAAAATATATACATTTGTCCTTCACGGAGCCGGTGTGTAAAGAGTGAGCGCTGTTTTCCTTTGCCTCGTCCTCTCCCTCCTCCTCTCCTTTGCTCCTCTTCTCCCTCCCCCTCCTCCTCCTCCTCCTCTTTTTCCTCCTCCTCCTCCCCCTCCTCCTCCTCCCCCTCCTCTTCCTCCTCCTCCCTAAGTGTACAGACAGCATCACATCACCTGGTTTGCTTCTGAGAAACAGCATCTCTCCTTTTCAGGGACCAGAGACTCAGAAAGAGGAGACATTCTAATGGAGTCTGCTTGATACCCCAAAATAAAATAATAAATTTTGGCTCTTGTCCCCTCCTCCCACCCCACCCCCTCAACCCTGTGTGAGATGTTGGGTTTCTTCTTCATGAGACATTGTTGAGAAGTCGCAGTGGTTGGAGAGCGTAGGGGGTAGACTACCTCTACTCCCCCCCCCCCCTTTTTTCTCTCTGGGAGGAGGAGGAGGGGAAGGGGGCTTGCCGAGCAAGCGATGGATGAGGAAAACATGACGAAAAGCGAGGAGCAGCAGCCTCTGAGTTTGCAAAAAGCCTTACAGCAGTGCGAGTTGGTCCAAAACATGATAGACCTGAGCATCTCCAACCTGGAAGGGCTTAGGACCAAATGTGCCACCTCCAACGACCTCACACAAAAAGAGATCCGGACCTTGGAGGTAGGTGTTGCCTGTGGGGGAAAAAAAAGCAATCTTTCCTTCCCTCTCCTTGCTCCCCACCACCCCCTTTCCTTTGATTCTGTTTGTTGGGGGGCGGCAGGGTGTGGGAGGGTAGCAAGGTGGGCACGGTTTGGTTTTCTGCGATTTATCTTCTTTGCAGAGCCTGCTCTGGAGGTCCCTTTACTGTACCGCTGTCGTCTACGCTTGGCTGGGTGGTGGTAGTAGTAGTAGTAATTGTGATTCCTTATGTATTATTATTCTTGCGGCTGTTATTATCATTCGCTTCTTCTCCGAGCGAGGAGTGAGTTCTCTCTTTTTTCCGCTTGTGGATTTGTTTATATGCCACGGGGGCTTGTGTGCTGGGTAAGGCATTAAGGCGCTGCAGAGAACCCACGTGACCTTGCGCATTCTGCAGGTGGTCAAAAGGTGGTTTTGCTCGCAGAATGGGGCTGCCTATAAATATAGACCTGTTCTCGGCCTCCTTCCCAGCCCCGTTTTTGCCCCTTGGATTTTGTTTTTGTTTTATTTCAGTGGTGTACATGTCAGGAGGCAAGATTAAAAAAAAATCCCCATTAAGCTCCCCGTTTCCAATCAAATCTTTTGATGCAGGGAGCTGTTGGAGGCCTGAAACGTGTAAAAAAGATAACAAAATATGCCTGGATCAGCACACACGGGTGATGTGGGAAATACTCTTGAATCTTGGTGGGACAGCGAGCAGAGGGGTCGGAAGAGTCATCTCTGGCGAGTTGTAACATTGTCTCCAACAGAACTTGAGGGGGAGTTGGAAGCAGTTTTGGGGGTGGGGTTGGATGCAAAGTTACTCAAAAAGAAGATGGCAGAAATTATTTCTTCCAAAGGCCATTCGGTCAAAGGAGGAAGGTTTCGGGAGGCTTAGAAAATGTCTGGTGTGCACGTAATCATTGGGCACCCACGTTGTTGGAAACGTCTGAAGGGTTCCACTCACTTCTCCCTCACACCAGCTAGCTGTACACATGGCTTGATTAAATCTGGGAACTCCCATTAGCTGGCATTTGCTGAGGGTGGTGGTTGTGGGGCTGGGAGCACAGGAAAGGGGTTCTCCCTCTGGTGAAGTGGGCATGTGCGGTGCTGGGAGGTTCCCTCTCTTTCCAGCCCAGGAGTTTCCAAGGCCTGAACTCTTCGGTCCCTACTGAGTCTTTGAGCCCTGTGCCCCTGTTCCAGCCTGGATAAGCACCACTCTCTGATTCACTTTAAAGTCTTTTTTTTTTCCCCTCCATGATTTTAACTTCAGCTGCTTGTCAGTACACAGGAAGGTCATCAGTTTGAAAGTGGAGTGTGTGTGTGTGTGTGTGTGTGTGTGTGTGTGTAATATGCTGTTTGCTACCCTAGAATACATGTCTGTGTGCACCTGTTATCTGGGAAAATGAGCCTCAGAAATGAAATAAAATAAGTGTTAAGAGGTATCAGAGGAGTGGGACCTCTGTTGGGAGGTCAGGTATTTTCTTTCTCAGAGCTTTGGGAGAATAGTTTAGGACTTTGTTGCTGGAAGAAAAAGTGTGGGATGCCCTGGCCCCACCTTCTGTCTGTGCGTGAGCAGTGCCCAAGCTAAGATTCTGTTCAGAACTGCAGGCAGTGAATAAATATGTAACTCAAAAGGGCCATCTGAGTCCTCTTCTAGTCCTTTGAGTCAGGAGTCCCAAGTGCTTGTCCGTGTATTCCTGTGTGAGTTCCTCCAGTTTTCTTTTCAACTCTTTTCAACATGGCCCATCCTCTGATAGCTCCTTGAATGATGGCCATGGTTACAGTGGACCCTGGACTCTGTGGCTTCTTTCCTGCACAGTAGTTTTCTCTGAAAACCAGGGGATGGACTTGCAAGAGGTTACTCAGAGTGCCTCTGGTTGTTAGTTTCCTGGTCCCAGGCTGCCACAGAGCATGCCCACAACCACTCTAAGCATATTGCGCAGGGAAGGGTCTCCAGCAGTCATGCTAGACTATGCTTCTTGGGTCCCTGGGGCGAGGATAGGGCCACTGAGGAAGGGCTGGTGACTCCAGGTGCAGCCAAGTAAGTCCCTGCGAACCTCGCTTAGGCTTTGGACAGAGGTTCTGTAGCTCCCAAACTGTCACGTTTTGTATATCAAAACCACCCAGGGGAGCTTATTAAAAATGTGCATTCTCAGCGTCTCACTCCGGAGGTTCTAATTCAGGTGGGATTGGGGGAGGGGGGAAGGCCCAGGAATCTTCATTTAAGAAACAGTCCAGGTGTTTAAGATGCGTGTTTTCACATCAACTCTCTGAGAAATACCCACCTATTAGGAGATAGGTAGCATATTTCTGCTATTTGCTGGTGAAAACTCCCTGCTCACAAACACTCATGTAAGCAGTACATTGAACAGACCATCCCCGAAAACTGTGATAATAAGCAAAATTTAGTAGCATGCATATGACCCCGTGGGAACAAAAATACACATCATGGACTGAGTCTTCCAGAAGTGTCCTGCATGATTAGGGAGACAAGGCTAATAATATATGTGTGAAGTAATGATCAAGCTCAAACAGCAAATGATATGGGAGGGCAGCATGTGGGTCCGTGAAGAATATGTTCAAACTGCATGAAATGGAAAGTCCAGCCACAGCCGTTCAAGTGAACAGTGGCTTCTTTTCCTTGTGTAGCAGCAAGTCTAGAGGGATATGGCTGCTTGAGTCAGCCCAAGTAAGGTAGTAACATCGGGGCTGATGTCTCTCTGAGTTCTCAATGGCCTCTTTCTAATGGTCGCAAGATGGCTCTTGAAGCTTTAGCCATCACACCCCGGTTCAAGGCAGGGATGAGGGGGACCAGGTGAGGAGTGTGCAGGGATAAAAGGTTCATGTCTTTGTTTCGCTTCCCCAGAATACCTCCTGCTACCTACTGCATAGATGATGTTTAACTATGTCTTCTTGGCCAAAACTCAGTCAGATGGCAATGCTGGGAGGTGGGGAAGTGGGAACACCATCATGAGTGGTTTAGATGGGTCGTGGTCCATTGCCTCGGTTGACCTGTTGCCGCTCCTTACACAATCAGGGTTCTGCTGGGTTCAAAGAAATCAGGAAGGGATATTGAGTGGACAGCCAACAACACTGGCCATGACATGTTATCAGGGGGTGTTCTGGCAGAGAAGAAAGACCGTGAGCTTTGAAGTTAGACCAATATAATTTTAAATTGTAGCTTTTCTACTTAACTTTATCTTGGGCTAGTGATTTAAATTTTCTGACCTGTGGTTTAATTTTTGGCAAAATGGCAAGAAAAGAATAACATCACCTACTTCAGTGCTTATGAGGATTGAAAGAGAGGACACTTTCAAGGGTCTAGTGCTATCTCTCGCACAGTGTGCAGGGGCCGAATAAATGATAGCTATGAATGTGATATGATTAGCATTCCGTGGTGTGGGAGAGATGACATGGAAGGGAGCAGCTCAGATCAGAGGGAGAGAGGGACGAGTTTGAGCAGCATTTCCACTTTAATGTTCTGTGCAACCCTAGTTCTGTGGGCTGTTAGCATTTTTCATTCTTCCAACAAGTACTAGAAATCCAGGCGCTGTACTAGATGGTGGTGGTCAAAAAGTACTCGGAAGACAAGATGAATCCCTTGGTTGATCCGTCTGAGCAAGGTTGAGTTAAACAAAGGGAAACAGAGACTTCTTGGAGGCTTTACTCTACCAAATTCGTGCGTGGTGACTCCAAGAGAGGGTAGAGCCCTTTTTCCAAGGATATCCCTTGGAATACACCCAGGAAAACATTTGGCAGGGCAGTTAGGGTAGCTTTCTTGGTTGGGGAGTTGGGGGCCCTAAGTGGAGAGAAGGACGGGGAGGGTTTAGATCACAGCAGGTTGGGAGAGCCTGCTCGGCGAGAACAGCTAACCGGCTGAAGGCATTTCATGCCAGTTCATGCCTTCGTGGGGCCGCCGAGAGACCAGTTGGTCCAGAATGGAGAGTACTTGATACAGTGTCATAGGAAATGAATTTAGGTCACAAACTCTTGAGATCTGACTGAGGACAAGGGAGTCAGACTGACAAAGTTTCACCCCTTTGAGGAAGGAGGTAGAAGTCTTCAAAGGTTTCGGAGTGAATACGATAAAAAGTTGTTTAAAGGTTGGTTCGATGGCGGCCTGCAGCAGGGGCCAGCAACCTTTTTCTGTAAGGGGACAGATAGTAAACAGTTTAGGCTTTGTGGGTCACACGGTTTCCATCAAAACCACTTGGCTCTGCTGTTATCGTGTGCAGCAGCTATGGACAGACTAGATCCCCAAATGAACGTTTCCCTATGCAGCTTCGTTTATGGACCCTGAAATTCCAATTTGATATAATTTTCCCATGTCCAGAAACATTATTTTCTATTGTTTGTTTGGGGTTTTTTTGACATCTAAAAATGTAAAAACTATTCTGAGGTTTTGGGCCTTACAAAAAACAGGTGGTGGGTCAGATTTGGCCCACAGGTGCTAGCTAGTTTGCTGATCTCTGATCTGTAGGGTGCAGGATCTAGTTCTGCTGATCTTGCCTGGTCACTCATATGGTTGCCATCAACCAATGGTTCAGCTGGGCTGGATGGTCCAAGATGGCCTTGCTCACATGGCTGGAGGCTGGTCAGGGTACTTCAGTTTCCCTCCACATGGCCTTTCCAGCAGGACAGCCAGATTTCTTCCCTGGTGGAAGCAGCAGTGTTCCAAGAGAACATGCCCCATTGCACAACCCCTCTCAGGCCTCTGCTTCCGTGACCTTGACCAATGTCCCATTTGCCAAAACGGGTTAAGTGGATAAGCCCAGAGTCAATGTAGAAATTATTATCTAGGAGGTGTGGTTCATTGGGGGCCAATGAACAATCTAATGTAACAAGGTACCATAGCTCTGGGAATCCCCCCCTCCAAAAGAAAACCCCAAAATAAAACCAATAGCATGGGAAAGAGGGAGGGTCATGGCATGAGCAGCAAAAGCTCCCTCAAGGAGGTTTTACTGACTTGAGAAAGAAGCCAAGACCTATCTGGGGAGTGCACCAGGAAGAGGAAACAGCAGATGCAAATTTCTTGGGTGGGAATGTGCTTGGCATGTTGTCAGAACAGCAAGGAGACCACTGTGGTTGCAGTGGAGTGAGTGGGCAGGGAAGGGGTGAGGGGCACCATGGGAGACAGAAGCAGGGCCCTGGTCATAGAGGGCTTTGATAAGTTACTTGGATTTTGTTCTAAGTGTGAACAGGGAGGTGACTGATTTATGTTTTTAAAAGATTCTTCTGATTACTGCAGGGAAAATAGACCGTAAGGGGTAAAAATGGGAGCAGGGAGACAATTTGGGAGGTTGGTGTGGAAACCCAAGCCAGGAGTGACTGTGCTTTGGACTGTTATGCTGGTTAGGGGGGTGGGGCAGGGTATGGCTCCTAGATTCAGGAGGTCAGGCGCGTAGGAGGTGCCCGTGAATAGGATATGGGGAAAATAAAGGATAGAGGATTATTCCTGGGTGTTTGGTTTAAGAACTGAGTGAAGGTGATGCCTTTATTTGAAATGTGAATACTAGAGGTGGAATAAGTTGGGCTTGAGAGTCAAGTCCTGTTTGGACATGTTCCATGTGTCAAGTAGACAGCTGGGTATTCGAACCTACAGCTCTGAAGAAGGCTAGAGATACAAAACGCACTTAATATGTCAGGAACATCTCATATTATTGAATATTTTTAGTGGATGTGGGATATTACACGGATGTACCATAATTTAACAAACCCTACTGTCAGGTGTGTATGTTTATAAGTTTCCATTATTATAAATAATACCATCGTAGACATCCTTGTGGTTTGTAGCAGTCCTTCAATTCCAGGGGAATTGCTGAATCCAAGGATATGCAAGGGGTCAGGACTTATGATAGGTTTTCCCAAATTTCCCTTCACCAGCCATGTGAAAGGGGCCTATTGTCCCCTATCCTCAGTGTGAGTTTATGCTTTTTAAAAAAGATTTATCCACTTTTTTTTATTTGTTAAAACAGTTTTTTAATCCACTTATTTGGGGGAGGTGGAGAGAGAGAGAGAGAGAGAGAGAGATAGGAGAGGGGCAGAAGGAGAAGGAGAGAGAAGTTCAAGCAGACTCCCCACTGAGTGTGGAGCCTGATGTGAGGCTCAATCCCACAACCCATGTGATCAGGGCCTGAGCTGAAACCAGATGCTTAGCTGACTGAGCCACCTGGGCACCCCTGGGTTTATACTTTATTTTTTGGTTGCCTATGTTTTGATGACTGAGAGCTCAGGGTTAAGGAGGCAGTTGCCTCAGGTTAGAATCTCATCTTTCCTGTTTCTAGCTGGGAAGGATCTGGGGACTTGTGGACGCAAGAGGAGTACTTGGTTTTCCACATGAAGCAGCCAGCCTGTGAAGACCTAGCCTCGCTCTTCTGCCTTGTTCTCATAAAGATATGGTGGGGGGTGCTCTCACAACTCCGAGTCAATGGCAAAAGTTATTTCTGAAGGGTTCGTTCTCCCCTCTGGGTTTTTGGAGCGGATTCTGTTTGGGAGTTTGTTATCCTTCTTCCTCCAAAGGGCAGAAAACTGGGGAGTCTTTCTCCTCCCCCAAAGAATCAGTCATTTTCTGGGCTCCCACCCACTGGGCTCCTACTGTTGGGACCTGGCCTTCGTCCTTGCCCTCAGAGTGCTGCTCTGGAGCTGGGGAATAAGGGGTATTCAGAAGTTGAGGGAGACAAGAGACACATGGCAGCTGGGACGGAGGATGGGGAAGCTGAGGGATGGGGAGGAGAAATCAAAGCAGAGTATCATTGTCTGCAGGGTTTCAGTGACCCTTGCAACATCTCTCCAGTGGGCAGCGACGGCAATGGTGGTTGTTCCTGTTTTACAAGTGAGTTTACTGAGGTTTAGAGTCATTGATTTGTCCCAAACTGGAGGCTAAGACAGCCACAGATCCAGGAAGAGGTTTACTGCTCTACTGTGGGCTCCCCAAAGGTAGCATGGCCTGGAAAGGAAGAAAGGAAGATGAGAGTGAATAGAAGGCAAAGGGAACACGCAGGTGATCATGGTGAGGCTGTTAGAGGTGACAGCTCTTGGGTTAATGAGGCCCATCATGGAGGCATACTCTGTCACTCGGATACTTTCATTCTACGGGTAACTTTTATAGACGGAAGATATTGGGAAGAAATGTAGAACCAATGGAGACAAAGCAGGGCATCCACAGAGACAAGGAAGGATGAGGAAAAGAGAGGGAAACAGACTCAGGATGTCCAATATGGCAGCCACTTGCTACCTTGGCTATCGACCAGTTGAAATGTGGTGACTTCTGACTGAAATGTGCTGTTGGTATCAAATACACACCAGGTTCTGAACTCTTAGCATGAAGAAGAGAATATAAAATATCTCATTAATCATGTTTTATATTTACAGCATGCTGTCCTGATGTTATTTTGGACAGATTGGGTTAAATGAAATCTTTTAAAATTAATTTCTTAGTACTCTTTTTTTCCTGAGGCTACTAGAAAATTTTAAATTACACAGGTGCCTCACTGTCTATTTCAGCTGGACAGTGCTGTTTTTGGCCATTGAGGTAATTTCTCTGTTTTGCCATAATAGAAATCTTGTTCTTAGTAAAGACTGAGAATATGGGTCCCTGGGTTACTAGGCAGCCATTGATTAAAGCAGTGGGTGTGTTCCAAAGGCACATGCCCCCAGTTTCCCTGGACCAGTAGAAAAGTGAGATGAAGACTCAGAAATAATAACTTAATTGGGTCTCTAGAAATTTTCATGGATGCTTAAAGCAGTATAACCTAGTGATTAGGTGGGCTCGGGATCTGCCATAAGATTGCTTGGATTCCAGTCTGAGTTCAAGATACACTAGCCAAGGGGCAAATGAGCTCTCCTTTCTGAGCTTCAATTTCCTTGCTTATAAAATTAGGATCATGTTATGTAGGATTGTTATGCTGATTATGTGGAATTGTGCATTAAGGAGCTGAGTGGGGCGCTTTGCACATGGCAAATGCTTACAGCATTCCCCCCAATAGGTTGGCATGGGGAGGTTAGGGCATCTCAGCCTTCCAGGTGTCATCCTTGGGTGTATCATTCATTTATTCAGTGAATCTAACTGAGCTCCCAATGTGTGAGAGCAAGGTGTGAGGAGAAGAAACCCATAGAAGCCTTCGATGGGTTAATGGCACACCTGCTGGGCTGCAGGTGTGACGTAAGTGAACAAGATTCTGATACTAGGTCTGGATCTTTGAATTCGCCCACAGATGACTCACTTCCCATCAGTGCCTGGCAGGCTTTAGTCTTCAAACCATGTGCTCATCACAACTCTAAGTTGGATAACAGTTCTGGGATTGGGCCTTGTAGCTCCTGAACTTCTCTTAAGCTTATGTGGTAGAAAGAACCATGGTATCCAATTGCTTGAAAATCATATCCTCTCAAGGTCGGAGGACCCTTAAGAGGTTGGCTGGGCTTACCTCTTGGCCAACGTCCAGCTTTGGCATGGTGATTTGGGGTGAGCACCACCTCGTAAGGCAGCCTTTTAAAAAAAATCCTTTTTTTTTTTATGGTGGTAAAATAGACATCACATAAAATTTACCATTATAACCATTTTAAAGTGTGCAACTCGGTGACATGAAATACATGCACAGTGTTGTGCAACCATCATCACTGTCTATCTGCGGAAACTTTTCATCATCCCAGATAGAAATTCTGTACCGATTAAGCAATAATTCTCCTCAGCTGCATGGTAACCTCCATTTCCTGTCTGTATGAATTTGACTATTTGAGGAAGGTCCATCCACGTTGTAGCAGGTGTCAGTGCTTCACTCCTTTGTATGGTTGACTAATATTCCATTGTGCGTAGAGACCCCATTTTGTTTGTCCAGTCATCTGTTGATAGACACTTGAGTCATTTCCACCTTCTGACTATGGTGAATGATGATGCTTATAAACATTGGATGTACGAGTATCCATTTGAGTTGCTGCTTTGAATTCTTTGGGGTATATATCTAGGAGTGGATTTGCTGGGTCATATGGTGATTCTATGTTTAATTTTTTTTAAAAGATTTATTTATTTAGAGAGAGTGTGTGTGTGTGCAGGTGCAAGCATTGGTGGGGAGGGGAGGAGGGTAAGGGAGAGATGATCTCATGCAGACTCCCTGCTGAGCACAGAGTCCAGCATAGGGTTTGATCTCACAACCCTGAGATCATGACCTGAGCTGAAACCAAGAGTCAGTGCTCAACCAACCTCATCACCCAGGTGCCTCTCTATGTTTAATTTTTTGAGGAACTGCCATACTGTTTTCCACAGTGGCTGCACCATTTTATATTTCTACTGGTAATGTACCAGGGTTCCAATTTCCCTACATCCTTGCCTATACCTCCTATTTTCTCAAATTAAAAAATTTATTTTTTAGATTATAGCTATCCTGCTGGGTATGTTGTGGTATCTCATTGTGGTTTTGATTTATAGTTCCCTAATGACTAGTGATGTTAGGCATCTTTTCATATGCATATTGCCATTTGTATGTCTTCTTTGGAAAAATGTCTATTCGAGTTCTTTCCCAAGGCAGCCCTCTGATTTGGGTGAGTTATAATGGTTAGAATTATTCTCCTTGTGTTGGGTTGGATCTGCTCTCTGATGACTTCTAGCCTTTGACTCTACTCTCTGGAGCAGAGAGAAGGAAGCCACTCCTTATTTTGGCTGAAAAAAGAAGAGTCTGCATCTAGATCCGGAACCCACCAGGTAGACACACAAGGGAGCCTGGCCCACAGACTCCTGACAAGTCTCTGATCCAGATTTGGCAGCCACCACTTTCCTGCTCTGTCCTGTGTTAGTTCCATTACAGAATTCCAGAATCTGGGGTCATTGGCAATTGCAAAGTTCCCTTTTCCTCTACATCTCTCCTAGTCAGAGTATCATGCTGCTTAGAAGTAGTCATGAATGTTTCCTTGTGCGCTCAGCCCCAAAGGCACCGGGATGGTGTTTGGGCGGGGTTGGGCAGCTTGGACTCAAGCAGTGAGGCAAATAGGTATAAAAAAGAACTCATCAATCAAGTGGGACATCCAGGGGGTTTGTTTTTATTAGGAGGCAGAGCAAGTTTATTTTATTTTTTAAATTATTTATTTATTTTTTTATTTAAGCACGAGAGAGAGAGAGAGAGAGAGAGAGAGAGAGAAAGAAAGAGAGGGACCCAGGGAGAGGGAGAGAGAAAATCCGAAACAGACTCCACGCCGAGTGCAGAGTCTGACATGGGGCTTGATCTCATGACCCTGAGATCATGACCTGAGTCAAATACCAAGAGTCAGACACTCAACTGTCTGAGCCACCCAGGTGCCCCAGGAGGCAGAGCAAGTTTAGATGCCACTTTTTGTATTTTTACTTTTATCTAGCTTGGAGAAACAGTGCTTTGTGATAAACCCTAAAAGCAATATTATTCTTTTCATACGTTACTAGATTTAATGCATTAATATTTTGCTGAGGAATTCTGAGTCTGTGTTCATGAAGGATATTGTCTGTGGTTCCCTTTCTTGTACCATCTTTGTTCAGTTTTGGTATCAGGGTAATGCTGCCTCATGAAATGTGTTGGGAAGCACTCCCACCCCTTCTCTTTTCTGGAAGACATCATGCATACAATTGGTGTTATCTCGTCTTCACATGTGTTGAGTGCTGGTAGAATTCAGCAGTAAAATGATCTGGACCTCAAGATTATTATTGCTATTTTTTTGCACATGGAAGTTTTTTAACTACAAATTCAATTTTAAAAATGTATTCTTGGGTGAATTTTGGTAGTTTGTGGCTTTTAAGGAATTGGTACATTTTATCTAAATTGAATTTACATGCCTAGAGTTGCTTATGGTATCCCCTTACTATCCTTCCAGTGTCTGCAGGAGCATCCATTCATCCCTGAAGTTCGTAATATGTGTGTTTTTCTCTTTGATTCTTCGCCAGTCTGGCTTGAGGTTTATCAGTTTTACTCATCTTTTCAGAAACCCAGGTTTGGGCTTCATTTATTTTCTCTATTTTTCTGTTTTCAATTTGATTGGTTTTTATTTTCATTATTGTTCCCTTCTGCTTACTCTGGGTTTATTTTGCTCTTTTTCTCGTTTCTTGTGATAGAGGCTTAGATTGTTGATTTGAGACCTTTCTCCTTTTCTAAGTATTTATCACCACAAATTTCCCTTGAAGGGCTACTTTAACAGCATCCCGCAAATTCTGGTGTTGTATTTTCATTTCTTTTGTTTCTTCCTCTTTGGTGCATGCATTCTTTAGACGGGTGTTGTTTATTAATTCCCAAGTGTTGTGGTTATTTTCTGGTTTAATTCATTTAGGGTCCATAAGCACGTTTTATATGGTTTCAATTATTTTCAAACGCTTAAGGTTTATTTTATGACCCAGAATATCTTCCCGCTCGGTGAACATAACATGTGTCCTTGAAAAGAATGTGTGTTCTGGCGTTACAGGTGCAGCGTTGTATAACCGTCAATTAGCTCCAATTGGGTGATGGTATTGTTGAGACCCTCAATATCCTTGCTGATTTTCTCTCAAATTGTTTTATTGATTACACAGAGAGGAGTGTTGATAGCTTCTACTATCATTGTGGGTTTGTCCAACTCTCCTTGCAGATCCATCAGTTTTTGCTTCACGTACTTTGAGCTGTTTTGTTAAGTGTATACACATTTGGGATGGTTATTTTCTTAGTGACTTGACCTTTTTTCATTATGTAAAGTTACTGTTCATTCCTGGTACTTTTCCTTGCTGTGAAAATGATTTCTCTGATATTAATACAGCTACCCCAGCTTTTACACTTTTAGGTTTTTAAAAGTTGAGGTAAAATTCATGTAACATAAAATTTACCACGTTAACTATACAGTATGCAATGGAATGGTTTCTGGTAAATGCCTGATGTTGTACAGTCATCACCCTTATCTAATTCTAGAACATTCCCATCATCATCATCACACACACACACACACACACACACACACACACAAATACCTTGTATAAGCACACCTCGGAGAATACTGCAGGTTCTGTTCCAGACCACTGCAATAAAGTGAATATCGCAATGTGATTTTTTGGGGTTTCCAGCGCTCATAAAAGTTATGTTTACACTACACTGTAGTCTGTTAAGTGTTCAGTAGCATTATGTCTGAAAGAGCAATGTGCATATCTTAATTAAAAAGTCCATTATTGCTAAAATATGCTAACCATCATCTGAGCTCTCAGCAAGTCGTCATCTTTTTGCTGGTGGAGAGTCTTGCCTCCATGCTGATGGCTGCAAACTGATCAGGTCGGTGGTCATTGAAGGTTGGGGAGGCTGTGGCAGTTTCTTAAAATAAGACAGTGATGAAGTTTGCTGCATTGATTGACTCATCCTTTCGCAAACAATTTCTCCAAAGCGGGTGATGATGTTTGATAGCATTTTACCTACAGCAGAACTTCTTTCAAAATTGGGGTCCATCCTCTCACACCCTGCTCCTGCTTTATCGACTAAGTGTGTGGAATGTTCTGAATGCTTTGTTGTGTCAGCAGTCTTCACAGCATCCTCACCAGGAGTAGATTCCATCTCAAGGAACCACTTCTTTGCTCATCCATGAGAAGCAGCTCCTCATCTCTTTAAGTTTTATCATGAGTTTCTAGCAATTCAGTCCCATTTTCCGGCTTCATGTCTAATTCTAGTTCTCTTGCTATTTCCACCCCATCTGCAGCTATTTCCTCCACTGAAGTCTTGAGCCCCCCCCCCCCCCAAGTCCTCCATGAAGGTTGGAATCAACTTCTTCCAAGCTCCCATTTGTGTTGATATTTTGACCTCTTCCCACAAATCACAAATGTTCTCAATGGCATCTAGAATGGTGAATTCCTTCCGGAAGGTTTTTGATTTATTTTTCCTAGATCTATCAGAGGAATCACTGTCTGTGGCAACTATAGCCTTAGAAAATGTATTTCTTTTTTTTCTTTCTTTTCTTTTCTTTTTTTTTTTTTTTTAAAGTAGGTTCCATGCCCAGGGTGGAGCCCAGTGTGGGACTTGAACTCATGACTGTGAGATCAACACCTAAGCTGAGATCAAGACTCTAGACGCTCAACCGACTGAGCCACACTGGTGCCCCACAAAATGTATTTCTTAAATAATAAGACTTGAAAGTTGAAATGACTCCTTGGTCCACGGGCTGCAGAATGGATGTTGTGTTCGCAGGCATGAAAACAACATTCGTCTCATACATCTCCACTCCATCCAAGCTCTTGGGTGACCAGGTGCATGGCCAATTAGCAGTAATATCCTGAAAAGCACCTCTTTTTTTTTTTTCTGAGCAGCAGGTCTCAACGGCTGGCTTGAAATACTCAGGCGGTCTTGTTGTAAACAGATGTGCTGTCATCCCGGCTCTGTCGTTGCGTTTACAGAGCACGGGCGGAGTCGATTCAGCATCATGCTTCAGGGCCCTAGGATTTTCAGAACAGTAAGACACCAGCTGCATTAGCCAGCCCCTCACAGGAGACTCAGCCTGTCCTTTGCAGCCTGGAGGCCAGGCACTGACTTCTCCTCTCTAGCTACCAAAGTCCTACCTGGCATCTTCCTCCGATCGTAGGCTCTCCAGCGACACTGAAAATCTGTTGTTGAGTGCAGCCACCTTCACGGATGAGCTTGGCTGGCTCTTCTGGAGAACCTGGCGCAGCTTCTGCGGGAGCACCTGCTGCCTCCCCTTGCACTTCTGTATGACGGAGATGGCTTCTTTCCTTAAACCTCGTGAGCCAGCCTCGGCTAGCTTCAGATGTTCCTTCTGCAGCCGCCTCCCCTCTCAGCCTTCACAGAATGGAAGGGAGTTAGGGCCTTGCTCTGGGCTCGGCTTTGGCTTCAGGGAATGTTGTGCCGGCTTTGATCTTCCATCCAGACCACGCGCACTCTCTCCAGATGAGCAAGAAGGCGTTTTCTTTCCTTAGCATCGTGTGTTCACCGAGTAGCACCTGTCATTTCCTTCAAGATCGCTTCCTTTGCCTCTGCCACTTGGTGAGTGGTTGGCACAAGAGGCCCAGCTTTCGGCCTCTTTTGACTTTTGATGTGCCTTCCTCACTAAGCTTAATCATTTTTGCTTTTGATTTAAAGTGAGAGATGTATAACACTTCCTCTCACTTGAGCACTTAGAGGCCACTGTAGGGTTATTAACTGGCCTGATGTCAACACTGTTGTGTCTCATGGAATGGGGAGGTCTGGGGAGAGGGTGAGAGATGAGGTAACAGCTGTTGGTGGAGCACTCAGAACTCACACATTTACCAATTAGATTTGCTATCCTATATGGACATGTTTTGTGACACCCCAAAACAACTCCTGTAGTAACCTCAAAGATCACTGATCACGGATCACCATAACAAATAATGATAATGAAAATGTTTGAAATATTGGGAGAATTACCAAAAACGTGACATGGAAACACGAAGTGAGTGAATGCTGGTGGAAAAATGGCGCCCGTAGACTTCCTCAACGCAGGATTGCTACAAACTGTTAATTTGCAAAAAAAAAACAAAAACAAAAACAAAACAAAACAAAGTTCATCCTTTTGTAGCATGTATCAGTACTTCATTTCTTTTTATGGCAGAATCAAGTTCCATCGTATGGGTTTATCCATTCATCAGTGAACATTTGGGTTGTGTCCACCTTGTGGCTATTGTGAATAGTGCTGCTACGGACATTTGTTTGGCGAGGGCAGTAGGGGCACTTTGGGAGTAAACTGATTTTCCTCGGCCGGAAACTAAAGAAATGTTCCCAGATTCAGGCTGGAACATGGTAAGGAAGTCTGGAGTCAGAAGTTTCTTGCATACATTTTGTGATTGTTTGTAATGGTCTGTATGATGCTTTCCTGGAGCTCTTGTGGGCGATCATCAGGTTATATATGCCAGGTTATGAATTGTTCACGCAGACCTCAGAAATAGAAGTCATTAAATAAAAATGTCATTTTAAAAGCATTTCTACACATCAAAGCAAACCATAATCATTACAGGAAAAATAGAGTATGTGCTGAATTAAAAAGAAAAAATGCACACACTTCTACTCCCACCACCCACAGATGAACACTGTTAACACCTTTTTACAGAGTCTTACAGGCTTCCCCTCATACAAACAGGGGTTTTTATGTGACTTTTAAGAATAACTGTATTTTATATATTTTTTAGTGTGCTCTTTTCATCTTAAAAGTCGATTTAAGATGTGAATGTTTCTCCCTGTCAAAAGCATTTCAAATAACTAGTAACATTCCAGCATAACGAGAGAGCATAATTGAGTTGACTGCCCACCTTTGGTGAGTTATTTGGTTTTTTTCTTATTCTCATAAACACAGCCTTAATGACTACTTTCAAAATGAAATCTTTGTGAAGTGCTTCTATTTGGTTCTTTAAGAAATGTACCGAGATGTAGAATTCCTGAGTGCTCATAGGCTTTTCCTGCTCTCTGGCCCAATGGTCCTTTAGAAAGATCCCCGTTTATATCCTTCTTAGAGTTCACAAGAGTCTGTCACTTTGTGTCTTCAGGAATGACAACTGTAAGAGGGAAATGTTTCCAGTAAATCTGGGACTTGATAAAAAATACATAAAGTCACTTTACTGCATCTGTGAGTCAACTTGTAATGAGCTGAGAAACTTGAGGCAAGCCCGGTGTTTGCAAATGCACCCTTTCTGTTGAAGGAAATACAGAGTTAGAATCAGGTCATTGATAGCCTAACGTAAGATGAAATCTTTTCTGAAATGACATCAGAAAGGGATGTGCGTGTTACAGATGAGGCTTCTGAGCTCCAGCGATCGCACAGTTGGTTGATTTCTGGGACCAAGCAGGAAAGGAAAAGGGGAAGGAAAATAGGCCAGGGGTAGGATACTTGGGAGGTGACATCAGGGTCATGGTCAACTGGAGAGCCTGTGTCCCATCGGCAGATATTGCCGGTGGGTAGGATTAGGCTTAATATTGTGGGATGTTTCCATTTTCCAAAGGAACCCCCAAATCAAATCTATAAATAAAAAGCAGATGTTGTCTCTTTGGTATCTGATCAAGAGTTTTACCATCCCCCCCCCTTTGATTCACACATATGTGTCTATGTTTAAACAATACTGAGTGAGGAAAAGGGAGGTACAGATAACATCACTGAAGTAATTTGTGAACACCACAAATTGCTAATTGTTTTTCAGATGTTTTTCTCCCCACCCCACACATCTATGGGTTGTAAAAAAAATTAAGGTCATAGTGTTGAGCCTGGAGAAGGTAGGATGACAGTGACCTCTGGATTTTATGATCTTTGCTTATTTTCAGTCTACAAGGAGGGGGAAGTAGGAGTTGTGACTGGGGCCACACACACACACGCACACACACTTCATACCTATACAAAAATAGGGAGAAGAGCATAATGGACCCTTAGGTACCCGTCACACAAATTTAATAGTATCAAATTATAGCCAATAATCACCCGGAGATTATTTTGAAGCAATTCTTAAACTATCATAGCATTACATCCTCAAGCAATTTCAATGTGTGTTCCTAATAAATACGAAGTACCCTGGTTTAAGCAGAACCGGATGACTCGTCCTGCACCAACAATTCCTTAGTCAGATATTTCCCTAAACTACAAACCAAAATACCCATCCACAAAAGAGAACTGCGCTTTTTGAAGCAGCCACAGCAGAAGGCCTTTGCCTTGCCCTAGTTCTGCTGGTATTACTGAAGACATTCTCGAAACCCGGCTTTAGAATCACTTTATGAGAAAACACGTCTCTTTATTTTTTCTTTACCCCCATCGGTAAAGCCTTCACGACGGGTGTTTGATTCCCAATGACTTTTGTCTATTTCAAACATAAAAATATTCAAGTCTGCTCTCAACAAGCAGGATGTGTTGCCGCTGAAGACGATCCCGACAGTGTTGTGGGCACGGTGTCTGAAAGGAAGCTCAGAGAGGAGTCACGGCTTTGGTGTTGGGATATGTCTTGGCCACTTCCAGTGTCTGCTCTGATAGGGCAGCTGGCTGGCCAGCTTCAGCACGCGCCCACCCTCCTTCCGCCCCTCCGGCTTTGTGTTAAATGCCTTAGACGGACAAAGGCATCTTGCCCCCAGGGGCTTACGATGTACAAACATATATACCTCACGTCAGGCGCTGTGCTGGGTGCTGAGTCCTAGGTACCGTGCTAGGTCCTGGGACACAGTCTTTGCTCATGGTTCTAGTGATGGGATATTCACGCTAAGACTTGAAGGATGATGGAATTCACCGGAGATGAGGAAAGGCTGTTCCAGGCAGAAGGACGGTGTGTGCCAACACCTAGAGGTAGAAAGATCATGGGGTGTTTGAGGGACCAAGGAAGTCCAGCATGGCTGGAGTATAGGGAGTATTTCAGGCCCGTTTGAAGGCGAGGGAATGGGGCAGCTCTTTTCCTTTCTCTAAACTGGGTTCCTTTGCGTCCTTTTCCTGCCTCATCTCCTCCTCATTATAGAAAAACGAGGCGGTCTCATTTGCCAAATTGAATCAAAGTCTAATCTATGATCTCCATTTCTGAAATACGATTTGAAAGCATAACATGAATTTATCGGTCCCCGAAGGTAGAGGCGGGTCCTTCACCACCACCACAAACACAGGCCATCCCATAATAATAACACATGGACAAGACCTCAAGACGGGGCAGGGGGAGGGGAGGGAGAATAAAGCGGGGAGGAAGGAGGTGGTGAAATGGAAATACATTTAAAATCCCATGCTTTGTGGTTTCTTATTAACAGCAACGCAGAAAATGTCTCTACAGAGTTATGAAAAATGCATTAGGAGCATGCTACAGGTCTGAGAAGCTGGTCATTGTTTGATCAGATTAACGATAATGAGAGCAGTCTTAAATTAACTCAGATTAAGAGGAGGACTCTTCCCCCTTGCTGTTCAGTCATACGTGTGTAATCACATTTCCTCACGCCAGTCGCCCTTAGTTGTCTGCTAAGATGGGAATGGGGGGCTCTTTGCAAAGGTAATACCAGGCCGGCAGAGGGTGGGCTGAGCCCAAATGCCACCTGGAGACTGGGGTCTGATGGAGCAAGAGTCCCTGGACACTCCCTCCCCTGTGCTCCAGCTTTTGTCTCCTCTCCCTGACACTGCTCTTAGGTTTGCTAGACATGTTTCCTTCTTCCTGGGTCACGATTTCCCAGCATTGACCACCTATAACACGTGGTGCAGTGTTCTGGGGGCAGGGGGATACGTCCGTTGAGTAAAACAGGCAGAGTCCTGCTGTTGTGCCTAGTCAGGAGAGACAGACAATAAATAAACAGAAGAATAAGGAAAACTAATAGAAGAATAAGGAAACTGATCGAAGGTAATAAGTATAGCAAAAAAAGAAAAAAGAAAAGAAAAAGAAAAAAGAAAAGTAGAGCAGCCTTTAGGCAAAAGGTGACATTTGAGCAAAGATTTAAAGGAAGTGAGCAAGTGAAGATATCCAGGGCAGGCAGAAGAACATTCAGGGTGAGGCAGCAGCTCATGCAAAGGTCCTGAGGTCTTGGGTCTTAGGGGAGCAGCCAGGAAGCTTGTGTGACTGGAGTTGAGCATTGAGGATCATGACAGAGCAGTGAAGTAAGACTAATATAAAGACTTTTACTAAGTGAAATGAGGTTATATTGGAGGTCTTTGAGCAGAGGAGTAACATGATCTGACTTGAATTTTAATACTATCCTTCTAGCTGGTGGTTGAGAATAGACTGTAGGGTAGAAGCAGACAGAGGAGTTAAAAGACTATTTAGGTGAGACACAAAGGTGGCTTATGCCAGACTTCTGAGCCATGGTTAGATTTTGGATATATTTAGAAGTTACAGCAAACAGGATTTCCAGATTAATTTTTTTTTTTAGTATAGTTGACAGACAATATTACATTAGTTTCAGGCGTACAACAGAGTGATTCGACAATTCTGTACGTTATGCTTCACCACTAGTGCCACTACCATCTGTCCGCAGACAAAGCTATTACAATATGTTGACTCTAGTCCCTATGCTGGAAGGATTTCCAGATAGATATATTGTTTACCTTTCCTGTTGATCGATGTGAAAAATCATGGTAGTTACTGGTTGTGTTAACCTGAACTTTTTTGGTCGCAGGTGACAGAAACATACCTGAAATTGCTTATGCACAAAGTAGGACTTCTGCTTATACAACTGGGAAGTTAATGGGTAGCACCAGCTTCAACATGGCTGGACCCAGGGACTTAAAGAATGGAGACAGGGACCCTTCTCTCTGTCCCGGAGCTCTGTTTTCTTGCTGGATTGCTTTCACTCCAACTGTCTCTCCTCGTGGTGGCCGAATGGCCACTGAAGTGCCACTCCGATATTCTGTCCCCTTAGCTACTGTGGAGGAAGGGCATGACTGTTTTTCCATTGACTCTGACAGAAGCCCTTTCCGCTGGTCACGCTTGGTTCATTTCTCAACCCCTGCTGTCAGGAGGGCTCTGCATTCTCATAGTTCAGTGCTGGAGGGAGATCAGCTCTTCCCAAGCTCCCGTGGACTGAGCAGGGAGGTTCTGCAAAGGAAAGCTGGGGTGTTATATCCAAGAAGTAGTAAGCTCGGCTGGAGGAAACAATAGATGCTGTCATCCCAACATAGCGGGAATTCTTAATCTAGATTTCCTGCAAATGCATGAAATTCTAAGCAGGGTATAGGGGTCGAAAGTGTCAGGCATACCCTGGGTATGTCTGGATATTTCAGAGACCTTTAAACTCAGCATTCACAGAGTTAGCTGGATTTACATAAGAGCCCCACTCCACTATTACATTCTGGGACCAAGAAACTTTCTTCTAGCATGTTCTCATGTCTGGCCTCCCAAGACAGGCCATGTGCCTTTGTTGGGACAGAAATTGGATGGCAGACTGGGACATGGTGCCTAGTCCCATCTCCACCACTCTCTTGCCACTGTCTGGCTTGGGCAAGTTACATAACTGTCCTGAACCACGGAGGGTACCGGAAGAATCAAGGGAAAGAAGGGATTTTAAAAAGTGCTGGGGAGACTGTGGACCCACAAGGCAGGGTCTGGCTGTATTGCTTCTGGTTAAGGAATGCTTAACATTTGCTGATCATATGTTGCCAGTAAAAGGTGGGGTGCTTGGTTAAACTTGAATTTCAGATAAATAATGAATACTATTTCAGTGTAAGTACGCCCAAATATTGCATAGCACCTACTTATTTTTGTTTATCTGAAATTCACATCTAACTGAACACCCTTTTATTTGCTCAGTCTGGTAGCACTAAGTGATCATAACAAGGGAAGTGCGTTATTATCCCTGATCACTCACGACTACCCTGAGACAACCACTTCATGTTAGGACCAGGAACAACGGTACTCTGAAGTATAGACATCATTCATGTTTTCAGATTGGATGCGAGTGAACGTTTTGTTCTGTCTTTTGACTATGGGTTTTTTTTTAAAAAAAGATTTATCTATTTATTTTAGAAAGAGAGAGCGAGAATGAGCAGGAGGGGTAGAGGGAGAGGGCATCTCAAGCAGACTCCACACTGAGGGAAGAGCCTGACACGGGGCTCGATCTCACAACCCTGAGATCACGACCTGAGCCAAAACCAAGAGTTGGCCACTCAACCGACTGATACCACGCAGGCACCTCTTGACTACGGGTTTATGCTAGCTTTAGATTCTCAAATTTGACTATATATATATGTCAATCCTATAATATCACATTTAAAAATGTTCATTTTGAGATAGGTTTAAGGTTTGGGTAACAGTGTTGGCACATTCAGTTTTGAGCCATAACTTTGGGCTAAATCTCAGCATCTCTGTTTCCCCACCTGTCCACATAGGAAAATGACATGCGTACCTTGTAATGTAGTTATGAGGGTTAGCTGAAGGGCACAAAGCGCTTAGCTCAGCATCTGGCCTGCCACAGGGCTTTTAAGTGTTAGATGCTACAGGTGGCGCAGATCTGTAGAGATTCATCTGGCTGGTCTAGAATAACCTGGGTTTGCTTTTCCAGATGAACTTCTCAGCTCTGTCTGAAAGTTTTCTAATTGGATTGTTCTTCCGGTTTGGGGTCACACTTAGCAGGTCGAACCCCTGAAGGAGAATGATAGTATGGAGTGTTGAACGTGTTACGTATGGGAGACTTTCAGCTCCAAGTTGGTGGGGAGGAGGGAGGAAGGGGAGAACTGTTGTTTCTAGGTTCAGTGGGCATGATTTTGACAGTCTTGACTCTACATTCTACCCCGAGTCCAAACAGACATGCCCTGGTTTGCAAGGGGGATGGACATAGGAGCGTGGCTTGAATCTAAGCCATGAACATGTGGTCCCCTTTGGAGTCAATGTCTGCAGCCCCTGTCCCTATTTCCATGTATTTCTCACTTGAAGGCCCTGAGCAGATGCTGGGGACGGGGTCTGAAAATCATCTCCAGGGTCTTCAGAAGTGTGGGGGGGCCGCCCAAGGACAGGGGGTAGACAGGGCTAGCCCGAGGTTCACGCCGTGTGTTATGCATGCTTCTTTTTGCTTGAGATCATTTAAAATGGAAATGTTTTTCAAGCTTGGTGTTTTTATCCATATGCTGCTTAGGGAGAAATGTTTTTAGATGACTGTGGGAGACACAGCCGCTGAAGTCTCTGTTCTGCAAGGCTCTGGTAGCTTCTGTAAAAAGAATGTGCTCAGGGGTTATGAAATTTCAGAGGCAGATCAAAATGTGCTTCTTTCTTCTTGAAATGAGCATTTTACCAGTGAAAGACAAAGTTGTTTGAAAAGTCTGTATCGACTTCAGTGTTAATCTTGGAACCATTGCTAGCATTTGCCTGGCTCGGGCTGCATCCTGGGCACTCGCCTAAGCTTCTCATGCATAGCTGCCCAAAGCGCGGTCCGTGGGTGGGTGACATCAGTGTCACCCAGGAACGGGTAAGAAATGGAGAGTCTCAGACCCTGGCTCAGATGCATTGAATTGCATTTTAACACTACCGGGTGATTTGGGTGCACAGCAAAGTTTGAGAAGCACCAATTTAAGCCTCAGAACAACGCGGTGTTATTAATTCCATTACAATTTTTATGGTGGCAAAATACCCATAGTATTTATCATCTTAACCGTTTGTAAGTGTATGATTCAGGGGTGTTAGGTACATTGGCAACGTGGTGTAATCATCACCGCTAGCTATGCCCAAAACGTTTTTGTCATCCCTGGCCAAAACTCTGTACCCATGAAATAGCACCTTACTCTTCCCTCCCCCAGCACCTGGTAAACTCTACTTTCTGTCTTTATGAACTTGCATGTTCTCGGTACGTTGTATAAGGGGAATCATACAATATTTGTCCTTTGGTCTGGCTTATTTCAGGCAGCGTACTATTTTCCGGGTTCATCCGTGTTGTAGCGTGTATTACCCCATTCCTTTTTATGACCAAATACTATTCCATTATGTGGATAGACCCCATTTTGTTTAGCCTCTCACCTGTTGATGGCTATTGGTGCTGGTTCTATTTCCTGGCTTTGGGAATAATGCTGTTATGAGCATGAGTGTGCATGTATCTGTCTGACTCCCTGCTTTCAGTTTTTTTTTTTTTTTAAGATTTTATTTATTCATTTGCCAGAGAGAGAGAGAGAGAGCACAAGCAGGGGGAGCCGCAGGCACAGGGAGAAGCAGACTCCCTGCCAAGCAAGGAGCCCAATGCGGGACTTGATTCCAGAACCCTGGGATCATGACCTGAGCTGAGGGCAGCCGCTTAACTGTCTGAGCCACCCAGGCGTCCCCCCAGCTTTCAGTTCTTTTGGGTGTATTCCTGGGAGCGTTATCTCCCTTCACATATGAAGAGATTGAGATGCAGAGATGACAAGGACTTCCCTGAAATGACACAGCTGTGCGGGAGCGGCGCTGAATTTCTCAATTTATGTGGTCCCTTCCCTTGACCCCCAAGGCCACATGTGTACGTACCTCAAGGAGAAAAATGGGTATTTTTCTTCCTTCCTAGAGGTGACAACACAGCCTGGTGGGAAATGTTGGGCTTTAGAGTCTTCTAGACCTGAGTTCAAATCCCAGCATTTACCCTTGCTAAGCTTGGTGTCTTGGACACATCACCTACCCAGTATCAAATAGGTCCTGAGGTCCATTTTCTCATCTGTAAAATTGAAATGATGATGCCCACTGCAATTGCTGGGAGGATTAAATGAGGAAAAAAAAATAATCCAAGTGCCTGGCTTATAAGTACTCAACAAGTAGAAGAATTCTGCTTGCTAGTAGAAATAAGGAAGTTCCTCAAAAAACAAAAAAATTAAACACAGAATTACCATATGATCCCACAATTTTACTCCTGGGTATATACCCAAAAGGACTGAGAGCAAGGGCTTGGACAGATGTTTGTACACAATTGTTCATACCAGCATTATTCATAATAGCCGAAAAGTGAAAACAACCTGAATGTCCATTGACGGACGAATGGGTAAACCAGAGGTTGTAGGTACATACAGGGGCATGGTAGTCCGCCATGAATAGGAGAATGCCACAGCGTGAATGACCCACGAAAACATTAAGCTAAATTAAATAAATTGGACACAGAAGACAAATTTGGCTGGCCCTTGAACAACACAGGAGTTAGGAAAGCTGACCCCCCCCCCCATGCATTTGAAAATCCACATAAAACTTTGACTCCCCTGAAACTTAACTATCGATAGCCTACTGTTGACTAGAAGCCTTACCGGTAACATAAAAAGTCAACAAACACATATTTTTATGTTGTATGTATTATGTGCTATATTCTTATAGTATATTTTTATATAGTATGTTCTTATATAGTATGTATTATAGAGTATATTCTATGTGTTACATAGTGTATAGTATATTCTTACAGAATAGTCTATAGTATATTCTTAGAGAAAAGAAAATGTTATTGTGAAAATCATAAGGAAAATGCATTTACAATGCTGTACTACATTTATCAAAAAAAAAAAAAAAAAGAAAAAAGTCCACGTATAAGTGGGCCCACACAATTCAAACCCAAGTTGTTCAAGGTCAGCTTACTGTATTCTTCTGTTCCTATGAGATACCCAGCATGGTCAAGTCCATAGAGGCAGAAAGTAGAATTGTGGGTGCTCGGGCTGGGGGAGGGGCAGTGGGGAGTTAATGTTTCACGGGGACAGAGTTTCAGGCTGGGAAGATGGAAAGTTCTGGAGACGGATGGGTCACGTGATGGTAGCACAGCAATGTGAATGTGCTTCATGCCACTGAACTGTACTCTTACAAATGGTCAGAACTGTATATTCATTGCTATGAATCTTTTACTACAATAAAAAAAAATCGGGAGAAAAAAGAAGGGAAAATGACCTCTAGGTACTGATTTTCTACTGGAATGCATCGATTACTTTGCTTTCACATAGCAGTGGTTGGTTGGTGCCTGGGAAAGGCCGGATTATTTTTTTTTTCTTTTTTAATAATATAATGATGATCAAATCATTACCCATGAATGATCGGTGATGTTATTTGGCGCGGACCATGTGTCAGAGACTGGGCAAAGCATATCCCATATATTATCCTGTCTTCATCCACGCAGCAACCCAAGAGGTGGGTGCCATCATATTTCACACACGACACAGCTGAAATATGAAGTAAGTTTTCGGGGACACGCAGCGAGTCATTGCTGCAAGTGGGATTTTAGAGCCTTGGGATGTGCCATTCACGGGCCACACTGTGTTGCCTCCCGGGATGCCTGCCCAAAGACCATTTACCAGGGGCCCTCTTTGATCTTAATTGTGCCTCCATATCGCAGGGAGAGGGTGGGTGGTAAAGGTCACCAGGCCACCTCTGCCAGAAGCAAGGCCATCATCTGTGGCTTTCACTGCTAGTTCTCCTCTGGGTTGGTGTAAACACATGGTCAGGGAAACTTCCTTGGTGCCAAAAAGTGCTCTTGGAAATGGCTCCACTAGAGTCCCTTCTGGGAGAGACCAACCAATTTCCTCCGTCTAAAGCAGCCCTGACATATGCAAACCAAACTCGTAATTTACCTCCAAAGCAGCAGCTTCCAGATTCGTAATCGAGAAATGCTAATTAGGAATTATGGAGCGTTTGTCATCCTTGGGGGTGCTTTGCATATGATGGTCGGTGCTCATAGTGTCCTGTCAACAAGTTACCAAGACTCCTGTTTTTGTTCCAGAAAATAGGATGGGCTAGTGAAGCTTTGTGTCATTCCCTCAGGAGCAAAACCAAGGCTAGGATGGGGAGAGAGCTGGTTTTTCTTTTCTCTTTTTCTCTGTTGTTTGAGTCCACAGGTACATGAGAAAGATCAATAGGCAGCCATTACTTTGAAAAAGCTATGTTGGGCCACGTTGCACGGTAGATAAGCATGCGCTTTGGAATCAGTCCTGCGTTCAAATCTCGGATTCGCTGTTTATTAGCTGTGTGTCTGCAAACAGCTCTGTGTCTCCGTTTTTCCATCCGTAGCATACAGATAATCACAGGACCTTTCTCTCAGGGTCAGGATTTCATGAGAGGACACATGTAAAATGCTCAGCCTTGTATCAGGCATTCAGGAAGTAATAATATGAATAACTTATGGTTGCTGCCATTATTCTGTAATTATTATGTAAAATACCACCACATGTCAAAAAACATCAGCATGAACTCTCTTCCCCTTTAAGGAGTGAGGTCAATAGGAGACAATGTATTATTTTTGAAGTCCTTTTTTAATGGAAAATTTTAGCATAAAAGAAAAAAATTGGAGAATGAGCTTTTGTGTATATATCACCCAGATTTAACGATAATCAACACTTGGCAATATTGCTTCATTTGCCTTCATCCCACTGTGTGTGTGTGTGTGTGTATGTGAAAGAGAGAGAGAATTTTTAGCAAATCTCAAAGATTATAAACTTTATCTGTAAATACTTCAGCATGCATCTCTAACAGATAAGGACTATTATATGAACACAAAGCTCTTACCCCAGCTTACAAAATTAAAAAAAAACACCCTAATTTCTTAATATAATTTAATACACAGTCCATGTCCAAATTTCTCTGGAGGTTTTTAAAATCTCCTTTTGCAGTTGATGGGTTTGAATGAGGATCCGTAAGAAAATGTCACGTTGCATTTGGTTGCTATGCTTCTTAAGTTCTGAATCTTCACAGTTCCCCCTCCCTTCTCCCCACATCACTTCTTTGTTGAAGAAACGGAGTCATGTGTCCTGTAGAGTTTTTGTGCTTCCTTAGTGTATGGTTTCCCTTGTTCTTGTATCTCTCCATTTCCTGTCAGATGATGGCTAAATCTAGAGATGGCTGATTCGATTCCGGTTTATTTATTTATTTATCTTTTGCAAGAATACTTCACCTTTATTTGTCATGCTCACGGCAGAAGGCCCACAATATCCGGATATTGCACCCTTAGTGATGCCGAGATCGATCCAACAGGATCAAGTGTCGTCAGTCTGATCTACCCATTATAATGTGTCCCTACAGTCTTTTACTCAGTGATAACTGTATCTGAATTTCTTACCCCATTAGGAGTTGCAGTATGAGGCTTTTCAAATTCTATCATTCCTCCTGCATTTGAAGCTAGGATTACTTTATAAGTAACTTGTGTATCACCTTTATGGTTACCCCAAAATCCAGTTTATATGGAAAGGCAGTATAAATGCCTGTCCTTTCCCTTTACTTACCAATTTTTCAAATGTAGGGTTGGTATACTAGCACATCCCAAGATGACCAGTGATTTTTAAGAATGTTATTATAAGTTAATGGATTAAAAAATTGTACTTGATGTGTTTCAACCTATTGCAGCCATTACTCTTTTTTGAAGCTCAAAATGTCCAATTTCTGGCCAATCGGAGCCTCTTTAAGTTGTCTCCCAGGTTCTTTGGATATGATCTCAGTTGTCTTGAATGGTTTCCATGCCTTCTGGTGCAATAAATTGTCCCAGGATTATTTTGTTCCCCTTACCTCTGGAATCAGCTGTTTCTCGAAAGAAGCCCTGATTCCAGGGCACCTCAGTGGCTCAGGGGGGAGTTGAGTGTCCCACTCTAGATTTTGGTTCGAGTCATGGTCTCAGGGTTGTGGGATCAAGCCCCATGTCAGGCTCCACACTCAGTGGGAAGCCTGCTTGAGATTCTCTCTCCCTCTCCTTCCCCCTGCTTGTGCATTCTCTCTCTTTCTCAAATAAATGAATAAATCTTAAAAAAAAAAAAAAAAGAAAAAAAGAAACCCTGATTCCTTTTAGAGAGAATGGTATTTAGGAACCACAGCTGGGCACCACTGGTGCTCATTGCTACTGGGTTATCATTCCAGTAGATAGAGTTGGAAAACACGTACTTTTTAGAAAGAGAAAAATGAATTCATAATAATATTTTCAACTTAAATGTAAGATGGTACGATTTTATTTAACTTTTGATTTTCTATTTGTATCTTGTTTCTCTTAAGCTAAGAATCTTGGTTTCTAACTACATTAACCTGGATACTCATTGTATATGTTTTAAAATAATGATACTTATACTGTTATTACAGAACTTTCTTTTTTTTTTTTAAGACAGTAAAACACATCTGCTCACACTGCACTAATGGTAGAAATACAAAAGCGCAGCATTTCCAAGGAACCACAGACATTTTGTTATTATTAAATAAGAATACTTAATATAATTACAATAATACTATAATTTTATATTTCAAAATAATATTTATATTGTTACTATTAAATTAAAATATAATTAAGATAATACTTAATATAATTAATAATTTTGAAGTTCTTTTTGTCATTAGGATGCATCCTGCTAGGTACATATATGCTCAAAACACTGTGTTTTGAAAGAACTATCTGTATAGTTTTATCACCAAGTTGACATACAGATAAGTTCATTTGTTGAGTTTTTATTTTTTTATTTTTTTAAATTTTATTTTTAAGATTTTTTAATTTATTTGACAGAGAGAGACAGCCAGCAAGAGAGGGAACACAAGCAGGGGGAGTGGAAGAGGAAGAAGCAGGCTCCCAGCAGAGCAGGGAGCCCGATGCGGGGCTCGATCCCAGCACCCTGCGATCACGCCCTGGGCTGAAGGCAGATGCTTAACGACTGAGCCACCGAAGTGCCCCATTTGTTGAGGTTTTAAATTTAATTTTAGTTTTAGCCCTCATCAAAAAAACAAATATACATGTATGTATTAAAACATTAATTAATATTACCTCTTTCTTACACAAAGCTCGACTGCCATTAACACTACATACTCTAATATAATCTAAAGTAGGGCACCCCCTGTTTAGTGCTATTTCAGCTTAGTTGTTTGCTTTATTGCATTTATAGATTTGAATTACAGTCGATTCTCATTATTCACAGTACTTATGTTCTATAAAGTCATCACTGAATTAATGAGCGCTGAACCGTGGCTCCAGGGGATACAGGGTGGGGTTCTTGCAATTCTCTGGTCACATTTCCACCAACTGATCAATACATAACCTTGTTTTTTGTGTGTTTCTGTTCAAAGACACCTTATTTAATGTACATTAATGTTGAACTCATGGCCAACACTACTGTTACTCATGCTTGAATGGAGCTTTTCTAACACAAATTTCCTGTGTAAGACACATCACAGCCTTCTTGTGCTTAGGAACACTAGACAGCATGTCACCACTATGCTTGGGGACCATTTTAAACAGTGAAATCACCAAAAACAAAACAAACAAAAAACAACCCCCACAAAAATGTGGTTCTGAATAGACCATAGAAAGAGAGCTGAAACAGGAGACCAGAGCATCACTTGGTTTGACCTCAGTGGGCAACTCAAATTGTTTATTGCTCTGCATTTGTCCCCAAATGACTGAAAACACCATGTGTATTGATTTTGGGGTTACAAATACATTTTAGCGAGTAGGCAAATCTTCAATAGGAAATACGTGAATAATGAGGATGGATTGTATTTGATTTGCTTATATTCATTCTCTTTTTCCTCCATCTCCACAAAGTTGTAAGCCCCATGAAGGGAGAGACCATGCTTGTGCGTGTCTTGTACATGGGAGAAGCTTAATAATGACAGATGAATGAATCTCCAAATGAGAAAGGATATTTTCTCCTCTGGGTCTTACAGCTCTAAGTATTTGTGTTTAATTTGGTTTAGATGTATTTCCCATTCTTCTGAAATAGTAGTTCTTGGTCAATAAGACACTGGTCTGGCACATCAGTTATCAAATCTATGAACTCTGTTAATTCTGGGTCTTTAGAAATGACTTACGCAAAGCCAAGCTCATGTAAAATTCCCCAAGTCCTTTATTTGTAACTGTTATTCACTCTACCATATGATCTGCCTGGATTTTCTTTAACTAGGGAACTCTACTAATATGTCAAACTGCTTTCATTTGCCCGAAATTGACCGACATGTACTCTTTCAGCCATCCGGACTCTGACCAAGAAGCTCATGGTCCTGATGGCTGGTATTTGAGTCATGAACTTTAGCCTGTTAGGGAGAATTTCTCACAGAATTTCTCTGAGCGGAAGTCAAAGCATTTGCATTAGATTGGCTGATGAGATTTTGTAGGATGTTGCTAATTTGAGACTCGCTGGGTTTGCCCTGTCTTCAGATAGGTGGGAACATTTCTGGGTGTGATTAGCAGCCTAAATATACCACATCAACATGCCTGCAGAGGAGCTAAGCTTCCAAAGAGCTTGGGAAGGAGCCCTGGCTTCTGTCTGGGGAGTGCTTCTATTAGAGTCTTCATCATACTTTGTTTACATTTAGTGCATCAAATTCTAGGCAAATAAAAGTATACAGCCTCCATAAATAGCTATCACACAAACATACATTTGCAAAACTCTTCAGGGATTTGCATTCATATATGTAAGAAGAACATCTACTATTTACTGATTACTTCTTTTTATTTTCAAAGGTTCAAACTACTTTACTAGCTAGACATCCTCGGTGGATGCCATTATCACATTATTTATTATGGAAAGGTGTAGGGTTAAGTGAGTCCAGCGCATTGACTTAGTTGTTGATAGCAATTACTGTCATTTAATGAGTATATGTTAAGTGCTAGGTATGGTGCAAAGAGCTGAATATTGATTGAATTTAGTTCTTACAGCAGTTCTGAGTAGATAATATCAGCATCTCCATTTTACAGATGAGTAAGCTGAGGCTCAGAGAGGTGAGGTAACCGACCCAGAGGCACACAGCCTGTTAAGTGGCAGAATCTAGGACTTCCTGACTCCAAAGCCTGGGTGCTAACCACCTCCGTTAGAAGTGTCTGTAAAAGTTTCTGTATGATAAAGTCTCACCGTGAGGTCTCAATGACAGTCTTATTCAACTTGCTTAATATTTACTGAACGTTTATCATGTGCCAGACACCACAAGTGGCATTTGTGCCATTAAGAATAACAGCAGCAGCGGCCAGCACTTACTTAGTATTTAATGGGCCCAATGCTGTTCTGAGGATTTTACGTATATTGGCTAATGTAATCATTAGAACAACCATTTGAGGTAGGTCTGATTATTACACTCCTTTTACAGATGAGGAAACTGAGTCCCAGAGAGGTTAAACAAGAAATTAAAGTCACACAGTGAGTGTCCAGCAGCCAGGATTCATACTCAGCCCCCAGGGTCTCTGAGCTAGACCACTACGCTGTGAACTCCCTCTCAAAGATAAATAAAACACTAGTGTCAGGAGTGAGAACAGGACCTAAGTAGATGTAATTCAGTGAGGGTGTTATTGTGTGTTCGGCTATGGTGGGTCCACAGTTTCCTAAGTTTACCCCCTTAAGACTTTGCCACCTGTTGCTGCAAATCCATTTTGAAGCCTGGTGGGCCCCAAATTCAGAAACTCTGCATCTTTGTGCTTCAGTCCTCTCTCCCTTCCACCCTGTTCTGGGCTGTGGGCAGCCGCACTGGGAACCTGCCACCTCCACCCTAAGCACTGCATTTATTTACTGAGGTTAAGAGACTGCATTATAGAATGTAAGCTTAAGAAAGGCATTTCAGCTCCCTGAATTGCCATTCTTTTATTTAAAAATGGAAAATAATAAAAAGGCTCTCGTGAGGTTTCAAGTTAATGCATGTGAAGTAGCTGGATTAGTGCCTGGCCTATAGTAAGTGCTCAATAAATGGCACCAATGCATTACTATCATTGATCTGTTTTATTTCAGTATAGGCAGTGGTCTTATTCTTCCTTTATTCGAGGTCAAAGCCACTGTCATAGGACCTCCTTTATTTTTCTTTCATCTAAGTCATCAAAAAATTATTGATGGAATGCATGACTCATTCTCCTGGTTAAAAATTAGACTATTACAAATAGTGCTAAAATATCCTTGACCACCCCTCCAGTTCTGGGTGCTTGTTCCATGCTCCCCTAAACTAACTAGTATTGCCAGTTTGCGGTGTATCCTTCTAGACTGTTTTCTATGTATTTGCATACACATCCTTGTTTTGTGTATAAACATATATTTTACACATTTACCATACACACCATTCTGTAATCCTCTTTTTTCACTTAGTAACATTTCCTATTATTCCTTGTTTTTCATGTCTTCTCTGTTCTTACTGATTTTGTCTAGTTCATCACTCATTGAAAGTGGAATATTAAAATATTATTAAATATTAAAATATTTAAAGGATTAAGAGTATCCAACTATTGTTATTGTTTAGTTCTCTCATCGGTTCTGTGAGTTTTTATTTCATGTATTTTTGGGCTTTGTTGTTAGGTGCATATATGTTTATAGTTGTTAGTCCCATCGTTTAGAGTGCCGCATTATATTCTCTAGAATGTGTATCAGTCAGCATGGGCTAGGATATGCCGCAGTAACAAAGAACCCTCGACTTTCAGTAGCTTCACACAACATGAGTGTGTTTTCTCTCATGTGTTCAGTGTAGGTCAGCTGGGGTCTTCACTAACCAGTCACTCATGGGCCTAGGCTGATGAGGGGGGTGGGCTTCAACCTCACAATCACTGAGGCAGAAACAGGAGATGGAGAGACTCCCACCCTGGCTCTTGAAGGTTTCCATTTGGACGTGATACATGTCATTTCTTCTCATGTTTCATTGGCCAGAATGGGTCATATGGCCATGCCTTACTTTAAAGGCTATGGGGAGGAATAGTCTTTTATGAGAAATGAACGAGGAATTAATGAGTAGCATGAATGACAACCATAATAAGGACATTAGGTAGCTTATTTAACCATTTTTCCTATTAAAAGTCATTGAGGAGATTTCTAATTGTTATTATGCACAGCGCTGCAACAGGTAGCCTGTACATGCCTACTTGAGGCTTTACCTTCTGCCACATTGTGTTTATTTTTATTTTTTTAATAATATTTTTTTATTATATTATGTTAGTCACCATACAGTACATCCCTAGTTTTTGATGTAAAGTTCCATGATTCATTAGTTGCATATAACACCCAGTGCACCATGCAATATGTGCCCTCCTTACTACCCATCACCGGCCTATCTCGATCCCCCACCCCTCTCTCCTCTGATGCCCTCAGTTTCTCAGAGTCCATAGTCTTTCATGGTTCATTCCCCCTTCTGATTACCCCCCCCTTCCTTCCTCCCTTTCTTCTCCTACCGATCTTCCTACTTCTTATGTTCCATAAATGAGTGAAACCATATGATAATTGTCTTTCTCTGCTTGACTTATTTTGCTTAGCATTATCTTCTCCAGTTCCGTCCATTTTGCAGCAAATGTTGAGAAATCTTTCTTTTTGATGGCTAAATAATATTCCATTGTATATATGGACCACATCTTCTTAATCCAGTCATCTGTTGAAGGGCATCTTGGCTCCTTCCACGATTTAGCTATTGTGGACAATACTGCTATGAACATTGGGGTGCATATGGCCCTTCTCTTCAGTACGTCTGTATCTTTGGGGTAAATACCCAGTAGTGCAATTGCTGGATCATAGGGTAGCTCAATTTTTAACTTTTTAAGGGACCTCCACACTGTTTTCCAGAGTGGCTATATCAACTTGCATTCCCACCAACAATGAAGGAGGGATCCCCTTTCTCCACATCCTCTCCAACATTTGTTGTTTCCTGCCTTGTCAATTTTTGCCATTCTAACTGGCGTAAGGTGATATCTCAATGTGGTTTCGATTTGAATTTCCCTGATGGCTAATGATTTTGAGCATTTTTTCATGTGTCTGTTAGCCATTTGTATGTCTTCATTGGAAAAGTGTCTGTTCATATCTTCTGCCCATTTTTTGATTTGTTTATTTGTTTCTTGTGTATTGAGTTTGAGAAGTTCTTTGTAGATCTTGGATACCAGTCTTTTATCTATAGTGTCATTTGCAATTATCTTCTCCCATTCCATGGGCTGCCTCTTAGTTTTTTTGACTGTTTCCTTGGCTGTGCAGGAGCTTTTTATCTTGATGAATTCCCACAAGTTCATTTTTTTCTGCCACATTGTGTTTAAAGCTGATGATAGCCTGACGTATTCCTTGGAATGCTCCTCTTATCTGCTATTCTGTTCAAGGCAGTTAGTTCTGTAGTTGTAGACAGCTACAAAGAGACACAAAGGCCCTGCAAATTAATCCCGTGCTTAGGACCAAGGTAGAAATCCTGACTGTCTCTTCATTGTCGGGGTCTGAGCAGTCAGGGGGCTCTGGGACTTGTTTAGCAATAAGCTACAGTTAGAGCACAGGAGTTATTCAAAGCAGGGACAAGAGCATGCCTGGTTGGAAGGAAGGGAAAAGGTTTACAAGAGACAATATTTGAAATGGGCATTGAAAGATCAGTAGGAGATGTTAAGGGCGACGGAGTAACAAGCAAGCAAGCAACAGGGCAAGGGAGTGCGGGGCTTGTAGCTGGAGCGTGCGGAGATTGGCCATCAACACCGGGACCGTATTGGCTTTAAATACTCAGTGGGATGGGCACTGGGAGCCAGTGAAAGTTCATGAGCAGGGGAGTAGCACGATCACGGGTGTGTTTTAGGATGCCACACGAGATACTACGTAGGGCTTCGCTTTGCACATCTAAATGCTCATAGGTGCCAAAAAGGCCATCAAAATGAATGAGGCAGAGTCCCCTGCAATAAACGTATAGTCTAAATAACAGTAGCTTGCTTGCTCGGACAGGGCAGTTCAAGTCGATGATCAGCCTCCGCTTTCAGTCAGAAAGCCATCCCCAGTGGAGTTGCTGTTGACTGGGTGTACGATACTAAGGAGTGAGGGTGTGGGAAGGAGATGGGACAGACTGGGAAGTTGGGGACAGCCACTACTGTGTGCCAGCTGATGTTTCTGTGTAGGAATGCAGACTCAGAATTCCCAGATCTTCTGAGTTTTTCAAGAGAAGCCAAACATTCAGATTTTATGTGATTTCTCCTCATTTTTAAAGGTTGGAAAACCAATGCAAAATGGAAAGAACACTTTTGTGGGCTGGATGTGGCCTGTGAGTGGCCCGTCGTCATCCTCTGCTGCTGGGGAGAGAGTGGAACACAGGCCACATGCAGTAAGGATTCAGAGCATTGATTATCGTCCACTATACCTGCAGATACATCCGTCCGTCAGGGCTGCTACTGTGTCAGTCGGGGTTTCTCAAACCCAAAGAATATTTCTCTTGTAAAGGAAAAAAAGACCTTTAGATATGTTCTATAGACTTCATTATTATAAGGTCACTTAAATCTCTACCAGCACAAGACTAGTTCTTAGCCAGGGGTGATTTTGCCCCCTCCCAGAGGTCATTTGGCAATGTCAGGAGACATGTTTGGTTGTTACAGTTTGGGGGAGCATGGCGTAATACCAGCATCTAGTGGGTAGAGGCCGGGATGCAGCCCAACATCGTGTAATGCATAGGGTGACCCCCACAACAAAGAATTGTCCGGTGCCAAATATCAATAGTGCCCATGCGGAGAACCCCAATAGAAATCTAGATATAGAAGTCCTTCGTAGGGGCGCCTGGGTGGCTTAGTCGTTAAGCGTCTGCCTTCGGCTCAGGGCATGATCCCGGCGTTCTGGGATCGAGCCCCACATCAGGCTTCTCCGCTGGGAGCCTGCTTCTTCCTCTCCCACTCCCCCTGCTTGTGTTCCTCTCTCGCTGGCTATCTCTCTCTGTGTCAAATAAATAAAATCTTTAAAAAAAAAAAGTCCTTTGTAATAGATGTTGAACAATTACAAAGACGAGCAAATTTGTAAAAATTAAATATAAACTATTTTGCAAGCCCAGTACATTCCAATGGATAACATCAGTGGGGCAAATGATATTTTACTGAAAGTCACTGAAACTTGCATGGGATTCTACCTACTCTTATACAGGTGGTTTTGTCTTTGGTGAACCTCGTGTGTGTGCCCTTGGTGGCTTAGTTCTCCTGTAAGACAAGGAAGGAAGAGTGGTAGGCGTGACTTCATTTGGCCTTCACTGGGGGTGGGTTCATTAGCTTGTGATAATTAAAGCAAAACAACTTGGCACCAAAAGGCTCATAAATTACAGGCATTCAAATTGCCAGGGAGGACTGGTTTATAAAGTGGGCATCAAGTTCATCCAGCAGGTGTATATTCTGTGTTCCATTTTTAAAAATTATCTTTGAAGTGAAAACTCAAGTAAAAAAATTCTTGTATGGAACTGATGGACCCCTGAGAATTCACCCAAGGACCGTCTGATTTCCATGCGTCCTGTCTTGAGGGACACTAACATGGACAATATCAGAAGGCACTGGGTTGGGGGAAAAAAAAGTAAGAGGTGGTAGTGAAGTTATTTGCTAATCGTTCAGTTGGCAAAGTGATCAATTGGCCGTTTCCTCCAAGTCTACTTAGTGGTAGGGAAGGTTTTGGTAATTCTGGGTGTGGGGCAGAAGGTGGGAGGGTGTTCTGGGTGTGAAGACCAGAGATTATTCATCTTCTCCAAGTCTTGGAGAAGCTTCGAGGAGGAAGAGATATTTGAATCAGGTCTTGGGAAAAAAAAACAGGAAAACTTTTTAGGATATATCTCAGGCTAAAGCTTCTAAATTTGTCAGGATCCATGGACACACAGATAGGACAGTTTTCCTTGGATTTCCCAGGGTAAGTTTAGCCTGTGGTCAGCCTGACAGCAGAGGCCCCATCAGTGTTGGTGATTACTATTTCCCCACTGCCTGGTAGGTATGCGGACACAGTGCATACAAGAATGCAGTTGCCTATTGGCCAAAAGCGTGAATGCATGGTCATCTTGGCAAAGTTCTCTGCGCTAATATCTCCATAAGGGGCTTGTTAGATCCTGAATCTTGATTCTGGGGGAGGAAAAATACCCACTGCAGGCACAGACTATTCCTCGGACAGTAATGGCTTGGGATGAACTTGGATCCCAGGGGACATGCAATGTTGCTGATTCTCACTACATGGTCTCTAATCTCTGAGATGCCCTGTGGACCCATAGCCCTCCACACTTTGAGATCCATCCCTGACTTCAGACTGTATTTAGCTTATGCATATGAAAATGGATCACTTGCCACTTTCATCTAAGTAGTGTTGAACCATTACTACCAAAGAGTAAAGCACTTGCTATTGCCAGGCACTGAGATAGGCGCAGGGATGGAAGGGCCAAGAACGAGAGATCTTGTCATCTCTCTGCAATAGGACAAATCTGATTCGTAAGACAGCAGAGAAGGCACAATCAATGTTTGTTGAATCTGAATTCAACACTCTGAGCTTCTGTTTTTTTTCCCCACCACTTAAGGGGGATAATGACTTCTACATCGCGGAGTTATTGCGAGAACTGAACAGATCACGAAGTGGAAATAGTTTGCAAACTCTGAAGTGGTAACGTTTCTGGGATTTAGTATTTAGTAACTGCAAGTTTTCCTACACCGTTCCGGGAAGCCCAGAATCCTTCACTAGTCTCTCAGCTCTGCTTTTGTCCAAGGCTGTGCAGATGGACCCAGGAGGAAGTGCCAACAAGAGGGGTGTAGCAGCTGAGGAAAAGCATTACTGGTTACCATAGGTAAAGTCAGTTGAGTGTTTCTGAAGGGTCAGGTGTGCTGAAATGCTTTGCATGGATTACTTCTTTGCCTCCCGCATAACAGTGCATGTCCAGAATGCCATTACTGCTGGTTTGCAGGTGGGACATCTGACGCACTGAGTCTGTTGCTATATATCCAGTGCTACACAGCCAGTAAGTGGGCAGGACCCCTCAGGAGCCTTGTGGAGCCACTGGTCCCATTGAGAGTGAAAAGAGGAACAGAGAAGAAAAGTCATGGGAGAGGGTGATCTGTAGGAGCCAGTTTCCAGAGGCAAGGCGGCTGGGGCAGGGGAGGGGGACCACAAGGAAGGTAGGTGTATTCATTTCCTGGGGCTGCCGAAACAAAATTCCACAGACCGGTGGTTCAATACAATAGAAATGTATTCTCTCATAGTCAAGGTGTCTGCAGGGCCAAGCCTCCTTCTAGCAGCTGTAGAAGGAGGATCCTTTCTTGGATTTTTTTTTTTTTTTTTTTTTTTTTTTGCCCCTTCTGGCTTCTGGGGGCTCCCTTGGCTTCTGGCCACCCTCCCTCCAACGTCCCCCTTCATCCTCACATGGCCTTCTTCCCTCTGTGTGTCCTATTTCTGTCTCTTACAAGGACACTCTCCCTGGATTTAGGGCCCACCCCAATTTAATATGATCTCCTCTTGATTCTTATCTTAATAACATCTGCAAAGATCCTATTTCCAAATAAGGTCACATTCTGAGGTCCCAGGGGGACGTGAATTTTGGGGAGACACTAAACTCAGGGAGGATGGACAGATTTCAGGGAAGGAGAGGCACAGAAGGGGAGGGAGCCATGGCACTTGGCGGTGGCGACTGCTTCCTTGGGGGAAACTTCGAAGTGCCCCCCAACCCCCTGACGTGTGAGCTGCTTACAGCAGAAGGAAACCAGGTCCCCGCGTCCTGGTCTAGAAACTCACTGTTCAGATCGGACGATGTTTCTCCTTTGGGGCCACCTGGAGATCAAGCACTCCGCTTCTGAAGCCGACTCAGGGAGAGGTCAGGAGATGCCATTCATTTTCTAGTTGAGGATGTCACAGGCACCCCATCTTTATTCCCAGCTCCCCTGCCCCGGGTAGGGCCTCTCACCTCGGGCCGCTGGAGACTCTCATCAAAAGGTTAATTTGGAACACACTGTTTTCAGAACTGCTGGAAACAGTGTCTGCCCTGAGGGGACTGACTGCCAATGAATTTTTTTTTTTTTTTTAACTAGGTAAGCCTCCCTGGCTGGCATTTCACTATCTTTCCAGGCCCCCGCTTGATCTCTTCCTGAAATACAACATTCAAAGACCCGCGATCAGAGAAAATTCTGTCCTCTGGGGTGCTGAGCCTCCCCTCTACTGGGTGTTTTAAAATCTGACTCCTTGTTGAACATTTAGACAGTATGTCAAAGTGCGAGGAAGTACAGAACCGTCCCATAATCCCACCACCTAAAGGCCTTCACTGAACCATTTTGCTATTTTTTTTTTTCCCTTAACATATCGGGGTCATTGACCTGCAATGCTTTGCGTCAGTTTTTCTGGCTTTACTTCACTTTATTAGCCTCTCTGTATCATTTTGAATCTCTCAGACAACCTTAAAGCCCTGTGGACAAACAGAACTACTGTTTTCCATAAGGGTACTCATTAGAACACGATCCTTTCATACTGGCACGGTTTTGCTGTTTCCAGGCTTCCAAATGGTCGGAAGGTCACAGGTATATGTTTTTGTGTTTCCCAGAACCCTAGAACATACCATTATTTGAATAATATGAATCTCTCCTTTCATTTTAACAAAGGAGGCCATGAGACAGCACTAAGCAAGGTTCAAGATCCAAACAGCCAGGACCAGGGAAGTAGATTTTCCCACTCAACGTGGCTGTTTCGTTAGATCTTGGGAGAAGTTAATTTTCATATTCAGTACATAGTGGCATCAGAAATCTAAGACGCTTGTTTACTGCATCCCGTTCTAGAGGTGGAGAGAGGCCCAGGCCACTTATGTTCTTTAAGTTTCCTGTTCTTTTGGAAAGAGAAAAAAAAAATGGAAAGGCCCAAACAGAATCATGCAAGTTGGTGATACATTCTAAATGTTTTCACTTAGAAAATCAACATGTTTATCACACACGTTACAGTGACTAACGATTCACATGGCCTTTTGAGATGGCATCAGATGTCTGAATTGGAGCTCCTTTCTGGCTTCAAGTCTCAGGAGAAGTGGTCCTCTTAGTCTAAGAAATATAAGCCTTGGCTTCCTCTCAAGCAGCATGTTGGGGTGTTTTAAATGTTCCTGTGTGTGCTCCTTATGCCCGTAGTGACAGAGAGTTTGTGATCACTGTGGATCATGGTATTTGGTCAGTTCTCCAATGTATTCAGCAAGTGTACTGACTACCTGCCTTATAAGACACTGGGAGAGATATGGTTCCTATCTTCAAGGAATGAAATGTCTCATGAGGACATGGACTCGTAAAGAAAAAAATTTTAAGTATGATGAGAAGTCCTTGGTTGGAGATCCCTTATGGTACTCTCAGAAACAGAAGAGGAAAGTCTTATTTAGAGAACGTATTAGTCAGTTTTTGCTGCAGTGACATATAGCCCCCAACTCCAGTGATTACTGCAATATTCTTATTTCTTGCTCACTAGTCTGTGAGCCGCTGCATCTGCTGTGCTGTAAAGCTGTGGTTTGGGTTGAAGTCTGCTCCATGGGCTCTCATTCTGGGACTCAGGATACAGGAACAGCAGCTACTGGGGCATCTTCTTATGACAGATCACAGCAGTATATGAGGTCAAACCAAACCAGGTGTATGCTCAGTGTGGCAAATGTCGTGTCAATTCATGTTCCATTGGCCAAAGCAAGTCACCTAACCAAGCCCATCATTAGTGGAGTGGGGGATTATTCTCCTTGTGTGTGGTGGGGGGTGGGGGAGAGAAAGAGAGAGAATGTTTGCCAGTCAATAATACAATCTACCATAGAGAAGATTTAACAGATGAGAGAACCTTCAGTTGGGTTTTGAAGGATGCATAGAAGTTCATCAGGCACAACTGATTTATGGAGGCAGAGAAACACATGGTATCTTAAAGGCAAAGTAGTGAATACTACAACCATTTGTTCTAGTGGGTCCTATATGGCCTATATGGCAGGGGTGTCTGGTAATGAATTTCAAATATGATCAGTTGTAGGAGACACTGAGCCCTTCTGTCTTTGTGAATGCTATCCTTCCCTTTATTAATGACAAGGCAGCACAGACGAGCACACAGATGTCCACCTCTTTTCTTAGGATTCCACTATGTTATCCTTCATGCTAGACTCACGCCTGCCTTTTAAATTGACATTTGAAGAAAGATTTCCCAAAGCAACACACTCTAGAAGCTCCTTTTAAGAATCCCACAGTGCTATATAACACCATGCCCCGTAATAAGAGCATACAGGTGAAGCTCTGGACCTGCCTGTGCTACTCAGAACATTTCTCTAGTTGTCTACAAGGGATCCTGTGAAATCTTGAAGCTTTTCTAAAAGCGACGTAAGTTTAAATTATGATACCATAAAAAATAATGCCATGGCTGGGGACATGCCCTTTGAGGGCCGGGGCATTATTCAACCCTGCTTTCCTGAGCCTTATGCAGGAGTAAGTACAAAGCAAAATCCCATTGGCCAGCATGGACTTTTCTATATCAGGCACTGTGCTGAGCACTTTTCACGCAGTCTCAGATTTGAACCTCATAGCCATCCTACGAGTCATGTATTCTTATTACAAATAAGGACATTGAAGCCGTTTTTTGGTTAGAAGGAGATTAGCAAACACTGGGGAGTTGTTAAGCACTAAACAGACTTTCTTGGTATGAACTTGATGTAAGTGCAAAAAAATTAGAAAAGGGAGCAACTTTCATACCATGTGATTCAGGGTTTTGTAATGCCCTATGCACCTTCCAGCTACAATGTTCCCTGATAGTAACAGGTGTGCACACACCACACTTGGGGAAATGGCATCTTAGATAATTGTGCTGGAGGATAAAGCCAGTTAAAAGACATAGAAGCTGGGGTTGGGAGCTGTGGAAGGGGACCTGTAGAGGCCTTAGCACATAATTTTGGTAAACAATGTCAGGCAACTTAGACCTGGTAGGGAGGGAATTTGTTTTATAAAAGACAACCATGGATAGGGGTAGGAAAATGATGTGCAAATCTTGTTCAGGCTGTGGAGTCCCTCTTCCCTAAGTGAAATCTTATGAAGTAGGTAAAGTACAGCTGCTAGGTTAAAACTGTTGGGGGTATTGGAATCTTGCCTGCTAAGCCTCTGCATGGAACCCCTGAGGGGTCCATGGAACCCAGTTTGAAAACCACGAGTATAAGGCCATGTATATTGGCCTTGGGAGTCAAGGCCAAGTATGAGTCTTGGTGCTGGGATAACTTGCTTCTCGGCTTTGCATGCCCTGCCCCTCCTCTATGTCTCACTTTCCTTACCTGCAAAATTGGGTTGGCTGCACTTTTAGTTGCAATATTTCTATATAGTGATGGACCGCAGTGAATTAAATATGGGAACCAAATAGGACGTTTCATTGCTCAGCTACCTTGGCCTGAACCAAATATCCTGCAACTTGGTTTGGAAACCCAGGTGTGACTTATTCCAAGCAGATAGCTTTTCCCTGTGTGGTGGTAGAAGGTTTTTTTGTTTACAGTAGTAGGTGCCTTAGTAGGCTATGCTCCCCCTTTCCTGTGTGAGTCAGAGCGCATGTTGATGTCTGTCTGACCTCAGAACTCTATGGATTCTCTATTCAAATCCCGAAGATTGAGTTATTGTCTTTATGTGTTTGGTCATCGTGATACTTAAGAGCTACACTGAAGACATCCTTCAGGTAAGTAGAAAGGGCAGCTTTCATATTTGGCTTCTGTTTACGGTTCTACCCCTACGGCTGGTTGCTTAGGAATATTTTGCCTTGATGATGTCCCTTAAAGGTGAAGGTGGGTGTGCATTTGCACATTTGTTCAGACTTCAGAAGGCTTGTTTTTCTCACAGAGCGGCCTCAGTCCATAAACAGACCGGCGGATTTGAAAATGTAATTCAGAAGAAAGCTAAACTTCGGTAAATAATTAGTCTTGCCAAAAACAAAACAAAACAAAACATCCACGGAGCCACGGTTAATGAGTTTTCTAGTTATTCGTGACTGATGTTTATTTGGAAATGCATGTAAAATGGATATATGACAAACTCATGTAAATCAGTTCTGTGCTTTGCTTTTCCATTATGAATCATTTTCATTTCAACACGAAATACAAATTGAAGTTATTGAAACGGTGCTGTAAATTGATTGCTGTCAACCACTCTGTCTTGCAAATACCCACCCCCAGAGGGCTTTTTTTTTCTTCTTTCTTATTACCTTCTTTTTTCTTGGAAACTCATTATCACTTCACTTTTAGCCAACCTGAATCTTCCAGTATTTTCCAGCTCTCACCAGGAGCCTCCACTTGATTCTTCTCTTTCTAGAAGACAAGTAGTGTGATTGTATCGAATACCTTCTCAGTCAGTTGGCAGCTCCCGAAGAGGGTCAGTGAAAGGATAATTATGAAGTCAGTGTTATAGAGCTTTACAGGAGGAAAAAAGGAGACTTAAAAAAAAAAATGCAAGAAAGATGTGGCTAAAATTCCCCCTCCAGATATTTCTGGAAAGCGATCACATTAATTTCTCTTCATTTGCATTTCATGACTAAACGGTGTGAGGTCAACTTACTTTAACCTTGTACTCTTAGAGGTGATTGGTTTGCGTGCAGATTTTTCCATTCACTTTTTCTGATATTTTCTCTCTCTCTCTCTGTGTTCTGTGTTCTCTTAATCTCTAAACAGGTCAGGGCAGGAGAGCAGTTTCCATTGGGGCTGACGTCAATCCAGCCCTGCAGATTAGTTAGCAGAGGGTGTTGGGAGAGAGGTGCAGCTGTTGTGCCTTCACCTGGAGACCAGATCTCACCTGAGGTGCCTGCCGAGTGTCGTCTTGGGCTCTCAGATCTGGCACATCCAGCTTCACAGGATGGAGGACTCGTTTCTTTGAATTTTGTAAATTCTGGCTGAAAGAAAGTGCACCTGTTTGGTCTGCCGAATAGTGTGGCAGAACTCCCATCCCAAACAAAGACGGATCGCAATGGCTGATCGCCTAGACGTTGTCAGAAAGAACAAAGCATGAATCTTGGTGTTTTCACGTCCTGTGTTGACCTGATGGAGTAATTTGGCCTTTCTGAGCCTCAGTTTCCCTATCTGTCCAGTGAGGAAAATAAAAGTCCCTATCTCATAAAATTGCTGAGGGGCAGTGGGGTCCCCGACCAGCAGCATGGATTAGCATCGCGTGGGCACTTGTTAGAAATACAGATTTTCAGATTCCACCCCAGACCTACTGAATCAGCAAGTCTAGAGTGGGGCCGGGGCTCGGTGTTTTTAACCAGCTTTCCAAGGGATATGATTTGCTCTGAACTTTGAGAGCCACTGCTGTAAGGAGTCAGTGAGACAATCGTGGACACATCCAAAGCTTATACCTGCCCAGAGTCGAAGCTGTGTGAAAGCAAGTGATGTAAAAAATTTTTAAATTTCAATATAATTAACATACAGTGTTATATTAGTTTCAGGTGTATGATATAGCGATTCAACGCTTCTATACGTTGATGGCAAGTGATTTTTATTTTCGATTTATTTATTTTTAAAGATTTTATTTATTTATTTGGGAGAGGGGGAGAGAGACAGCATGGGTAGGGGGAGGGGCAGAGGGAGAAGCAGACTCCCTGCTGAGCCGGGAGCCTGTTGTGGGGCTTGATCCTGGGATTCTGGGATCACGACCTGAGCCAAAGGCAGATGCTTATCCGACTGAGCCACCCAAGAGTCCTGGCAAGTGATTTTTAAATGTATATCATCCATGTGTTCTCAGCCCCTGGAACAGTGCCTGTGCATTGCAGGTCCTTGTAAATATTTGTGGAATGAATGAATGAATGTTAACTATGATCGTGATCCCTATTGCCATTTTTATTACTATTACATACTATCTTCCTACTTTTAATTGATGTATTTATTTTTTTTCCTACTTTTTTTTTTTTTAAAGACTTTATTCATTTCTTTGACAGAGAGAGAGACTGTGAGAGAGGGAACACAAGCAGGGGGAGTGGGAGAGGGAGAGGCAGGTTTCCTGCTGAGCAGAGAGCCCGATGCGGGGCTCAATCCTGGGACCCTGGGATCATGACCTGAGCTGAAGGCAGACGCTTAACGACAGAACTTCCCAGGTGCCCCCTTTTCCCCTACTTTTAAAATCATGGGATCAGGGGGTGCCTGGGTGGCTCAATCGGTTAAGCATCTGCTTTCGGCCTAGGTCATGATCCCAGGGTCTGGGGATGGAGACCCACATCAGGCTCCCTGCCCAGTGGGGAGTCTGCCTCTCCATCTGCCCTCTCCCCATGCTTGTGCACTCTCTCTCTCTCTGTCAAATAAATAAATAAAATTAGAAAAAATTAAATCATGGGATCAGATCAGAAAAAGGGGAACTTGGTGCAATTTAGTCCAAATCTCTTCAGAAGGACAAGGACATATGATTCCTACTTTGTGGTTATTTTATTTAGTATTTTCCTTTTGTTATGCTCTGTGTCTCGTCCCCAGGCAAAAGCAGAGCTGTGATTCCCACCCTTGTCACCTAGCTCTTCAGCATAATGTGTTTTTCTGCTACAAGGTGCTGTCTTTATTGGGAAGGGAATATAGTCACAGCAGTTCTTGGTTCTGCATAATTTTTCATTGCTTGTGTACCATAGCTATGGTACATAGCCTATGAAGTGCACAAGCTTTTTCTCCTTCCTCCTCTGAACACCTGCCCTCCTGCATTGCTTTTTCTAGTTCTGGTGTTCCAAGCATCCCAGAGTTTGGTGCCCTGACCACTGAGGTACACACGGAGTTGGGGCTGGGGTGTGGCATGTGGGCAAAACATTTTGCATTTTAATAACCACATGGTCCATTTTATTTGTGTTAGAAAATACATAACTACCATAACAAAATGATGGCTTCTCAGATATTATTATGTATGACAAGGCTAACATGAGTCATGATAGTAGGTCTGCATTAACTTGAATATAAATTTTAAGGAAGTAACAATCACTGATTTTAAATAAACAGCAGTGGCTGGGGCAAAAGTCACGAAGATGGTAAGCAGGTGGTAAGGTTGGAAAAAGCACTGGCCTGTGGGCTGAGAGCATCATTTTGGGTTCAACAGAGCTGGGTTTGAGTTCGGGATCTGCCATTTAGCAGCTCTGGGACCTTGGCTAAGCCCTTAGACATCCTTAAACAATGTTTCCTCTTTTATAAATGTGAATAATAGTATTTCCCTCCTTCCAGTGTCTAGAAGCCCCCTCCCCCCATATGCTTACTAGAGGAAGGGGGTTATAATGCCACCAAAATCTGTTTTCTGGTTTTTTAAAGACAGCCTGCATTTAAGCAGAACGTTGAGGTGGAAAACATTAATATGAATGGCATGGGATGGATTTCTGAATTTCTCTGTAATTTCGGTCTCCATGTGGTTGGTTGAGAACAGATGAGACTACGTGTATATATCCGGGGCACCCACAGTAATCCCATCCGTTGAATTTCAGCCTCATTCAATGTATTTAGATACTGAATGTAGCAGAAGAACCCTCTCAAGTAGAGGAGTTCCCCTGTGCTTGTGTCCTGTCAGTGAACCCCGCGGCCTGGGGAAGGGGGCTACTATCCTATACCTTGTAAGTGATTTTCCCTGGCTTGTGATGATCGCTCTGCCAGGGGCTAGCATGAGAACCATTTTCCACAAAGCATTTCAAAGGTTTTTTTTTTTTTCAACGTATCTATTTCAAAGAATCATTTTTTTTGCCCCCTTCAACAGAAATGCTCAAGCAAAATGTAACCTTCGGTTATTGTCCTGGTCATCATTAGCTCTATAGAATACACACATTCTCCTACAGTGACATCGTGGAGGTTAGACTGGAGTATTTGAACTGTTTGCCCCTAGATAAGGTTGGTACAATAAAGGGGGAACCATTACATTTGAATTTCAGACAAACAATGAATGACTTTGTTTGTTTGGTTGGTTAAAGATGTCCCATGAAATCTTTGGGGCGTATGCTAAAAAACTATTATCAGAAATTCAGATTTAACTAGATGTCCTCTATTTTTATTTGCTAAATCTGGCAACTCTACAGTTCTACACTATTTGCCACTGCACTGTTGGATAGAAAGCACATTTTCCTGTCCCTTAGCTGTATAAACCAGCCAGCTTTTGACCAGGCCTGTTTTATGACCCCAGAGAATCATAAGATGTAAGTCAAACCCTTATTTTTAGAAGTGCTTTATTTATAAATTGTAGCCTTTCTTCACTATAATTTTATCAAAACTGGTGACAAATGTAACTGAAAAGAAAATCAAAGGGAAATGTCTTTATAAATATGTATTAAGTATGAAAACCAAGCTCTTGGCCTGATTCACACGGCTCACACTTGTCAGGGGCTCACTCTGCACCAGGCTCTGTTCGGAGTGCTTTAAATGTATCATTAAATCCTCACAACAACACTGTAAGTAGAGAGCAGGATTATCCTCTATTTTTTTCAGCTCAGAGAGGTTAAGGAGCTTGCCCAAGGTCACACAGCTCATAAGTGGTAGTCAGGATTTGAATCCAAGCAATCTGACTCCAGAGACAATGATTGACCCCTCTGCATTGTTCAGTATATGTTTGTGATAAATCTGTAAATGTGTGGAGGCTTTGGAGGAATTTTTCCATCGGGAGTGGCTTAGCAGAAACATCTTATAATAGGAGTCTCTTGACATTTGTACTGAAGATTCCCTTTTTCCTTTCCTGGTAATTCACTTTTAGCAAGCAAGCATAGACATGCTTCGTTACATGCAGAATTTTCAAATTTGCAAACTGAGTTCAAAATGGTGTTCATTATATTTGTCTATTTAGTGTTTATGAAGATAGGAGTCTTCGACCATGCAATGTGGGCCGGGAGAAAGGTAGTTTTGACAGTTTTCCTTAGTGCTGAGTGGAGCCCTATTGGGGCAGGAGGGAAAAGGAAAAGTGTGTGCCCCTATACACTTTTATCAAAATATCTTCCCATATCCTGAGCCAAGCGGGAGAGTTAGTCAAAGCTCTGCAGTCAAAACACATGACTATATGTAAAGCCCTGCATGGTCTGGTCTGTTTGCATGCTGTTGTCAACCCTCATAAATCTGCCCACTGGAGGACGTGGTGACCTTGTGGGTTTAGGAACTGCTGGCAGACTGAAAGGGACAATTCCCATTGCACGGTCATGCAGGGTCTTAAAATGAACAACCAACCACTGCCTTTTAAAAAAATTTGAATATTTTGTTCATCATGAATTTTTTTTTGCATTGATTTGGATTTCAAAAAGCATTGCATTCAAATATTGTGTATTTTATTTATATTTTTGTATATTTTTATTGTTGCATTATATATTTAATGTGTATTTATTTATTTATTTATTTATTGTCTTCCTAAATATTTTGGTACCCCTTAAATTTGCACTCAGGGGGAGTGACTCACTTGCCTCACCCCGAGCCCTTGCTCCCCACTTCAGTGACCCCATGATGTGCTCTTTCCTTCTTGAACGTTTGTCATGACGATAGTCTCTTCACAAGCTGACTTTTTTTGGAAGAGCCCTTGGTGCTTCTGAATTTATTATGCCAACAGGTTCTTTGCTGGGAAAGATGAAACCATCTTTTGGTCTTAATGATTTGATGTCTTGCCATGCTGTTCTAAGAGCTACTTTGAAGAGAAAAGATGCTTTTGCCAGAATCACTGTTGGTTTGGAGGCATGTGAATTTGCTGTGTCAGATCAAGCATCCTTGTAGCCCAGAGCTAGAGCTGGTCCACTTCATATGCCAGCCTAGCCCATTTGCTTTTCATAGTGAATAGTAAAGTCTAATACCAGTGGACTCAAAACTTATCAGTATTGGATGCATTTTTTTTTTAGATTTATTTATTTTGTGGGGGAAAGGGAGAGGGAAAGAGAGAGCGCGTGAGAGATCCAAGCAGACTCCGCACTGAGCATGGAGCCCAATGTGGGGCTCGATCCCAGGACCCTGAGATCATGACCTGAGCCGAAACCAAGAGTCAGCCGCTTAACCGACTGAGCCACCCTGGCGCCCCGGTGTTGGGTGCATTCTTAAATATGGGTTTTGGTCATGATGCTGATATTCTAATGATATGAAAGATAATAAAAAGTAGTGGGTTACAGGTTGTAGGTTGGTTTTGCCTATCTGACATCTCAAAAACCCAATCGGTAGTACTAATGATAACCAACTTGCTATGCCTACCAAGAAGATGAAACGTGTATGGATATAAAGTCCCTGGCACTGTGGCTGGTACATGCTGGATTTTCCATAAATGGTAGTCATTATTATTTTGCATTTTATGTGTATTTTCTGTTCTTCTTGCCTTTCTTGTGAGGCATCCATTAAATGTTCTTTGAGTACTCACTGTGTGCTAGACTAAGAGAGCCTGTGCCTGTAGTCAAAGAGTCTTTCATATAGGGTCTGTACCTGATGGGTGTGTCTTTTTAGTATTATGTTTCTTATTCATTGTGTTCCAGAAAAATATACACCTGAATTTAGGTACTGAATAAGAGTCAATAAGCCTCTGGATTGGATATTAGGCAAGGGTCAGTAAACCTCTGAGTAAGTAGTTAAGGGCCTCTGTGTTAGATTTCTATTGCTGCCTACAAATTATCACAAACTTAGTGCTTAAAACAATACACATCTATTACCTCACAGTTTCCATGGGCCACCAGTCCAGGCATGGCATGGCTGAGTCCTGTGCTCAGAGCCTCCCAGGGCTGTAGTCAGGGTGTTGGCTGGGCTGCGTTCTCCTCTGAAGGTTAGACTGGAGAAGAATCTGCTCGTGAGCTCATTCACATTGCTGGCAGAATGTATGTCCTTGCAGGTTTGTGATGGAGCACCCCAACTTCTTGCTGACTGTTGCCTGGAGGCCACCCACACATCCTAGAAGTTGCTCATAGTTCCCTGACCATATGGCCATCTCTGTAGGCAGTTCACAACATGGCTGTTTGGTTCTTCAAGACCAGCAGGGAAGTCTCTCTCTCCAATCTGCTAAGATGGAGTTTTATATAATGAGTCCTAATTATGGGAAGGACGTCCCATCACCTTTGCCATATTCTTTTGGTTAGAAAGCAAGTCACATGTTCTGCCAGTGTGTCAACCCGTGAAGGGCAAGGCTTGTACAAGGTCATAACAGTTCGTGAGGACATCTTAGAATTCTGCCAACCACAGACTCCTTGGGGAAAACACTCTGGTATCAGTGCATGGGCTCTAACTTCTCACAGGACTTCATTTACAATTTATTTTGTGATTGTGGCTCAAAGGTGTGGGGAGTGGGTGGACATGTGGCTTTGGGGTAATTAGAGATTTTTATGTTTTTATCACATGCTAAGTGTCCATGATATACCAATCACATTTATAAAATGGTTGAGATAATCTGCTTACAAGATGTCGGGATGCATAGGATCAAGGTCCTATGAAAAGGAAGACATTTTTAAAAAGTTTTTACTTAAATTCCAGTTTGTTAGCATACAGTGTGCGATATATATGATTCAGCCCTTGCATACAATATCTGGTGCTCATCACAAGTGCCCTCCTTAATCCCCATCACCTATCGCCCCCCTCTCCCACCTCCACCTCCCCTCTGGTAACCATCAGTTTGTTCTCTAGAGTTCAGAGTCTGTTTCTTCGTTTGCCTCACTCTGTCTTTTTTTTCCCTTTGCTCGTTTGTTTTGTTTCTTAAATTTCATATATGAGTAAAATCATATGGTATTTGTCTTTCCCTGACTGACTTATTTCATTTAGCCTTTTACTGTCTAGCTCCATCCAGGTCGTTGCAAATGGAAAGATTTTATTTTATTTTTTAATGGCTGAGTAATATTCCATTGTATATTTACACCGCATCTTTATCCATTCATCAGTTGATGGACGCTTGGGCTGCTTCCATAATTTGGCTCTTGTAGATAATGCTTCTGTAAACATAGGGATACATGTATCCCTTTGAATTAATGTTTTTGTATTCTTTGGGTAAATATCCAGGAGTGGGATTGCTGGATTGGGGGGTAGTTCTATTTTTAGCTTTTTGAGGAACCTCAAATGGAGGGACTTTTAACCAGAGTTTACACAGAAGGAAGAGCCTGAGGTCATCTGATCCTGCTTCCCGCTTCTGAGCAGGGATTTACTTTAGGTAGGATTTACCCTTCCCAAACAAAAAGACTCCGGGAGGCAAAACAGCCCCTGAAAAACCTCCTACCGTTTTCTTCAAGAAAGTGGAAAAAGAAAAGCTTCACTAACTCCTTCTCAGGCTGGAGGACTTTTGAAGTGGGATGTATTTGGCTCTGCGCTAAGACAGTTGTGGAGAGGTGGGGGTTTGACCATCGGTATCTGCGTTCACAATCCATCACCCCTTTGAAGTGCATTTGAGTGTCTTAACCCTCAAGGTGGGGAACTGGTTGCAGGTGGCTGTGTGCAGAAGGCTGGAGTCTGCAGGAAGCGACCCAGGAGAGGTGTCAGGTTGCTGAGCGGAGTGTAACATGGGAGTGTTTGCATGCGTGAGCACACACACACACACACACACACACGCACGCACACGGTGTGCACAACAGACTGCCAACCCTTTTGTGTGGGTGGACATATTCTCGAGCCAACTGAAACTTCTGCGGGGGTGTTTTCATAGGAGACTGCAAAATAAAACTGTATTCCCAACAATGTGGGGACTTGAGCCCATTATATTTGTAGGGGATCTGCTTGGTGGTTTCTGCTGCATTCATGATCTGGCATCAGCGGGTGTCCTTACTCTGCACACAGCTAGCACCCAAGTCACCTCGCTCACGTTAAAAAAAAAAAAAAAAATAGGAAAATTACCAACCCAGTGCTTATTTTTGTACCAAAGGGGATTTCCACGGGGGGAGAATTTTTCCTCCCCTCTGAAGGCCGTTGCTACCTCAAAGGCATGTCTGTTCAGCCAGGTAACGGGGACGGCACGAAGACAGAAGGAAGCCAGAACGCGGCCCCTTGCATGGGACTCACGGGAGGTGCTGGCAAGGCTTTGATTGTATTTTTGGACACTGCAAAGCTGGTGTGGTTTCCTAGTCAACCTTTCATGCCGCCTGATAATGGAAGCTGCTGGGCGGACTGGAGTGCTTTCTTTTTCTCTTAAAAGAAGCAGAGATCTCAGACTTGCTGGGTCAGGGAAAGCAACCTCCTCACCTTTCTTCTGCACAGCATGCGGAGTGCCAAAGCTATTCTTAGTTCACGTGCATTTCCTTGGCACCCATGCCTTGGACTTTTTTTTTTTTTCCTCCAGATCATTCCTGCTGTGCATAATGTAGCTTGAAACTGGCATTTGCTACAGCTTGGGAGATGGATACTAATGAGGCATTAATTCCTGATAACGAAAGTGTGGGTGCTGCTTGCCCCCCAAGCCGAGCACCAATCTCTGTTGACCTGGGCAAAGAGGAACAGGGCAGAGGGCAGGAAACCGCTCCCCTCTAGCACCTCCTGCTTTGTGGGGGAAGTGTCTCAGCCCTGCTTGGCACTGCACCTGCCCTGTCAAGCTCTCTGCCTCTGAACCCTAGTGGAGCCTTGACCTTGATCCAACTACCAGCGTATCCATTTTATAAAGATGGAGACTAAGTCCCTTGGCTATGTATTTGAATTACATGGGGAACTTTTTTTTTTAATTGAGGTATAATTCACATCCTATAAAATCCCCCCTTTTAAAGCGTACAGTTCGATGGTTTTTAGTATATTCACAGGGTTGTGTAGCCATCACCACAATCTAATTGCAGAACTTTCCACCACCCTGGAGGAAACACCATGCCCACTGGCAGTCGCTCCCCTCCCTCCCTCCCACCGGCCCTTGGTGGTCACTCATCTACTTTCTGTCCCTCTGTATTTGCCTATTCTGGATGTTTCATCAAAATGGAATCCTATAGTATGTGGGTTTTTGCATCTGGCTCCTCTCCCTTGGCATAACGTTTTCAAGGTTCATCCACGTGGTAGCAGGCACCGGTGCTTCGGTCCTATTTTATGACCAAATAGTCCTCCATTGTATGGCTGTGCCCATGGTCACCCATTTCTCAGCCGATGGACATTTCGGCTGTTTCTACTTTTTGGCGATTGCGAATAGTGCTGTTGTGTTCATTCGTGTACTAGTTTTTGTATGAACATATGTTTTCAATTTCCTTGGCATATCCCTCCAAGTGGAATTGCTGGGTCATGTGGTAACTCTATGTTTAGCTTTGGAGGAACTGCCAAGCTGTGTTCCACCCTGGCTGCACCATATTACATTCCCACCAGCGGAGCTCGAGGGTTCCAATTCTCCACATCCTCGCCAGCACTTGTTACTGTCTCTCTTTTTGATTATAGACACCTTAGTGGGTGTGAAGTAGTCTGGAGAACTTTTTAAAAATACCAAGTGCCCACACCACCGCCTCTCTACTTCTGATTAATTGGTTTGGGGATAGAGTGTAGGCATTGCTTTTGTTATGATTGTATTTTTAATTTCCCTAGTTGAGTCTCATGTACTGAGCCAGGTTTGAGAACCACTGGGCCGGGAGAACTTTCTAGTGCAAATGAAGCTGTTAGTAGACCTCCACCCAGGGCTGGGACTAGGCAGTCCCCTTGGGTGCAAAGTTTAAGGGGGGCAGAGGGCAAAAAAAGAAAAAAAAAAGAAAAAGAAAAAGTCAATGATCAAGATGTATCATTTTTAATGTAATATTTAAAAATCGAAATTAATGCAAAAATTCATGATAAATAACATATCAACATTTTCTGTAGAGACAGGCTGTGACCCAATATCTGCACGACTTGCCTCCCTCTGCTAGACCTGTCACAGTTTAATCCTGTCTTTATTTAAAATTGTGAAAGTTTGTTCTTCATGGATTTTGGGGGAGAGTTTTAATTTTGATTTCAAAATTAATTGCATTAAAATAGAATTCATCTTGATTACTGGTTGATTTTTTTTTTTTTTTTTGGTGCCCTCTTCAGTTTTACACCTGGGGGTGAGTGCCTCACCGTCCTCATCCTTCCCCCAGCCCTTCCTTTGCCTTCCTCCAGATACTTCATGAAGTACCCACTCTGTTTGGGGTACTTTTAGTTACTGTGTGTGATCTCATTGTATCACACGTAATTCTTGCAACAATCCATTTGAAGTAGATGATAGCAACGTCAGCTTGTAGATGAAGATACAAGGTTCAGAGAGTAATGTGATGGAACCCAAATCACACAGCTGGTATGTGGTCCATCTAGATTTGGACCCAGATTTTTGAGTCCAGAGATGATGCTTTTTGCACAGCACTGTGTTGTTGCCTGTGGGGTTATGTGATGTGTTCAAGGTCACAAGCCTCCATCAAACCTGCAAAGTACAAAGAGTGGAGGGTGTTGGTTCCCATCTACAGAAGAGGACAGTGAACCTGAGTCACTAATTCATTGGACACTTGATCACCTTTCTTTGGAAAGGCTTTTTTAGTTTACATAAAATCTCATTCCAGTTTTTCCTTAAATTTTATTAGCAATTCATTAACTTGTTTCAGAAAAAAAAAAATGATTGAGCCCAGCTGTGTGTCCTGTCTTTTGTTGATTATGGGGCAGGGACCAGACTGCCATAGTCCTGCATGTGAAGTAGAGATGTAGTACTATTTGATAAAATTCACTTTACAAGCAACTTCTCATGAAGTTGATTTTTTTTCTTTTTTGTATGTAGAGCAGGGGCCCCCAACCTGGTCTGTAAAGAACCAGATAGTAAATATTTTAAGCTTTTCAGGTCATGTAGTCTCTATTGCAGCGACTCAGCTCTGCAGTTGTAGCACAAAGGCAGCCACAGACGGTATGTAAACTAGTAGGTGTGTTTGTGTTCCAATAAAACTTTATGTATAAAAACAGGCTGAGGGCCACATTTGACCTTTGGGCATTAGTTTGCTGACTCCATGTGTAGAGGAAGGTGTATCCTTGAACAGAAGCCAGTGTAGGAGAAAATGCTTGGAAGAGTCTGAAATAGGCTGATGAAGAAGATAGAATCTTGAAAGGTGGGAAACAAAATAGGAAGAATCCTGAAGAGAAGAAATAGAAAAAGTGGGAATATTGTGTTGTGAGGAGAGCCCTCAGCCTGGGAGGCATGAGAAATTAAAAAAAAAAAAAAAAGCCAATTGTTTTGTTTTTTGGGGGGTGGGAAGTTATTTTTAATTTATTCTTGAATTTTAAACAGAAAAAAAAAGAACGTAAGTTAGAACATATATGTTTAAAAGGACATATAAGCTGATGCTTTTAAAAAACCCCTTTGGCTCTCATCTTCCTTTTAAAATTATTAAATTTTGTGGTGGTAAGGACGTTGGACATGAGATCCACCCTCTTAACCGCTTGTAAGAGTATAACGCGGTGCTGTTAGGTATCTGTCGGCACGATGGTTGCAGCCGATTCAAGGAGGTATTCACCTTGCATAACTGAGATCTTATCCCTGTTGGTTAGCCACTTCTCGTTTCCTCTTCTCCCCCAACCAATGTTTTAAAAATCATTTCGGATGTAACAACACATTCCTAATTTAAAAAGTGAGCTCTAGCAATTGAGACTATTGGGCTAAGAATGTAGGAATCTCATGTCCCCTGCCCTGCACACTTCTCCTGTAGCCTTTGAATAATTTAACTTTTCTCAAGTGAGAGATGACAGTGCTTAACCACGTAGCAAGGTGACCCAGTGGTAATTCCTCGTCAACAAGGGAATCCAGTAGCCCTTCGAGGTAGAAGATGGGATGTTGCAATATTCCACTTTGAGACCTCCTTTTCCCATCTGTTGGAACTCAAGTCTCCTGGCTCCCAGTCCAGCATTATTTCCATTACACCATTCAAGTGTGATGCAAGGTTTGGCAGAAAAATGTCCCAGGGTGGATCCAAGTGGGAAGAGGAAAAAAAAAAAAACCCACTCTGGTTTATGGATATATAAACAACTTCAAATGCAGTAAAATGGATCTGAATGAAGCATGAGGGAGGGGTCTCTATATAAAGTTAATTGGGCATGAAACCATGGATAAAATATTTCTTTTATAAAAAGTTTCTAGAACCTGCAAAGGGCTTTAACACAGAGAGGATTTTTAAAATGGTGATCTTGTTTGAAAAGACTAGATTTATAAGCCATGTTTCCAGGAGAACACTATAGTGGAATTCTGAGGTTGAGCCCGAGTCTGAAACTTACAAGTTCCTTTGACAGAGAATGAGTGTGGCTGGAGACAACGCAAAGGAAAGGTACCATCCTGGGCTCCGAGAACACTTGGCTGAACACTGAAGCCTATGGGCACATAGGCTGGATATTGTACAGACCTGGGTTTGAATACTGGTTCTGTTGGTAATAGCTGGAGTGACTTTGGACAACACTTGTCCCCCCTCGAAGTCTTAGATCTTGCATCTGTAAGATAGCAAGAACAGTGCCGCTGCCCCCAGACTGTTGTGAGGATAACCCAAGACAGTGCTTTCACACTGTATGTAGTCCCTGGTCCAGTGGCATCAGCATCACCTGGGCACTTGTCAGAAATGCAAAGTTGGGCATCTTCCCAGACCTGCTGAATCACAACCCTGGGGTTGGGGGAGTGCAGGGGTCTAGCAATCTACTTTTTTTTTTTTTGAAGGAAAATATATATTTTTAAAATTTAAGTATATTTGGCACACAATGTTATGTAAGTTTCAGGTGTGCAGCATAGGGATTCAACAGGTCTATACGTTGTGCTGCGCTCAGCACTTGAGTGTCACTACCATCTGTCACCAGACAACCAATACAATACCATTGACTATAGTCCCTATGCTGTGCCTTTCATCCCCATGACTTAATCATTCCAGAACCTGGAAGCCTGTACCTCCCACTCCCCTTCATCCATGTTGCCCATCCTCCCACCTCAGCAATCTGTCTTAATAAGCCCTCCGGGGGATTCTGATACATGCTCAAGTTGGAGAACGGTTGGCCTGGGAGTGGGTTTCTCAGCCTCGCCACTATCGATATTTGGGGCTGGATACTTCTTGGTTGAGGGGAGGAGGTGCTGTCCTGTGCATGGTAGGGCGTTGAGTAGCATGCTTGGGCTCTACTCGCTAGATGCCAGTAGCAACCTGTCCCCCACCCACCAAGTTGTGACAACCAGAAATGTCTCCCGACGTTGCCTGTTGTCTCCTGGGAACCACAAATCACCTCTAGTTGAGACCCACTGGTTTAGGGTAAAGCGAGTTCCTGGCCTAGGGTAGGCTCAAAGGACTAATTATCTTTACTTTCTTTCGCAGTTTGGCCATTTGAATTGTGATAGGAAAAAGAGAAAAAAGAAAAAGAGGCAAGATGCCAGCCTTTTTACTTTCGTGCGTATGCTGACACTGTGGCCTGATGTCTCATTTAAAAATAGTCACACCCTTTAAACTTTCTAACAAAATTTTCCTCTGGGTTGAAGCTAAACATGGAAAATCTCAGCCCTGGGGACTCGCGTTAATTCGCCCCCAAGAGCTAAGTAGCTGCACATGGGGATTTTGGTGGAAAGTTTTAGGCCACCATGACTGCTGAGTTTGCTGCCCAGATGTGTGGGCACGAGCTCCCCTCACTTCACCTTGGGTTCCTCTCCTGTGAAAGCCACACAGTTGGTGCCCTCCACAGCTGGCTGCCTCCCCCTGCTAATAATACCCGCAAGAGGTCTGCCTTCCTTTGCTGGTGAACTGTCTCTCATGCTTGGATTTTCCTTCCCCATGAAACCCGAGTTTGAACAGGCACCTGAGCTGGGAAGGGGGGCATTGTCCCTGTCCAGTGCCTTGGAGTTGGGTGACCTGGGTTCCAATTCTTCCTCTGCTGCCAAGTTGCACAGGAGATGCTGGGCAGGTCATGCAGGGCCCTGACTGGGCTTCGGTGTCTCCATCTGTAAAATGGGCATGGCGACATATCCTTTCTTTTTTATTATTAAGGTAAAATATTATGTTTTATATAATAACATAAAATTTATAATTTTAACCATTTCATGGGCACAGTTCTGTGGGAGTAAGTAGATTCACACTGTTGTGTAACCATCCCTACCATCCGTCTCCAGAACTTTCTTGACATCGTAATCTGAAACTCTGCACCCATTCACCAATAGCTCACTGTCAGTTCAGGCTGTCTTAACAAAACACCACAGGCTGGGGAGGTCAGTCAGCAGAAATTTATTTTGTCATGGTTCTGGAGCCTGGACGTCCGAGATCAGGGAGCCAGCAGGGTGGGGTTCCGATGAAAGCCCTCTTCCTGGCTTGCAGATGGTGGCCTTCTGTGTCCTCACACAGCAAACAGAGTGTGCGTGGATTTCTTCCTGGTTTTTTTTTTCCCTCTTTAGTTTTATTGAAATAGAATGGACATGCAGACCATATAAGTTTAATGGGTACAGTGTAATGACTTGAACCCAATAAATAACATACATCATCTCATAAAGATACAAAAGAAAACATTTTTTTTCTTTGTGATAAGAATGTGTAGGGTTTAATTGGGAACTCCCCCACCCTCCGCCTCTGGTAACCACAAATTTTATCTTTTTCTATGAGTTTTTTTCCCCAAGATCCCACATATAAGTGAAATCATACAGTATCTGACGTATTTCACGTATGGCAGGCTATCCTTCTTTTTTAGGGCTGAATAGTATTCCATCGTGTATACACCACATTTTCTTTATCCATTCACCCGTCGATGGACACTTGGGTTGATTCCATACCTTGGCTGTTGTGAATAATGCTGCAGTGATCGTGGGGGTGCAGGTATCTCTTCGACATAGTGATATCATTTCCCAAGGCTGCATACCCAGAAGTGGGATTGCTGGCTCATTGGGTAGTTCTAGTTTTAATCTTTTGAGGAACCTCCATCCTGTCTTCTGCAGTGATGGCATCAATTTCCATTCCCACCAACAGTGCACGAGGCTTCCCTTTTCTTCACATCCTTGGCAGTATTTGTTGTCTCTTATCTTTCTGAGGATAGCTCTTCCACTTCTTTTTTTAAAAATTATTTTTTATTTTTTAAAGATTTATTTATTTGAAAGAGAGAGAGCAGGGGGAGGGGCAGAGGGTGAGAGAGAGAGAGAATCCCAAGCAGACTCCCTGTTGAGTGTGGAGCCTGGCATGAGGCTTGATCTCATGACCCTGAGATCATGACTTGAACCAAAATCAAAAGCTTGGTGCTTAACCGACTGAGCCACGCAGGTCCCTCTCTACCTCTTCTCATAAGGATGCTTATCCCATCATGGAAGCCCGACTGTCACAACCTCGTCTAAATCTAGTTACCTCCCAAAGGGCCCCCTCCAGATACCATCGCACTGAAGATTTGGGCTTTAACATATGCATTTAGGGGAGACACAAGCAGTCGCTAATACTCCTTACCGGCCACTTTCCTCTGGCAAACTCTAAACTACTTTCTGCCTCTGGGAATTTGACTATTCTAGGTACCTTGTATTAACTGGAATCATACAATATCTGCCCTTTTGGAGAACATACTTTTGATATGGTGGAAGCTTTTATTTGTAGCATTGATCCCCTTTGAGTTTTCCCAGAAGCCTCCTCCCAGGCTGGGTCTGACCTCTGGTGGAAAGTTTGGAAGTGCCCTAGGGAAAAGCCAAAGGTCAAACATCTGAATGAAAGCTAAAAAAAAAAAAAAAAATGCTGGTGGTTTTACAGTTATCTTCAATAGGGATTTTAGGCCAGAAGTTATTTGGAGCTGGAAAAGAGGCTGCAAATCATTGGAAGTTTTGTCCCAAACATTCAGCCTTTCTTGAGGCAAGCACCGAGTATGGCAGACACTCTCATTTGCCTTTCCAAAGCCATGCACCTTCCTTCTTGCTTCCTGACTCCTACTCTGATTTTGTTCCTGTTCATCTGAGAAGCGTGCCCTGAAACAGCTTACTCAGGACTGGTCTAAGCCAACGACATTCTCCTTTCAGTGATGGGTTGACCGTAGCCAAGCGCCCCTCCTCTCCCTGTGGAAGTCTCAGGGGGGGAGGGCTCCTGGCAAAGGTTGGTCTCATTCAGGGATGCATTGGAGAAAATGCTGTGCGCTTTTTTGTCAAGTCGGAGCTTCTGCAGCCATTTTGTGCCCATAGGACAGAAGTCACTGTGTCTTGTACATTGGGTCCTTGATATTATCCATGAGCCACTGAATGGACCACTCCTGGCAGCCACTGTGCTTCTGGATTTCTTGCTCTGAAACTAAAAGATAAATCTGTTGAAGCCACTTTTAATAAGGTCTTTAAGGGCACCCAGGTGGCTCAGTAGGTTAAGCGGCTGCCTTCAGCTCAGGTCATGATCTCTTGGTCCTGGGATCGAGTTCCGCATTGGGCTCCCTGCTCAGCAGGGAGTCTGCTTCTCCCTCTGCCCCTCCCCCCTGGTCATGCTTTCTCTCACTCTCTCACTCATGCTCTTTCTCTTGAATAACTAAAATCTTTAAGAAAATAAGGGCTTTAGTTCCTAAAATGGAGCATCCCACTGGTAAGTCGGATTCTTAGGAATCGATCACTGGCCTTTATACTCTGTGCCCTGTGTGTATTGGATTTTGACAAAACTGGCCCTTCATGTAAACATCATGGGCACCGCCCCCCCCCCCCAGTCCCTGCCTCTTCTTAGAATACAAGATATTCTTTCTCTTTCCTAGGGGATAACCCTATTTTTTAAAATAACCCAGATAGTAGATGTTTATGACATAAAATATATATAACAAAGACAAATAAAAAAAAATATATAGGGGCGCCTGGGTGGCTTAGTCGTTAAGCATCTGCCTTTGGCTCAGGGCGTGATCCCAGAGTCCTGGGATTGAGCCCCACATCAGGCTCCTCTGCTGGGAGCCTGCTTCTTCCTCTTCCACTCCCCCTGCTTGTGTTCCCTCTCTCACTGGCTGTCTCTCTCTGTCAAATAAATAAAATCTTTAAAAAAAGGTATATATATATATATGTATATATATATAATAATTACACATATCTATTTGTGTGTGTAAATTATGTATAACATGCATATTATATAAATGCATATTATATGTATAATATGTGTTTATACACACACACACATATTTAAAGATTTTATTTGCTTATTTGAGAGAGAGCATGAGCAGGGGGAGAGGCAGAGGGAGAGGGAGAAGCAGACTCCTCGCTGAGCAGGGAGCCTGATGTGGGTGGGGATGGATCCCAGGCCCCTGGGATCAGGACCTGGGCCAAAGGCAGACATTTAACCCACTCAGCCACCTAGGTGCCCCGACTGTAATCCGTATATTATATATTATATGTATACAGGCATGTGTGATTATAGGTATATCATATATGTAATGTATGCACTAACGTGCACACACACACTTTTTTCCCCAGAGAGAGCCCTGGCAGGATAGCCTAGTGGTTAGGTACCTGGGCCCTGAGCTGGACCTTCTGTTTTCATTTCCTTGCTCCACCTTTCCTGGCTGTGTGATCTTGGGCAAACTGCCTCACCTCTCTGTCCACTTCATCAATGTGATGGATCACAGTACCCACCTCATAGGATTGTTGTGCATGTTATTAGTAAAGTGCTTAGCATGATGCCCAGAGTGTGGTACCCACTGGCTAAATAGAGGCAGCAGTGACGACTACAACCTTCTTTGGAAAGACCCAGATTCTCTGTCCAGCTGCACCACGTCTTTGCTGGGTCAGCCCCAAGGACTCATTTTGCCTCACTGAGCCTGGGTTTCCCTGTCTGCATCCAGCAGGGCTATGGTGATCGTGCCCATTGCAGCGGAATCCAAGGCCCATGTAGGTCGTGTGTGCAAGGACACCCAGCCGGGACCTGTCCTCCCTTCTCCTGGCAGGGGCCTCCTTTGCCATTACTTTCTGCACCTCGTGAAGGAGGACAGAAAAGCCTTAGTGATGTACAGTTTTTCTCCATGGCAGATGCTGCGGCGACCTCTGCCCCCCACCATTGCTGGGGAGGCTTTAATGTAAAGAGAAGGACTAGAGCAGATAGTAGAGAAGAGGGTGACAGAGAAGGGAGGTGAGTTCTAGGGCCCCCTTCCCCAAGTGGGGCTGTCCAGAAATCCATTCAGTGTACCCTTTTGACATTTCTCCTTTCTACTCGATCTACAACAGCCGCAGATGTCAAAGGAAATAGACGTTGAGTTTTCAGTCATTCTTGCTAGATTATTTTCCGTAAAGATACGACGAAGAGCACAGCCCGCAGAAACAGAAGGCAGTGTGCTTCCTCAGCTGGAGACAGCATTTCGGATGACCTCTCTTCTGATTATCACCTTTTGGTGCAAACCGTAGATGTGGGCCTGGCTGGCCATCAGGATGCCGGGTGTGCCCACCACGCCAAGCAATGGGATTTCAGAAATTTCCCTTCTCAAAGGGAAATGTTCAGTTCTAGTGGCAGCTGGCATAGTTGAGGGTTTCGCTCTCTGATACGGAGTGCATAATGTCCATCCCAGCTCAAGTCCATGCTCATGAATGAACCTCTCGTGCAGAGGCTTCACTGGAGACGGGATTTCTCCTCATCCTTGGTCTCATGCCTTCTTTTCTTCTCTCTTCTGTTGTGTTGTTTTGCTGTGGGATTCAGGATTATTGCAAAGGTGTCTTCTGTGGGAGGGGCTTCACCATTTAGAAGCAGGAGGAGGCCCAGCTGGCTAGCTGGGTGGCTTATAGAATTACTGGTCTTGAACAGGCGGAGCAACCGGTGCCTCGCTCACTCCCTCTGTAAAATGGGCCTGATGATGATGTTGCTGGGAGTACCCCTCACAAAGTTGCTTTGCAGGACAAATGAGATTTTTTTTTACCCATTTTATCAAATAATGTCACTCCGCACTTACAAAACTTCTGCAATTCCTCATTGCATAGGAGTGAAATCCACCTCCTTGCCGTGACTGTAATGGGACCTACATGAGCTGGCCCCTGCTTGTATCTCTGACCTCATCTCCTCTTCCCTTCACCCATGATATTCCAGCTCTCAGTTCTTAAAACATGCCAAGTGCTTTCCCACCTCAGGACCTTTGAATGTGCATGGCCACATGGCCCCCTCTGTAGGGAGACTTCTTAGGCTGTCCAGCTATCAAACCATCCTTCCCTGTTATGGGCTCTAAGCTCTTTGTTGCAGTCATAGCATTTATCACAGTCTGTGGTTATCTTATTTATTGCTTACTTGTCATCTCTTTTTCTTATAAAACAGAAGTCCCATAAGAACATCGATCAAGTCTGCCTTGTTGACCATTTTATCCCTGGCCTTAGCACAGTGGTTGGCACTTGCAGGAAATCAACTATTTATTCATTGTTGTCTGTGTGCCAGGTACTATGAGAAGCACTTGAAAACATTATCTTATCTTATTCTTTGTGTTTGCTTACAAACTAACCTTATTAAGAGTGGTAATAGAAATTTATATCACTTGGATGTAACAGCTACACATAGCATGATGTGCCCACTATGATATCAGTCGTGTTCAAAATGGGAGTCAATCCTGGCTTCCCTGTGTTTTCGTTATATGGTGCTAAGCAAGTACCATGAGTGAAATGCTTATATGATGGATAGATGGTTTCATGGATGGACAGTTGGTGGATGGATGGTTGCATGGATGGATGGGTGGGTGGAAGGATGGGTGGATGGACAGATGGCAGATGGATGGTTGCATGGATGGATGGGTGGATGGATGGGTGGATGGACAGATGGTTGCATGGGTAGATGGATGGGTAGATGGACAGATGGTGGATGGATGATTGCATGGATGGGTGGTTGCATGGATGGATGAGTGGATGGTCAGATGGAGGATGAATGGTTGTGTGGATGAATGGGTGGATAGAAGAATAGTTAGGTCCCAGATCTCTGAAATCATAGGATTCCAGGGTTGAAAGGAACCTTAAGATTCATCTAATTCAAACTTCCATCCTGTCTGCTCACGTGGAAGCCAGTGTAGGTGTGTTTGTTGGTGTGTAGGGGGCAGTTGAATGGTGATTTGGAACACAGGAAATTATAAGTATCTGTCGAGGCCTGTTTTGGATGTCATCTCCTCCAGGGAATTATCTCAGATTGTCCTTCCCAGATGTCATCTCTCCATCCTTGGAACACTTTGCTTATGCCTCGCCTGTGGCACCCACTGCCCCCTGTGATCAGGTGAAGGAGCTGTGTATGTACCTCTTCACTTCTCTACATTATGAGCTCCTTGAGAGCGGGGCCTTGTTGGGAGCTGCAAGGTGCTTTCCTCTTTAGGTGGTCTGGCCTTTTATAGCTGCCTGGTGTTTTCCTGCTGAGGCCTGTAGCTGCGTCTGGGATTTCAGGGAAATGTGTGTCCTCTAAGTGTGCACAGGACACCACAACATCCCCTTAGAGGGGCCCTGAATAGGATTGTGGTACAGAGGGTGGGGCCCCCTAAGCTATTCAGACTTCTGTTCTCTCTGTTCTCATGACCTTAAATGATATGGATATAAATTGTTCTAAGACACATAGCCCTGACTGACCTTGCTGGACTTGAATCCACAACCTTGGCCTCTGGGTCCATCTCTTACCAACTCAACTGGCTGCCATGGCTTGTGGAAGGACTGCAGCTTTGGGGTCAGCTGTGCCATTGCCCAGCTAGACTTGTGCCAATCAAGTCCATTGACAGTGAGGCCAACCTTGTAGGTTTGAGAGAAGATACGTAAAGAGTCTGAAACATGGAGCCTGCTTAGCTGTGGAGACACTTGGGAAGAATGGGACAGCAGGGGCTGGAGAGCCACAGTGGTAGCACGGTTACCATATAAAAAGGGACACAAGAGGAAAAGAATCTCTGTCTCTGTCTTTCTCTGTGGAAAGTAGCTTTTCACTTCTCTCTGCCGTCAACAACCTCATTGCTAGGTTAGTAGCAGATGGTTGGAGTTGCCAATCTGTTGTGTTTGTATCTCTTTTTCACCAAACCCCCTCCGCATCCCCAAACAAACCAAAACAAACAAAACAAAAAAAAAGTAATTGGGAGTCCAGGCTGGGAATCCAATCCCAGGACCGATGAGGCAGCTGTGGGTTTTGTGCATGGAGAAGCCCTTTCATTTGTTCATGTGGGCACATCCTTCGTTCATTCGTGAATCCATTGTATGGATTAATGATTTCCTAGGGGAAACCACTGTGTTCACAGTTGGAGGAACGTGAAGATGACAAAGACAAGGTCCCCTCCTCTTTGATACGTAAAATCTGGTGGGGGAATCAGGACATGAATATAAATAACCCTAATATGAGGGAATATATTACAGGTGGCAAGCATAAACACTGTGGTTTAGGTGGTGAGGGTGGTGAATTATACTTTTGAGTAGGGAAGAGAGCTTCCAAGGAGAATGAACATTTGAAGGATAAACAGGAGGTCAAAAGGCAGGGAGGTCAAATCAGAAGTACAGAAGGGTCTAGAACAGGTGCTCTCAAACCAGAACGTGCATCAGAATCACCTTGTGAAGAACTCACTGCCGTGTCACTCCCACAGTTTCATTCAGTGGGTCTTCTTGTGGACTTGGGGTAAGGGGTTGTGGGGTTCATGATGGGGGAGAAGTGGGCAGGGCCCTGCAGGCCAGAGTAAGGCATTTGGATGGTACTCACTGTGCATCGGGAATCTATGGAATGCATCTTTTGGGGAGAAATGGAAAGCATTGAGGCCATGGGAAAGGAAGGTCTTGGGTGACATTCTCAGGACCTTGGGCCTTGTCCATGACTGCAGTGAGATCTGGTGGGAGAATGGCCCAAGCTTGGCTTGACAGAACCACTTCACACCTCTGAAGGGACTTTCTCTCAGCAAATCCTCACTTCTCTGTAGTCATCCCTTTATTCAACCCCAAACACACCTGGAAAATAGAAAGGATTAAGTATGGCTTTTTGCTGAGGGGGAGGAAAATTGGAAGAAGAAACGCCATGGAGAAACATTGACATCTTGCTTCCAAGATGGTAGCCACTGGTCAGTTACATGTGTCTATTTAAAGCTAAATTAATGAATATTAAATACAACTTTGAATTCAGCTCCTCAGTTACATGCAATAACCACATTTTAAGGATTCAACAGCCACATGTGACCTCTGGCTACCATCTTGGACAGCCCAGATATAGAACATTGCCACCACCACAGAAAGGTCTACTGGAAAGCGCTGGCTTAAGTGATTGGCTGAATGAGGAGAAAGCCAGATGGGAACCTGGTCTTCTGAGCAACTCCCAGCTCGGAACTCTTCTTGCTCTATGATTTCCCTTTGCTAATCCATGGTAGGCATGTGTGTGAGAGTCTCCCTGCTTGGAACTTTGTTTGCTTGCGATGCAAAACCTGGAAGCTCACGCCCCAACCCTGAGCCCCACCTGTCTGGTGAGTGTTCTCTTCTGAACACTGTTGCCAAGGTCCCAGGTGCAGCACAGAGACACACAAACATGCTTTTCCTTGCCCTGCAAAGCGGAGACTAGCATAAATCTACAAAGGATACTTTTGCCCTTCCCCCATTCGCGTCACCTATAGGAATAATCCTGGAATTTTTGAATGTAGAGTCACTCTGGAGAGCTACCATTTTTTAACCTCTCATTTAATGGATAGAAAAACGAGTCCGTGAGAGGTCCCACAGCAACTTAATTGCCGAGCAGGGAGTTGAATGCCGGGCCCCCCACTTTGATTTTAGTCTTTAGGACGTAGTGACGTTGTATGGTTCATCTTGGCTGGACCATTTTCTGGCTAACTTGAAAATTTCCAGCTCTATTTTGGGGTCAGAATCTTTTCCTGTGTGTGCGAAATTTACCAACTGGGGAAAAAAAATTCAAAATCGCTGATTTTTTTCAGGAACTGCTCCCTGATTTCCCATCCAAAGCTGCTCAGTATTGAGTGGGGGTCAGGGTGACCGTAATATTGAGAAGTTGGCAAAAATCCTTTACAGCCTTATAAAATAAAATGGAGAGGGATTACTGGATGCATTTATAGTCTTTGTGCTTCCTCCTAAAGAATTTTATGGATTCTCTTCATTCTGGGGTAAATTTCACGGCCAGTATTCCCTGCTCTGTTCTCTACCTCTCCCACTCAGATCTGCTTCGTATATACCTATGCCTCGTGTCCTTGGGGAGCCTGCATTTTCCATTGAGGCAGTCCTGCAATTTTTTAAAAAGATCTTATTTATTTATTTGTCAGAGAGAAAGAGAACACAAGCAGGGGAGGCAGCAAGCAGAGGGAGAAGCCCACTCTCCCTGCTGAGCAAGGAGGGATTCAATCCCAGGGCCCTGAGATCATAACCTGAGCCAAAACCAAGAGCTGGTTGTGAGTCACCGAGGCGCCCCTCTCCTTGTGCTTTTAATTCGGTGTATATACAGTATTATTCTGTTTGTGTGAATCTAGCAAATTTCAGCAATCACACACAGGGGATTTTGCATCATCTTTGCTTCCACTGACAACTGTAGTGCATTAAACATCACCAAGCAATATAAACTGTATTTATAAACTTGATATACAGGAATTTTTTTTGAAGTACTCCAACTGTTGATAGACAAGCCTTCCCAACTATTTACATAGCACATAGAAATCTAAAAAATCAAACATGAATATGCTGGGCCTTAAGCCACTTCCTAATAGTGGACATAAATTGAATACAATTTCAATGTCAAATGCACGTCTAAATCAGTTATTCAATGACATGTTTCAAACCAGAAAGGTGAATTCTTACTTTAACTGGACAAATGATTTAAAACCTTAAGAGAATAGAAAATAAATACTCCAAAGGCATGGACTCTTTCATGCAAATAATAATACTGTGGGTTTAATTATCTTAAATATGTCTATTATTCATTTTAGATTTTCCCAGAACTTAAAGGTGCTAACCCATTCAGGAAACTAGTTTGTCTCACACAATTCTAAGCTCAAATTCTAATGACATTTTTTTGGGGTTGAATTCTCTGTCTGACATCACATAATGACCCTGAGGGATGCTTTCTGAATTTTTTTTTTCCTGCTTTCTGGATTTTTGGTCAGTGGTGCCATAAGATGCGCTAACCCTGTTTATTCACTATGTTAAATATTCAGGTAATTTTAGTTCATTTTAATTTCCCTGTACATCATCAGATGTGCTGAGTGGCTGGTCTGTTGAGCTATGTGGCTCTGGACAGAACAGGCTTCTATAGTCAAAGTGAAGAAGTTGCCCCAAAGAGACTTACTTTTAGTGCATGTGTGTTCTGTGTTTTTTTCCCCTGGTGCATCTGGTCTTTATTTCTGGGGTCTTAGTTCTACTTTTCCTATAGTTCAGGCAGTGGGTAATAAGGCAACATATGCTTAGGGCAGACCCTCCACAGATGTTTTTGACTACTAATTGCATCTAGCTTTGTCCCCCCAGCTGTCCAGGGAACACAGACATGGCACGCCAGAACTTCTGCCTGTTTCCTCCCCAGCTAGGCTTCCTCTAGTGCAATGCCTGCCCCTTCTTCCTCCCCCCCCTCCTTCCCCACCTCGTTCCAAAAAGGTTGGGAGTGGTTACACCTGTGCCCAGCCTAAATTTGCCTTAGGGGACCCTGCATCTTATTTTTCTCGCTGCTGCTTTGCCTCCTTTTTAGGGTTGTTGGTACTACATCCATCACTCGACACTGCCCTCTCTGGAATTTCAGCCCCTCAAGACTCATTAATTTAATCAGATCACCTAATTGGCACTGCAGTGGTAACGAGTGATAAAAAAAACCCGAAGCCAGTGGTTCTGGACTTTTTGCCTTTGTCAGAACTATCTGGGGACCTTGTTTAAAAGAAATGAGAAGCCCCCTTGTCCCCAAGTGTATTTGATTCCGCACGTGTGGGTTGGGGGAAGCAGGGGCTCAGCATGTGTATTTTTAACACCGTCCCGAGGGTGTTAAAAAGCTAAGTTGGACTACTTTAATGTGTGGTGTGGAAACAAGGAACGGGACAGGCTCGGGGGGCAATTTCGGGCCCTGCTTGTTTTCCATGTGACTTTCAGGCAGGTTGCGTTGTTCCTCTGTGCCTCCCCTTTCTCATCTTGATAATGGGGATAATTGGGCTGTTAGCCCATCGTGCGCATATGTGATAAAATATTAATGAAGCACTTAGCACAATGACTGGCACATAGTAAGTGCTCAGTAAAACTTAGCTATGATTATGTTTATGACTATATTATTATATAATAGTGTAGTGATAACAACATCATTAGTAACTTGATGAAATAGGCGTACGCTGGCATATAAGAAGTATCAACAAATGTCAGTTTTATCATTAGAAATATATACTATATAGTATACATACTATTATATTTCTGATTATATTATGTATTATCTGTCTATGAATTCCTATCTACGGTTTACGTCTGAATATATATTATACAGTATGTAAATATGCTACTGTATTCCAACATGTTTTGTTATAGCATAAATATTAAAATTATAATAATGGACTATGTGAGAAAGTTACCAGTGGGTCTGGCATCTAGTAAGTGCTCATTAAATCGGTGAAATCCCCCCCATTGTTTGTAATGTTCGTTAGCAATAGTAATGTAAAGAAAAGGAGAAGTGGCCAGCAGCCTTGAGGGCTTTTCCCCCAAGCCCTGTGCAGTGGGCATTTTTCCAAAGAGGGAGTTGGGCTTGGTTCCAGTATCCCTGGGGGACAGCCCAGACTGGTGGGTCCTGTCTGCTTTGGCCTGAGGGATGCCACCCTCACGGATCTGGGGTGGGGAGAGGAGGAAGGGTGCCATCTCCCAGGCCTCCAGCCCCCAGCAGGGAATTTGCCTGTGGATGCAAATCGGTCGGTTACTTGAGACGTGAGCGAGTCAAATCATTCTCTCCCCTGTCAGCTGGCCCCTCCGAGTGCCAGGGGATGTTATGACAATGGTCGCCCTGGCAACTGCGGGAAGGCGTCGGGCAGCTGGCTGGGCCCCACCACAGCCCTGGGAACTCAGAGCCTTGGCTGCAGAGCCGGAGCCCCGGTTCTGAACGAGCAGAGCCCGCTGGAAAAGGGGTTGGGACTTCCTGGGAGAGGCCTGGCCCTCCCCCCAACTCTGATGAGCCACCCAGAAAAATGTCCCGGGGACTGACTGCGTGCCAGGCACTGCTCTGCACGCTGGGGGCCAAGCCTGTGCTGCTCTTTGGAGCTGGCATTCTGATGGGTGTGTGTGTGTGTGTGATGGTGCTGATGGGGGGCGTAACCATGGAAACCAATCAACAGGATCATTTGTGGGCTAAGGATAAGTGCTACTGAGGAAAAAAGCAGGGTGGTGTGATGGTGACACAGGGAGGGGGAGAGCGGTTGGGAAGGGGTGGCACCCGAAGGGTAGGAAAGTGCCATTTGTGTCTGCAGCTGGAGGAGAGAGCTCTGGGCAGGAGGAAGAAGTGCAGAGGTGGGGGCGCTGTGGGTTCACGGCTTCAGCTCTGCTCCGAGCCCATGCCTGCCTGCCGGAAGGCAGGGTCGGTGGGGTGTTTGCCCACAGGCAGCCCTGAGGGGGGACAGGGCGCTGTGGAGTCTGCCTCTTCATCTGTAGGATTGTAAGGCTAGTTATGCCCCATTTCCGAGCCTCAGTTTCCTCATGTGTAGAATGGGTGGGAGGTGAGTCCCTCACAGGAGGGATGATTTGTGACACATCACTTAGAAGATCCTCAGTCTGCTCTGCCCTCCCTTCCAGCTTTCATACATTCTGCTTTAGCTTTTTTTTTTTTTTTTTTTTTTTTTTTTTTTTTTTTTTAAATAGTATCTAAGGGACACCTGGCTGGCTCAGTTGGGAGAGCATGTGACGCTTGATCTTGGGTTGTGAGTTTGAGTCCCATGTTGGGTGTAGAGATTACTTAAAAAATTTAAACAAAACAAAATAGCACCTAAGCAGTGATGGTTTGGGGCTCAGCAAACTGGACCCCAGGGGCTTGCCCGTAAGTCTCAGGGTTTATCTTGGTTTGGATTTTCAGTGAAAAGTTCCCCATTTCACATTAGAGATTTCAGACATGATTATTTATAGTTCTGTCACATGTCTTGACTTTAAACATTTTTTTTGTTGTTTATGCTGCTAAATTTACCATCATGCTAATACGGAGTACAGTAATAAGGCACTGAGGATGCTCAGATCCAGGAGGGTCTGAAAAATTTTTCCATCTGTGGTGGAAGGTGCCAGGCTGCCCCCTGGTGTGCAGTTGGAGAACTACATATCTGGGTTCCTTCTCTCCCAAGACTCCTGGGATCCTTCCCACCCCAGGCCCAGAGACCTTGTTTTGCACCCGGGAACGGGCAAGGCAAGGGCAGGTGGGGGGCTCAGCATGGATGTGCTATTTCCAGGAGCCCTGCGTTTCTTCACTTGAAGGTGGAACCTTTGGACCTTTTGCAGTTCAGCTCTGCATGGACTTGAATTGAGGATGACCTAAAAATAAATTAGGACACCTGGCAGGGTGAGGACATACAAAGACCCATTTCCAATTGTGCTTCTCAACCTTGACCTCTAGGCCATTTGGACCCTGTGTTTCCGCAGAGAGCTATCGCGAAGAGGGCACATGACTGGGAACCAGACCCCGAGTTCAAATCCTGACCTGGTGCTGCGTTAGTCCTGTGACCTTGGCAGGATTCCAATGGCTCTGAGCCTCAGTTTCCCATCTGTAGCATGCCAGTACCAGTCTAACACCCACTTCAGCATTGCTGCAGTGCTCTTGTAAGGCAGTATCCTTGAAACCATTGTGGAAAGTAATTTATTTAGTGACGTAGGGGGATTCAGCTTCATCGCTGACATTCCCAGAGTGTGGTGGTCAGTGCCTTTCAAACCCTCTGGGGTGAAGAGCCAGCTTTTTTGTTTTCCTGGCACTTTGTAGCCATTGCTTTTCTGAAGTATGATAAAACGATTTAGTGGGAAAATGAAGGGGACCGAATATCCAAACAAAATACAAGCCTCACTTTGAAGATATTAGATTCAATGGACGGAAAAGCACTGTGTCAAATAGCTATCAGAGTAACTAAATGCTCTCGATTTCTGTACGAATCTGAAGGAGCCTGGCCTTCACGGCCTTCAGAGCACGTGTCTTCAGGCCACACTAGAATAACTGAACAGCCCTGCCCTGTGGCAGGGAGGATGTGTGATTGATTTTGTATAACTCGCTCTTGGTATTTAGACAGCACCTTGAAACACACACATATACATGAACACACGCAGAGTAAATGAATGAATGGCAGGTCTTGCTTCTCCTAGAATAAACACAGAACTCCCATCATTCTCATCCTGTGATCATGACAAGTTGCTCTCTATGAGACTGTTCTCTTAATTTTGCATCCTTGGTGCTTGTGCTGAAGTCTGGGTGCTCTTCTGTTCTGGCTCCTCTCCTCTGGCCTCGTGATTCGTGTCTGTATGTCTGTCTCGTCTGCCCCTCTGGGAGCCCCTGCAGGCCTGGATGGGTGCAGACTGCTCTTTGAGTTCCCAGGGCCCTGGACAGAGTCTTGTCCCTTGGAGCCACGCAGTGAGTGCCTGCCGCCCGCGGGAGCCCACCGGGAAGGGAGCCGCTCCCCCTAGTTCCAGAACTAGGTTTCTGTCCCGGTTTTATTGTCCAAGGATCACGATGCTTAAGCTTGTTGGAGAAAGAGGAAGCTTCTATGTAAAATTATCTGATACCTTGCAGAGCAGCTAAAGCTCTATGGCCCTCAGTCTCCTCATCTGTAAAATGGGGATATCTCTGGGGTTGCAAAGGTTAAATGAAATAATGTATATGAAATGTTTAGCAGAATACCTGATATTATATTTATATGTATATATATATACACACACACACCCCCACACACACATATATACACACACACTATATACTTACTATATAAAATATATACTAAGTATAACATATATATAGTAATATATAGTTTAGTTATATATAATTATCAAATGTATAATATAGGATCATACATAAACTTTTATATACAAACTTATTTAATGAAATGGTTGACACTGTACATATATATATATATATGAGATATATATATCATGTATATATCAGGTATTGTTTAAGTGCTTTATATACATGATTTCATGTAATCTTCATATATGTGGTGTCTGTATGAACTGTTCACAGCTAGCATTGTTGCATGCATTAAAAATGAACTGCAGGGACGCCTGGGTGTCCTGTTGGTTAAGCGTCTGCCTTTGGCTCAGGTCATGATCTCAGGACTCTGGGATTGAGTCCTACAGTGGGCTCCTTGCTCAGCAGGGAGTGTGCTTCTCCCTCTGCCCCTCCCCCTGCTTGTGCTCTCTCTCTGACAAATAAATGCATAAAATCTTAAAAAAAAAATGAACTGCAGTAAAAATCTAGAACTTATTTTAATGAATTGGCTGACATTGGCCGTGTCCCACATGTCTTAGTTGTTGGTAAGTGTCTGAGTTTCATGAGGTTTGTAACTAATTATCCTATAAGTCATTCCAACTTAGAGAAAAATTATAAGATATATATGCACAGAAATAAGCAAATAAATCTCCCCTATGGTAACCCAGAGATGCACTTTAACTTTTAACTTTTTCTGAACTTTAAATGGGGGCAGTAGTTGGACCTACATCACAGTGTCGCTGTGCAGAGTGAATACACAATTGATCAAAAGTGTTTATCACAGTGTTTGGCTGGGGGAGAACCCCTGTTCGCTGCCAGCTGCGATTATTCGACGCCACTAGTGTTGGGCACCTGGTGGGGGAAGCCGCCGATTCCCGGGAGAATATGTCCCATTTGGGGAGTATTCCTCGATCTCTACCTAGTCCAGCTTCAGGGCAGTTTTCTGGTTTTTTCCCTGCTCAGATTAGCTGTGCTGTTGTCCTGAAAAGTGACTCTTGTTCTCTTTTTGTCTCGAGGGGAGCCCCGGTCCTGTGGCTTCCCTCCCTGCCTTTCTTCCTTACTCCATCTGCTTCTTGAACCCATCTCTCTCTCTCTCATCCTAATGCATCATAGTGGAGGTGCCCCTTGATTCTTGGTTCCTGGCAGATGTAGGTCCAGTCTCCGGGTGATGCTGGAAACACCTCCCGGAATTCAAGCATTCCCTCCACAGACAGTCAGGACACGGTGTTTGTGTCAGAGGAGGGCTCAGCCTGCCTTCTGCACAGACAGCATCTCCTGTGATGTCTCGGCAGGCCTGTGAGGAAAGGTGGTATATGCCCATTTTACAGATAAGAAAGTAGAGGCTCAGGGAGTGGATATAACCTGCCAAAGCCTTGAAACTGGGGTTTAGAAGCTCATTTCTCCCACAATACCTGGAAGCTTTCCCAGGATGAGGGAGGGGTCCACGCCCGACTTTGGCTTTCCCGCTCAGTGGGAAGGACGCGTGAGCACCTCAGTGCAGCATCCACAACTCCCAGGTGTGGAGGGAGTTTGGGCTCCTGCCCTGGCTCCCCAGCTTCAGTAGTTTTGTGGATCTGGGTACGTGATTTAACCTCTTGACACCTCAGTTTTCTTGTTCTCGGAATGGGCTCAGAGTAGCAGCCTCACAGCCAGCATTGTCGCGTGGATTAAAAACGAACGGACACATTCAAAGCACTCGTCCCACTGCCCCAGGCTCACGGCAAGTGTTTAGTAAATGGTGGCTGCTCTCGTGGCTATTATTCCTGAAAATGCTCGATCAGAGCCGACAAAGGCGCCCCCAGCAGCCATCACAGAATGGCTCACATCCTGGGCTTTTGACCCCGGTATCAAAGGAATCCCTCATGCAGAAGATTAAAAAGAATGAGTTAGATCTCTATGAACTATCAGGGAATGATGCCCGAGGCTTGCTACTGAGTGAAAGAAGTAAGATACAATTTATGTGAAAAAAACAACCCTGCACATCCTACTATGCTGCAGAGTTTACACACCCACACACATGCACACACGCGCACACAGGCACACACACACACGCATACACACGCACACACACATGTACACACACACATAGGTGTGGACATACACAGAGGCATAGAAAAAGGTCTGGAAATATGGACACCAAACTAGTCTCAGTGGTTACGTCCAGCATTAGAGGGAGTGGACCGAGGGAGCTTATCTGAAATGGTCGAGCTTTTTCCACAAGGAAAAGATATACATGTGCTTGTTAAATAATTAAGGTTAAAATAAAGTTACCTTTTCTGCAATATTGTGGCCTTGGAATCAGATTGGGATTGAATCTTAGCTCTCTCCTTACTAGCTGTGTGATTGTGAACAAATGGCTTAACTTCTCTGTGCCTAATTTCTCCATCCGTAGAATGTAGATCTTAACAGCACCTAGCCCCTGGGAATGTGTGGATACATGGACATGATGTGTGGTAGCCCTTCGGCCTGGGCTTGGCACGTGGAAGTGCTCAGTAATGGTACTTTTAATTCTACTCTTATTCTCATTTCATCGATGCTTCCAAATATAGAATTCCAATGTGTTTGTTATTAGCCAATTATAATGCAAGGAAAAAAACTGTGATAAATGTTATAATGGAGTAGGTAAAAAGAAAATGCCAGGGAAGATTTGATAAGGACTTGCTGGAGAAGGTGACGTTTGAGACGGACTTTGGAGAGAAAGTCAGACTTCTAGGAGTTGATGGGGTGGTCCATCAGTTAGCGGTGCATCTCAGTAATGCTGCATAACAAACGACCACAAACACCTTAGCTGCAGACAACATAAACATTTGTTGACCGTGCTATCTGGGGATCAGTTGCAGATTCCTGGCTCTTCTGATCTTGGCTGGGCTCACTCACCGCCAACAGCCGGGCAACACTTGGCCGTTGCCTGAGCTGAGCTGGCCGGCTTTGGGGATGTCTAGGAAGACTTCGCGTTGCTCCACATGGTCCCTCCTCCTTCAGTTGATTAACCCACTAGCCTGGACACATTCTCATGGACATGGCAGATCCCAGGCAGCAAGTAGAACCATGCAAAGCCTCTTTCTATTGGTTGTTGCAAGAAACTTCGCCAACTGATCGGAGGGTTGTGGGCACAGACTCTGCGTCATTTGTGAGTTGATTGTAAGGGCACATTGCAAAGGGTATGGAGGCAGGAGGCAGAAAGGAATCGGGGCATCTTTACAATCTACCACAGGTGGGTATAGAAATGACTTCTAGATGGGGGAGCCTGAGCAAAATCATAGAGGGGAGACATTTGAGGTGATGTGTTTAGTGAATCGCCTGGAAATGAAGGAGATATGGACTACAGCTGAGCCCCCATAATGTCTGAGTTTGAATGTTATTCTATAGAACAGTGTTTCCCCGACTCATTAGTTTGACACCACCATTGTGCTTTTTACTGTATCTGTGTATGTTCTTTTTTTTTTTTTTAAGTATTTTATTTATTCATTTGAGAGAGAGACAGAGAGAGCACGAGTAGGGGAGAGGCAGAGGGAGAGGGAGAAGCAGACTCCCCACTGAGCTGGGAGCCCAACCACGTGGGGCTTGAGCCCAGGACCTGGAGATCACGACCTAAGCCGAAGGCAGACACTTAACCATCTGAGCCACTCAGGCGCCCCCTGTGTATGTTCTTGAAACCAACTTAATCTTTAAAAACATACATGTATTCAAAAATAAACATTATACAACTATTGTAATGGAAAACTAGTATCACTTTGCCACGAATGGAAGGCAGTCAAGAAAATTAACACAATAAAAACAGTAGTATCATGGGATGCCTTTGGCTTAGTCTGGATCTCAGGGTCCTGGGATCAAGTCCCATGTCATTGGGCTCCTTGCTCAGCAGGGAGTCTGCTTTTCCCTCTGCCCTCTTTCGCTCCCTCTGCTTATGTTCTCTCTCTCCGACTAATAAAATCTTTAAAAAAAATCAAAAACTGTGGTGTCATTACATCGTGCTCACTGTTGTTACCTTCCCAAGGCTATGAGTCTGTGTCCTGCTCTCTGTTATAGAGATCAGAACATGCAAGGTGTTAAAGACATAGCATCACTGGACAGAGACTGTCTCCTTGATATATGGTCAGAGGGCTGAAGAGAGATTTGGAGGGAGAACAGGCTTACTATGTGACCCATTGTCACTCAATGCCATGCCTCAAGTTACGAGTGTGACCCCCACTTGGGAGATCTATTCAAGAATGGGTGTTTGAGCAGCGTTGTGGCTCCCTGGTTCCTGCCATTTAGCATCAGGGCTTAGTCTGGGTTTTCAATCTTCGGTGACAATGCAGCTTTAATTAAAAGTATGAGAGACTGGGGCACTTAGCTGGCTCAGTCAGGGGAACATGTGACTCTTGATCTCAGGGTTGTGAGTTCATGCCCCACGTTGGGTGTAGAGAGTACTTAAGTAAATAAAAACATAAAAAAAATAAAGGTATGAGAGACACGATGTTACTGGGTTTCTTTGACACTGCTTTCTTCGTTTCTTTAAGTCAAGAAACCACATTGTTTTTATGTCAAGAAACCACAGTCTTATTTCTTTTGCCGTATTTGAAATCCAACATGGGCATATATAGGCATAGAATAATAAGCAGTAAAACTTTATTTATTTAGGTGAAAAGCCCGAGGAAGACAGTAAAAATCCCAAAAATTATAGATATTGTAAATAAAATAAGCATGTATTACTTTTAAGCAATTTCTGTAGGTTGCTTAGATTTAAATCCTATGGTTTTTAGATTCAAGATTTAAATAATGAATTAGGAAGGCAGTTTTTAGTTTAATCCAACTAAAAGTACCTTTCTTTGCAGTATAACTTTGTACATTTTAAATGTTGGTGAAAGGATACATTTGCTCTTTAAAGAATATATATTTTGAAACATTAATTTTAATTTATCAGAAAGACTTTTTCTGGTACTGAGAGTTAGTAAACTTGGGGCATAACCCCTCCAAGGACACTGTGGCGAATGCTTGTGAGTTTATGGGGCATAAGTTCACTACTCAGCGTTCAGCACCACTTTGCATAATAATCCCTTTTAACTCTCCCCACAATCCTGTGAAGTAGGTACACTTTAACCTTCAGTTTCCAGGTGAGAAAACCGAGATTTAGAGCAGTTTTGAAACTTGCTTGAGGTCGTTCGGCTGCTGAGGAGTGCAGTGGGGATTGGAGCCCAGGTTAACCTGATTCTGGTGCCCAAGGTTCTAGCCCCTCTCTGTTGCCGCCTCTTACTCCAACATGCTGGCATGGATCAAAAAAAATTAAAGACTTATATAGTAGAGTCCTCTTTCTCTGGTTCTATATGTGTTCTTTTATTTTTTGCAATTACTGATAAGGCTTCAACTTAAATCAGTGCAAAGGAAGCAAGCCTGCTAGGCACGCTTACTGCCAGTAAGAGAAGGCATGATCTCGGGGTCTGAGAGATCCATTTTGCTGTTAATTGCAGAGGTTTCTTTTCTGCGTGGCGAAGAAAGTTATAATTCTGAGATCTCTTTTGTCCTGAAACTTACTAGAGTAGATAGAGTGGTAACTGTGGGAGACAGGATTCATATCTAAATCTACCTTGTTTTGGGACGTTGATATAGTATTCTGTCCTGCGGATGTGCTGTAATGCATTCATACTTAATTTTTTGGTTCATGTACCTTTTTATTTTTTTAAAGATTTTATTTATTTATTTGAGACAGAGAGAGAGCCAGGGGTTGGGGGCAGAAGGAGAGGGAGAAAGAGTCTTAAGCAGACTCCATGCTGAGCCCCCCATGGGGCTCAATCTCACCACCCTGAGATCCCCACCTGAGCTGAAGCCAATAGTCGGACACTTAACCCACTGCACCCCCCAGGCACCCCTCAGTGAATGTACCTTTTTTTTTTTTTTTTAAAGATTTTATTTATTTATTTGACAGAGACAGCCAGCGAGAGAGGGAACACAAGCAGGGGGAATGGGAGAGGAAGAAGCAGGCTCCTAGCAGAGGAGCCCGATGTGGAACTCGATCTTAGAACGCCGGGATCACTCCCTGAGCCGAAGGCAGATGCTTAACGACTGCACCACCCAGGCGTCCCCAGTGAATGTACCTTTTTAAACATTATTTTCCAGGGGCGCCTGGGTGGCACAGTGGTTAAGCGTCTGCCTTCGGCTCAGGGCGTGATCCCGGCGTTTTGGGATCGAGTCCCACATCGGGCTCCTCCGCTAGGAGCCTGCTTCTTCCTCTCCCACTCCCCCTGCTTGTGTTCCCTCTCTCGCTGGCTGTCTCTATCTCTGTCAAATAAATAAGTAAAATCTTTTAAAAAAAATAAACATTGTTTTCCAGATTTTATTTTTAAGTTGTCTCTGCACCCAACGTGGGGCTCAAACCCACAACCCCAAGATCAAGAGCCATGCACTCCCCCTCCTGAGCCAGACAGGCGCCCCAACACACATAGAGGTTTAAAAATATAAATATAATCATAGTATATGCTGTCTTCACAGATTGCTTTTTAACTGAATATGAAAATCTTGGAGATTTTCCCCAGTTAATATGTATCAATCTACCTTTTCGAGTTTTTAAAATTATTGTGCCACAGTAACGAGCCAGCCTTTATCCCATGTACATACATATATAAGTGTTTCTGTAGGGTGGCTTCCTAAAAGTGAGACTATTAAAATGTTGAGACAAAAATCAAATTGCCCTCGGGTGGTATTCTCAATGGTTTCTCTCATTCTTGCTGACGCTGGATAGTATTGGTGTGAAAGAAATGTTGCCAAGCCCATCTAAACATTTTTTCCATTAATAAGCAGGTAATAACATATACCTTGTATTTTCTAATTTTGCTGTAGAGAAGAAATAGAGAAAATCTCTATCAATGATCTTAATATTTATTAATAATCTCATTAATAATCTTAATAATTATTCATCCACCTAATCGTAATCACCTGTAATCTTACTATCAGAGATAGCCACTGCTCATATTTTGTTATATGCCCTCCCAAAGCTTTTTCTGTGCATCTATACACATACAGCTTTATAAATTTTTAATGCATTATTTGTACACTATAAATAATATACATATTTTATACATTATTTTTAATGATATGCCATCATACAGATATGCTGTAATGTACTTGCATCATCCCCTATTGTTGAAGAATTGGATTGTTTTCAATTTTTTGTGGCTACTTTCAATTTAGAGCAAAGCTTTGTAAATATTCTTAATTATTTCTTTAGGATAAAACCCTACAGCAGCACTGTCCTTAGAAACACATTGTAAGTGACAGATGGGTGCCAAATGCTGTTAGTTTTTACGGAACTAGTTTTCCTTTCTTGTGTCATGGCATCTCTTCATAGGATGAGTTCTTGTCCAACTCATTCTAAAAGTATTCATGAATTTGTGAATATTTGCATGTGAATTAAGATTCACATAGTACAAAAGGATTTCAATGAAATGTTTCTCTGCTGTACTTTTCATCTCTTTGACTTATTTATTTTATAACTGAAGTTTGTACCTCTTCTTCCCCTGAAAAGTACAGCATTGGGAATATAGGCAATACCATTGTAATAACTTTGTATGGTGACAAATGTCACTATGCTTATCTGCTTCTGGTAGTGAGCACTGCAAAATGTATATAATTGTTGAATCACTAGGTTGTACTCTTGACACTAATATAATATTGTATGTTGACTCTGCTTCAATTAAAAATAAAAAAAATAAAAACAAACAAAAAAATATTTCCTCCACCCCTCTTCCCCACCCCCCTCTTCCCTTCCCTAGAATATTAGAAATCCTCCCAGAGAGTGTCGGCCTTTACAAAGATACATAAACGTAGACATTGTGTGGGAGAGTATTTCTATGTATCAACACATCTCGGAGATCGTTCTGTGTCAGTACATAGCACGCTTCGGCGTTTTATTTTATAGCTGCGTAGAGTTCCCTTGTGTGTATGTACCTGCATTTATGAGTCTCCTGCTGATGGACCCTCAGGGTGTTTTCAATCTTTTGCCATTGCCACTAGAACTGTAGGAAATACTCTTTTACAGTCATCTTGCCCTGGACGGCACCTCTAGGTGAGTTCCTGGAAGTGGAATCCTTGGGTCCAAGGATCGGTGCAGTGGAAATATACATGATTGCAGCCAAAAGGCCCCCCAAGAAAGTGGCACCCCTGTGTACCCCTCCTCCCTGCAGTTAAACCAGTCTTTAAAATAGGGGTTGGTTGGGGTTCGGGCGGGGAGGGTGCCGTGGGGAGATGCTGGCTTATCCTCCCGTGGCCGTGCCTCTGAGACCCGCCCTGTGTCCTCATCTGTGTCTCCACAGAGCAAGCTGGTGAAGTACTTCAGCCGTCAGCTGTCCTGCAAAAAGAAGGTGGCCCTTCAGGAGCGCAACGCCGAGCTGGACGGCTTCCCCCAGCTCCGGCACTGGTTCCGGATCGTCGATGTGCGCAAGGAAGTCCTGGAGGTGACCGGAGATGGCCCCCTGCTCCCTGCCCCTAACCGGCCAGAAGCCAGCCCCTCGCACAGCGGGTTTTTGCCTATGCCCGGCACATAGTAGGCCCTCCATTAATATGTGTTGGATGCGGGCTCAGAGGATCTCTGATGCTGTCCAAGTGGGTTGTTAAGAGTACGGCTCTACTCTCGGTTGGACCCTCTTTCAGCTCTGCCACTCATTTAGCTCAGTCACCTTGGCCGAGTCACGCTACCTTTTAGACCGGGGCTGTCCAGCCGAACTTCTGCGATGATGGAAATATCTTATATTTATTCTGTCTGATGCAGAGGCTGCCAGCCCCAGGGAGCTCTTGAATGCTTGAATTGTGATTAGTGCATGCGACTGATGAACTGAATTATTAATTGTATTTAATGTTAATGCATGCGGCCAGTGGCCACCTTATGCGACACACTTACTGGGAGCATTAGTTTTCTCATCTGTTAAACGGGGGTAATGATTGTCTCCTCTTCTGAAGTAGCTAGAATGATACAATGAGATGGTCCATCTAAAATGTTCTGCTCACCTTTGGGCACCTAATAGCATTCAGCAAATGTCAGCTTGTAATTTTTGTTGAAAGCTTTGGAAGTAACAGGAGTGGACCACATCCTTAAAATCCCAAGGATAGTGAGGTTTTCCTACCCTCTTGGGTCCCAGGTCCCCACTGTTTGCAGTGACCAGTCCAGTCCTTCCTAACAACACCGGTCACTGAATATTCGGGGCCAGGAGTTGTCCTAAGGGCTTTACACCCAGGATCTCAACTGTTGAGACTATTCAGATGCTCACAATGGTCTTTTGAGGTGGGGACAATTACCCCATTGTGCAGAGCAAGAATCAGGCTCAGAGATGAAGGGACTTCCTTCCGCTGATAGTGAGTGGATGGAGCTGGCAGGAGAATGCAGCTCAGAAGGACTCTGGAGCAGGTGGGAAGCATTGTGCTTTCTCCTCCTTTTTCTGTTGCTGGGGACTCGCTGAGCTGGGTAGACAAGGGGGTGCCCCCTTGCCTGCAGGACCAAGTGCTGTTTCTCACGCTGCACCCTTCTTCTTGCTTGAAGAGGCCCGGAAGACCGTCTTCCACTTTTGTGTTTTTCAGACTTTGACCTCTATGTGAACTCGCCTGAACCCACCAGATCCTGAGCTAGACGGAGGACCCACCTGTTCCTCCATCCCCGCACCCCCACCCCATGTGTGCGCACTAGATGGTGTATGATTCTATGTTCATTTCATTCCCAGGATGGAGATTTCATGTGAATAGCCTCAAAATGAAAGGTCACATATAGCTACAGGCAGTATATTTTATTTGCACGGGCCAATCCACTTTTTAGAGGCTTTTGGGACCATTTATTTATCAAGCAGGGTGAATACATAGACACAATCTTCTCAGCCAGGGGTTGAAACCTGGTGGCCCCAAAGGTGTTCTGATGTATTTGATGCACAGACATTTTTTTTTGTCCGATATAGTATTTGCAAAACATTTTTTGAGCCAACATCTAAAAGCTTAAAGAGTGTGCATAAAAACCCCCCAGATCTCTGGCTTCTCTCTAAAAAGCCGAATTGCTGAACACCCTGAGCTGGATTCCCATCTGGTGGCAATGACCTGATTTCTGCTGCCCCTTCGGATCCTGCAGGCTCCTGCTAGTTAGCAGTTTTGCTCATTTTCCTGGCTTGCAGATGCCCCAGCTCTGGCTCTTACCTTAGTCTGTCAGAATCCTGAGTCCACCAACCAGGGGATGGGGAGGAACTGGGGTTCCAGCTCTCTGCCTGAAGTTCCCTCATGAGTCCACCAGAGGTCCCCTTTCTGAGGAGGAACCAGCAGTAGGGGGAAGGCTGCAAAGTGACAGCCTTGGTTCAAACTTACTTGCTGTGGGACCCTGGGCAAGTGAGCTAACCTCTCTGAACTTTAGTGTTCTAATTATCAACTAATGATGATGATGAAAGTACTACCCAAGAAAAGCGCTTAAAACAGTGTGCCATCCATTTCATTTCTCGTTTACTATTATCATTTTATTGAACGGAAGCACATCTGCTCGGTTAGTCTGGGTTTCTTCAGGCTTTGTCCATTTTTTATGTTGTTATTACTTTTGTGATTTTTTTCTGTGACCCCAAATTTCAGTGAAAATTTCAGTGGGGAGTAAATGATAGGATTAAAAGGCACAAGTAAACCCTGCAGCAAAGAGGGGAATTCTTTTAGGTTGTGAATGAGTTCCTCTAATGTGATTTGCTTTGTACCTTCTGATCCCGGACCATCTCTTTTCTTCAAGTGGGCTTTACGAGCCATGTGTCTCTATTTGAAAAAAGCTCTAAATGACTCAAGTATTGTTTTCTCCTGCTCCGTGCCCTAGTAAGTTGGAAAGGCACTGATTTGGCTTCCTGGCTTTTGCCCTGCATCTGTTTTGAGGTGGGGAAAGAAGTTTTCCTCCTTCTGGTTGCCAGTTTAATGTCTGTGTATTGGGGATTGTGGGGAGGGGGGAAGGTGTCTGATTTTGTTGTAATACACAGATATAGCCACAAGAGGGCAGAAGTATCCCACAATATTGTCCTAGAATCTCTAGGTATCTAGTATCTAAAATTCTTATTTAAATAATATATGTAAAAACACTGGATACCATTTAGCTGTTATAAATGAAGGCTCTCCGTTTTATATACATACATGGATGTAGATGCATAAATATGCATAAATGCATAAAGATGCATAAATATCAAAGTTTGACCAATTTCAAGGTGTATCTATATTATGGGGTCCAGGGACACATCGTTTTGGGAAAGGGGGTTGGTGGCTGCTGGTGGTGGTGAAGGGACATTTATAGCTGGAAATCCCACCTTTTCTGTTCTCAGCCCATCTCTCCAGAGGCGTCCCTGTCCCCACACCCTGCTATACCCCAGCCTTACCACTTGTCTTAGAAAGCACAGCCTTGCCCTGTGGGGCTCAGACACAAATCCAATTTCATTTCCAGCACTGCGCTACCCATAGGGTTCCAGCTTATCGCCCCTTAGGGTTCCTAAACCCCCAGTCTAGACTCTAGAATGTGTGGCTGGGGACGACAGCCATCAAGAGACTTGGGCTATCCAGTTTGCTCTGCTCCAAGTTCACCCTGTACTGGGGACAAGCCAAGCTAAGCAGGAGGCACAGAGGGCCATCCAAAGACGAGGAGAGTGGAGACTGCCCATAAGGAGTTCAGAAGGTACAAGGGGAACAGATAATTAACTACCACCATCCACTGAGCACTGGCTGTGCTAACAATAGGGGCTACCCTACAAAATATGTGCACTTAAGACTCCCATTGTACAGGTGAATAAAGTGAGGCTCAGAGAGGGTAAGTGACTTGCGTGAGGCAATGAGTGGCAAAGCTGAGATTCAAACCCGGGCCTGTTTGACCCGGGAGTCAGAGACCCAACAGGTCCGTCCAGCGGCCCTCCACACAGGGCCCGGTGTTCCGCTAAGTACCGCTAGAGGGCAGTGTGGAGGCTTAGCCCGCTCTCCTTCCCTCCGGGCCCCGGAGGTGTGTTTACCATCCTTTCTTCCCTCCTCTAGGAAATCACCCCCGGCCAGCTGAGTCTGGAGGACCTCTTGGAGATGACAGATGAGCAGGTGTGTGAGACCGTGGAGAAATACGGAGCCAACCGGGAGGAGTGCGCCCGTCTCAATGCCTCCCTGTCCTGTCTCCGGAACGTCCACATGTCAGGTGAGCAGGCCCTGGGGATGGAGACTTGTCCCCAACACATCGGCCTCGGTTCCTCCAGATTTCTGTGCCTGCGCTGCAGGCCAGGATGAGCCAGTCAGCTTTGGATGGTAAACACCGCTCACGAGCAGAGAAAAGAGGGGATTCGGGAGCCAGAAGTGGTGAGGGCCGCTCTTGGAAGCTTGTGCTCAAAGGAGTGCTGCGGTGTAGGGCATTTGGTTCTGGGTAATAAGGGCCCAGCTATGGAAATCCAAGTTGTGCCTGGGTGATCTTTGTACCTTAGACATTCTTAAATGCCTTTGCGTTTTGGGTCCACATCCAATTATATAAACAATAGACATTCATACCATTGTCGTTTTGGTAAGAAGTTTTGGTGTAATTCTTCCAGGCAAATGGGTATGTGCATCCTAGTTTTAAACAATAGAATTAGGATTATCCATGTGCATTTTGAGACTCCCCCCCCCCCCCCATCTAATTAAATAACCTCTGTGACTTGTTTTATCAGCTTGGGGTCCAAATTGTTACGAAAAACAAAATTCAACCAGATCAATTGGAGAGCAGTTGTGAATGGGGCGGAATCCCTTCTAACAGGGAGAGAAGTTGCACAGGAGAAGTTTTTTATAGGCAGGAGAGCGGGGCAAGGGAGTTATTAGCAAAACAAAAGAAAGGATTGTTTCCTGAGAGGTTAAAACTAATTAAGTCTGGGTTTGCTGTCTTGTGGGGGTGAATGACTCCATTTTGGGAATTATTTTTTTAGTAGGCCCCAGCGCGGGGCTTGAACTCACCACCCTGGGCCTGTTTTTTTTCTTTTTTCACATCATCTTTCTTTGATCTTTCCCAATAATTGCTCAAACTCCTGTTTGCCTTTATTAGCAGGACATCACATATCATCCTCTTGAGGCTGCCTGCTTCTCTCTAGCTTCATGATTTCCCCACAAATTCTGGGGCCTTTGTAGTCCGAAGGGATCAGCTCTGCAAACACACCAAACTATGGTCCCTCTGCATGGTTGTTTCAGTTTCCACCACAAGGTGTCACTGTAGAGCCCCAGTCTGAACAGTCAGGCGGCTGGGCTGTTAATCCGCAGAAGTCTTTGAGGGATTCAGCATGGGACATTCAACAAGTATTTACTGACTACCGTGTGCTGGGATACAGCAGGGAATGAAAGAGGACATATCTGAAACAGGTCATTGGCCCAGATCCCCAGTGCACTCCCTTTTGTATTCTTTCTTGCTAGCACATCCTTACCAAAGCTGTGGTCATCACCAAAAGGGACCCTGAGTCAGAGGCTGTCCTCTCACTGAAGGATACTTGGCAGCATCCCTGGCCTCAGTGATGAGGTATCAGTATCATCCTCTCTCCTCCCAGTTCTGGTCATGACAAACAGAAATGTCTCCAGATAGTCTGGTGAACATTACCATGTAGCTTTCTAGAAAGTTTGTATCAGTTTACGCCTCTCCTCGCTCCTCGACCCCTGCCTCCTACAATACATGAGAGTGAGCGTTGAGATTAGGTTCTTAATTGCTTTTCCGAGTTTACATCTTCCCATCAGAGTTTGGGGAAGTTCTTTTAAGTGGAGACAGGTGTTTCTGTCAAGCCTCCACAGGCTGAGCATGCATCCTTGGTGACATCCTGGGCTGGGTGAGACCTGGAGAGGGCCTCTAATCTGGTGTTTTTCAGTTTGACTCAAGTTGCACAGAAATGAATCGGATTTACATGTCAACTCTGCGCGCGCACACACACACACACACACACACACACACCGCTATGCACATACACACCTGAAATGAGTTTTGTGCAATAGAGAATTACCATCAAACTCATTCTTACTATGCGTGGAATTTTGCATTCTTTTCTATTTCATTCTGTGTCACTTACCCAATGCGGGTAATGACCCACCACTTTCATGTCACACCTCACTTATGGCTTGTGAGCCATGGTTTGAGAGACAATGATCTCTTTGATGCTGGTGGGGGAAAATTTTTTTCTCTCTACCCTTCTGGGTCCTAGGCTGAGACGGCCCCTATAATAAAAGATTAATAGGAGAAAACAGAGGTTTACTAACAGGATACCGCCTGTATATGTGGAAAAGCTTTGGGGAAACTGGGTAACTCCTCAGAGCAGCCCAGGACATCACCTTAAATCACATCTCTAACTAAAGACAGAAGAGAGGGTTAGGCGGGGGGAGGCAGTTACGAGAGGTGACCAGGAAAAGCACAATTAACAAGGGGAAGGTGGTTGTACAGAAGTCTCTGACTTCTCCACTGATAGAAGTTTCTAGAGATTTAAGAGTCACCCTTCTGATACCAAGTTGGAGACACCCTTATAGATGGAGGTTTCCTTTATCAATGTCAATGTCTTTTACAAAAGTGTAACTTCTACTCGGGTTTCAGAGCTTCCCGTTTGCTGTTTCTTCAAAATAATCAGCCTAAAATAACGCTTATGCCAAGGGACATATTTTGGGATAGCAACCTTCCTCCTCTTGCCTCTACCAACTCTTCCCAGGCAGCTCAGATTCCGTCTACAATGTCCTGCCTCCGATTCCAGCCTTATAGCCACTGGGACCTTGACAACAGTGCTGCACGTTTGCCCAAATCCTACGGCTCTTGGTGCTGCCATCAGCATGGGAGCAGCTCAACTCAGCTCCATGTGGGGTGCATTACACTGAACACAACCCAAGGAGGTGTTGGAAGCGAAGAACTTTGTATTACTGGTTACAAGGAAGGAGGCAGGGAGATAGCTCTCCAAGCACAGCCTCTGCCAACAACAGAATTGGGGGTGTCTTAAGCTGCAGATGCACGCGTATTCACGGAGGAGCTTGGCAAAGGGCGGTTCCGTCTAGAATTGGGGCAAAAGTCATCCTAAGGTGACAAGAGTCCAGGTCCTAGTTGGTTGAAGTCATGGGCCAGCCTGGGTTGGCATCGTCAGTGCTCTGGCCCCAGTTAGTCCTGTGTTTGTACGCTCAAAGGGGTTTAAATCCTGCAAAAATGACACAAGAGTGGGCATTAGGTCACTCTTGACTTGTGAAAAAGCACTGGGAGTTTTATCGCTGATTTATTGTCTCTGCTGTGGTCAGACTATGTCCTGGCTTGGTAGTGGCTGTTTGTTTTTTACGTTCTTTTGTTCCCTGAAAATCATTAACTGCCGAGGTCTGTTTTGTTTTGTTTTGCTTGCAATTTTAATGCACCCTGGGAAGTTCTGCGAGAACCGTCCTTGTGTGAGTAGTGCTGGTCAGACATCGATCACAAAATGGGTCAGGGTCCTCACATGACTTCTCTGATGTTAAGAAAGCTGTATCTCATCTTTGCTTTTCTGGGGACCCCTAACTCCGTCTTGTCTACACACCCAGCTCCTAATTCCTTTGTGTCATACTTTACTTCTGTTCTTCCTGTGTACAGCAGGGCTGCTCATCACATTTTAATTTAAATTTTAATCTTTTGGGGGGAGTGATTTTTTAAAAGACACGGATGCCTGTCTCCCCACCAGACCGTAAGCTGCTAAAGGGCAGGGATTGGACCTCTTTTTGCTCATCATTTTATTCCCAGGCCTGATATCAATGATCTGGTACACTGTAGGTACTTAGTAAATATTTCTGTATTAAATGAAATTTTTAAAAAGATTATTTATTTATTAGAGAGAGAGAGTGCACAAGCAGGGGGAGCCGCAGAGGGAGAGGGAGAAGCAGACTCCCTGCTGAGCAGGGAACCCATTGCAGGGCTTGATCCCAGGACCCTGGAATCATGACCCAAGCTGAAGACAGACGCTTAATGACTGAGCCACGCAGGGGCCCCAGTATTTCTGAATTAATGCATCTTTTTCCACATGTAGCCCATGCAAATCACCAGTAGCTTAAAGTACATGGATGGCAAAGAAAGCTCAGGATTTGGTGTCTGTTTGGAACCACAACAGTGCACATTTCCCCCTCGAGCCTTAACTGTTGGATAGGTCTATATTAGTTACTTAGAGCTTTCTGGATCAGGCATGGATTTCACATCTTGCTACTAGCACCACTGCCTCGAATTCCCTTTCTCTTTGTTTTCCCAGTGAATCCCTGCTTATTCTCAAGCCCAACTCCTGCCTCAGAGCCTCTGCACTTTGTTGAATGAATGAAGCTTCTGCACTAACCGACCATGCCTTACCGTGGTTGTCGTTTTCCCAGCCTCCCTCCCTCATCTGACTGTGACCTCCAGAGGGCAGGTGCAGTTACAAGTCTAGCTGTTGGCTACGGGTGTTCCTGTTGGGGGAAGGCTCCGGAAGCTGTTTGATGTGCTTGCTACTGCTCTCCACCAGGGGGAAGCAGCGAGCCATCCTTGACCCGTCCTCCTTCTAAATCTTTCCTCAAATATGATCATTGGTTCCTAGAAGCTTCTAACTATCTTGGGAGCTGGATGATTCCATCATTTCCTGCCCTTCACTTTAACCAAAAATGTTATCCCAAACTAGGGAACAAAGTAGTGTCTTTCCCACGAGACTTGTTCTTAAGCGTCATCCCATCTTTATTCGCCCCGGTAGCCCCAGCTCTCAGCTGGAGGGCTGGCGTCTTTTACAGCGATGAAGTCAGATATTTTAAATTCTGGTGTGTACTGGTGACTCAACACATGTTTGTGAAATGGCTGTAGGAATACAAGTTGTATTGAGAAACTCACAGAAACAGATGGAGACAAGTAAGCTTTGTGCCTGGCCCAGAGTGTGCTCCCTGCCTGTCTGTCTCTTCTCTTAGAACATTGGGGCAGCTTTATTTTAGACGTGTGACTCTAATCTTAGTTTTCTGCTTGGGTTTTGGGGGTATCTTTGTTTCCCAGTGTCCAAGAACCCCCCAAGATAGGAAAGAACGGACCCCTCTTCCCTTCTCAGTGCGTGTTAGATCTGCCTAAGCCTGAAACCAAAGACCCCTCACTTGTCTTTTCAACAAGCTCAGGGGACCCCAAAGCCATGATACCTTAGTCTTTTCTTGTCATATCAGATGTGGCCTGAAACCAAAAAAAATTCATACCTTCAACAAAATTTGTCGAATGCCTGCAATACGTCAGGCATGGTTCTGATCTCTGAAAATGCATGCTTAGAGGTCTGTCCCCAGGGCTTTCCATTCTAGCGGGGAGTGGGGAGACGGCGTGTTATATCGTACTAAGCAAGTGCATTGCGAAGTATGTTGAATAAGTGCAGTGGGGGGAAGAAAAAGAAAAGTGAGCAGTCTCAGGGGGTTGGCAGTGCCCTCCGGGAATAGGGGGCAGGTTGTCCTATTAAATAGTGAGATCAGAGAAGGCCTCCGTCCTCTTCTGTTTTCCTTTCTGCTTTCCCCCTCTCAGGCCTTCACTATTTGCTAACAGTATGGAATCTGGACAAACTCTGGTTCTGCCCAATTTTGGGTCTGTCACCTACCAGCTACATGATTTTCAGGATGGCATCTCAGGATTCAGAGCTTAGTTTCCTAAGTAGTGCGATAAAGATGATCATTTCCACCCGTTGGTTGTTGGAAGGATCACATGAGATGGTTGGTACAGGCAAAGCACGGGGCCTGGCTTGGATTAGGTCATGATGAGCCTTATTGTTACCATTATTGTCATCGTCATCATTAGCACCATCCCCGTCCCTGTCCTACACCCACCATCACCACCATCTCCACTGAGGTTCTACCACCATCACTACCGATCACCACCATCATATCATCACCATCGCCATCACCATCATCACCACCATCCTCACCACCACCACTGTCATCATCAGCATCATCAGCACCATCACCACCACCACCGTCATCACCACCATCATATCATTACCATCACTGTCACCACCACCATCACCACCACCACCACCATCATCATCACCATCATCAGCACCATCATCATCACCATCACCACCAACATCATTACCACCACCACCACCAACATCACCATCATCAGCACCATCACCATCACACCACCACCATCATCACCATCACCATCCATACCATCACCATCCACACCATCACCATTTCCACTGAAGTTCTACCACCATCACCACCCATCACCACCATCATATCATCACCATCGCCATCACCACCACCATCATCACCACCATCACCACCACCACCATCATCATCACCACCACGACCACCATCACCACCACCATCACCACCACCACCATCATCATTACCATAACCACCATCATCATCGTCATCATCACCATCACCACCAACATCATTACCATCACCACCACCACCACCATCACCACCACCACCATCATCATTACCATAACCATCATCATCATTGTCATCATCACCATCACCACCACCATCACCACTACCACCATCATTACCATAACCATCATCATCATTGTCATCATCATCACCACCACCATCACCACCACCACCATCATCATTACCATAACCATCATCATCATTGTCATCATCACCACCACCATCATCATCACTATCATCATCACCACCATCATCACCACCACCACCACCACCATCATCACCACCACCATCATCACCACCACCACCATCATCATTGCCATCACCATCACCCTCTCTCCTTTCTCTGCCCCCAACTCTCTTCCCTCTACCTTCTTGACATCCTCCTCTCTTTATTTCTCCAAAGGGCCCCTGGCCTTCAGTTTTCTAATTATGTGTCTCATTCTTTGTATCTCTGATTTCCCTTCCCTCTGAGCCACTGTCTCCCTCAACATTGCTGCTTCTTTAGAACCTATTCCTCCTCCTCTGTTTGACTTGATTATTCTCTAGAGGGGGCCCACCTTTCCCCTGGCCAAAAACATTAAAGCCCAAGCAATTTTTCCATGGCACCCAGCCCCATTTTCTCCATCATGGTCAGTATGGAGCTGAGGTCCTAGGGTGAATTGGATTTGTTGCTGGAAGAGTGTGTTCCTGCCATTTGCTCCCCCTCCAGCCCCAGACTGGAGGCCTCAGGCCTGAAAACCACAGGCTGGCTCCTTGAACTTTCCTCTCTGGATCACAGCTGCTTATCAGAGAAGAGCCTGGAGGGGACAAGGCTCAGAGATCAGAGTACAGATGCTGTGCTTTTCTTTCTCTTCTGTTTCCTCTTTGTTCCTACTCTTCTTGGGCTTTTGGCTGTTTTCAGACCAATAATGGGCAGTCATTTGCATCTTCTCTTTCCCAAGGAAAAAACCCAGGTCCCAGATCATGGAAGACCTTGCTTTTCTCTTTCCTTTTCTTTCCTTCCTTCCTTCCTTCCTTCCTTCCTTCCTTCCTTCCTTCCACACTTCTTTATCATGCTTCGGTATGTATCAGGCACTGTGCTAGATTCCAGGGCTTGGGGACTTTCTCAGGGCTTCAGGGTGGAGCTGAGACCCAAAGCAGGAGGAGGAGTTCTCCTAATGACTGGGGGGTGGTGGGAGCACTTGGAGTGCCTTGTGGCAGGAGGCAGAGGGTAGCGTGCTAGGCACAGAGAGACCGGTGTGACCGTGGGTGCTGAGGAGGGCTGGCGTCCACCGTGGACCATGGCACGGAGCTGGCATCGCAGGGAGTGGAGCAGGAGACACATGGATCGCTGTCCAGTTTTCAAGGAAACATTCTGGCTGTAGAATGGGGGAGTGGCTTGGAGCGAGTTTCCAGGAGTGCAGGATGAGGCTTGGGGACCAGCAGGGGTGGAAGGCCTGTTGAGCGCAAAGGTCAAGAAAGAATTCTCGAGATGTTGTAGGGTGCAACCTAGTAGGTTTATTTAAGTAGCACAGGGACAGGGCCTGTGGGCAGAAAAAGCGGCCCTTTTTGCTGTATGAAGCGGATGACTATATGCTTTGTGCTCAAGGGGGAAGGGACGTGCTGGGGGTAGATAATAAACATTTTCGAATTTCTACCAAATTCTTTCCCAAGATTTTTCTAGTGCTCATCATTGAGCTTGACATTAATTATCAGGGCCATGTCCAGGCAGTCAGGAGGCCCTTGAAGAATGTAGCAGCCAGCACGTATTCGATCCTTATCGGAGCTCTGCAGGCTGTAGGCCAGCCTTCTGGGCTAAAGGTGAACATTTTTCTGCTTCTATCCCTCATCTCAGAGAGAGCGAGGAGGCCAGGGTGCCATCGGCACGCAGGTACCCCCGGACCCCCGTGGCTTACTTTGTCCGACCCCCTCCGGCTCCTCCTCCTGCATGTCCAGGGGGAAGACTGGCAGCGAGGAGAAAAAACAGGATGCAGAATGGCCCCAAAATAGGCAGCCTCAGATGCTCTCTTGCTCCTTCCCAGTTTGGGCATTGAACGAAGCCCACTAGAACCCTGCCTTCACCGCAGCCTTCCCTTTGACTAGAACAAAGAGGAAGAGCGGTCTTGATTGCCCTATTGTCCCAGTTGCTTCTAACTTTGGGATGGCTGGGCTGGCCGAGGGAGAGGGGCCCCTCCCAAAGCCGGCAGTGTCTGGTGTGTTCCAGAGCTGACGTCCTCTCTTTCCCTCCTGGTACACTCTCCAGCCCTGAGCTGTGGGTTCTCAGGAACCCCTTACACACGTGGAGCACACGTTGGGTCTCTTGAGGGCAAGTGATAGAAACTTAAGGCAGCCTTACACACAAATGGCTCATTCATTCTCTCGGTGAATACCAGTTGAACTTCTGTCTCAGTCACTGCGGGGGACTAGGGACATAGTGAGAGCTGGACCAGCTTCCAGCTCCCATGGACCTTATATTCTAGACCCGCGCTGTCCAATCGAGCATCCTCTGGGTTCACGTGGTGAGTGAAACGTATATGCATTAAGATGAAATAAAATAAAAAATTCACTTCTTCCGTCTCACCAGCTACCTTCTAGTGATCCAGAGCTGCACGTGGCTAGGACCTATGGGAGAAGCCGAGTTCTGGGACATTCCCATCACTGCGGAAGGTTCTATTGGACGATGCCGCTGTTAGAATATATTGAGAAAAATGATAAAGAAGAAAAATGACAAATGGTGATTGGTTTTATGCGGAGAATTAAAATAGGGTGACATGAGGGTGACCAGGTACCTCGCTTTGATGGGGTGGCCACAGTGGGGGTGTCAGTCAGAGCTTACCAGTGAAGCAGAACCAGGAGGATAAATATATTAAGAGATTAGTGCAAGGGATCGCCTTATGCGATTGTTGGGGCAGGTGGGGCAGGCCATCAGGAAGGGCTGGCTGGTGTGGAGTGGCTGTCTGCCTTTGTTCTGCTCTTAATGCCTTTTGAAGGATTGAATCAGGCCCATCCAAATTAATGAGGATAATCCTCCTGACTTAAAGTCAGCTGATTACGGACTTTAATCACATCCACAAAATACCTGCACAGCAACACCCAGATTAGTGTTGGATTGAGTACCTGGGGGACTCCGGCTTAGCCACGTCAACCCATTGAGAAGACCGTCACAGCGGGCCTCTCTGAGAAGGTGACATTTAAACTAAGCCTTGAATGACAAGAAGATTTACCAGACATGAGAAGATGGGGGAAAGCACATTTTGAGAAGAGCAAATGGGTTATGCAAATCTCCAAAGCATTTTGAAGAAGCAGAAAGAAGGCCCTCGTGGCTGAACCACGGCACGTGCTCTGGTGACTCTTTGCTGTGTGTGACTCCAAAACTTAGTGGCTTAAAACAACACCTGCTTTGTTATCTCTCATGATTCTCTGGGTTGCCTGAGCTCAGCGGGGTAGTTCTTTAGCTCCATGCATTATGGCTTGACTGGGCTGGACCATTCAAGATGGCACTTGTACACAGACGGCCGTTGGCCCTGGATGTTGGCTGGGAGTCAGTTTGGGCTGTCTTCTGGGGCACCCATATATTGTCTTTCCATGTGGCTTGGGTTTCTTATAGCAGGAATAAGCGTTCTAAGAAGGAGGAAGGGGAAGCTGTCAGGTATCTTAGAAACTAGTTCTGGAACGGGTACAGGGTTCCTTCTGCTCGTAACTGTATCAGTGAGGGTCAACTGGAGAGTAGAGCCACTGTGAGTATAATGGAAAAATGAATTTATCATAGAAGTACAGACCTTATACAACTGTAGGAAGAACTGGGGAAGTAAAAGTTCATAAGAGGAGACTAAAGCTTCGGAGAAAGGTCTCTAACCTGTCCTGATGTGGGTAAGCCGGCCTGGGTTGTTGGAGACCTCTGGAAGCCAGCATGTCCATCTGTGGCAGGGGAACCAAGAAGAGGGACTGGAGTTGACGCCTGTGGAAGGTTATTGGTTCTTTGGAGCTGTTGCCTCTGTGAGTTTGCAGGGAAGCATCTGGTGTTGGATTTGAGGTCACTGTTGGTCACCGGGGCCCACTTTCAGGATGAAGAGTTGGCCATGGAGTGGGAACAAAGAAGGATAAACTAGACCAGCACCTCTGAAAATGTCTCCTGTTGTCCCTAACCCACGTCTCAGAGCATCATAGCTGCTGCTTCTTGCACCTCCCACATTTTGTACCATGTTGGCCAACTCTAACCTGGGATCCTACAGAGAAGGGGATTCTGGAAACGTGGGTGCCAGCATCTAGCCAAGTTGACAATACACTAGTGAAGAGCAGGGAGCAGGTGCAGCAGGATGGAAGGTACAAGGAAGGGGAGACAGGTGGGGACCAACTCCTCAGGGGCCTCGGAGCCCTGGCAAGAAGCTTAGATTTCTTTGAAATAGACTAGGAGGCTGTTGGAGGGGTTTTAAGAAGGGAATTGTCTTGATTTGATTTCATTCAACTCATAAGTCAAGGATGAATGGAGCTGGTTTGGGGCAAGTTTCAATCCATTGGTCAGTCTCCCTTCTTCCTTCTTCATGCCTTAGTCCTGCTTGTCTTGGGCTTGGCCTCAACTTTCCGTGTTGAACTCCACCTTACTTTTCTCATCTGTAAAATGGGGATGCTGGTAGTATCTTCTTTATGGTGTTGTTGCCAGAAAAGAAAGGAGTTAATATAAATAAACCCTTAGCCTGATGTCTGGCAAATTGCATGCCTATTACATGGTCGGCTATGATTATCTTTACTATTATTTTTTTTAAGTCAGTCCCCCGCCCATCCTGCCCCTGGCCTTTGTCTTACAGCCAGAGAAGCAGAACCCCAGCTGAGAAACCTTGTCCAGGGCTTCATTTGCCCTTCCCGATATAGCTGCTACTTTTACTTTCTTGCAGGCCACCTTTGGCCCCTCTCTTGAGCCCCCTGCCACTTCATGCGGTCAGCTCTGGCTTTTGTAGGAACCCCCAGTGAGAACAAAGAGACCGTGGCTCCCGGCTGTCCTCTCTGATCCGAGCCACGGTCCTCCCTCTCTGTATTCCTTGCACCTGGGAGGTAACAGAGCAGAAGAATTGGGCACAGAACTGAGACTGAACTTGTACTGTGTAGTCTGCAGGGGCTGTACTGTTTGAGGATTGTGGTTCCGTGTCCACTAAACCAGATGAGCTGAATCAGACCCAAACGGACTGTTACATCTGAGGATCAGACCCCAGCTCCTTCCCCCAGGCTCCCAGTTGGTTCATCTCCAGATGTCTTCATTAGCTTATCGCACCAGCTACCCTGACCTAATTGCTTTTCTTTGAAAAGCCTGCCTCAGGGCCTTTGCACAGGTCATCCTTTCTGCCTGGAATGTTGTCCGTGGCTGCTTCCTTGTCATTTTGGTCTTGGCTCAAATGCTACCTTCCTGGAGTGTCCCACGTCCATCTTAGCCACTCACAATCTCCTTACTCTGTTTTATTTTATTCATGGTTCTTATTTGTTTATTTATTTGTTTGTTTCTCTACTCCTCGCCAGAACAGTGGTTCTTTTTTTTTTTTAATAATTTTTATTTTGTTATATTAGTCACCATACAGTACATCCCCAGTTTTGGATGCAATGTTCTATGATTCATTATTTGCATATAACACCCAGTGCACCATGCAATATGTGCCCTCCTTAATACCCATCACCGGCCTATCCCAATCCCCCACCACCCTCCCCTCTGAAGCCCTCAGTTTGTTTCCCAGAGTCCACAGTCTCTCATGGTTCATTCCCCCTTCTGTTTACCCCCCTTCATTCTTCCCTTCCTTCTTCTACCAATCTTCCAGAACAGTGGTTCTAATAGGGCTTCTGGACTTGCTGTTTTGGCTGGTCTGGGGAAGTGCCCAGTCACCTGCATTTTTAAGAAGTTCCCAGGTTCTTGTGCTGCTGCGAGTCTGGGGATACCACTTGGAGAATTACCATGCCAGCACTGTTCCAGAGCCTGGCTCAGAACTGTCGAGTAACAAGCAGTCATTGAGTGATTAAGTGAATGATGGTGGCCCATGATAATAGTAAGAGCAGATACTGGTTGGGTTCTTACTGAGAGAAGTGATATGCTGGACAATTGACAGTCCTCCCTGGCTCATTTAATCCTTTCAACAACCTCATGAGGTTTATATGCTTATTTTTTCTATTTACTGGTAAGAAAACTGAGGCCCAGAGAGGTAGCCTCCTTGGCCAGTGTCACACAGCAGTGTGTCAGAGCCAGGGCTGGAACCTGGGTTACAGGTGGGGATGGCTTTCTCCTTAACCCTTGGCGGGGGGGTGGGTGTCCATGTATTACCATTTGCTCAGCTGGAGTGTGCAGGCCTCTGGGGGCTTGCAGGGGTGGAGCAACTGAAACCAGAAATGAGAGAAAAAGACATGATTTAAGCATTAATACTAAATAAATACTAAATAGCAATCACATTGCACATTCACAGAACACGTTCAGTTTTAAGAAGCCCCTGCCTGCAGATGACCTTATTTGATCCTCACAGATGTATGAGTGGTGGGCAGACCAGGATGAGCGCCCATTTCACAGGTGGGAAAACTGAGGCCACCAGCAGAAGGCCACTCCGGCTTGCCGCAGAGCTGGGGTCGGAACGGCAGCACCTGTTCCTGCTGCTCAGTGCCGAGCCCTTTCTCCTGTGGGGTGTTTGGGGGTGCTCGTGGGGAGCCACATTGCCCCTCCAGGTTGAACCCCAGAGCTGCAGAGCTGGGACACTGCCCTGAGGTGGGTGTGGCTGGGAAGGTCCGAAGTCCCCGGAGCCTCCTCGGAGCCCTGGGAGGCTCCCCGTTCTCAAGGGTTAGTCCCCCTATCTTAGCAATGGTTCTGGGAGAGAGTGGGTATCTGATCCTTGGGTGTGTGGTTATATTTGAAAAGTTCAGTGAAGGTGCGGGAGGAAGCGGGGAGGGCAGGGGGAGTGGAGAGAAGGGTTCTCAGGTGCTAGTATTATTTGGAACCAAATTTGCCGCCCTACCCTCCTGTTCCCCCCCTGCTCTCCCCCTCCCCAATGTCCCAGTATTCTGACATAGCACTACTGGAAACAAGGAGATGGTTCCAGTTCATTATAGTCCTGTTTTGCACTCAGGTGGCCTTTTGTGTTGTTTAATTATTTTCCTGAATATAGATTTAGAGTCCTGTATGACAAGTGCCCAAGCTACTGTTCGGGGAAGAGGGAAGAAAAGGCAGTTTTGTTTTGTTTAATATTTTATGTATTTATTTTGAGAGAGAGAGTGCGAGAAAGTGAGCAGGGGGAGGGACAGAGGGAGAGAGAGTCCTCACGCAGACTCCCTGCTGAGCACAGAGCCTGACACTGCTTGATCCCAGGACCCTGAGATCATGACCTAAGCTGAAACCAAGAGTCAGACGCTTAACCGACTGAGCCACCCAGGCGCCCTATTAAACACCTTCTTTGCATCTGTTCAAAAGAGAAAACCTCCTGGCTGCATGTTTTGAAGTAAACCTTTCCATGGCTTAGCAATTTCTAATGATGCCTCAAGACACAACTTAAATGCCACCACTGCCAGGAAGCCTGCCTTGATTGCCCCATGCTCTCATCTTGGCAGTTATCTTGCAGTTGTTTTGATATATAAACCTCCCAAATCAGATTACAAATTCCTAACGTCGCAGGCGCCATCTCTTAGTAACAACAAAAATAATAACAATAAATGATTAAAAGCATATTAAGTATCAGGTATTATCCTAAGCTGATTTTAAGGAAAACTTCACTTATGTTTCAGAACTTTCCCAGGAGAGGTGCACCTAGGTGGCTCAGTCAGTTGGGTGTCCTACTCTTGGTTTTGGCTCAGGCGGTGATCTCGGGGTCGTGATCTCAGGATCATGAGATGGAGGCTGGTGTCGGGCTCTATGCTTAGCAAGGAGTCTGCTTGGGATTCTCTCTCCCTCTCCCTCTGCCCCTCTCCCTGCTTGCATGCGCGTGCATGCTCTCTCTAAAATAAATAAGTAAATACTAAAAAAAAAAAAAAAGAAAAAAGAAAAAAGAAAATGATAGAAAAAAGGCACAGGGAGGGGAACCTAGTGATCCAAGGTCACACGGCCATCCAGCAGCAGCGGCCAGGCCCTGAGCTCCGCCGACCACACACCCCACACAAACACAGTGCTGCTTTAGTTTTCTATAAAGTACTCATCACAGTAGCAAAAGTATCGTCAAATGAATCAACAAACAAATGAACTGTCATAATTTAATCATGGAAACTGTGCCCTTGGCGCGGAAGTTTGAAGCATTTTTAGATTTGCCTTGAGAGAGAGAAGTGAGCGGAAGACAGTTTCTATCTCTATGTCAGTGATGGGCTCATGGGCTAGAGATGAGCAGATAACGAGAGCGGATTCTGTCTACGACGGAGGTGGGCAAACAGCCCACAGCCAAATTCCACCCTCTGTCTGCTTTTGTAAATAAAGCTTTATTGGAACACCGCCATGCCCCTTTGTTTACATACGGTCTAGGGCTGTTTTCACACTACGCTATGACAGAGTATGGCCCAGAAAACCTAAAATACTGGCTCTCTGACTTTTTACAGAAACAGTTTGGTAACCTTTGCTATAAAAGACCAGGTGAGAGATGAGTGTCAGCTCAAACAAATGCACACATGGTCCGAAAGCAGAAGAAATCTCAGTCTGATGGCAAGAGGGAGGAGGGGAGTAAGTAAGCAAAGGGGTCCCGGGGGAGGGGGGGCATTGTCCATGGCGAACTCAATGGTGAGGGTGAATTACTGTTTGCACAGCAGTACAACGTGTGCATGGAGCTGCCCTTTATTGATTCCTTACAATACTATGTGCTTAGGGGAAGGAATGAAGGGCACAAAGGGTGTGCATGCCCAGAGATGTTAAGTAACTTGCCCAGGGTCACACAGCCACGACATGGTAGAGTCTACCTGCTCTCAAACCTGTGCCAGTCTCACCCAAAAGAGGCACTTTCATCACACACTGTCCTGTGTGCCGCCGACTTTTCTGGTCTGTCCCTGCCAGACTGCGGGTTCTCTGGGGGCGGGGACCACAGCCCATTATCTCTGGAGGGGCCGTTCAGCCAGTATTTTGCGAAGTGTCCCACTGCCCCAATGGGATTCTGAGCTTGGGGGAGCCTCACACTCCCGAGCTCCCTCTTGACTTCACCCCTCACTTGGAAAAGGAAACCCGAAATGGCCTCCCTTCCCCCAGCCACACGGAGGACCTGTTGCCACCTCCAACCTCCGCATCCGCCCTGACCTTGGGCCCGGAGCTCAGTTTAGTTCTATCATCTGATCATTTTCTTTCTTCAGCGCTTTTGCTTTTTCCCTTCTCTGTCTGGTACTTTGTGGAGGAGAAATGAGGCGGACAGGCTCTGTAATCGGTTACCAGGACGCCCTCGGTGACTGAGGCTGACATTGTTTTTCAGGCTCTCCCTTCCAAAGAACTTCAGCCTTCATTGTCATGGGGGGTAGAGGGGGTGAGAGGCAGGGCTGTAGTTTTGCTCTGCACCCGAGAAGTTAGCGTCCAATAGCTGGTCAGCTGCAAACACTTGGCTACCGTTTCCTCCCTGTGTGTATTGCCCTGGACACGCCGTCCCACCGCGGGTTCGCGGTGATGACTTCTGACGGCCGCCAGGGGGTGCTGCCTGAGCATCTTCCTTCCGCCGAGCCTCCGAGGAATTTGCTCCGGTGCCACCGAGAAAGATCTACATTAATGCGCCCGCGGCAAGGAACCTTGGTCTCATCCTCTCAACTTTCAAATAAGGAAAAACTGCGTCCCAGAGAGGAGACAGGCAGGGCCCAGCCCCGGCGGGAAGCAAGTGTGGGCTTACACCCTGTGTATCGTCCAGAGAGCATTCCAGGCAGGCTGGAAGCAGGTGGGTGGGGGGCACCTTTCGCCTCTTTTTCCAGCGGCAGGGCCTCAGAGCAGGCTCGAGGTTCCCGCCTGCCTCTGGTTGGCTCAGACGGGGTCTTGCTGCCACTAACCTCCCTGCAAGGCTCATGTCCTTGTCGATCTCTCGTTGGTCTCCCTGCCAGGCTGCAAGACCAATTAAGAGAAGAGTATGAGCAACCTTCAAAGCAGGCTCCAAATAGTAGCTGGCGGGATGCAAAGGTAGCTCAAAGAGACAGTGGCTTCCTTTCCTCGGGAGACAGCTCGAAAGAGCTTGGGGCCAGACTTGGGGTGACTCCTGCGGTCGGAGCTTCCTGGAGCCTGTTGATAGAAAGGCGAAGAAGAGAAGCAGCCAGATTTAAAATCAACCTCTTCCCCTTTGCACAGGCCCGCCACTGGGGCACATACATAAGAGAGACATGGCCATGCTTGGCACGGGAGACCCCATGCGGTAGGGAATCTGCTCCAGTCCCCTTTCCCCATCAGAGCCTGTCTTTGAAACAGGCATCAAAATTCCTAACCATTTGGTGTTGTCACGAGGAATAAGTGAAATGACGTAGGCTTTCGTCTCTGTCTGGGGCTGCTTCCCCCTGTGTGAGCAGGACCTGACTTTGGTTCTTTTGGCTGGAATGAGTTGGAAATCCTATGACCCAAATGAATGGGCCAAGTCAAAGGTTTCTCTCCCTGTTCTCCTGTTCTGCCTCCAGCCTTCGTCACGGAGGCAGGTTCCTCGGGGGCTGGATGGCCACGGGGCCCCAGAGCCGGGGAGCATGCTCTGGGATGGGTGGGAGCAGCTGAGGGTTTTGCCGCGACTTCGTCGGGCTGAGCCCATGAGTTTGACAGTGCTGGTGCTCCATGGATTGGGGGCTTTGCAACCTTTTTAGAATTTTGGAGCAGAAAAATGGTCACAATCACCGTCTTCCTTTAACATATTTGGGACGTTGGACAAGTTCCCATTGTCTTTTACAGAACCACGGAGCTATATTTATCCCCCCCAAAGTGAGCAAGGTTCTAGACTAAGGGGCTTTTAGGCAGGGGATCTGTGGGTTTACATGTGGTCCTTCCTCACTGAGCACGGTCTCAAGGCTGTGGGGTGGGGCAGCCGGGCTTAAGAATGTGATCATTGTCTGTTAATGACATTGGACCTCACCAGATCTCTGGTCCCTGGTAGGAGATATTGGGGATCATAGCATGTAAAGGGCTGGCTCGGGGTTTCTCAGCCTGGGCACCATTGACATGTGGGGATGGGTAATTCTTCGTGGCGGGGGCTGTCCTGTGCATTACAGGCAGCACCCCTGGCCTCTCCCCGCCAGATGTCAGTAGTATCCACCCCCCTACTCTTCAGCTGTGAAATCAGAAATGCCTCTAGATGTTGTCGAAAGTTCCCGGCTGAGAGCCACTGCCTTGACGACGCTCTGGCTCTGATGATGACAACTTAAGTATTCTGAGGCCAGACGAAAGCCAGGAGATTTTGCGGACGGAGGGTCTGTAAAAGCACAGAAAACCATAATTGAGTTGAGAGTTGGACTTTAGCTTATCAAGCCCAGAGCAAGATTTTCCCAGGGGTCCTCAGTCACATTTACAGGAACCAGATGAAAGCTAGGAGCTTTGATGTGGCTCCCTCACACACGCGCACACACACACACACACACACACTCTCTCTCTCTCTCTCCCCCTCTCTTCCCAGGGACCTTGTTACAACTTGAGTTTTGCGGGTAAACAGCTCCCAACATCTTTTTCCTTGAGGAAAGATTCCGTGAAAGGGGACAATAGTGGACATTGCTCCGGGCGGGAGGCCAGATGCTTGGATTAGCCCTGCCCTGACTTCTCAAGCTATGGGAGTCTGGATGAGCCACATGGCCTGGCTGAGCCTGGTGTCCTGGTCTGTAAGATGCCCAGGGACAGGAAGGATGGTCAATAAAATCCTTCCCCAGTGATTCTGTGTCTGAGGTTTGACCTTCACACCGGGCCGGCGAACGGACAGCGGTAACCATGCCCCATCTTCATAGACAGCTCTTCGGCCCACACTGCGCCTTCCAGATGGTATTATGGTCCATTATTATGGCATCGAGCCTCGATATCAACTCAGTGGCACTTTCTTTGGATTTTTTGAACATAAGAAACTACTCTGCACTTTTGCTTTTGTTCCTCTGCTTGCAACAGAGGCTATGGGCTGGCTCCTTCTTCCTAGTCTCAGCTCGGATGCCGTAGGGAGAATTCGACATATGGTAGTAGTATGATTATTTGTCATAGACAGGGGCACACGGGGGCTGAGAGCGCCCAGGGGAGGGCCCAAATGCAGCCAAGCACGTTCAGGGCACTTTCCAGAGGAAGGACCGGCTACGTTTGGTTCCGGGGGGACAGGCTGTGTTTGGACTTCTTGCTTGCTTCCTGGGCTGATTATATTGTTTCCTTGCCCACCAAGTGCCAAACCTCAAATCTGCCACATGAGCTTTCTTTCAAATGATCATAGCTTGAAAATTCTTTTTTATCCCCCCCCCCCGCCCGCAATATCTTTCTGGACTTTTTTTTTTTTCACGCAATATCTTTTTGGACCATTTTGTGTTGTAAAAGCTGTCTGCAGACTTTCAGCACTGAAGTCCTTAACGTACACATTCCAGGGGAAAGCATGCCTATCTCTTTTTTTCTTTCCTCTTTTTTTTTTCTTTTGGAAGAAGGAGTTAGTGTGTAGAGAAAATGCCAGAACATTACCCAACTACATCCGCTTTCCTTTGATCCTTGTACCAAAGACCAGAATGTAAAAGAGGAATTTAAATGGAATTCCTTGTAACCCCTGACCTCGGGCTTCATTCAGCAGCATCCTTTGGGGTCCTGGCTTATGTCACTTCTATGACAAGACGCTAAGATTTGGGCACAGGGGCATTACGACATCACGATGGGGCCAGACGTGTTGGAGTGGAGGAGATTGGGGGTTTCCTTATGAAGGGAGGGCTTCGTGTCCAGTGGATTTTTCTAAATAGTCATGGTGCCAATGCATGTGGAAAGGAGGATTTACCCCCTCCCTGCCCCCATCTTTTGTGGGTCTCTCTCTGCACGGAAGCGTCTTGTTCCTGCTGTGTACGAGGCATTGCTCCACGTTTGTGATGCTAGACACATTGTGTGCAAGGACTGTCCACGCGTGGCCTCCTTCTATGCTAATCATGACTCTGTAAGGTTGGGGCGGCCCTGTTCTTATAGAAAGGGAGGAGGCGGTCTTCAGAGAGGTGGATGGATTTGCACAAGGGTGCACAGCTTAGACAAGTCCTGAAGTCAGCTTCGCCCTCAGGTTTGGGGGGGTTTGGCGGGTGACTGCTGGTTTACCCCACACCCCAAGGCTCTGAAGGTGAGAAAGGAAGGGGGTAGCATTTATTGATAACCCAGGTGCTCTGCAGAAGTCACCTGAGGTCTGCTGAAAGAAAGCCCGTGGGCTTCACAACTTAGACGCGACTTGGAGGAACACAAGCCACTGGGTGGTGGCGACAGGCAGGCCCACGTCCAGGTGATACTGGTGTATAGTTAGTAGACTGGACCAGAGCAACTCAGCAGGTGGGTCTGGAGGGAGAGGTAGGTGAGGAGGAGGGGAGGTGGGGTGCAGGCAGGAGGAGGTGGGGCCGAGGCCTGGAGTCTGAAGGAGAGCCCTGCTCCGTGATTTCAGGTGGCTGTTGCCCTGACCTTGGCTCTCTAATCAAAAGAGAATAATGGTCCCTGTCTTTTCCTTGAAAGGCGGGGTTGAGGATGCCGTGAGGCGGTGCACGTGAGAGGGGTCCACGCAGTGAGGTGGCCGCTCTTGTCTGTGCAGCATGATAGTTTCCCTTCCCAGGGAGCTGAGTTAAATTCACAGCCAGTTTTGAGGTCTGAGGGCTTTGTGCCTCAGTGTCGGCAAGCAGAGGTGAGCCCAGGTACGTGCTGAGAGTTTGGGGTGGGCGCCACTGAGTGGGAGAGAGGAAGGAAGAAAGGGTCAGACTATCCCACAAAGCAAGCATCGTCCCACTAAGTGCCAGCAGTGCTGTCGCACGGCCCTGGTCTCCAACTCTGGGCTCCTGCATCTGACCTGCTTGTAACCTTGGGAAGTCCGTGTGCTCCTCCAGCCCTTGGTGTCCCCATTGGCACAATGGGGATGAGGCTGGGCATTTGGGTGAAGCTGTGGAGGAAGGACTGTGTGAGCGGGGAGCACAGGATGGTTAGCGAGCTGGAGAAGGCGCAGCCAGCCAGGCAGGGGACACGGGTCACGGTGCCAGAAGATCAAGATGAGCAGGGACAGAGGTCAGCATGGATACCACTGGCCACCTGCTCTGCATTTTGTGCCTGGCTTCTTGCGGCCACAGAATGTTCCTGGATTCTACGGCCACCAGCCGCTTCTCTCTCTGACCCACCAGCCTCCTCGCAGACTGGGGCTGAGGGGACATTTTCCCATCCCCTTGGCGGAAAAACGGCTCAAGATGGAGAGGCCTTGGATTTGGGCCTGAAACCCACCTTGAATCCCTTGTGCCCACTTCCCCGGGTCACCAAAGGAAGTTACATCGCTCGAGCTCTGGTTTCTCCCTTTAAAAAAGAGAATCGAAATCCTTGTTTTCTTTTCCTGCCGTGACCTTGATGAGGACCGAACAAAGTGAGGTCCCGGACGGGCTTTGCCAGCTGTCAAGGGCCGAGAGTTGGAAGGGGCCGTGACGGCTGTCTCTGCGGCCTCAGCATCATCTGGGGCCGTTAGGAAAGAAGAGGCGGAGTCTGTGGGTTGAAATAAAGTCCTTGAACCTCTGGTTGCCAGGGAGCCGTCTAGAGAGGTTGCGGCCATCAAGAGACAATGATATTTTAGTGTGCAGCTCACATGGGCACTCAGCTTTAACCAGCATTTATTAAACACCTACTGTCTTCCCAGCCTTGTGCGAGAGGGCCCAGCTTTGTGGCCCCGGGCGAGTCCCAGATCTCTTTGCGACGTCATTCCTGGAGTGAGAATTTGTAGTAATCTCTTCCTACTTCTTGGCTTGCTGTGAGGACGAAATGAGATAAAATCTGCGAAGTGCAGTGCCTGGCACGGAGTTATGGTGGCTGCTGGGGACTGAGCTACAATTATTGTTACTGTTCGGTGTCTTCACCCGTCTGATCTCATTTAATGCTTCCGGCTGTCCTGCAAGGATGGCTGGCCTTCTCTTTCGATGCCACTTCATTTCTGCATGCTGTCTTCCACGTGAATGAAGTGCCTGGCATTCACGGCCCCAATTTATAGACGAAGAAAGGAATACAGCCGCCAGAGCTCCATGCCCCGATCTCAGGGAGGCAGAGAAGAGGGGGTCCCTCGCCTGTCTCTAGTGAGAAGCACCAGGTGGGGGTGTGATGCTGGCACCACACTTCCCGTCTAAGAAGGAAATAGCCAAGTGTTGGTGGAGAGAGATCGTCAGCCCAAAAGTAGGATGGGAGAGGAAGGAGCTACGGAATAACCCCAGCTTTCTCTCCAAGCGCATTTGTTGGGAAGGGAAAGAAAGAGCAAAACAAAACAAGTTCTCTGTCTGGGCAGACGTGATTTAACGCGGCCCAGGGCATATTGGCAATAATATCAGGGAGTTTCTTGCTCTGGGGCAAGTATTTGGGTTTTTCATGCTCCACTGGTTCCCCTAGAGACAGGGGCATGCACCGGAGGAAGTTGGATTTGGGGACATGTCACATCTCTTTTCTTTTACAGTCAAGAAATCTATTTGTTTAATTAAATTTCCTTCGAGTTTGGTTTTTCCCTTGAGCTAATTTTCTCTTCTGTTTTCTTTCTTTCCTAAGCCACCGGTCAGGGCAGAATTTATCAATGGGAATGACAGTATTAATAATAACAGAAAAACACGGTAATAAAGCCCACACGGCACCCATGTCCTCTATCATCCAAAGCCTGTGAAGTCACCTTTGTCTCTTTGGAGGAATCTGTCGTTAGCTCGTAGCTTATTTAGATCTTATTTTCATGGCTGCCTCAAGCGTTTGAAGCTTGAGGTCTAAGGGAGTTCTGAGAAAATCTTTTTAATCATCCAGAAACTATTCAGGCTTTCTTAGGAGCTGGCAAACCCTCCTTCCTTCCTTCCCTCCTTCCTTCCTTCCCTCCCTCCCTCCTTCCGTTCCTTCGCTCCCTCCCTCCCTCCCTCCTAGTCTTCCTCCCTCCCTCCCTCCTTCCGTTCCTTCGCTCCCTCCCTCCCTCCCTCCTAGTCTTCCTCCCTCCCTCCCTTCCTCCCTCCCTCCTTTCCTTCGTTTCCTTCTTCCTTCCTTTCCTTCTTCCAGCCTGGCCCAGATCTCTTTGAAAGAGAGAATGACTTGCTAAGGATGGGCTATCTCCTTTATGCTGCTTTGAGACGTAGTAAATAATCTAATATATTAATTAAATAATCTAATCCAGGGGTTGACAAAACTGTGTCCTACAGGCCAAATCTGGTCTGCTGCCTGCTTTTTAAAATAAACTTTTATTGGGACACAGCTCTACCGCCTCATTTCCGTGCTGTCTGTGGCCGCTGTTGCTCTATGATGGCAAAGTCAAGTTGGAACAGAGGCCATTTGGCTCACACGTTGAAAGGATTACTGTCTTGTCCTATACAGAGGACGTTTGTCAGCCTCTGTTCTAGTCCTTGGCTGTGGTCCGCTATTGTTCTTCTGCTGCTGTTGCTGGTAAACAAATAGGTTCTTTCACTTATTCATTCATCACGCGTTTGGGAAACACTTTCTTTGTGCCAAGCTCCATGTTACGTACAAGGAGCATTACTTGGCTTTGAGGAATTATTGCAAAGCAGTAGGGCACAGAGGACCATGCTGATTGCAGTGGTGACTTAAAGGAGGAAGCAGGCAGTGTTTGGGTGGTTGAGTGCAGGAGAAAGCTGGAGGAGCCTTCATAGAGGAAGAGACATTTGAGATGGGTATAAAAATGGGAAGTCACCTGGAAGCTCGGGGGCCACGACCTCCCAGGTATGGGAATAGGCAGTAGTAAGGTGTGTAGTTGTGATAAAACAAGACCAGCTCAGGGAGTGGAAGTCAACCTGGAGGAGGGCCTGGGGAATGAGGGAAGGAGAGGAGCTTAGTGGCATAGGTGAAGGGCCACGTAAAGAGCACTTTATGAACAGGAATGGTGACTTCGGCTTTGTTAGTTCCATGGTGATTTGCTCCAAGCCACAGCTTAGGGGCAGTGTGTAGTGGATGGGATTCGTTAGACTGGGGGGCACCCCAAGGTCACTTCATCTGCAGGTAGCTTTGGAGCTGATCTGTGCTTCCTCATCTGCCAAGGGGGGACACTTGTAACACTCACTTCTTGGGGTTCTTTTAAGAATTCAATGAATTGTAATATATAAAGCAAGTGCTTGGTATATAGTAGACACTCAATAATGTGGTTTAGTAATTAAATACCTGTCCAGGGACACATTTTCTAAATGATATGAGGGGTTTTGCTTTAAAAAACCCAAATCAAACAGGTTTCTTTCCTGTGGGCTTCTTGTTGTAGTTAGTATGTTGCCATGTGCTATGATTTTACTTTCAACATCATGATTCCACTTGGACTTGCCTGTGGCGTCCTCGTTCCCCTGTGCATATGTTGAGACAAGGGTCTTATGAAGCAGACTTTGGGAAATGCTGTTTAAGGCAACTGTTGGTAGGGGGGTGATACCTCCTGAGGACTTCCTCTGTGCCAGGCACTGTGCTAGGCTCTGGGAACACAGGAGTGAACACAGACCTGGCCTCGTGGACTTTGGCGATAGCTCGTAGAGTTAACGCTCGAGTCCTGAGCTGCTCTGCTCCTCAGTGTTAGAGTCTGTAAATTGGGAACCGTATGAAGCCCTGTGGCATTTTATCTCACCAGGAGGTTGGAAAGATCATGTGAGACACTGGCTGAGGAGGGGTTAATGAAACTGGGCTGTGGAAGGGTCATCCATAAGCATAATGTAGGAGCTAAGAGCATAGACCCTGGCACCAGTCAGCTGAGGTTGGAGAATGAGCTCTGCCCCCTACCAGCTGTGTGACCTTGTGCAAGTATCTTAACCTGTCTGTGTCTCCATCTTTTCTTCTATGAAATGAGGAGAGTACTCCTAGTACCTCGTAGGGTAGTTATGAGGATTTAATGAGTTATAAGGCACTGACATATACCAAGTGCCTTGTAAATATTATGATAATATTAATAACAGCCAAGATTGACCAACTACAGCACTTTACATGGATTGTCTAATTTACTGCTCATAATGACTTTATGTGGTAAGTATTATTATTATCCCCATTTAACAGATGAGAATACTGAGGCTTACAGTTAAGCCACTGCCAGGGGTCTGTAACTAAGACACTAAATGTCGAAGCTGGTTCACAGACTCCAGTGCCTGAGATCATAATTACTGTCCCCAGGCCTGTGTGGTTGAACTTACTTTGAAGGCAGGATGTGGTCACCAGTTAGAGGTCCAGCTTCCAGGGGGGTAAGGAGAGGAGAGCCCAGGAGCTGCTGAAGGGGCTGGCTGCATTCAGTCGAGCAATTCTGAGGTTACCCAGGTCCGGTGTTCAGACTTCTGGGAAGAAGTACACCTTCTCCTTTCTCTCTTTTGCAAATGCAGACTTGATTCTCTTTCTTCCTCATCTAGCCTTTGTAATGGCTTTTTGAAGTCAGAAGTAGAGTTCAGGGATCCTGAGAACAGATCTGTAAAAGAGAGAGCTACTTCCATTAGAAAATGTGAGCCCTAGTACTTTAATCAGTTCTGTGTGTGTGCGTGTGTGTGTGTGTGTGTGTGTGTGTGTATTTAAAAAGATCTTGCCAAATGCTAATACCTGCTTCTGCTAATGTCAGGCAGTGATTCACAGAGGTCCCCCTTTAGATTTTATGTGTCTCACGCTTGTCATTTTCTGAATATTTTTGAGAGTGGGGCGCTTGACCCCCTCCCTAAAAAGCAGTGTATTTTAAAAATGTTTTTGTTGTTGTTTGTTTGCCTATTAGAGTGGTTTTTTTTTTCCCTCCTTGTCTCTTAAAATCTCCCTTTTTCCTCCTTCCCAGTGCCTGATAGCCTGACACTGCCTTGCTTATATGTGACAGTGAGACAGGAGCAAGCTAATGTCAACCCCCCAGGGATGGGATGTTGCCCCAGCTCTGGCTGAGGCTGCAGAGCAGAATTGCCATGGCCTTTGCACAGAGAGACTGTAAGTCCTTTAGCACCTGGAAGAGTTGTGCATCTTCTCTGAGAGCACGGTGGGCTTTGTCAGCAGGTGGGTGAGCACAGGCAAAGAGAGACCAGGCCAAGGGGGCAGGTGTCCTGAGCATAGGTTGGAAGGGAGTGGGATGCATTCATTCATTTACTTATTCATCCATTCTTCCTCCCTCCTTCACCCATCTTCCTTTCTTCTGTCCTCTCCTTTGCTCCATCCATCCACTCATCCATCCGTCTATTTACTCACCCACCCATCTTCCATCCACCCACTCATCTGCCTCTTCGCCCACCTGTGCACTCACCTGCTCGTCCGTTTGTCCACCCTCATCTATTTTATGGGCACAGAGGTCCTTCTATGCACCACGTGCTCTGCTGAGTGCTGGAGATTTAGAAATTATGAACAAGGCCCCTGCCGTTGTGGACCAAACTGTCTACTGAGGGAGGCCGACCATTAAACAAAGAAATGAGATGGTTTGAAAACCTGATAAACACTTTGAAGAAAGTAGTGAGAGAGCCATGTTAGCTAGAGTAGTCAGAGAAGGTCTCTCTGAGGAAGTAACACTTGAACTGAGCTTTGAAGAATGTGAAGGGGAGAGGAAGTGGCATAAAGAGTTCTCTAGACTGAGGGAATGATTGCATGAAGAGGGGAAGGGTTCCTGCTTGAGGAATAACTAGAATTCTCTGTGGCTGGGGCTGCTACATCCATGCCCTCTCCACGTACCTATCCATCCATAAGCATACCCCTGCATCTATACATTCATCTGTTCATCTGCACGTATCCATCCATGTACCCAACCGTCTATGCACCCATCCATTCATCTGTGTGAACATCCATGCGCCCATCCATCTATCCATCTGTCCATCCATGCATCCATCTATCCGTGCAGAAATCCACGTACCCATGCACCCCTTCACATGTACGTCTGTCCATCTATGTACTCATCCCCCTGTCTGTGCATCTAACGGACATTCACTGACAACTGATTGTAAGTCAGACACATCTGTTTTCTCTTACATGACCTCCTAGCAGCATAAACAACTGACCACTTTTTCCTTTTGGAAACTTTCTCTCCCCACAGGTACCAGGAAAGCATGCTCTTCTGGTTTTACTCCTACCTTATCTGGCCCCTACCTGCATAAAACTGAATTGACTTATCTTCTAGAACCCAGAATGGATCTTCCACTGGATTTTTTCTTCTTAGTAAAGGACGGCGCCATCTTTCTAGTTGGTTAAGCTACAGATCTGGGAGTCACTCTGCCTCCAGCCTATTCCCCTCTCCTCACGTGCTGCTTGTCCCCAGGTTATGTTAATTCTGTCTTTGAAATGTATGTCAAATCGGCCTGCTTCTCATGGCCAGGGCTCTAGTCTTGCCTGGGAGACTGCAGCGGCCTGTCTGGTTTCCTTGCTTTCATACTGGCTCCCCTCCACTGCCTTCTCCACTTGGAACCAGATTCATCTCCTAAAATCCCAAATCGAGTCATGTGATTTCCCTGCTTAAAACCCTCCACCAGCTGCCTACCTCAACGGTTTCATCTCCTATTTTCTCTCTTACTCAAAACCATTCAGTCACACTGACCTTATTTTGCAGTTCTTTGAATGCTTTTCTCCCCTCAGGGCCTTTGCATATGCTGTGCACTCCATCTGGAGCATTCTCTCCCTTTTTTTTCCCTAGCTGCCTCCTCCTGGACTTCTACTTTCTGGCTTACAAATTTTTCCCTCTGCAGAGTCTTCCCATCCCTCCCAACTCAAAAGAGCACCTCCATTTTCTTTTGGGATACCAAGTTGCTTTTCTTTGTAACACATGTCCAAATTTTTGATTACATATATATTTGTATGCGTATTTGTTTAATATCTGTTTCATAATACTGTAGAGCGCCCTGAGGCCAAAAACCATCTCTGCTTTGTTCACCATTGTGTCCCTATCACTTCTTCCAGAGATGGGCTCCCACTTAATAGTTATTCAAATGAAATAAAAATGTTCTCAGGGAGCTTATATTATATAAGGATATTGTCTGTTCACCTAAAAATATCCTAGGTAGTAGGAAGTTCTATAAACATAATTCAGACATGCATTACTCTGTGTCAGCATGGTGTAAACGTGTTGTCTATGTCTCATTTAAACAGACGGCACTCACGATGAGGTAGGTTGTCTTACTATCCCCATTTTACAGATGAAGAGACTGAAGCACGGGAACCTGAGCCTGTTCTAGCTCTCACACACAGTTCTTGGCCTGGCTGGGATCTGGACCTAGATCTCTCTGATTCTTGAGATTTTGCCCCTTCATCTCAGCTCTATCGGGCTTTAAACATACAGAAGCTCAGTACAAGTTTTCAGACCGGGAAAGGGGTGGTTTTGGCTGAGAACTTGAAAGTTCTTTTGCTTTGAGGCAGGGAGGTAGACCAGATGAACCACACCTGGAACTCCAGCACTGGCATTCTTCAGAAGGTTTTATGTTGTGGGTAGCACCATGATGTATTCTTGCACTTACTCCGACTGCTGTCAAGTTTTGTTGCAAATTTGAGGGCAGTCTGCAGTTGATGGACATCTGGTTTGGTGGGGGTGGGGGCGTTGTGCTTCTCTGCCTTTCGCGTTGGGTGGTCGAGGATAGGAATGTGACCTTGCTCTCTACCCAAAGCCCTTCCATTTCTTCCTATTCCTCCTGCCCCTGGGATCTGGACCCAGAGCCTGGTTTTCAAATTGCAAGATAACGATTTGATTTAGTGATTTATCTGATTAGATTTAAATGTATTTATTACATGCTTAAACATATTCCAGGGAGCTCTGAAAACGAACCGCAGGACTGTCCTGGGCTGAATTTCCGGGACCCACTGGAGCAAGTTCAAGAAAAGCGTAATCTACTTAGAGGGAAACAGAAGCAGGCCCTAATCCAATCGGCATCTGTGTCAGGCAGCACAGGCCCTACCTCCTGCCCACAACCTCTGTGCCCCCTAAACCTCCGCCTGGAGGTTAGAAGGGGTAGTAGGGATTGGTCTTCAGGATTCTTCCTCCCTGAGAACTTGTGTAGAGAGAAGACTTTACCTACCCTCTATTTATTATTTTAAAGTAATCTTTATTTCCCTTTTTGATACGAAAATCATTTTTATTTACAAAAATTCTGGAAAAAAGAAGTATAAAAAAAAGAAAACCAAAATCACCCATAATCTTGCCCAGATTCACATTCTATGGTGAGTCCTTTCAATATTCAAAAATGCTTTCAAAATTACCCAAGTAACACAGGATTCCATTCTGTGATAATACCCAGGCTTCTTTTTTAATGCATTTTTAACGAAATCGAAACAGTATCAAATTATATAGATTCTCTTATATCCTTTTTCCTTCACTCTTTTTTTTTTGAGGAGGGGTCATGCCATTAATTAGCTTTTGAAAACATCACATTTAATAGGCACACCCTGTTTCTTCCTGGGGATGTGGTGAATTTGTGTAATCATTGGTTTTTGGTTATGTCCTGCTTTCTGGTTATGTTCACCACCCTGCACGTCTTTGTATCGTGGTATCCTTATATCTTTCACTGCCGTTCCACTTTTTAAAAAGATGGTCTATTTTTTTAAAGTTCTATTAATTTTTTTAGTAATCTCTACACCCAATGTGGGGCTTGAACTCATGACCCCAACATCAGGAGTCTCATGCTCTACCAACTGAACCCGCCAGGCGTGAAAGATGGTCTGTTTTTTTTGAAGATTTTATTTATTTATTTGGCAGACAGAGAGTGAGCAAGAGCAGCAGAGGGAGAGGGAGAAGCAGAGGGAGGGGGAGAAGCAGACTCCCCGCTGAGCAGGGAGCCCAATGTGGGGCTCTATCCCAGGACCCTGGGATCATGACGTAAGCTAAAGGCAGACACTTAACCGACTGAGCCACCCAGGCGCCCAAGATGATCTATTTTTTACGAGCTTCACTGAGATATTATCAGCATGTAATGAACTGCACAAAGTGTACAATTTAATGAGTTTTAACCTATGATACACAAGGGAAACCATCATCATGAACCAAGATAGAGAACGTACCTGCCTCCCCCAAACTGTCCGTGAGTCCCTTTGTCCTCATTGCATTTAAAATGACCTCCCGTGGTCTAGAATGTTCTCAGCAACTCTGGATCCCCTCCAGGCGCCTGTGACAAATGCTAGGGCACATCCTGCACATAGAAGATGACTTGTTGGGTGCTTTCTCCATGCATGCAGGTTAAACCCCTGCTTGGTGTCGGAGCTACTTGCCATGAATGCCTGCAGAGACAGGGAGCTCACTCCCAGATCCGTCAGCCCCCCGCCTCGGCTGGCTTGTTGTGCACAGTCCATCCTTGAGCATCTCAAACCTCCTCGCACATCTTTCAGCCTCTGGTAATTCTGTCCCCCAGACTCCACACGGTGTCCCTCTACCTCCCTTCCCTGCCCTTCCCTCTCCCTCCCTCTCGCTCCCGATTGCTGCTCCTCTCCTGTTCATCTTTCCGCTGGGCTGATGCGAAATAGCCTGACCACACTGGTGGATGGGACACACTGGGTCCCTGCCTTCACAGAGCTCAGTTTGGCGGGGGAGATGGGCATTCAGCGGCTAACTGTGTCAATAATGATTAAACCCCGGTGTGAGCTATGAGAGCTTATAATAGGGATCTGGCCTTTCTGGGGGTGGGGGTGGGGGCTGCCATGGTCAGGGAGGACCTCCATGGAAAGTGACTCTTTTTTTTTTTTTTTAAGATTTTATTTATTTATTCGACAGAGATAGAGACAGCCAGCGAGAGAGAGAACACAAGCAGGGGGAGTGGGAGAGGAAGAAGCAGGCTCATAGCGGAGGAGCCTGATGTGGGGCTCGATCCCACAGCGCCGGGATCACGCCCTGAGCCGAAGGCAGATGCTTAACCGCTGTGCCACCCAGGCACCCCGGAAAGTGACTCTTAATGTGCCTTTTGCTTATTGGAAGATAGAATCTTACATGCTTCTTTTCAGTTCCCTTCTCTAGACTAAACATTTTCAGTCTCTTGGGCCATTCTCAGCGGGCAGGACCTTCGGATCTCTCAATCCCCTGCCTGCTCTTTGTTATCTTTGTGTCCCGTGCCCAGAGGACACCGAGAGCCCACTTCTGAGGACATGATCTGCCTAATCGTTTGCCAGTCTCCCTGCTTTAATGTTTCCTCTTCCAGCCATGGGATGTTTTCAGCAGGATCAAAGGCTGGCTCAGAAGCGACAGTAACTGCAACGAAGCAACATTTGTCAGATGCTTCTCTTCCCTGCGCTAAGCGCTTCCAGGCACGTTCCCCTCATTTTCCCACTAACGACATAAGAGCCAACCCTTTACGGCCTGTGGGGTGTGAAGACTCTTGTGTGAGTGGTTTATGCATCGTAGCTCACTTAATTCTTACAGCACCCTTATGAGGTAGGTATTTTTATGATTCCCACTTTACAGATGGGGAAGTTGAAGCGGACAGATTAAGCAGCTTGCCCTAGGCCACACAGCCAGGCTCAAACCCTCAAGGTCAGTGGTCGGAGCCATTGAAGCCCTTTGTTGCCTCTGCGATGGTTCCTGGTTTCCAGGGGAGGAAGTTAAGTTTCGGTGGGTGTCGAAGCTTCCACAGCCAAATGGAGATACTGGGATTTGGCCCCAGCAATGTGACTCCAGAGGTCACCCTTAATCCCTGTTCCGTTTGACCTCCTCCTTGCAGGAACATCTGGAGGAAAGGAGGTTAGGTGGGTGAGATCCCAGCCTCTACAGGGAGCAGGTGTCTTTCTTCATCCATCGGCACAGTCCTTGGGGGCCACTCTCGGCTTTGTGGGCAGCATCAGTGTTGGCACATGGACAAGGGAGTTTGGGGGAGAGCCATTAACGAGAACCCCAGCTCAGATCTGGAATGCGGCGCCTTTAAAGACCAAGGAGCCTGCTGTGGGGAGGGAACTCTTTAGGAGCCGAAACGTGTATCTGTGATCTAGAGTGAGTGTCATGCCGACTTCTTCCCTTTTTCTCTATTTATTGAGTCATTAATTAGAGCTGTCTAATTTCCCATGCCATTCGTCTTTGGGAACGTGAGGAGGGTGTCTGAGGGAGGGAGAAATCAGATCATTATCTCCCATGCCACGCTCAGAGTCTAATGAAGTTTTGCTAGAATGGTTTAGAATTTCAGATGTGAAGGGACGGTAGGTCTTAAGGGACTTCTCTTTGTCAGCAAACTTTCTTTTCCACGGGAAGAGAAACTTCTATGGAAAGACTCTGAAATTTCTTCCGTGGCTTATCAAAACTTGCACACATAGGAGTTGAACATGGTTGAAAGCTGAGTTTTGGGATTCCTGGGAACTTTTAGCAAAGGGGCATTCTGCCCCATGGCCCATCCGTCAGGGGCAGTAATGTATCCATCTGGCCGTTCGTTTTTCCTGAGGCTCCTTTGTGTTGCATTGGGTAATGGTTCAGAGTGTAGGTTACCGTGAAGATTGAGAAAAGACAAAACCAGTTCATAGACACTTGTGCCATGTTCCTGCTCCGTAACAAATGACTCCGAACTTGGTGTGAAACCATTTTATTGTGTGGATGGACTTTGAGGGTCAGGAACCGGGACAGGGCACAGTGAGGAGGGCTTGTCTCCGCTCCGTGCTGTCTGGGGCTGGAAACATCTCAAAGCTGACCCAGACACGCTTGCGTGTCTGGAGGTGGAGGCTGGCTATGGACAGAAAGCTCAGCTGGGTCCTCCGTGGGATTTCCACACGTGGCCTTGCCACATGGCTGCACACGCTTCCTCACGGCACACCACCAGTGCAGTTTTTTTCTAGAAGCCACATTAAAAAAGGAAAAAAGAAACAGGTGACAATTTTTTTCCAGCCTGTTGACCTGTCATTGGCCTGTGGCACCATGTAAGTTTAAGGTGTATGATGTGATGATTTAATTTGCAAATTTTTTATGAAACGATGACCATAGTAAGGCTAGTTAGCACCTCCCTCACCTCCCGTAGTCACCATTTGTTGTCGTTGTTGTTGCTATGGTGACAACATCACAGCTCTGCTCTCATAGCAACTGCCAAGGATACAATACGGCGTTGTTAACTATAGTCACCACGCTGTGCATTACATGTCTGAAACTTAGTCATTTGTACCTGGAAGTTTGTATCCTTGACCAGCCTCTCCCCATTGCCCCTACCCCCAAGCCCCTGGCAACCACCACTCGACTCCCTGTTCCTGACTTTGATGTGTCTAGATTCCACCAAACAGTGAGATCAGATGGTATTCAGTTTTTGTCTTTCTCTGTCTGGCTTCGTTCACTTAGCATAATGCCCTCAAGGTTCACCCATGTTGTTGCAAATGACAGGATTTCCTCTTTGTTGTGGCTGAATAATATTCTATCTATCTCCCTATCGATCTCATTTTCTTTATCCGTTAATTGGTGAACGCTTAGGTTAACTTGGCTGTTGTGAAAAATGCTACAGTGAACATGGGGGTGCAGATATCTCTTTGAGAGAATGGTTTCATCTCCTTTGGATAAATACCTAGAGATGGGATTGCTGACTCCTAGGGTAATTCCATTTTAATTTTTTGAGGGACCTCCATACTGTTTTTCACAGTGACCACACCAATTTCCATTCCCACCAATAGAGCTCAAGGGTCCCTTTTCTCCACGTCCTGGCCAATATTTCTTACCTCTTGTCTTTTTTTTTTTTTTTTTTTTTTGGTAATATTCATTCTAACAGGTGTGAGGTGATATCTTCCTGTAGTTTTGATTCACATTTCCTAGACAATAAGTGATGTTGAACACCCTTTCCTGTACTTGTTGGCCAGCTTCTGTGTTGGCTTTGGAAAAATGTCTGTTCTAGTCGTCTGCCCATTTTATTTATTTATTTATTTATTTATTTTAAAGGTTTTATTTATCTATTTAGAGCGAGAGTGAGCACAAACAGTGGGGAGTAGCAGAAGGAGAGGGAGAAGCACTTTCCCCGCTGAGCAGGGAGCCAGACTCGGGGCTCAGTCCTAGGACCACAGGACCATGACCTGAGCCGAAGGCAGACGTTTAACTTACTGAGCCACCGAGGCGCCACCCCTGCCCATTTTTATTTTTTAAAAATTTTATTTATTTATTTGTTCTGCCCATTTTTATTTTTTTATTTTATTTTTATTTTTATTTTATTTTTTTAAAGATTTTATTTATTTATTCAACAGAGATAGAGACAGCCAGCGAGAGGGGGAACACAAGCAGGGGGAGTGGGAGAGGAAGAAGCAGGCTCATAGCGGAGGATCCTGATGTGGGGCTCGATCCTGGAACGCCGGGATCACGCCCTGAGCCGAAGGCAGACACTTAATCGCTGTGCCACCCAGGTGCCCCTCTGCCCATTTTTAAATCAGATTTTTTATTTTTTTGCTATTGAGTTACAGGAGTTCCTTATATATTTTGGTTTGCAAGTATTTTCTCCTGTTTCTTTTGCTGTATAGAAGATTTTTAGTTTGATGTAATCTTCCTTGTTGATTTTGCTTTTGTTGCTTGTGGTTTTGGTGCAATGTCAAAAAAAGTCATTGCCAAGACCAATGTCAAGGGACTTTTTCCTTATGTTTTTTTTTTTTTCTAGGAGTCTTATGGTTTTGTGGCTTACATTTAAATCCTTCATCCATTTATAGTTAATTTTTGTGATAGGTGTCAGACAGGAATCCAGTTTCATTCTTTTGCATGTGGATATCCAGTTTTCCCAACACCATGTATCGAGGAGACTATCCTTTCTCTATTGTGTGTTCTTGGTTCCCTTTGTCAAATAAACCCACCATATATATGTGGGTTTATTTCTAGGCTCTCGATTCTGTTTCATTGCTCTGTTTTTAATGTCAGTATAATACTATTTTGATTACTATCATTTTGTGGTATAATTTTGTAGTATTTTTTAAAAAAGATTTCATTTATTTATTTGAGGGAGAGAAAGAACTAGCAGGGAGAAGGGTAGAGAAAGAGACAGAAGCAGGCTCCCTGCTGAGCAAGGAGCCTGATGTGGGGCTTGATCCCAGGACCCTGGGATCATGACCTAAGCTGAAGGCAGATGTTTTATCAACGGAGCCACCCAGGCACCCCATGGTATAATTTGAAATCAGGAAACATGATGGCTCCAGCTTTGTTCTTTCTCAAGACTACTTTGACTATTTGGGGTCTTTTGTGATTTCAAATAAATTTTAGGATTTTTTAATCTATTTTTTAATTAAAAAAATTTTTAAAGATTTTTTATTTATTTGACAGAGGGACAGCCAGTGAGAGAGGGAACACAGGCAGGGGGAGTGGGAGAGAAAGAAGCAGGCTCCAAGCAGAGGAGCCCGACGGGCTCGATCCCAGAACGCCAGGACCACGCCCTGAGCCGAAGGCAGACGCTCAAGGACTGTGCCACCCAGGCGCCCCTATTTTTAAAATTCTTTTACAGTGAGAGAATGCAGGGGGGACGGGCAGAGGGAGAGGAGAGAGAATCTTAAGCAGGCTCCGTGCTCAGCTTGGAGCCCGATGTGGGGCTTGATCTCACAACTCTGAGATCATGACCCAAGTTGAAATCAAGAGCGGAATGCTTAATCGACTGAGCCACTCAGGCACCCCTTCTATTTTTTTTTTTTTAAAGAACACGTTCGAGGGGCGCCTGGGTGGCACAGCGGTTAAGCGCCTGCCTTCGGCTCAGGGCGTGATCCCGGCGTTGTGGGATCGAGCCCCACATCAGGCTCCTCCACTATGAGCCTGCTTCTTCCTCTCCCACTCCCCCTGCTTGTGTTCCCTCTCTCGCTGGCTATCTCTGTTAAATAAATAAATAAAATCTTCAAAAAAAAAAAATGCATTCAAGGGCACCTGGGTGGCTCAGTTGGTTAAGTGTCTGCCTTCAGCTCAGGTCATGATCCCGGGGTCCTGGGATCGAGCCCCATATCAGGCTCCCTGCTCAGCGGGGAGCCTGCTTATTCCTCTGCCTCTCCACCCTGCTCGTGCTCTCTCTCTCTCTCAAATAGATGGATAAAATCTTAAAAAAAAAAAGTACTTTAAAAAAATGCATTCAAATTTTGATACGGATTGCACCGAATCTCTAGACAGGTAACATTAAAGTGTTTTATTTAACCCGGTACATGCAAGGTGAATTATTGCAATAGATCAAGATAAAAAAATTATTGAGACACTTTACATTCTTTTATTTCATGTTAAGTCTTTGCCATGTGCTGTCTATTTATACTTATAGCCCATCTCAATTCAACGAACTACATTTCAAGTGCTCTGTGGCCATGTGTGGCTGGTGGTTTCCCTATTGGACGGGGAGCCTCTAGAACTCTCACAGGTAGATCGTTGATGAAAAGGAACAAGAAACTCCTCACACTTGGGACTCTAAGCTATTCCAGACGGAATTCTGCCTGCTCCCTGGACCCAGGTTCAGTGCTCTGATCCCCGGCAGGGACTTTCATGTGGCATCCTCAGCTGAGGAGGGGGACCAGGATAACCAGGTCCTTTTCTGAGTTCCAGGCGGGGCTGAGAACCTCGGTATGCTGCCCAGAAGGTGCTCTGAGCTCCTGGAGCATCTCCAAAGCATTTCCTTTTCCAATCAGGCAAACGTAAGAAGACCTCCACCAAATTAGGACCCGCCCTCTCTGTAGCTACCAAACCCCTTAGCAAACAGGTGCTCCTTTTACAGACCTCCTTCCTAGGCGCCAGGCACGGAGTTAACCCTGTCACAGACCCTATGTCACTGATTCCTCCCAAACACCCTGTGATGTGGCTACTTCCCTCCCCCATTTAATAGAGGAGGAACTGAGGCAGAGAGCGGTTAAAGGAACTTGCTAAGAGCTGTCTTAGTGTAAAGCAGTGGTTTTCAAACTTAAGCATGCCTCAGAATCCCCAGGAGGGCCTCTAAGAAACATGGGTTCCTGGCCTCACCCTCAGGATTCCTGACTCTGCAAGTAAATCTGGGGCGGGGCCTGGGATTTTGCATTTTTGACAAGCTCGCAGATGATGCCGATGCTGCTGGTCTGGGGGCTAGGGTTTGAGAGGCACCCAGCTACAGTTATGCCTTCTTCCAAGTATTTCCCTTGCAGAAAAGTCTAAGGCAATAAAGATATTTATTCCGGAGCAGAAGCAGGTAGGGACACGGTCAGTACCCCACTGTCACATAGGAGAAGGGCTGTCACAGGGCAGGGGTGCTGTGTGTGTGTGTAGAGGGCACCACAGGAGCAGGAGGGTGGAAGTCACCTTACCTGGAGTTGGGTTCCGTGAAAGGAAGAACTTTCTATTCACCAGGCCTGCCCTCCGTATGAGGGACTTCTAAAGTACCGTGACCAAGAGGTTTGAGGCTGAGATCTGGCGTGGGTTGGAGAGCAGGAGAAAAAAAATCCCTTCTTTGGTGGATTCTATCAAGACTCATCAATTTATCAAGTTTGATGCTCTTTAAAAAAATATCCCAGCCCGTTTTAATTTTGACTTAATTTTATTTTGTTTCACAACATTATTCCCATTCATTTATTTTTAGCTTTGTTCTTATAAGCTCATTAACTTTACGTGTGTGTGTGTGTGTGTGTGTGTGTGTGTGTGTGTTTTCCTGTTTTCTCTTTTCTAAAAGCAACCAAAACTAATTCCCCACAAACAAAACAAAAAGCCAAGACGAGCTGAAGGTCTGGGATGGTTAAGCGCGGTTTACGCACCCCCACAGTGTCCTTCCTTTCTTCTGCATCTTAGCTGGGGGTGGCCAAGGTGTGATAGTTGAATTGCCAGTCAGGTATCATGTCCAAAATTGAGAGAGGATTCATTTTATATTAAACTGGTGTTTGGTAGAGAAACTGCAGGTCCGGATTAACAGAGTTCTAGCTCGGGAATGATGGGGAGTCTTCGTCATTCAACCAACTGCAGGGAGGCGAAAGCCCAGGTGGGTTTGTTGGCTCCGGTTGGCCAGTAGCTCCCTGGTGGTCAGGCCCTGAGGGGCGGTGGCCTCGGTGGAGACTCAGTCTGGACACTTCTTCCTTCCAGCTGCTGTTGACAGAGCTACAGGGACCAAACCTCACAAATGCCCCATGACCGACAACATGCTGTTTATTCTTTCTTCCCAGCTGCTTGAATCAGAGCACCTTGTGCTTCGTGAATCACCGAGTGAATAGGGGTCAAACCTTGGGCTCTTTCCCCTGAGTTCCAATCCTCCCATCCCAGTCCATTGGCCATCCTGGTGTCCTATTCCCCTGTCATTCCTTCAGCAAATATTTACTGAGTCCCTACTGGGTGCTGGGCTAGCGTGAGGGATAAAGTACAGAACAGGATGGGCAGGGCTCAGGTGGGGCTTAGGTTGGAACTGGGCAGAGAGACTGCAAACAAGTAAACTGAGGAACAGCTAATTCCAGCGAGGGGCATGTTTTATGAACGACAACCAACAAGCAGGGGGAGGGATCGGAGGGGGATGCAGATGATGTGAGGGGAGAATTTGCGGGTGGGGGGTTGGGGATGTGCTTTCTGAGAAGGCAGCAGTGCCTCACCTGAGGACTCCCCGTTGCATACTTGGCAGTCATGGGACGCATTTTTGGTTGTCACAGTTCGGGGATGGGAGAGGTCCTGGTCATCAGTGGGTACAGGCCTGGGGTGTTGCTGGTCAGCGAACGTCCTATGCACAGGATGCCCCCACCCTAAAGTATTACCCAGCCCAAAAAGTCAACAGTGCTATGGTTGGGAAACCCTGGTAAGAGCTAGGAATAACAACCAGCAGCCAGGGGTGCCTGGATGGCTCAGTTGTTAAGCGTCTGCCTTCGGCTCAGGTCATGATCCCAGGGTCCTGGGATCAAGCCCCGCATCGGGCACCCTGCTCAGTGGGTAGTCTGCTTCTCCCTCTCCTGCTCCCCCTGCTTGTGTTCCCTCTCTCAGTCAAATAAATAAATAAAATCTTTAAAAAAAAAGAAAAAACAAGCAGCCAGACATGCAACGTCTACAAAATCCTGGAAGAAATTTCCAGAAAGTGGGAACAAGCCTAAACCCCTAAGGTGATGTCTTAGTTAAGGCAATGCTTGTTACTGTCAAACGTAAGCCTCCAAGTCTCAGCAGCTAAACAGAGTCGCAGTTTATTTCTAAGTCCCGTAAAGTCCGAAATGGATGCTTGTGCTTGGAGCGGGGGGCAGGTGCTGGGCTCCAAAGACTCATTCAGAGCTGGAGATCCGGGTGCCACTGCCCTCAACACCAAGGCTGCCCTGGATATTGGCACCCAGAGGGTAGGGAGGAGGGTAGGGACGAGGGTGGGGGGGAGTGGGGGGGTCCCTTTGGAGGTTTTGAGGGACCAGGCCTCGTTTCTGTCCCTGTTGCCTTGGCCGGAGCACTAACTGCAAAGGAGGCTGGGAACTGCTGCGTAATGTGCGTCCCACAGGAAACGCACAGAGAGGAGCTCTTCTGTGTTCAGCCAGCCGGGGTGGGGATGAGCTGGTGTGCGGGAAGCTCAGGAAGTTGTTCCCTGAAATGGGGTGAGGGGAGAGGGGATATGGGCAGGAGCCTCAGTTCAAGATGCAGTGAGAGACGTGCTCTGTTTTCTTAGTGATACTGACCAGTGAGAGGTAGCAGGGGTCGGACCTCAGATGTGCACCCAGCTCTGGGCTCAGCCTCTTTCAATTAGAAGTTCGCTGGATCCTCGCGCCAACTTTCTGAGGTCAATACTGTTTGAAAACCCATTTCAGAGGTGAGGTAAACTGAGGTTTAGAGAGGTTGTATAACTTGCCCATGGTCACACAGCAAATGAAGGTTGGATCTGGGATTTAATCCCGGGCTCTTGGAGGCAGTGGTGGAGACCATAGGCTAGTGGTTTTCAAACTGGAGTGTGCTTCAGAATCATCTAGAAGGCTTGCGAAAGCGCAGATGTCTGGGCCACCTCTGTGGTTCTGCATTGATGGGTCTGGGGGGCCCTGGGAGAGGGCCATCTGTGTAAGATAGGCTTCCAGAACACCTTCTTTGGGCTGCACACAAGGGGAGTCGGGAGGGAGAAAACAGAGACTCTTTACTTTCCCAAAAGAGTTCACAATGTGGCAGAGAAAACAAGACATAAAACAGGGAACGTTAACAACCCAAGAGATTATGAAATCTCAGCATAATTATCTGGGTGCTGTTGCAAGCAGAGCACAATTAATTACCTCCCGAATGGTGCCAGCCGTAAATATTGTAGGAGCTAAAAGATGGAGCCGTCACCCCTGATTGGAGGTGAATAAAGAGATCTTTGAGGCAGACACCAAAAGAGTGGATTTCAGGTGTTGTTATTCTGGTTTATTTATTTCCTTATATATTATCTGTCTTTCCTTACTAGAATGGAATCTCTTTCTAGTGTAAGATTGTAACCATCTTTTCACCACCACATCTTTAATCCTTCGAATCTTGCCCAGCATTTGTTAAACAAAGAATTCAATATGTGCAGGGACTCCTAAGATGCATTTATCAATGAGGGTCCCCCCACACACAGAAAGATTGCCTTGATCAGAAGCATTAAATAGAATGAGTATGTTTTCTTTCTTGCAGGACTTGTCAGAGCCTTTAATTTGCAAACTTGCTTGGGGAATCTCTTCCAAGGGGAGAGCTGATATACAGTGATATTCAAACTTATTAGAGCTTCAGATCTGTCTTTCCCTTAGCACCTGTTGATGCATTGTGGAGCAGTATTATCTGGCGGAGTCCAGTTTGGAGAATGTTCTACAGTGACAGTGGTTTTATTGTGCATCTTCTCTCCCTGTCTCTCTTGCTTCTTCTATATCCCACTCAGGCCCTCCCTCTATGGTCTTCAGGTGGCCAAGGGACATCCTGGTGGTCGGGTGGAATTGGGAGGAGGGTTTCTAACATACAGGGCAGCCACGAGTTTCCCGAGAGACCCAGGAAACATCTGCTTCATTTTCTCCTCACTTGGTTTCTGGAGTCTGCGTGTGAGAATGATCAGCTGTCAGTTTCATCAGGGCCTTGGAGCCTCCCCGTGGCACTGCGCGTTCCCCACCATGAAAAGGAAGTGTCACAGTTGCTCTGGCCGAGTCTGAGTGGGGCTTGAGCAGGACAGGTTTGCGTGACCTGCGTCCCCCCGTACCACTTCCCCCCCGTAATGGATCCTGACAGGGAGGGGTACTGTGGGAAGGCTGGTGACAGGCGTGGGGGGCCAGTCCATTCTGTTCTTGAGGCCCGGCCTATGTCTTTCAGCCTCCGCAGGGATTAATTTGAGTTTCGATTCACGGAACACTAGAGCCTGGCTATGATTTAGAAGCAGTAAATTGCTGACACTTGCCATACAATGTGGGGGAGTCTTAGAAGCAGTAGCCGAGTGAACAGAGCTGGTCACAAAAGTACACGTCTTGTATGATGCCATTTCTGGGGAAAGTCCAGAAGAGGTGCACACACAGAGGCAGAAAGCAGATCGGTGGTTGCCAGGGGCTGGGGAAGGGGCTTGGGGAGTGGCTGCTACTGGGTAGGATGCCTCCTTCGGGGTGATGGAAATGTTTTGGACCTGGAGAGAGATGTTGGTTGCACAGCATTGTGAATATAAATAACACCAACGTGTATACATGAAAATGAATTGTTATGGTGAATTTCACCCTCAATTTAAAAAAAAAAAAGTCCTTAGTCTGACTCTGTCCATGTAGAGTGTGGGACATGGAACCTGACGGGGATTTTGGGATCCGGTCAGGACTGGAACGGGGCGTCTCACCCCAGGCTCCAGTTATAATGACCTGGGGAGCCTTTAAAACTCTGGCTGCCTGAGCTCCACCCTCAGAGCTGATGTAATTGGTCTTTGGTGGGGTCTGGGCAGCAGGAAGCAGGGATTGGAAAATGTGGCAGGTTAAACAGCAAAACCAGGGCTGGAGCAAGCGTCTCCTGAATCCCACCCTCTCATCCCACGTTCTTTCTTTATACCCACGTCGGTCCTGAGTTTCAACTGTCAGGAAATGCCAGACATTTAAAACAGTGCTTTTCATGTTCTGATGTGCATGTGAATCCCAAACAGGGAAGGGTCGGCTTCTGCTCCTAAGTGATGCCTCCTGCCCCTGGGTCCCAGGGCCACGCTTAGCCAGGTCTGAAATGCAAAGAAATCAACACAGTTACAATTCAGGCGCAGAGATCTTTTTTAAGCCCACCTAGCACCAGGCTGTCATTGAGTATGAAGCTCTCTAGTATGCCCTCTGGTCATTTAAACTCATTTAATCCTGACACCAGTTGTATGAAATAAGTATTTCATAAGTATTTCAACTGTCCCTGTTTAGCAGATGAGGACACTGAGGCTCCGGCAGGGGTAACTTGCCCACACTTGCACAACTAGCAAGTGGCAGAGCTGGGAGTCTGCACTTTCAACGTCTACCCATCTCTGCCCCCAGAGGAGTGACTGGGGAGGGCCAGCCCTGCACATCCTGGCCCAAGATGGTTCCAGGATGGCTCTCTGATATGCAGAGTCCAAATTGAGCACAGCCTAGCTAGTCCCTCCAAAGGCGTGTGTGGGTTAGGATTCAACAAGTAGGTTCCTAAATTAAGAGCTCTGTGGTTGGCTTCCTCGGGGCTTCCCACCTGTTTCTGATGAGGTGAACTCCAGATATCTCAGGCTGAGGATGACCAGCTCATTCTGGTTTGCCTGGGATTTTCCTGGTTTTAGCGTAGAGAGTCCTAAGTCCCTGGAGATCACCTCCCCACCTCCACCCCATTCTTGGCTAACCAAGATGACTGATCCCCAACTTAGAGTTTAGGAGTTCATTCCCGGCTTCAGAGGATGCTAGGTTGGCCAAGGCCAGGGGGGCCGGATGTCTGAAGATGCCCCTGACTACTCCCACTGGTCCTACTAAATAGCTCTCACCCTTTCTAACTACGTGCCTTTGGACCTCCCTGGCCTTGGTCTGTGATGGGAAGGAGAGCAGCTTAACATTTTTGGAAGCGTCTGTTGAAGGACACAGCTGTGATTTGAGTTCCCGGTAAGAAGCCAGAAACAGTGAAAGTCTTAAAATATTGCTAAATATGTTGAAGGATCTTATGACTGACTGCAGGAAACACAGCACTTATTATCTTGAAGGCTGGCTCCTTGATGGGATGGTGGGAGAAATTTTTCTTTCTTGGGGAGGTAGTGGTGGCAGGAGCGGCACAATGATGACTGTGATAATGGGACCAAGACAGCAGTCATGATGGTAACGATGACTTTGGCCATTGTTTACTGAGCACGCAGTGAAGGGTCTCCAGACAGACTGTCCGCAAGCCTTTTCTTCAGACCAGGCAGGAAATATTTTAGGTTTTCCAAGCCGTATGGTCTCTGTTGCGGCTCCTCCCCTCTGCCCTCCTAGGGTGAAATCAGCCATAAACAAAACATTAAGGAACAAATGTGATGCTGTTCTAGAAACATCAAATCTACAACAATAGGTGGTCTGCCCTCAGGCTGCAGTTGGCCAATCGCTGGGATGGTGGAAAGAGCACTGTCTTTGGGAGCCAAACCTAGGTTTGGGATACAGCTCTGCCCCTTCCTAGCAGTGGGACCTTGGCCTTTCTGCACCCCCGCGTGCTCATCTGTAAAATGGGGACAGGGATGGGCTCCCTATCAGAGATTTGCAGAGAGGATTAATGCATGTCTGGAGGGCTTACATGGTAGCAAATACTTACATATAAGCTCCCCAGCGTGGGGCGGGTACACAGGAGGCAACAGGCACCTGTTTCCAAACCATGGCAACAGGACGATGATCTTTGTTGTCCCAACTCTCTCCCCAGCCTGGCCTGCGGACACTACCTCTCCCCCGACGTGCGCTCCCAGCTCTGGGGAGGGACGCCTTGTTCCTTCCTCCAGGTGTTGTTTAATGAAGGAGAAGCTCGAGTCCTTCCCTCCTTGTTTCATACCCAATAAATCACCCTGACAAGGGCTCGTTATTACTTAACTCTGTACATTGTTTCCGCGGTTGCTGGTGGGAGTGGGGAGGGGCGCGGAGAAAGGCATCGTTTTGCCTGGAATTGCTTCGGGAATGGAAATATTTTTTTTGTGAATTAATATTCATCAGACAGATCAGGTAAACATCCAGTAATGTCAATGTACAGGCGGTTTATCAATCCCATCTTCACAATGCGATTATCAGTCAAATGGCACCGAGACACTGGAATGAAGCCTGCCTAGAAAATCCCATTTGCTCCCAGATCGGAGGGTGTGAAGATCCATTTGTCACTTTTATATGAAGAATGATACCCTCTTGTCAGTGCTGGGGCTGGGAGTCAAATGCTTCTCCCTCCTGAGCCTCAGACCTGAATTCAGAGATGCAATGGGCCTCCTGGGGTTTTCTGGGAAACAGTGGGGGGAGAAAAAGGGAAGACGGGGCCCGCACTCACGCCCCCCACCTGCTATTTCAGCCGCCGTGCTCAGAGATCATCCTGTTCCCACTTTCGTCCTCACACAAACCCGGGACATTGGTGCTATTATTACTGTTACTGTCATCCCCATTTGACAGGTGAGAAAACAGAGTCTCAGTGTGGAGAAGGTGCTTGCTTGCTGTGGTAGCAGAATAATGGCCCCCAGAGATGTCCACGTCCTAATCCCTGGAACCTGCAAATATGGTACTTTGCAGGGCAAAGGGACCTCGCGGATGGGATTAGGTTAAGGATCTTGAGATGCAGAGATTATCCTGGGTTATCCGGTGGGCCCCGTGTCATCCCAAGGGTCCCTGTAAGAGGGAGAGGAAGGCAGGAGGGTCAGAGTCAGAGAGCCGGACTGCAAGGTGGACGCCGTTGGTATAGAAAGTGAAGGAAGGGGAGGGGGTAAGCCGAGCAGCACAGGGTCCTCAGGGAGCTGGGAAAGTAGTGAACGTGTGCTGCCTTGAGCCGCTGAGTTTATGGTGATTGTCACGGCAGCAATGCACGGTCTGAGGTGACCTGGCTGGCAACACCCCTTCTGCAAGCATATCCAACACGCCTTCTAGTACCTTCTGTTACCCTTTCCTCTGGGGCAATTTCCATGTGAGAAACTCAGATTGGGTAAAATTCTTCCACCCCAGGGCCCCTCAGGAGCCCCACACAGGTGCCTGATGGCCTTTCCTCAGCTAGAGGCACTTCCTGCTCCCCAGACCCTCCCCGGCTCCTCCTCACTCCTTCTCCACCCGGTTGGATCTGCTTTTCTCCAGCTGAGTGGCCAGTGGGGCTCGGCCACCCCAGCTCCGCAGGGCTCAGGGGCCGCGCACCCAGGCTTCTGTGGCTCTTGGTGGTTTTATGCTTTGGTCATCAGGTGAGGAAGCATCGACAGGACAGGAACTCACCCTCAGAGCTCCTCGCCCCCCAGGGCCGGGCCCATAATGCCACTGGAGCAGCCGTCTTGGTTCCTAGTTTCTGTGACCCTCCGACGGGGTATCCCCGCTTTATTCCTGCCTCTGCCCGAGCTGAGCTGTCGGCCCCCCAGGGCTGTGTAATCCAGGGTGGTGCCTGGGAGCCTGGGATGCCTGAGGCCCTTCAGAAGGGCTGTGCCAGTGTACAGTGCCTGGGAGATGGCCTCGGGCTGTTTCTCCTATGTCTCCAGGTAGAGCCAGCTGTGGGGGGTGGACAAGAAGTTTGCTGCCTCTTAGAGGCTCCCCAGGCTCTTAATAACCATCACTGCTTATTGAACGCTAAGAGCCAGGCATCATGGTTGGGATCCGTGTTGACAACAACCCTCAGCCCTGGGTACGATTATAGGTTAGAAAACAGGCTCAGAGACATCAAGTGCTTTGTCCAAGGTCACACAGCTTGGAGGTGGCTGTGTGGAGCAGCAAACCCTGATCTGCTTGATTCCTGATATCAACCAACCCTCTGAATTTCGCTTTTAGGACAAATGAGGCCAATGACGGCTCATCAGGTACGATTTTTTTTTTTTTTACATTTGTTTCTCATGGCAAAATAAGCATCATGTAAAGTTAACATCTTTGCCACTTTTAAGTGTACAGTTCAGTGACATTAGGGACATTCACGGTGTTATGCATCCATCCCCACTGTTTTTCCCCAAAACTTTAGTATCCCCCTGAAGAGAAACTCTGTACCCAGTAGGCAGTAACTTCCCATTCTTCCCCTCCCCCCCGGCTAATCTACTGTACTTTCCATGTCTGCGCATTTGCCTCTTCTGGCTGCCTCATGTGCCTTTTGGCGACGGGCTTATTACACTTAGTATCATGTCTTGCACGTTCTCCCGTCTGGAGGCGCGTGTCAGTGCTTTGCTCTTTTCTGTGGCTGAGTCATAGTGCGTGGCATGGACACTGCATGTTACTTACCCAGTCACCCCGGATGGAAATTTGGGTCCGCCTTCCAGCTCCCGTGAATAAAGCCACCAGGAACAATGGCGTACTGCCTCACGCTGCCCACAGCGCCTCATGCCTTCCACGCGCTTACTCTGTTATATATAATTCAGTCTTTTCATGAATCACGATTGTGGTGAAATTCACCTAACATGAAATTAACTGTTTAAAGTGAACGATTCAGTGGTATTTAGTACATTCACGATATTGTACCACCGTCACCCCTATCTAGTTCCAGAACATTCTTATCACTCCAAATAAAACCCCACACCCGTTAAGCAGTGATGGGCCATTTCCTCATCCCGCCCCCCCCAGCCCCTGGCAGCTACCAGTCCTCTTTCTATCTCTGTAGATTTGCCTCTTCTGGACATGTCACGTAAGTGGAATTATACAGTATTTTCGTTTTGTGTCTGGCTTCTTTCACTTAGCGTGTTTTCAAGGTTCATCCATGTTGTGGCAGGTGCAGTGATTCATGCGTTTGTATGGCTGAGTCACACTCCATTGTGTGGCTAGACCACATCTCATTTATCCATTCATTCATCGATGGACATTTGGGTGGTCCCCCCCCCCCCCGTGTTGGCAATTATGAATATGCTGCCACGAGCTTTTGTGGCATCGTGTGACTACCTGCTTTCAAGTTTTGGTTTCATACCTAGCAGTGAAATTGCTAAGTCATGTGGCAATTCTATGTTTAACTTTTCGAGGAACCACAATCCAGTCTTTGCGTGATGATTTCTTTCACTAATGCAGTTTGTCCTGAGAGAGCACAACGGGCTGCCTTGGTTCTTTTTGTTCGTTTGTTTGTTTTAAGATTTTATTTTTTGGAGAGAGAGAGAAAGCATGAGCAAGGCGGGGGAGGGACAGAAGGAGAGGGTTAAGCAGACTCCTTGCTGAGCAGAGAGCCCGACACAGAACTCGATCCCAGGACCCTGGGATCATGACCTGAGCTGAAGGCAGACACCTAACCAACTGAGCCACCCGGGCGCCCTGGGGCCATCTTGGTTCACAACTCTCTGCTGTGTTCCCAGCCTCTGGTTCCGAACTTGACACACAGAAAGCACTTAGCAAATGCTGTCCAGTGAGTGAGAGCGGTGAATAAAGTGACCGTAGGCTGACCTTCCTGTGCAGAGGAATTCTGCACTTTGGAGGCTGAGCAGTGGATCTGTGACCCCAGATGCCATCGGCTCTATTGGCAAGTGGCTTGGATTGGAGATCTGTGGAGGGGGTCAGGGTGAGTGAAGGGGGGTGGTCAGCTAGGCGATACAGACTCCATTTTATAACTGAAGAAACCGAGGCTTGGAGTTAGGAGCACATGCCTGGTGAGCGGCACGGCTGGGGTTTGAACCCGGGTCTGTTGGACTCTGAAGGCTGCTGCGCTCTTTGCCCAACACAATGTGCTCTTTCGGGTAAACAGCTTCCCTCCTGGGAATATAACACAGGTCTAGAAATTTGCAGACGGCTTATATCCCTTACATGTCTCATCAGAAATGAAGAGGATGATCCCTCTGTCCTTAGTGTGTGGTCCTGAGTGATCCCCTTGCATTATGTGATTGAATTGTTACTCATCACCATACTGGGTAGATATCATTCACCCCAATTTACAGACAAGTACACTGAGGCTCACACAATCCCTTGCTCTCAAAGACCTAACTAGCCAGAGGCAGAGCTTGTATTTGTACGTGGGCTTCCGACTCGGATCTCCATTCATCCTAAACCCACGTTCTCCCCACGGCAGACTGGTGTGGCCTCTTTCTTGCATCTGAAGGCCGGTGTTTTTCTTTAGGTGCCAGGGGGCATCTTTGAAGATTCTGGATCACTCTCAGAGAGTCCAAACTCTCTGGAAATCCAAACCTTGTCACGCCTTCCCAGTTGTTCCAGCCTGTTGCACTAGGTGCATGGATCTCTGTGTGAAAATGTGATGTCGTCTTCCAGGGTGGGTGTCGCCTGGAGGCAAGGGGGGTGGTGACGTCGCTGGAAAGATGACACCCCAGACAAGTTGGACCTCATCTATTTTCTAAAAAGTTTAGCCCAGAGTTTTTAAAACCTTGTGCCCATAGCCCCTGGAGTGTACAGGAGAGAAGCAAACGGTCCCAGTCTCCCAGGCACTTTCAACAGCAAGGGATGGATTTCCGGCCACTGAAGAATGATGAGTCGGTGTCCCTTTGCAGTGCAAGTTAGGATGACATGTCTGGGGGGCATTTCTCTGCTAAAGCAAGGAAGCATGATGCCAGCTTAGAATCAGGGACGCTCTTGTGGCAAATGAAGTCTGGGGAGGTTGGTAGAGCTGGAAATCGGTGCTTCGCCGCAGCCTGGGGACAGCTGTTTGCCGGCGGTGTTCTCTGGTACTGAGGGTAGGCTGCCTCATTCTGTCCCCTTTCGGCTGCCTCCTGACAAGAGCCCTCTAGTAAAACGTCACCATCCCCAGCTCACAGTGAGAATGATAAAGGAGGAGAGGACTTCTGCCCCTTGACTGAAGTTGGTGTGTTTTCCCATCGCATTTAAAGTGACTCTCATGTGCGTGTCTCGTGTGTGTGTGTGTGTGTGTGTGTGTGTGTGTGAGTGTGAGTGTGCATGTGCCTGATGAAACCCAACATTCGCCGTGGCGCCTTCACTTCCAAGACATCCGGTTATTTTTAGGGATGACGCACCCGACATCAAAATAACCGGTTATTTTTACTATTGGGCACATCAATCACATTATGACATATCCCAGCTCTGGAGAAACAGCGGCCAACCAGCAGCGAAGACCTGGGAAAGATACAGAATGAGTCAGACACCGGGGGACAAAGCCAGAGGGCCAGGGGCCGTGGGGCCACAAGGGGCAGCTGATCTGACTTAAGGGACCGGGGTTCCTAACCAAAGCTTCCGTGGTGGGGGCTTGCTCTGCGCCCGGCCCAGTGCCCAGCACTCCACATGTCAGTTCCCAAGGACTCAGAGCCTCCTCTGGGATGGGGGCTCCCGTTATCCCTGTGGCCGGCGTGACCACTGGGACACAGAGTTCGGCACCTGCCGAGGGGCTGCCTGGAGTGTCACCAGCTCCTTCTGACTCCAGACCCCCGTTCTTAACCACTGCTTCTCCTCACGTCTTACTGCGGGAAGCCGGTCCTTCCCCCTTGATAACATCCACACACCTATAGAACGGTTACTCTCTGTGGACACAGAACTGTGCAGGTTATCTCTTGGGGGTGGAGAGAAGTACAGAGAGGGACATGGAGAAGGCGTGTCTGGTTTATCTATAGGGAGCCGTCTAGCCAGGAGACAAAATGCCGATGGGTGCTTGGACTCGCTTTGTGCCTCTGGGCAGAGCGGTGGGACGGACTGCTGGCATTTCGATTGGTGAGGCTCCCTTTCCTGCCTCCTCCACACCCGTCGGTCACACGTCCTGCCCAGATGTCCCTTGAGTTGATGTGCGTCCCTCTGCGCCCACAACCGCAGCTGGTCTGGCTGCCCTGGCCTCTCTGCTGGATTCCCTGCCGGTCTCCAGAAGGATCTTCCTGCTGTCAAGTCTGCCCTTCCTCCCCGCCGTCTGCCAACAGTCCATTTGATGGGAGACTAGACTAGATCCATGTTTCCCAAACTGTGTGCCATGGAGTATGAGCTCTGCAAATACATTTGGGAAAGATGCAGACTACTCCCCTCCCTCCAGTATCAGTCCAATTTCCCATCAAATGGATTTGTGGTTTTGTTTTGTTTTGTTTTGGCCTCTCACTCACTCGTTCAGTAGATATTTGAGGACTTATTATGTGCCAAGCTCAGTTCTAGGTGGAAAAACAGTAAACAAGCTCAAGTTCCTGCTTTTATAGAGCTTACATTCCAGTTGGGGGAGACAGACAGTAAATGAATAAACCGAAAAATATCAGAGAATGACTCAGTGCTTTGAAGAAAATACAACTTTGATATAATGTGGAGTGAGTGGGAGGAGAGGGGAGACCGCCCTGAGAAGGCGACATGTAAGCTAATGAATGACCTTCAGGACAGGGAGCCAGTTCCTGCAGGATCTGGGGGAAGAGCTTTCCAAATAGGGACAAGCAAGTGCAAAGGCCCTGAGGTGAGTCGGTATATTCGAAGGAAAGAAGGAAGGCCAGTGTGGCAGGAGGCAAGAGGGTGGAGGAGGAGGCAGGGATGAAGAAGGGAGATGTGCTGTGCCCTGATGAGGGAGAGTCTTATAGGCACGCCAGGAAGGAATTCAAATTCTAAGAGAAATAGGGAGCCATTGAGGTTTATAGTCGAGGAGTGAGGGTCCCTTATAGGACTGTACCAGATGAGTTGTTGAAGAGTGGGTTGTAGAGGAGCTGGAGGGGAGGCAGGGAGGCCAGCCAGGAGGCATGAGGTGATGGTACCTTGGACCAGCCAATGGCAAAGGTGACAGAGGGAGCAGGATTCGGGATGTGGATAGAGGTAGCATGAGGTCTACAGAGGGGCAGGAGGGACAGAGGTGGATCAAGATGAAGCCTAGGTTTTGGCCCCAGGTAGCTGAGTGATTGGCAGTGCCGTGTATGGAGTTGGGGAGTTGTAGGGAGGTATGGCAGTGGTCCAGAGTGACATTCTAGGGGTCCACCCCCAGATAACTCCCTCCCTTCCAAGATTCAGCTAAGATGCCATCTCCTCCCAGAAACCCCGTCTGAGCCTCCAGACGTGCCACATGTCTATGTGTGGACGAGGCATCGCACACTCTGTGACAGTTGTCTGTCTGCATGACTTTGACCCCAGCAGGGATGGGCACCTCATCTGTCTTCCTCACGGCTGTGTCTCCAGGTACTTGATGCTCAGTAGTTCTCCATGAAAGTGAGCAGAATTGATTACAGGAGAAGTCAGTGGAAGGGAGGGACTTCCTCAAGAATATAATCCTGATATAAAGACAAGGATTGGAGGATAGGAAAAAGGAGGGCATCCTACTGGCGAGAAGAGAGCCACGTAGTAGGAAGAGTTCCAAACATGGTCTCAAGTGATCTGGGTTCAAACCCCAGTTCCTCATCTTTCTACTGTGTGACCTTGGCCAACCACTTTAGCTCCTGCAGCTTAGTTTCACCACCAGTAAGAAGGGCATCCGTAGCTGCTGGGGTAAATGAGATCGCGTGAGTGAAAGCATCTACACAGTGTCTGGGAATGAATAAATATGTGATTGCATTAGAACCTGAGAGGTCTGAGCACGGGCTGGCTGTGACTGACCTCCCCAATAATGCCATCTGGGTTTTCTCTGGCTGGGAGGGCTTCGCAGACCGTGTTTACATCCTTAAGGATCCGATTCCTTTTTTGCCTTCCCTCTCGACCTCCCATGAAGGAACGAATTATAGGCTCGGAGACTAATTCCAGAGTGAGATGTATGAAGGTTTCTGCCTTCAGGTTGGTTGAGACACTGCAAGGTCTTAAGCTCAAGGTCTGGATAAATGGTTTCTAAAGGAAAGTCCCTGGACCAGTAGCATTGGTGCCATCTGGGAACTCGTTGGAGGTGCAAAGTCTCAGACTCTACCCCAGACTGAAGGCATCAGAAGCCTGGGGGTGGGCCCCACAGTAAGTGTTTTAACAACCCTCCAGGAGATCTGGATGCATGCTCAAGTGTGAGATCCACTGGCCTAGAGCTTCCAGCCTCCAATACTTCTTTCCCTGTAATGGGGAGAAGATCAGAATGTTCAAATTGAGATCAGAGTTATCTTCTAGTCCAAGTCATTTGAAATGTGCTCTATAGAGCATTCGTTTCACCCACATGTGGTGGAAATGAGGTGATTTGGGTTCCATGATCAAATAAGTTTGAAAGATGCAGAGTGCAAGTCATTTGAAATGTGCTCTATAGAGCATTCGTTTCACCCACACGTGGTGGAAATGAGGTGATTTGGGTTCCATGATCAAATAAGTTTGAAAGATGCAGAGCACAAGTCCTATCCTGCAGGACTTATCAGAGCCTTTAATATGCTAATATGCTTTGTGAATCTCCAGTGGAGGGGTATAGCATGCAGTCTTTCTCAAATGTACTTTCAGGACTCATATTCTGTGCTCCCGCCAGAATATTATTATTTTTTTTACAGGGACTGTTAGTAACTGTTGGCATTTGCCTTAGACTAAGCCAAATCTGCCTGCCTTTAATTTCCTCCTGTGCGCTTTAGCATTGAGCCCTGGAACCACCTAGCATGGGGCTAATTCCTCTTCTGCGGAACAGCAGCGGAAAGACCCCTGTGGATCCACTGTGCCTTCCTGAAACTCCTTTCTTATGGTTCCCATCCCACAACATGGTCTGACTTTTGAAGCGAGTGAAGTATTGGGAAATTGCTTCTTTCAAATGGCTTCTTAGCTGTGTGTGGCTTCACAGAAGTGATTACAAAGCACAAACATGTATCACTGAGCTGAGAGGTATTTTAAGAATCTTCTGTTGTAGTTTATCCCCATTCCATCTATTTGAGACAGATAATGGTCCAGCCTATTACTAAAGATCTGGGGAGATCACAGCCTTTCTCATTATGAAGTCCAGAAGTTTGGCTTATCTTAAAGCTCCTCATGACTAACCATGTGGTTGACTTACCCTTCTTGCACTTCACTTTGACTTATGAAACAGTTGATTGGAGTGACTTCCTTTTTTTCATTTGCCCATTTATTCCTTTATTCCAGCATCTTTGCATGCCCACCCTATGCCAAGCCTCTACTAGGTGCTTCGGAGCCAAAGCTGAACAAGACCGATTAGGTGTGCATGGACCTTAGCCTCGAGGGAGAAGAATGATGATAAAATTTTTAAAAAACCCATAAATAACATCTTTTGAATTTGTGCTAAGTGGGAAGGCAGGCAATGAGAAGAATCACAAGGGGGTGGAGATCAACCCAGATAAGGTGGTTAGGGACGGATGCTTGATGTTGGAACTGAGAGCTGATATAATTGTAACCCATTGCTTTGCTTTCTTTCTTTCTTTCTTTTTTTTTTTTTTAAGATTATTTTATTTATTTGACACACACACACACAGAGGGCACAAGCAGGGGGAGCAGCAGGCAGAGGGGAGGGAGAAGCAGGCTCCCCGCTGAGCAGAGAGCCAGATAGATGGATGCAGGGCTCCATCCCAGGACCCTGGGATCATGACCTGAGCCTAAGGCAGGTGCTTCACGGACTGAGCCACCCAGGCGCCCCTGCTTTTGGTTTCTTAATTCTGTTTGATTGTATCATTATAATCGGGCTTAGATCATAAGGCCCCAGAGGGTGGGGACTAGTTTTTCATATTGTGCTTCGTATAAAGAGAGCCACTGTGGTTTTCACTCCCCTTCACATTATAGCTGTCTTATGTATTATATCAATACACACTGGAGTAGTTTGGAGTCTCTCCTGGACGTTTGAAATATCTGTTGCGAGATTCTGAGTCTCCTCTGGAGAATACTGATTTTTGTCTGTTTTGTGTTGATTTTCTTAAGCAACCAGTCTGTTCGGTTCAGGCTGCACGTTCTGTCTTGCCTTCTGTGGGTGGTGGTCCGGTGCCAGGGCATTTCTCAAAGTTTTTGCGATGCTTCTTTGGGTTTGTTCTAAGTGCATACGGTGTTTTACACACACAATTAGGGAGCTCTTTCCACTCTCCAGCTCTTTCCTTTTGGGGACCTCTTCCACACTCTCTGGCTCCCAGGGGCTTCTTCCTCCCAGCTCTTCTGGCCACAAGTTTTAGCCTCCTGCCCTGCTGCACGATTCTGAATGACTTGACCCTGTCCTCGTGGTGAAATGGCGAGAGAGAACACAGAGAGAGAAAAGCCCCATGGCTTCTCCCTCCCATGATTCACAAAACATTCGTCCCTGTTCCCGTTCCTCTCTCCAAAGGGATGGGTTTTCTCTTGGGGGCTTAGCTCTCTGTGCTGTTTCTGTGTCACATGAGTGGAGTTTTATGGCTCAGTTGACCTGGGGCAGGGCTGGGAGAGGGAAAAGAAAAAAGATTCCCTTTACATTCTTGTGTATGCGGGGCCTCATTTTTCGGTCCTCTGCAGGAAAAGCGAGGCTGCTCTGGAATGTTGGCTCCCCACACCCACCCAGCACAGCGTTCCCAGACTGCCCACTTTCAAGGCAGAGCTAGGCATTGTGGGAAACGCACCACTGCCGTACTATTGGTCGTTCTTCCCTATTGCCCTGCTGTTACTTATGTTCTTTGAACCCTCAGGCAGCTGCTTTTGTGTTTTTCCTCGAGTTTTTGGCTGTCCCCAGGGGGGAGATAGTCTTCCAGGATGGGCCTACTCCATCAATGCCGGAGCCAGAATTGGGGTGGGTATTTTAGACATCTTGGCTCACTAGACGCTCAGAATAATCCTGGGAGGTAGGTGATACCATCCCCATTTTACAGGGGTGAAAACAGAGGCCAAGGGAGATGAAGTCAGAATCTAAACCATCGTCATGCCACCTGGTGTCTTGCGTAAAGCATCTGCATGGCGTCGAAGCTGCTTCCCTGGGCACCTTGCCTCCCCTTCCCTGCGAGGGGACCCCAGGGGTCCGGGGCCCCATCCCCCCATCCTTCATGTACAGGATGGGGAAAATCTTAGCATCCCCCTCGTGGCACCATTGCAAGGACTGGGTTAGGAAATCTAAGTATTGGGAGTAGTAGTATCTGGCACAGAGGAGTTGACTCTGCCTGAAGGTCATTGTCTTATCACTCGTTCCGTGTATAGTGAGCACTGAGCAGCACGGCCGCGTACGGTAGCACTCAGTCAACATTTATTGAAATATTTATTGAGTTCAGTCATTTGAGAAGCCATTTTACCCTTAAACAGTGGATTTTACTCTGTCATTTCTATCTCAGAAATATGTTAGCATTTTTTTTTTTTTTGGCCATTACCCCTTTTGCTTCCCCAACTGCTGACATTGCCCATATAGGGTGCCCCCAGGGGGTCTGGGGACTGGGTCCCATTTCTGCGCTTTCCCCAGTTTTCTGCCTATTTATTTATTTAGGTCAATTGAACTTCTCCTTCTTCTTCCTTATGCCTCTCCACCACAAGAGGGGTAAGGAGGCGCTCTCGGTCCATATTTTGGCTTTTTCGCATCATAGCTATATAGCTTAGACCAAGTAAAACTTAAGGACCCCCCCCCACACACACACCCCCAGTCTCATCTGTACCTTGTGAATGATCGTTTCTACCTCACAATGTTGCTATGAGAAATAAAAAGAGATAGTACGAGCAAGGTGTCTACACGGCTCCTGGTGCATAGTAGGTCCTTAAAAAAATGTTAGTTTCCTGATGAACCGTGTTAATGATTGTGTGAACGGTAGCCAGAAGTTCCTGCTTCAGTGGGAGAGCAGGTATTCCAGATCTGAGACAGGCGTTCTGGTCCAGATACAGCTGGCTGGAAGCTGACCGAGACTTCCAGCACCTCCCCGTTCACGCTCTCTCCGTTGTAAGCGCTCCACAAATGTTTGTGGGATGAATAAACAACTGGACGGCTCCAGCTTGGTCCTTGTCTGTCAGCATCAGACTGTCCCCCTGGGGGTCGTCACTGGGGGTAGAAAGCTGTTACTCTGAGCATCTGCATTGCTAATATCTAGCCACACTTGTTTTCCTCTTGGTCTGTGATTTTTATCAGTGTAGAAGGTTTAATTACTGTTTAGACCTGGGGGGACATTTTTAGTTTTGCATTTGCTCTTTATCTCTGGGCTTGGCAGCATCTGCTTTCAGAAATATCCTTTGGAAGCACCGTCAACATGGTGTTTGGGCTCCAGGGGCAGGCTGGGTGCAGGGGAAATGTTAGGTGCTAGGACGACGGACCCACGTATGTTGGCCTCTTCCAGATCAAGCCTGCAAACATTTATTGGTGCCAGTGTTGTGCCCGAGGCTGAGATGGAAGGTACCAGATGTGGCCTCTAGAAGTTCATGGTTGAACTGCAGACATGACAGATTTGCTACTCAAGTGTGGTGGGCTCGGCTTCTGAGGGGTGGTCTGCAGGGCTGTGGGAGCCCAGAAGGCATTTACTCTGGATAAATCCTCAAATCCCCACCTTGGCCCATAGGTCCCTGCCCACCTCCCCGGCTCAGTTTCCACCCACCCTGGCCACCCTGGCCCCTCGAGTTTCCTCCAGTGGGTCCCCTCCTTGCACACCTGCTGGTTCTGGCGGGGATACTTGCCCTGTTTCTTTGCTGCTTCACCACCGCACATCCGTCAGACCCCAGCTCAAAGATTCCTCCTTGGAAACCTCTCCCCAGCCCTCAGTTCCTTCTGTTCTGTCATAACTAAATGATTGAAATGTGATTCTGCATTTAGTGCTTCCCTCCTCTTCTAAACCCGCGTGGGATATTGTATGTCTCGGGAAGATAAGGCAAGCCGTGTATGTAATCTAACATTCTTCTGGTTACCATTTTAAAACACATACAAAGAGGGGCGCCTGGGTGGCTCAGACAGTTAAGCATCTGCCTTCCACTCGGGTCACAATCCCGAGGTCCTGGGATCAAGCCCCGCATCGGGCTCTCTGCTCAGCAGAGAGTCTGCTTCTCCCTCTGCCTCTCCCTCTCTGTGGACTCTCTCTCTCTCAAATAAATAAAATCTTTTTAAAAAATTAAATACATACAAAGAAACAGGTGGAAGTAATTTTTTTATTGTGTTAAATGCACACAGCAGAAAATCTGCCAGTTTAACTGTGTTAAAAGTGGCTTTAAGTACATTCACAGTGTTGTACAATCACCACCACCGTCCCTCCCTCGATCTTGCTTTAATCATTTCAAACTGCAACTCGACCCATGAAGCAACCCCAGCCCCTGCTAACATCTGTTCTGCTTCTGAAGTTCACTACTCTGGATACCACATTTAAGGGGAAAACATGAACAATATGTGTCCTTTTGGTGTCTGGTTTGGTTCACTTAGCAGAATGTTCAAGGTTCATGAGTGTCAAGGTTCATTCAGGTGGTCGCATGTATCAGAATGTCCTTCCCTTTATGGCTGAATGCTGTTCCCCTGCATGGGTATACTACATTTTGTTGATCCTTTCATCCATCATGGACACTTGAGTTGTGTCTGTCTTCTGGGTATTGTGATGAACGCTGCCGTGAACACGGGTATACAAGTGTCTGTTTGAGGTCCTGCTTTCTGTTCTTACAGGTTTATACCTAGAACTGGAATTGCTGGATCGTGGGGTAATTCTATGTTTAACCTTTTGAGGAGTGACATGAAATTTTATAACATATTTTATGGAACCCAGTATTTCCAAAAAGGGACCATTTCAATGTGTAATCAATATAAAAATTATTAATGAGCAATTTTGCTTTACTTTCCTGTGAAGTCTTCATTTTAATGTGGTGTGTGGGGTGTGAGCCCTGTGTGGCTGGAGAAACCATCCATCCTGTGAATCCAAGTGCCTTGTACACAGTGGGTGTCTAATCTAGAGGTGTAGACATAGCTTCCTGCTGCCAGGAACAGATTCCTGTTAACAGTAACAATGACAGTAACAGTGATGGCAGGCTGACTGTTCGCAAGGCACTTTATTCATGAATTCTCCAAACAACCCTGTAAAGTGGGTACTTTTATCGTTCAGTTGTAGATGTACAAATGGCAGCTCACAGAGGTCAAGCAACAGACCTCAGGTCACACAGCTAGTGAGTGGTAGAGCTGGGATTCATACCCAGCAGGGTTCTGTTGTCCTGTGGCAAGCAGTTATCTCAGGAACTGCTTAACCTGGAAGTCTTGGAGAAGCCTCCCAGTGCCCAGGGAGGTGTCTACCTTTGCTAACAGGGGTGAAGGATAATAAAAGTTTACGCAACACCCTTTTCCCTGGAGGCATCTGCATTTCTCTCTGCCTCTGGGTCAAGACTGTGAGTATAACCTGAAAATATTTACCTCCTGCTGTAGCAGGCTGCAAACCTTCACCAGCATTGTCCCTGGAGAGGGCAATGGGGAGAGAAAGCAAGGCAGATGCTGGCCCTGCTGGATCCATGTGGTGAGGGAGAAAACAGAAGGATTGGGAAAAGCTGCTCCCCAGCTCAGTTGTCTGGAGATAAAAATAAGGTGCTTTGCAGCACGTAAGGTGATCTAATGCTGCTTTCAGCTTTCTTGAATTTGCCAACACAAGCGGTTAGAAAACTAATATCATGCCTGTCACTCAAAGGGAAGTGAGTTCTGGAATTAGAAGAGTCTCAGAGGTCATCTCTTCGAATGTGGCTTCTCGTGGTGTGGACTCTTTCCTGCCATATCCCCCAGAGCTGTTCTGAGCCAGATGGGCCTCCCCAGCTCCTACCTCCTTCTTCAGAGGCCCATGGGTGGGGCAGCCCATTCTTTTGCAGGGAGCTGTGGGCGGGGGGGACATAGGCATGCTATTTCTCAGAGGATGTAGAGCCAAAGGGAGACAAGATCGAGATAAGGACATCTTCCTACCTGCGTTCTTGGGTCACCAGACCTTTATTTCTCAAGACTTTATCTACCCAGGACAACCCCAGGCATGAATGGAATTTTGGCCAGGGCAAGGCATTTCCCACCTCATTTCTTGCCTGAGTTCAGGATGGGTGGTACAAATAATAGCATCATCATAGCAGTTAGGATTTATGAGTGTTCAAGCATTGATTCATTCTCCCAATATGTAGTGAAGCAACATATCATTTATGCCCCATGACAAAACATCTGTATTTATTAAGTTTGTTTCTAGCTTCATTGAACTATAATTGACAAATAACATTGCATAGGTTTAAAGTGTACCATGTGATGATTTGATATACATATATGTTGTAAAAAAAATATATATCTGTATTAGTTTATTGCCAGGCACTGTGCTTGGTGCTGAGCAAATACAGGGGTAAGAAAGCCTGGGTCCCTGCCTTCCCAGACCTTGTATTTTAGCGGTGAAGACAGATGACAAATAAACTGATAAATCCAGTCAATCCTCATCATTCTTGAATTCCACATTTGCAAATTCTCCTACTTGCTAAAATGTGTTTGTAACCCTGCTCCCCAAATCAATACTCGCATGTGCAGATTGGTGAAAAATTTAAGTCATCTGATGCTTAACGTCCTCAGCTGAGGTCCAACAGGGTGACATTCTGCCTTCTTGTTTCGGCTTTCATAGTACTGACACGAGTCCTTTTGGGGGTCTTGAATTTAGTGCCACGTTTTTCACAGTTTCTTTGTTTTTTTTGGTTGGTGATTTCACTGTTTAAGATGACCCCTGAGCACGGGGCTGAGGGGCTGTCTGGTGTTCCTGAGCACAAGAAGGCTGCCATTTGCCTTATGGAGAAAAATACAATGTTACATAAGTTTTGTTCGAGCTTCATATCACAAGGGGTAGCGCTGCTGGCCACGAGTTTGCTGTTAATGAATCAACCATCTATATTAAACAAGTGTCTTTAAACAAAAATCCACATAAAACAAGATGACCTACGGATCTATTGACAAAAATGGGACAGAGGCTTGTAGGAACCTAACCTCCTATTTCCATGAGGAACAAAGGTTCAGTGTTTGTGGCATCTTTGCAGAACGTGATAACCATGAATAACAAGAATTGACTTTATAACAAAATAATCCCACTGAGTGGGGAGGGTGTGACAACATGGAACGGGAGGAAGGAAAGACAGGGAGAAGGAGGCTGGAGGTGGTGACTGACGATGATGAGCGCTGGGCATTGGGGGGGGCATGCCTGAGCCTGTGTGGATTCCCAGGAATCCTGAGGTTGGTCTGGTGCACTCTGCAGTCTCCTGGGCTCGCCGTCCACGTCGGGCTGTTTAGAGCTGCCTTGTGATGCGGACAGTCAGTGAGGTTCAGAACCACAGTTCCAATGAGACTGCAACATCCAGTGCCAGACCCCGTTCCTACCAACAGCGTGGATGTTGACGATGGTACCCTGAAGAATACTCCCTCTCTCCTTGAGCCCCTAAATCTGGACTCGTGTGAATTGGGGCTTCAACACTTACAGGACTTGCTGCTCACTGCTCTACCAAACTCCCTAACCACAAGATTCTCTGGGATGTGTTTTATTGCAAAATTCTCCATGTAGATTCTAACTGTGATATTAACCAGGAGGGCTTGTTTTCAGTTTAAAATGCCCATCAGGGGGGGCGCCTGGGTGGCTCAGTCATTAAGCGTCTGCCTTTGGCTCAGGGCATGATCCTGGTGTTCTGGGATCGAGCCCCACATCAGGCTCCTCTGCTAGGAGCCTGCTTCTTCCTCTCCCACTCCCCCTGCTTGTGTTCCCTCTCTTGCTGGCTGTCTCTCTCTCTGTCGAATGAATAAATAAAATCTAATAAGTAAGTAAGTAAATAAATAAATAAATAAATAAATAAATAAAATGCCCATCAGATGGTCACAGTTGCTCTGTTCATTCTAGAGGCAGGAAGCAGCCCAGTCACAATTTTAATTGTTCTTGACAATGAAAACACTGAATATTGTCAAAGTGGAGGCAAAACACCATGGGGTCTGGAGTGGGATAGACCTGGAACTTTTTAGATGGGTGGGTATAGGGAAAGTCCCTGCTCTTCTCTGAGACTCAGTTTCTCCATCCGAAAGATGGGGCTGATAATACACCTTCCCCCACGTGGCTGTGACGATTAATTCAGATGTGCCGTATGTCATGTAGCAGCCAAGAGAACGTGCTCTGGGGTCAGACTGCCAGAGTTTAGATCTTGGCCTTGGGCAAGTGTTTCAACTTTTCCAAGCCCCGATTTCCTCACCAACCTCACAGCGTTGTTGAAGAGAATTAAATGCAAAAAGGCATGAGGATGAGAGGGTCACAATGGTCACAATGAGTGCTCGGTGAATGTCAGCTATGGCCATTATGAAAAGTGCTTTGTTAAATGCTCACTGGAATAGCCATCATCATCATCAAGGAAAAATAACAAGAGTTGCCAAGGATGTGCTGATATCAGAGCCCTTGTACATTGCTAGTGGGAATGTGAAATGGTATAGTTGCTGTAGAAAAGTTTGGTGGTTTCTCAGAAGGTTAAACAGAGAATTACCACAAGACCCCGCCAACTCCACTCCTGGCATATCCTCCAAAAAACTGAAAAGCAGCTGTTCAGACAAATACTTGTAATGCAGATGTTCATAGCAGCACGGTTCCTAATAGCCAAAAGCCAATAAATGTCCATCAGCTGGTGAACAGTTAAATGATATGTGGTCTAGCCTTACAATGGAATATTATTCAGCCACAAAAAGGAATAAGATTCCAATACACGCTACACCATGGATGAACCTTGAAAATACTGTGCGAAGTGGAAGAAGCCAGTCACGCAAGATCATGTATCGTATGGCTCCATTTATATGAAAGAGCCAGAACTGGTAAATCCAGACAGACAGACAGAAGACAGATTAATGGTTGGCAGGGGCTGGGAGAAGGGGGGCGGGGAGGAGGACTGGCTGCTTCATGGGCATGGGATTCTCTTTTGGGGTGATGACAAACTTTTGGAATTGATAGAGCCAACATTGTGAAATGTACCAAATGCCATTGAATTCTGTACTTTAAAATGGTTCATGTGAAGTGCGCCCTGGTTTTAGGGAAAAAAAGAACTTTGTTAGAGCAGGAAAGCTCCCTTGAACTTCATGACTGAAGGTTGACCTCGCTGGATCTTTTGGTGGGTAATAAACTTGCACATGCTGTAGAGAGCAGGGCCTGAGAAGCATTACTGGGTCAGAGCCCGAGCTCCCAGCCCCATGCATTCTCCTAAATGACCTGCACGGGCTGGAGTCAGTGCATTTGTTTCTTTCTACTTGGGGACGCCAGTGTTGGGGAGAACAGTGCCCAGCGGGGCCCACGGCTTGGCCAGATGCCAAGCTCATTAATGAGGTCTTAGATTAAGATTCTTGCCAGTGTTGAATTGCTTTGGCAACTGTGTTTTTCCTTTGTCCTTATTTGCTTCTTTTTGGAAGTATTACTAGAAACTTGAAATTCTTCCTGGATTTCAGGTTTCCCTCTTTAAGGAATTGTGCCTAAAACAAGTGTTGTATTTGATTTTTGGAGGGTGAGACAGCATTGCTCCCGGTGCTGATCTGGAAGGTCTGTGTAAAATGGTTCCACCTTTCGAGGGCTTTCTGGATGGTGTTCTCATTTCTGGAGGGTGTCATCGAAAGCCATGAAGGTGAGGGATGCAGACCTGGACTGGAAATCCCACTCTGCCGCTTACTAGCTGTGTGATCTTGGGCAACTCCATCTCTCAGATCATTTTCCACTTCCTCCACTGTGAAATGGAGACAAGAGCAGAATTTTCTTCCCCGGGTCTAATGAGGATAATGTGAAGTTATGCATATAAAATACTTAGAACACTATCTGACACATAGTGCTCAATAAATAGTAACTGTCATTAGTGTGAATAATGATTGTTGTTACTTTTTTTCCTTTACCAATGACTCCAGTGAAACATTTTCAACCAACATCTAAAAGTTTTGTTTCTTGCCACAAACTTAGGAAGATTAAAGTAAAAACTTTTTGGCTGTTCCCCCAATGACTTCAATCTAATCTATTCAGCCAACATCTGAAAGTTGTATTTCTCTTAAGAAGTTGTAAGGATTCAACTAACAACTGCTTTGACATAGTCACGAAAATTACAAGCAGCAGTGATGCTGAAATTTCAGATTTTCCGCTCTGCCTCTGACGGGCTAAAGCATCTCTGCATTCTGATGCTGGCTTGGAAATTCAGACAAGTTCGAAGTCGCACGTTTGCCTGTTTATGAAATTTTAATGGGAAGGGACAAAGAAGTTAGACACTTGCCTAGACTTTCTGAAATAATTTTCTCCCTTGAGAATGGCTTTTATTTCTCTTAGTCCCTTATCGGAGAATGTCAAAAGAAAAACCCTTACACCTTGAAATGTCTTTAATCAATCCTCAGACCTTTCATTTCTTAAAACCTATTCCCTTCTCCCCGCCCATTTCAAGACTTGAAATAAAATGATTTTCCAGAAACGGATGACAAGATAGCAAGAGCCACGATTAATAACCCCCAGAGCACCTTGGTACCACACCTTCCCTATTTAAAATGAAAAATTACCTTTTTCCCTCAGACTTTATTAAAAAGAGGATCAAAAGAGAGAGGGAAGAGTTGATATAATACAGCCCATCAGTGAAAGCACTTCTAAGGCCTCAGCAGAGAGAAGCCGAATCCCTGTCAATGGAGCAGCTGGCAATTTGGATAATGAAATGAGGCACTTGGCTTCTTCATCCCCAAACTTCTGATTTTGAAATGTAGGGGTAGAGAGGAAGAGTAATTGATGGAGAGGGGAATCTGGCAGGGGTAAAGCTGTGTACACTCTCTTTTCATCTCTTAGACTTAAAACAACTTTAGGGCAAGAATTCTTGGGGGGGGGGCACCTCGATGCTTCCTTGAACCTGGTGGGGGTAGGGGTGTGTGTGTGTGTGTGTGTGTGTGTGTGTGTGTGTGTAGGAACTTTTAGGCTTTGGCGGTGGTGGGCATGGGCAGTGGGTCCCAGCTCAATGGCAGGACGCGGTGTGACAAAGAGGGAAGAGGAAGGTATAGGTTCATTACCCACTATGGGACGTTAGCCCCATCCTGTCACTCACCCAGAGCTCATTTAGAAAATGGGTCACTAACACCTATCTTGCAGGGCTGGTAAGATGAGCACTGATTCCCCTGAGCCTGGCGGGTGCCGTCCAAATGCTAACTTTCATGTCGTGACTCCCCAGCCTGTAGTCTGTAAGTGTCCTTGGCTCCTGGCTGAGGGCTGTCTTCATGTCCTAGGGCTGCTCCAACAAAGTCACCACAAAGTAGGTTTAAACAGCAGAAATGTATTTTCTCACAGTTCTGGGGGCTCCATGTTTCAAACCAACATACGGGCCGGGCAGGGCAAGGCTCCATCAGAAGGCTCTGGGCCAGAAGGTGTGCCAGGCCTCTCCCCTAGCTCCTGGGGCTTGCGGGTGATCTCTGGCGTTCCTTGGTTAGTATCTGCATTTCTTTACTCTCTGCCTCTGTCTTCACATGGTCTCTCCTTTGGGTCCTCCTTTTCTTATAAGGACACCAATCATTGCATTTAGCAACCCCATACCCTCATCCGGGGTTCCCTCATCTTAACTTGATTACATCTGCGAAGAACCTTTTAGCAAATAAGGTCCCATTCATGGGTCCTGAGGGTTAGGACTTCGGTATGTCTTTTTGGTGGATACGGTGTAACTGCAGTAAGGACTCATTCATTGGCTCTTGCTTCATGGGTTTGCTTTCTATAGGGCAAGGTCAGGGATGTAGTCACTGAATGCGAGTCGTTCTATATGCTTATCTCATTTAATCCTCCCCGGTATCGTGTGAAATTGATGCTTTTATTCCCATTTTACATGAACATTTATGCAACATTGGCTGCGTGCCAAAGATACGCTAACTGCTCTCCTTGCATTGTCTTATTTAATCTTCAGAACAGTCCTGGGGGAAAGCTCTGCTGTGACTCCTGTTTTACATTTGAAGCAGCTGAGTCACAGAGAGGCAAGGTCAGAGCAAGTTAACTTCTAAGCATCATGTTGCAAAGTTCAGGTGTTTGGTGCATATGAAAACTGCTGCTTCCTTGCTCGATGTTTGCTTAGAATCAATTCTTGTTCTTTCTGTTCAGAAAGCGAGTCTTCCACACACAGAGCTGTCTCTCTTCCTTCTGAGGGAGCCAGGCAGTGGGTGATGTGCTCCTTACCTCCCCCTCCCTGACCTGTAATTTAGGGCCATGGGTTGGATGTCTGCTCTGGAGACTCAGGGATCCAAATGGGAGAGGAGACAGAGGTGACTCTTGGATAGACTCGGGAGGTTTTAGGATCTCAAGCACCATTTTCTCAGTCTAGAAAAATAACTTCTTCCTGAGGACTGATCTCAGGACTCCCAGGGAGAGGAAGGAGCTATGGGGGAAGTTCTCCTGTATCCCGGGCATCTCCTGCTTGATGTCCTTTAGGAACCTCGGGCTCAGCCTGTGTGACCCTGAGCTCTCCACCTCCTTTGTGCTCAGTCTCCTCCTGTGTCTCCTCTCACTGTGATCAGTGCCGTGAGCCACCGTGTGACCCAGGCTGGAGATCAGGAGGTCAACCTTGGCTTAGTGTCATTCCTAAGGATGGGAACTGCAACCCCAGCTGTCCTCCCAGCTGTGTGGTCTTGAACAAGTCATTTTGTATCTCTGTGCCTCAATTTCCTCATCTATAAAATAGAGTGATGTTCGCCTACTACCAGGATTGTTGTGCAGCTGTATAATTTTTTACATGTAAATTACACATCAGTGTCAGGAAATAGTAAGTTCTCAGTAAATGTTAGCTGTTTTTTTTCTCCTCTGCTTCTGCCCTGTCAGTCCCGTTCTCTCCATCTTTGCTGCCACAACCCTGCCCCAGGTCCTCTCATCTCCCATCCACATGCCTTCAGTGGCCTCAGGCTGGGCTTGCTGCTGCTTTTGACCTGTCTGATCCTTTCTCCATGCTCCGGCCAGATACAGCTTTCCTCCACACTCATCTGATCGTGTCCCCTCCCTACACACTGTGTGTCCTGTTGAGCAACAAGAATGGATGCCTACACGTGAAAAGATGCTCATCCTCACTTACCATCAGGGAAAAGAAAATCAAAACTACAATGAGATATCACCTCATACCTGCCAGAATGGCTAAAATCAACAGCCACAAGAAACAACAGGTGTTGGCGAGGATGTGGAGAAAAAGGAACCCTCTTGCACTGTTGGTGGGAATGCAAACTGGTGCAGCCACTGTGGAAAACAGTATGGAGGTGCCTCAAAAAGTTAAAAAATAAAACTGCCCTATGATCCAACAATTGCAGTACTGGGAATTTATCCAATGAACACAAAAACACTAATTCAAAGAGATAAGTGCATCCCTGTTTACTGCAGCATTATTTACAATAGCCAAGATATGGAAGCAGCCCAGATGTCCATCAATTGACGAATGGATAAAGAAGTTGTGACACACACACACACACACACACACACACACACACGGAGGAATATTACTCAGCCATAAAAAAGAATGAAATCTTGCCACTTGTGATGACATGAATGGAGCTAGAGAGTATCATGTTAATTGAAATAAGTCAATCAGAGAAAGACAAATACCATATGATTTCACTCATATGTGAAATTGAAAACACAAAAAAAAATGAGCAAGGGAAATGAGAGAGAGAGAGAAACCAAGAAACAGACTCTTCAACTCTAGAGAACACACTGATGGTTACCAGAGGGGAGGTGGGTGAGGGCATGGGGGAATAGGTGATGGGGAGGAAGGAGGTGGTGATGAGCATGGGGTGATGTATGGAAATGTTTTATCACTATGTTGTACACCCAAACCTAATATAACACTATATGTTAACTATGCTGGAATTAAAAAAAAAAAGCATGGTTGGCCACACAGTCTGTGCCCACTTTCATCACAAAGGGACAGAGCCAGCACACTGGGCTCCAACAGACTTGCTGGCAAATGGACCCCATGGGCTATGTGATTTTTTAAGCCACATGATGAGGGAAGCACCAGCCCTGCCCTGGTGTAATCAGGGGCTGGGTTATAACAATGATGTGAATGGCAGAACCTTGGCCTCCAGCCCCAAACCACTTCTCAGCATTTGCCTGTTGGGAGATCCAGTCCTTCCCTTGGCATGAGCAGGGGTTTGAGGGCCCAAGTCTTGTGGATATGGCAGTATGGCCAGGCAGGAACTTGGCTGCAATCAGTTACAGTTGGGGGAAGTGCCGGTCCCTCCCCTGGCATGACCACAGGGCTAGGGTCCCAGGCTTGAGCTTACAGCTGCATGATATGGCAGAGCAGACCTTCAGCCCTGCCTGTTCCCCAGTTTGAGGGCCATGAGCCCTTGGCTACTGTAGGTTTGAAGGAGCTCCGCAGGAGACCACCTCCTTTTGGGAGGCTAGCCACAGGGGATCAGTCATGTTGCCCCCCCCTCAATATCCTCCTGCACTTAGGAGAGCAAGTCCCCGGATGGTCCTCCTTCACCTTGCTTTCCAGCCTCAGCCTGAATTGCTTCCTCCCTCCATATAGCTCCAGCCACACCGAGCTCCTTGTAGTCCTCTGTACTCAACCTGTCCCATCATCTCCTGGCCTTGACCCTGCTGTCCCGTCTCCATCCTTCTTCCTCCACTCTTGACTCCATTGCTTTCCTGGTGAATTCTCCTTCAGCCTCAAGGTCTGGGCATCGACGCCACCTCCTCCAGGATGCCTTTCCCTACCCTTCCCCTGGGAGCCGGGTTGCTGGCCTCTGCTCTCACACACCTGCGCTGTCTCTGACATCAGATTCCCTGTTCCACATTGTGGGTACTTATTTATTTCATCGAGGTGAAGCTCAGAACAATGGCCATTTTAAAGGGAACAGCTCCGTGGCATTTAGCGCATTCACAATATGGTGCAACCACTGCCTCTGCTCAGTTCCTGAACACTTTTATCACCCCAAAAGGAAACCCTGTACCCATGAAACAGTTGCTCCCCATTCCCCCCTCCCCCATCCCCCCAGCCTCTGGCAGCCACGAATCTGCTTGCTGTCTCTAGAGAGTTTCCTATCCCGGACACTTCGTAAATGGGATCACATGCAATGATTTTTCACGTGTGGCTTCTTTCACTTAGCATAATACGTTTGAGGTGCGTCCCATTGTAGCACGCGTCAGCAGTTCGTTCTTTTTTATGGCAGAATAATATTCCATTGTAGAGACATGCCACATTTGGTATATCCATCCATCATCAACAGACATTGGCCTTGATTCTACCTTTTGCCTGGTGTGCCCACAGCCGCTGGGAACATTCACATCCAAGCATTCGAGTGCCTGTGTTCACTTCCTTTGGGCTGATACCTAGGAGCGGAATTGTAGTGAGTGCTTGTTTCGTTGTGAGTCTCCACACCAGACGGTGAGCATCTTGAAGGCAGGAGAGAGACACACACCCAACCCCAGGGGCGGGCACAGCGAGTGCCTCAGAAGCAAACTGGATGAGTCCCCGGCATCCAGAATAGATGTCTTCGTCCCCCTCAGTCATCTGCCCATTGGTCTGCAGCATGTGGTGGTCCAGGCTCTGTGCCGTTGGCCTGACTCATTTTATCTCATTAACGTAGTCTACGCTCACTCTGGTATTTGCTTGTGTCCATTGTCACCTCCTCCCCCTTGTCCCCCAGCACCTGTGCCCACTTTTCTTCCTCCATAGTAGCTTATTACCACTGATATGTTACAGAGAATATATTTTATATGGCATCTAATAGATAATATTTATATCATTTATTTGTTCATTCCCCTTTTATTCTGTTTTGCCACTAAGAGCATGTGCTCTGTGAAGACATGTGAGGGACCTTGGTCTTTTTTTTTTAATTCATTGCTTTATCCCAGTGCCTTGAACAGTGCCTGGTATATGAGAAGTATCCAAATATTTGTAAAATACTCAGATGGATGAATGAATGCATTTCATCCTCACTGTTCCCCCCAAGGGAACCATGATCGTTCTCATTTTACAGATCCCAAGGCTGAGGCTCAGAGAGGTCAAGTGACTTACCCAGGGTCACAGATTTCTATCAATGGTGGTGGTATCAGAGTTGTAAGCCAGATCTCTCCGTGTCCCAATCCCATATATTTTTTCCAGTTCCTGAGGGGTGGGGACAAGAGCTATAGCAACGATGCCCACAATACTTCTCTGTGGCCTTAGAGTGCAGTGTATGATTAAGATAACTTAAAAAATAGGTTTACTCCCTTATCCATGTCTTAGTTAGGTTAGTTTGACAATGAGTTTGTATTTCCTGAGCAAATACACCAATCCATAGCTTGCCGGGTGATGGAGACGCTGATCCGGGCTGGATTTTGTCTGCCCCCAGCTCTCAGAGCTCTTCAGCACCTCCAAGCATCAGCTTTGGGGAGACACACAGGGTGGGGGTCGCATCTGCCGCATGTTCACTTCTCAGCATGAGGGCACATTCTTTAAAGGGGCGATAACGTCATATCACGGCAGGCTTGAGAATCCCAGCATGCATAGCTCATGTGTATGGAGTTCCTGCCTGTGTCAGGTGCTGGGCTAAGTAAGCACATCACTCCTGCTATTGCATCTATCCTCCTATCGTTCCCCTGGGGCAGGCCCTATTGTCCCATTTCACAGGTGATAAAGCAGACTCAGAGGGGTCAGATGAGTGCCCAAGGCCACACAGCCAGTAAGTGGGTAGCCAGACAGAGGGCCAAGTCGTAAGACTCCCGAGCTGGCTCTGAGTCACAGGGTTAATAACATGTTTGTCTAAATTTGAGATTTATACACCACCATAGTGATGGTGACTTTGGTAGAATGTTCTGGCAAAGTCTGGGAGAAGGGAAAAGGGAGACCCATGTCCGAAATGAGACCTCGCTCCAGTTTCTATTCCCATTTGGCTCGTCCCTGATGGCCTGGGGTCCTTGGTAGAGTCCCAGGCCTCTGTCTCAGATGCCCCTGGGCCCTGGTTGTGGAGGTGGCCCAGGCCCTGGGTTTGAGTCCCAAGCTGCCATCTCCCCTGTCTGGTGTGACCTTGGGCACACCTTCACCTCTGCACATCCACCTCCGTATCTACAAAGTAGAGATCAAAACGGCCCTTTGCACACAGAGGCACAAAACTTAGATAAGATGTAAAGCGATCCTAATATAACAAATGAAGAAAGCAGATGACAAGTCGTTAAACAAGATCTTATGGCGTTTCTTTGAAAGATGCACAGAAAACCATCTGGCAGGCTCCACAGCCAAACATTAATGGGATGGTGGTTAGGCTTTGGACCAACATTGCCTTTCTCCTTATCTGAGTTTTCTAATTTTTCTGTAATGAATATATAATAACCAAATGAGTAGTTTTAATTAAAAATGAGGCAGTGAGTCAGTGTTCATGAAAGCACTTTGTAAACTGTCAAATGTTCTATAAATTAGCTCTTGTTATGGTCCTTATAGTAATTATCATGGTTATTGCTAGTCGGCCGCGAGCTGGAATTCGTTTCTGCCCCTTGTCGCCTCCTTGGCCCGTGATGGGGGGGCCCACTCGATCGCCTTCCGCCAGGTCCTGCTGTGTCGTGCGGCGATCCCCACTGACTTCTCTCTGTCTTTGCTGCCACCACCCACGTGGGGACCAGCGTCATCTCTCGCCTGGAGCCCTGCAAAACCCCTCACGGGCTCTCATTGTCCAAAAGGTCTTTGAGAAGGGAACTTTGTATCAAAACTCTCACTGGCTTCCCACTGACCTTGGCATCAAATCCACACTGCAGTTTGGCCTATGGCCCTGGTGGCCTGTCCCTTGCCTGTCCCTTTGGCCTCTCCTTGAGACACTCACCCCATTGTCACCATGCCTCGGGCACGCTGCCTTTGAAAAGGCACCCTGAAAAGGGACTTAGGAAAGTGCCTACCGTAACTTAGATGGTTTCCGAACCTGTCTACTTGGTATTATTGACCCTTACACTTTTATATCTCTTAGCACGGAGTCTGCGCTCGTAGACCACATTGATATTTGCCCTTCCAGTATGGCAAAGGAGTGAAAAATGTTCATTCATGATTGGATTTTTTATTTTTATTTTTTGGTTTAACTTATACCAAGGCTGAAAACCCCAGCTTGCATGCAGACAGTGGGGACTTTATTTTTTAAAAAAGATTTTATTTATTTATTTATTTATTTATTTATTTATTTATTTATTTGAGAGAGAGAGACAGAGAGAGCACAAGCAGGGGAAGCAGCAGGCAGAGGGAGAAGCAGGCTCCCCGCTGAGCAGAGAGCCCGATGTGGGACTCGATCCCAGGGCCCTGGGATAGTGACCTGAGCTGAAGACAGATGCTTAACCTGACGGAGCCATGCAGATGCCCCCAGCAGGGATTTTTTTTAATGCTTCCATTTTTTTCCTAATAAACTGTTGCAAGACTTAACAACAACAACAAAAAGAACCCCTTCCTACCTGTATGCTTTTGTCCTTGTCATCCTCCTTCCCTCGCCCCACACCTGCCATACTCTGTCCTTGGTTCTTGGCAATCCCCTTCTTGTCCTCGATGCCAGCTTAAATATCACATCTTTAGGAGGCTGAGCACTCTACCTAAAGTCAGCCCCTCCCCCAATGCTTTTATTTTTAATTTTTTCAGTTGAAATTTTTATTGAGCTAATTGTAGATTGGCCTGCAGTTGTAAGAAGTAATACAGAGCGATCCTGTTACCGTCCGTCCAGGCTGCTCTAACATATACCACAGACTGGGGGGCTTAAGCAACAGACATTACTTCTCAGAGTGCTGGAGGCTGGAAGTCCAAGATCAAGGTGCTTCCAGATTCGGTTCTTGCTGAGGGTCTTCTTCCTGGCGTCTAGACAGCCACGTTGCGGTCTCCCATGGCCTTTCTTTCCTTGGACCTCCTGTGTCTTCCACTCCGTGTAAGGGCACCAATCCTATCCTGAAAGTTCCACCTGCAACACCTCATCTTCACTGGATCACCTCCCCAAGGCCCCACCTCCAAATACCATCACCGTGGGGGTTAGGATTTCAACGGCAGGATTTTGGAGGGCGGAAGCATTCAGCCCGTAACAGATCCCTTGTACAGTTTGCTCAGTTTCTCCCAACTGGTAACTTTTTGTAAAACTCTAGTAAAACATTGCAACTGGATTATTGACATCAATGCAACCTCCTGATCTTGTGGTCTTGTTCAGGTTTCCCCAGCTTTACAATGACTCCTGTGTGTGTGTGTGTGTGAGTGTGTGTGCAATTTTATCACCTGGGTGAGTTCACAGTCACCGTGATGAGGACACTGGACAGTTCCAACACTACAAGTATCCCTTGCATTTGTCCTTTTATGGCCACACTCACCTCCCTCCTGCCTGTGTCCTCCATCCCTAAATCCTGGCAACCGCCAATCTATCCTCTACTTCTAAAATGTGGTTGTTTCAAAAATGGAATGTGAATGAAATCTTATATGTAACCTGGGGTTGGCTTTGTCTGCTCAGCACAGTCGTCTGGAAAGTCACCCCGGTTGCTGTGTGCTCCATAGTTCCTTCCTTTTCACGGCTGTGTAGTGTTCTGTGGCTGGCACGCATTCACCATTGCCAATTCTCTTACCACGTCTCTTCTGCCCCCCAGCCCTGCCCCCAGCACTCAGGCACTCATCCTTCTCCAAAATCCTTTTGTGAGTGTGTTTTCTTATCTATCGTGTTTCTCCATCAACAGAACGTTAAGTCTAGGGTACCAGAGAGCCTGGACTGGGTGTGCCCTGCTCTGCCTCTCTCGAGCATAGTGCCTGGCTAATTCACAAAGTGTTGGATGAAGGTGTGCCCGAGCCCACAGTGACAGCAGATCTGGGACAAGTATGCAGTGGCTGCATAAGTGGTCAGGGAGTGACTGGGGGTGAACGTGACTTCTACAGAATTCATGTATCTCAAATAGGGGCTCGCTAGTAAAACTGCTTTGTAAGGGAAAGGTTATCCTTGAAAATCCTTTAAATCACCTTGAAACTGCTGGAGGTAGGATCCTTGGAAGCTCAAAAAGCGAGAATTTACTCCTTTGCTTTTCTGGACATTTGAATTGTGGGCTCCACAGCCACAGGAGAGTGGGGGGGGCAAGGCTGTTGAATGGAGATTATGCTGAGAGGGTCAGCAAAGAGATTTCATTCTCTTTTTGGAGGGGCCAAGAGGAGATGAATTTATGTAAATGTGTATGCAGTGTAGTGTGCATACACAGTGCGGTGTGGATAGGGTGTGATGTGCATATGCTGTAAGGTGCATAAGGGGTAACGTGCATACACAGTGCGGGGTGGAATAGGGTGTGATGTGCATATGCTGTAAGGTGCATAAGGGGTAACGTGCATACACAGTGCGGTGTGGATAGGGTGTGATGTGCATACGCTGTAAGGTGCATAAGGGGTAACGTGCAGACACAGTGCGGCGTGGATAGGGTGTGATGTGCATACACTGTATGGTGCATAAGGGGTAACGTGCATACACAGTGCGGGGTGGAATAGGGTGTGATGTGCATACGCTGTAAGGTGCATAAGGGGTAACGTGCATACACAGTGCGGCGTGGATAGGGTGTGATGTGCATACACTGTATGGTGCATAAGGGGTAACGTGCATGCACAGTGCGGTGTGGATAGGGTGTGATGTGCATACGCTGTAAGGTGCATAAGGGGTAACGTGCATACACAGTGCGGGGTGGAATAGGGTGTGATGTGCATACGCTGTAAGGTGCATAAGGGGTAACGTGCATACACAGTGCGGCGTGGATAGGGTGTGATGTGCATACACTGTATGGTGCATAAGGGGTAATGTGCATACACAGTGCGGCGTGGATAGGGTGTGATGTGCATACACTGTATGGTGCATAAGGGGTAACGTGCATACACAGTGCGGCGTGGAATAGGGTGTGATGTGCATACGCTATAAGGTGTATTCACTGTAATGTGCAGACACCATAAGGTGTGTACCATGTAACCTGCCAGGCTTTCTCATGTCTTATGTGTTGTCTCTCTGCTCCTTTGTTCCAACTCAGGAGGCAACCTTTCCAAACAAGACTGGACCATCCAGTGGCCCACCACAGAGACGGGGAAGGAGAACAACCCTGTGTGCCCCCCGGAGCCCACCCCGTGGATCCGCACCCACCTCTCCCAGAGCCCCAGGGTCCAGACCAAGTGTGTCCAGCATTACTGTCACGCCAGCCCTTCTCCCGGGGCCCCCGTGTACACCCACGTGGACAGGCTCACCGTGGATGCCTACCCCGGTCTGTGCCCGCCACCGCCACTGGAGTCAGGCCACCGTTCCCTGCCCCCGTCGCCCCGGCAGCGGCATGCCGTCCGTACCCCGCCGCGCACCCCCAACATCGTCACCACCGTGACCCCACCTGGCACACCACCCATGAGGAGGAAGAACAAGCTGAAGCCTCCGGGGACCCCACCACCCTCCTCCCGGAAGCTGATCCACTTGATTCCAGGTTTCACGGCCCTGCATCGAAGCAAGTCCCACGAATTCCAGCTGGGTCACCGCGTGGATGAGGCCCACACGCCCAAGTAAGTGTGTTTGGTGGGTGCCCTGGGGCTGCTGAGCCCGGGGGCTGCCAGGGGCTGCTTCATGGCCCCAGGACCACCCTGGGTTAAGGGAGCCTCGAATGTACCTGTGTTTTCTTTCTTCAGTTGAATGAAAGGTAGCTTTTGACGGAGGGCCTGTGAGAAAATGAATAGCACTTTCCAGAAATGACCCTTCTTATGCGATGGATTATCTAAAGCAGGCAGGAGTTGGTAAACTATCGCCTAGGGGCCAAATCTGCATTTATTGCAACGCAATCAAGTTCATTCCCGTGTGCGTTGTCTGTGGCTGCTTTCCTGCCACACGGCTGAGTTGGGTCTGGCCCGCAAAGCCGAAAACATTTGCCATCTAGCCCTTGGACAGGGAGAGCTTGCTGGCTCCTGCCAGCTCTACCTTAGTGCTGCCCCTAGAAATGGGCTGTGAGCTGCAGACCTAACCTCACGTTTTCTAGTATCGCGTTAAAGAGGTGAAAAGAAACAAGTGGTATTTTTATAATATGTGTCATTTAACCCAATATGGCAAAATATTACCATTGTGACATAGAATCAGTATAAAATATTAACACTGAAACATTTTGCATTCTTTTTTCCGTATGAAGGCTTTGAAATCCGGTGTGTATGTTACACCGCGAGCTCATCTCCATCCAGCCTCCCTGCGCTCTAAGTGCGCGATGGCCCCGTGCGGCAAGGGGCTGCTGTACTGGGCAGCATGTGGAGGGACATGCTAGTGCTTATAATGAAAAGGCATGGCCGGGTCTGCTTGGGGTTGGGGGTGGGACAGAGTGTGGGGAACCAAACTATCAGAGCAAAGGACTTCATACAGAAGCTTAGAGTGGGCCTGTAGGCACCCAGGGGGAACGTCATCAAAGTAGGGTGCAGTGTGTGCCTGGCTCTGGTTTGGGGGGGATCTTGCTGCCAGCAGAGGGTGACACGGTATCTGTAGCTACATACCAGACAGCGGAAGGGACGAGGAAGCTCTCTGCAGGACCCCTCAGAGGCTGACGGTCGCCTGGGTCCCTTGCATTCTTTTGAGGTTCGCGGTGTATTAAAAATGGAAGAAATGCTAAACAGGCTTCCAAAGTGGGTGGCATGTTTTTGATATGTACACTTGAACGAAATTGCCATTAAGGTGTAGAACATAAAATGATAATTTATAATCTCGCTAGGAGACACCAATAGGGAGTCTAAGTTTGGCGCCTGTTATGTGTCAGAGCCCTGGATCCTGGCTCTGAAATCCTGCAGCTAGGATGTGGAGGAGCAGTGGGGAGAGTTCCAGTGCATTTCCAGCACATGAAGGCCCATGTGGGGGGCTGAGGCCAGCCAGAGACAGCGTGTCTGACCCAGGCTCCTGTAGGAAACAAAGTGCAGAGGCCCTGGCTTCCTGTGACATTGCAAAGGCTCTCAGGGATTTTTAGACCCCACCCCCTAGCTGTACCCATTCACCTTTGACTTGGGAATTTATCCGGGGCTGGATCTCCATCCCAGGCAGGTATGTAGAGGGACTCAGGAGGCCTGCCCCAATCTCAGACCTTCTCCCTTCCTCCTGTCTCAAGCAATAGAGAGCCCATGTGGCTGTCATCTGTTACTTTTGCAACACGGTCCCAGGACCCTCTGGGACTCACACCTGACCCCTTCTGTTGCTGTCAGTCACCCCTTGGGAGGTTCAGAGTAGCATCTGCCTGCAAGGGTCTTCACTGTTCGAGCCAGAGTCTCGTGAGCTCTCATCACCATATGCAGGTGGATCTGAGACATTGCTTGTAAGCTGCATCCTGAGAGGAACTGAAAAAATATGTATGTCTTAGAATTGATGAAATGTGGTTTGTTCTCGGCTCTGCGCTAGTCAGTGGGGGTATAACGGGAAGCAAAGACGTAGCCTTGGTCTCGTGAAGTCTGACATTAATCAAATAACCATAAATATTATAAGATTGTGTCCAGTAATTACAAACAGTGTTAGAGGCTCTGAAGATGCAGTTCAGGGCACCAGCCGAGCTTGTGGCCAGATAGAGCTGATCGCGTTGAGCTGGCAGGGAGGTGAGTGGGGGAACTAGGGAGAGTCTGGTCACGGAGAGTTCCCAGAAGTGATGATTAGACTGACGGCCAAGGAGGGGTTAAGAGGGTGAAGGGGTGGAGGTGGAGGGCGTGGGAAGTACTCCAGCCGAGAGGTGGAAGGGGGCACGGTACATTAGAGGAATCGACAGAAGGTGACAGAAGGCCTCTGTGGCTAAGGGACCAAGGCAAGTGATGCTGGAGGAGACTCAAGAGTTAGGCAGGAGGCAGCACTCTTCACAGCAGCCCCGAAGTGGGAACAGCCCAAGTGCCCGTCGGCGGATGAATGGCTACGCGATGTGTCCCCTCTATCTGGTGGAATAATATGCAGCCGTCAAGAGAAATGAAATTCTGACACATGCTTCAAGTGGATGAGTCTCAAACGCAGGATGGCAAGTAGAGGAAGCCAGTCACAAAGGGCAGCTGTTGTATGAGTTCACTTACCTGGGTTACTGAGAGCATGCAAATTCACAGACAGAAAGTAGAAGGGCGGGGCCGGGGGCTGGTGGGGGGGAAATGGGGATTAGTGTTTACTGGGCACAGAGCTTCAGGTTCGGGAATGAAAAAGTCCTGGAGATGGATGGGGATGGTGGTTGTATAAAGTGCAAGTGTACTTAACACCGACACTGTTCCCTTAAAAATGGTTAAATGATAAACTTTGTTCTCTTTCTTTCTTCCTATCTATTAATCTATCTATCTATCTATCTATCTATCACAACAACAACAAAAAAAAGGAAAGCTAGGGGTTGGCCAACTTTTTCTGTAGACAATAGATAAATAAATGGACATGGCGATGATCCAGTAAAACTTTATTTGTAAAAAATTGGTGCCTGACTGGGTTTGGTGCCCTAGGCCGTAGTCTGCTCTGGCAGAAGCTGTGCTAGAGAGGGTGATTCTCCCTTCTAAGGCACTGGCAAGGTCTTCAAGGTGGAAGGCCTGATCATATATGATGGCCACTCATGGTCTGAGGCTGTGGTTTCTCCCAATGGCACATCTCCCTCACCCCTCCCTGTGCTGACCCCCAGGAGTTGTAGAACTTGAAAGAAGGCTCTATGGACACATGAACTTTGCTCTATAAGGAAGGGGTGAAGTGAGAAAGGCTGACCTTTAGGTGCTTTCTCTAGCTCTATTGATATATAATATGTATATTTAAGGTGTGCAAAGTGATGATTTAACACACAGAGGTAGTGCAAAACGATTATCATACCACAATAAGGGTAGTTAACACCTCCAGCACCTCACAGAATCTTTGGGGGTGAGCATATTTAAGATTTATTCTCTTAGTAACTTTCAAGTATATAACACAGTGTTGTTAACTATAGTCACCAGGCTGTGCCCTAGATCCCAAAACTTATTCATCTTATAACTAGAAGTTTTCATCTTTTGACCAACAGTGCCCCATTTCCCTCAGCCCCCAACCCCTAGAAAACCCATTCTACTCTCTGCTTCTATGCTGGATGTTTTCAGATTCCCCATATAAGTGAGGTCACGCAGTATTCGTCTTTCTCTGTCTGACCGATTTGACTCAGCATAATGCCCTTCAAGGTCTAGCTGCATTGTTGCAAATGGCAAATTTCCTTCCTTTTCTGGCTGAGTAATATTCCACAGTGTGTGTACGTGTGTGTGTGTGTAACATTTTCTTTATCCATTCATCTGTCGACAGGCACTTAGGTTGCTTCCATGTGTTGGCTACTATGAATAATGCTGCAGTGAACAAGGGGGTGCAGATATCTCTTCAAGATGGCATTTTCATCCCCTTTGCATATACACCCAGAAGTAGAATGGCTGGATCATGGGGTAGTTCTATTTTAATTTTTTTGAGGAACCTCCGTACTGTTTTCCACAGTGGTTGCACCAATTTACATTCCCACCAATGGTGCATGAGGATTCCCTTTTTCCCACGTCCCTACCAGAACTTATCATCTCTTGTCTTTTTGATAATAGCCATTCTAATGGGAGTGAGGTGATGTCTCATTGCGGTTTTGATTTGCGTGTCCCTGATGATAAGTGATGTTGAGCAGCTTTGCATGGATCTGTTGGCCATTTGTATGTCTTCTTTGGAAAAAATGTCTATTCAGGTTATCTGCCCATTTAAAAATCAGATGATGATGATGATTTTTTGCTATTGAGTTGGAAGAGTTTCTTACTTAATTTGGTTATTAATGCCTTATCAGATTTGTAATATTTTCTCCTGTTCTATAGGTTGCTTCTTCATTTTTTGATTTTTTTTTTGTTTTTTAGTTTGATATCATTCCATCTGTTTAGTTTTGCTTCTGTTGCTCATACTTTTGGTATCATAACCAAAGAAGTCACCAAGGAGATTTTCCCCTATGGTTTCTTCTAGGAGTTATAGTTTCAGGGCTTAGGTTTAAGTCTTTAATTCATTTTGAGTTAATTTTTGTGAATGATATGAGATAGGGATCCAGTTCCACTCTTTTGCATGTGAATATTCAGTTTTCCCAATGCCATTTATTGAAGACATTATCCTTCCTCATTGAGTGTTCTTGGCTCCCCTGTCAAATATTAGTTGACCATATATACTTGGGTTTATTTCTAGGTCTTTGATTCTTTTCCATCAGCCTGTGTGTCTATTTTTATGCCAGTACCACACTTTAAATGTGAGCCTTTCCCCAGACTCCCGAGGGATTTACTTTGTCTGGATAGGGTTGAATCACCTACTTTTTCAAGGCCTTCCAAATCAACTGGTCCACCGTCAACTGTTTTAGAAATTGTCTGTCAGGATTCAGGCCAAGTTCAGCTTTGCCCATCAGGGTTCTTCTGTCCAGTTTAGCAACTTCAACACTTCCTTGAAGAAGGTGCTTCTCCTGGCTCACCTCACAGGATGCTGAGATTCACGGCATGGAAGCAGCAGAGGCGTCAGGTTCTTGAATACGTGTGTGCTATTGAATCCGTGGTAATGACCCATTTGTGGATGATGACACCATTTTACTGGGCTGCAACCAGCATTAAGAAAATGAAATAGAATAGCCTAAGGCTAGATATCGGGATGTATTGTATGTAGGGAGGCTAACTATTAGAGTTATTTTGTGAAACACACACCCACACATATATTTATGTGTGTGTGTGTGTGTGTGTGTGTGTGTACACACACATATATTCTTACTCTGGGGCTCTTCTTTTTTTTAAGATTTTATTTATTTATTTGTCAGAGAGAGAGAGCACAAGCAGGGGGAGTGTCAGGAAGAGCAGGCAGAGGGAGAAGCAGGTTCCGTGCTGAACAAGGAGCCCCATGTGGGACTCAATCCCAGGACCCTGGAATCATGACCTGAGTTGAAGGCAGCTGCTTAACCAACTCACCCACCCAGGCGTCCCTCTGGGGGCTCTTTCTACTCTGGATGGCTTTGATGCTAGAATAAACCCCATCAGGGATTAGGTGAGAAGGTTTGAGAAGCCAGCCCTTTATCCTGAATTACCCAACTCATTCTGGTTTCATCTGTCTCTTTCATGTCTGATTTCTTCTCTCGTTCAACTCTGTACCTCTGCTGGGCATGGTTCTTTGTTGCCAACTTGGCTGTCCTAAGTCTTCCTTTATTTGCCCTTAATGGATAAAGCGACTCGTTTCAATAGTCACAGGTCTTTCTGAACAGATCTGAGTCTTTCGAGACCATTGATTCTTGTGAGTTTTCAAGCCCCAACACCCTGGTAGGTTTCAGGTTGGAGGAAGGCTAGGTTTCAGACCCTTTACCCTCAGCATACCCATGGTGGTGTGTATCAGATGGTCTGCTTGGATTCCAAGCCTGTCCCCAGTAGTATACCATGGGCATTTCTAGGAAAAAACATGGCAAGAAAAGAAAATATTAGCCATAGCACATCTCTCACCTCCATTGGGAGCCTTGGTATGCTGGAAAATACCAGAACTACTATGACTGATCTTAGTCAAAACCATTTTTCCTGCCTAGTATTCATTCTCAAAGTCCTATTTACTTTCTTCTTTTCTTTTCCTTTTTTTTTTGCATTTGAGCTAAGTGTGTGGTTTTACTTAGATGGCATTACTAAAACGCACGCATATACACACATACATTCACGTGGGGAGAAAAGACTGTTTTTCCACACCGCCCCACCCGTTAAAGGTAACACGTGATTATTATAGAAATTGAGACAACACAGGAAATTGATGAAGAAAGTAGAAAGTATATGCTGGTCCTTTGTTTTCTATGTATGTATGTATATGTGTGTATATAGAATGTATATACACATAACATACATACCCAGAGTGTTTTTTCAACAGGGCTGAAATCATGCCCAGGGGAGCAAAATCAGTTCTTGGTGCAGGAAGGCAAAAAAAAAAAAAAACAACAACAAAAACCAAAAACAAACAAACAAAAAGACCCCCACCTGATATTACAATAGTTTGTAGCCCTCCAAAGAGCCACTTACATAAACAGATATATGGTATATTTGTAGTATTAAAATTTCATCGGGGGTTAGGGGTAACAATTAAAACAAAAATCCAAAACGTTTCCTTAGAGAGTCATACTGAAAAAAAGATTGAAAAACACTGACATGGCTCTGTGGATATAATCCTATAGATACAGTTAGACTTAGACATTGGGGGTTATCAAGAGTCTCCCCAGTGTCCTTATCAGTCTTTCCCCCTCCAGCTTTGTGGCCACACTTACATGGATCAGTTGACACCGATTCCTTACCGTCAGCCATTTGGAAAATTCAGTCCATGCAATCTCAGGGATTTCGGTCACTTACCTTCAGTCCAGGGATCCCATGGCCAACGGTGTGGGAAAAAGGAAAAACCTAACAATTCTTACGTGAGTTAGGAGTTGTATGTCTGTCTGTCTGCCCATCCGTGATGCAAATGACTTGCTTTCTCTTGTGAGAGCATCTGGAAGGGTAAGTTGGATTTCTGAAAACCAATTCCATTTTTAAATGCCTGGGAGAAGTTCAGTGTTCAAGAGGAATTCCATTGTGAACCCCCTCCCTTTTTTGCAAATCTTTTTTAAGGTGATTTTCAATTACAATTTTGTTTTCATTACAGAAGTCATTTCTACATCAAAAACTAATGAAATACTGTATGGTGACTAACATAACATAATAAAAAAAGAGAAAGAATGAATTTTAAAAAAAAGAAGTCATTTCCAGACACATCTTTATTTTGAAAATACAGGCAATATAAAGTGTAAGCCGTACAAGGCAAAGTCACCCTTCCTCTTGCCATAGAGAGACGCTAGAACTGCTGGAATCCTTTGCTGGGAATCCTTGCATAAACACACAGATTGTGTTTGTATGTGCATATACGATGTATTTAGTTTACTTTCTTCATGATCAGAACCATACTCTATACATTTACTAATGTGACTTGTTTTTGTCAGTCCTGCATAAATATAAATATTCCATTTGTGACCTTCTCGCACTTTATCCCTTTTAGAAATTCTTCTGTTTTCCCCAAAGCACATCTGGAAGGTGCCTTTGTGCATGCCTCTGCTCTCAGACCTCTGTGTTGTTTAGGTATGATACATTGCTCCCCTGCTGTGCTGGGGGAGTGCGTGAAAACCCTCAGGTGGCCAGTGAGCAAGGCAGCCAGGCTGGATGAGACCCACACTCATCCTCATTCTAGTTCCAGTGAATTCAGATTCTGTCCGTGGCCTGGGCTATATCATTTGTAGCTGGTATGAACAGGCTTTGCTCAACAGGCTACTTATGTACATAGGATTTCAGGAGGGATCTTTTTGTTTGTCTTAGAAAACTAATTACATGCAAACACTCAAACTCACTGACACATACCTATAGATCATTGTGCGGATTATTATAACAAACTCTAGTGGATTTGTAAGGGCACCAATGGAGTGATGAGTTTGTATATAACAGTATATTCATTTATTTTTTTTAATGTTTTTTTTTATTATATTATGTTAGTCACCATACAGTACATCCCTGGTTTTTGATGTAAAGTTCGATGATTCATTAGTTGCATATAGCACCCAGTGCACCATGCAATACGTGCCCTCCTTACTACCCATCATCAGCCTATCCCATTCCCCCACCCCCTCCCCTCTGAAGCCCTCAGTTTAATAGTATATTCATTTAAAAGGAAGGCTTCCGCCATGCTCATGCAAGGGGTCCTTTTAGGTCTAATTAAGCATTCAGACACACGAGATTAATATAGGTCACAGTTGGCATTAGGTTGACCTTGGAGGAAGCAGGGTAGCGCCTTGGGTGTCTTTTCTGTGGGTCCTCAGGGGCTACACTTCCTTGCCCCCACCTCCCAGTGGCAGTTCAGGAGCAAGGTGATGAGACCCACATTAAGGAGGTGTGAGAGCCATCCTGACTTAGGGGGCAGTCGCTCTTGTAACAGCTTCATCCATGTAACTCCCAGGGGCCCTGCAGGGGACATGAGTAGTTTTAACAGTCATGCAGATCAAGGGTCCCCAAGGCTGTGGATCCCTTCTCAGGCATTTCAAGTTCACAGTGAAAACTCCCAGTCCACAGGCAATCTGCCACCCACAGGCAACGCAGTCTATTAAAACAGTTGACATTTCCACTGTAGGGGTATTCAGAGGATCAGACCCGGAGAATCAGCCCAAGGTCAAATTCCCATTTGCAGAAGACAAAAAGGTGGTGTTCACTCTTTTCCTTCGCTTCTCTTTAAAAATCTTGTAAGGTGGATTTGTCACCAATTCACACTGCATTTCTTATTTTGATTCAGTGAGGTCTTTAATAAGATCTGTTGTAATTTATATACTATATAATATGTGTATTATAATAATATAATTCATAAATATTTCCAGTAAAATCTATGCTTATCAATTTTTTAAAGTATTGTTACTACTTTGCATAAGAAGATTTTATCCACAGCCCCAGCTTCCTGGCCAGCATTGACCGAATGCTCCCCTCTCCCACGTCCCAGGCCCACTTTCCTAGGTCTGGAGCAAGAATAGAGTCCTACCCTCACTGAGACCTCACACTCCCCCTCCAGCTGCTGAATCTGTCAGTTCTGTGAAGAGTCCAGGGAGACTCATTGAAAATAAGCCTGGCTTTCTAAATACCATCAAAACCATCTTCTTGTATTTGCCCCAGAGGCTTATAAAAACACCAATGAGGCATCGTTCATCACCACATTCCTACTGACATAGCAGCTCTGAAGTTCCACCATGAAAAATTAGCTCAGCAGTGTGCTTATTTTGTCAGAAATTACTGTGGTCGGGTGTGCTGTGAGCTGGGTAACACAGTATTTCGTCGGAAGTACCTTGTAATTTACAAGGAATAACGGAAGATATTATTCTGGTGAGATTCGATCTGATTATAGGTGGAGGAGTTTTACTTATTTGGCACCTGCCTCTGTCTCGTGTTCTATACACTTTCTTGGAGGATCCCCCGAAGGACCGAGCCCCATGGGGTCAGCCCTATGATGGCACAGCCCGCACCCCCACCCCATCCCCCATATCACATCTTTTATGGACTTTCCTTCCTTTCCCACCTCACCTCTCCACTTCATCCTACTTCCTGGGGTTACCTCCCGAATATACTGCTTGCACCCCCAAATTTTTCTGAGGGTCTGATTTTGGGGGAACCCGAACTAAAACAGGTAATCATTAATATTGTTGCATTAAGCTCGATACACAGCACATTTCCGCTAAAGGAAAGGGTTTGTTGATTGAATGATAGCTCTAATAATATGCACGATGGCCTCCCTATTGAACACTTACTGTATGCTGGTACTTTGCATGGTTTATTTTATTTAAACCCATTTTGCAAGTGAGGAAATAGGCTTTAAGAGGGAACATGCTTTGTCCAAGCTCATTCAGATGAATTAAGTACTAGAGTTGCTGCTCGTTCTCACCCAAAGTCCGCGGGGACACGGGAGGATGAGTGGGTAAGGCTTTGGACTCTGGAGCCAGCTGGCCTAGGTTTGCATCCTGACTTCCCCACTTCCCAGATGTGTAACTTTATTCAGGTTTCAGTTGTCTCAATGCAAAAGAAAAATGCAGATCCCCTGGTGAGTCACATTATCATGACCCCTTAGTTTCCTCTGATGAGGAAGTATCCCTGGGACATGCTCTATTTTATAGACCATCTCTCAATTTGGGTTTGTCCAATGTTTCTTTATGATTCAATTCAGGTTATACAATTTTAGCAGAGAGGTGATGGTATCCTCAGTGCCTTGGAGCAGGAAATGCATGTTACTTTGGCCAATTACTCGTATTGCTAATTACGATCATTTGGTGGGGGTTTGGTGTCTGCCCATTTCTGTACTGTACAGTTACTATTTTACCCATTGAGGTTAGTATGTATCTTACGGGGAGATACTTGGAAACCATGTAAATGTTTTTTTACTCCTCCAAATTCCACCACTGATTTTAACGTCCACTGATGATTCTTTCCTGAATCAAGTATTATCGTGATGGTTTCCAAATGGTCACTTCTCATTCCACCATTTCTTCCATATTCACTAGTCAGCTTTCTACTGAAAGGAAAAAAACTTCCCCTTTCTCTTTCTTTGTTTATATCCATGTGGTCTCATGGATTCTTATTTAATTCAGTAGGTTAGAGTCCTTACTGTCACTGTTTATTTTGATGGTCATTTGTTTTCCATGTGGCCAGCAAAAGCCCCTTCCAGCTGGTTCCTGCATCCTTTAGACATGTTCTTGTCTTTCTTAGAGCATTGCCTTATTTTCTGGCACTAGAAGATGTGGGAATCTCTATCAGAAGGCGGGTGTTCTCTCTTTTTTCATGTATAAGATACTGTTTGTAAAGAGCTTAGCGCCGTGCCTGGTGCAAAGTAAGTGTTGGCTCTTGTTAATATCATTGCTATTAGGATGGTGTGCTAGCCCTTGACAGAACCTCGGACCTCCTGGTCTTTTTCTAGTAGCAGTGGGCAGGCAGGCTCTGCCAGAACACAGCTGCCTGTCACAAAGGCGGGCAGTATCTCTTCTTTTCTGGTTCCCAGACCCTTACCTCACAGTAATATAATGCTCAGAGGTTGTCCCCTGCAGGGGTGTAATTTTCTGAGAAATTATAAAGTACATAGAAAAATGCAATGACTAATAGAATGGACCCTTTAGGTCCCACTACTCTGAATGAATGCATATGAACATTTTTTCCTGTTTGCTTTGCTATTTTTTCCCCAACAACAACAACAACAACAACAATTAACAGGTGAGGTTGAAGATCCCCCTGAAAACTCACCCCCAGTTCTGCTACTTCTTCCCAGAGGCAGCAACAAACCCATTTCAGAGCATGTCCTTCCTGGGTATGGATAGGTATTATTCTATAGACTTTAAACTTTTCTCATAACTGGTATGTAACTATGAATATATCACTGTTACTTGCTTTTCTTCACTCAGTGTTTTTGGAATCTATCCATGGTGATACACACATAGCTTCTAGTCACTTTCATCTGCTGTATAATATTCCACTGTATGGACATGCCATTGTTTACTGATTCCCCTTTTGATGGACATCTCGGTGGCTTCCATGCCTTCACTGTTGTAACTGGAGTTGCAGGAGGAATTTCTGTGTTTACTTGTGCACAGGTGCAAGAGTGCACCTTTTCTCTAAGAGGCAGCCTTCAAAGTGGAATTGCAGGGCCAATGTATTTATTTAATACATTAAAATGGTATTTGGGGGGAGGGAGGATCTCTTTGAGAATGCAGGGCTTTCAAGGATCAAAGGAAGGCTCAGGTACTAAGACTGGAGATGGAGCAGACATTTTGGTCCCAGTGGGTTTTTCTGGAGTCTATTAAATTAAATGTCTTAGAAGGCTGGTGTTGCCACCTGTTTGCCTTTTGCTCTTGACCATCAGATAAGTATTCAGAGCTGCACTGGCAAAGTGATGTCCTTCTCTCCTCACTACTTTCTCTTTATCCTAGATGGATGGCAAGACCAGGGGTTCTTCTAGAGAAGCTGCCCCAGAAGGCCCCCAGGCACAGTGGCTAAGGTCCAGCCTGCTGGGAGACCATTTGCACTGAGCTAATATTATTGTCTTTCTTATCCTTCTTTATCACTTTCATTATTATCATCTGGCTGGAATGTGCCAGGTTCTATTAAAAATAGATCCCAAATATGGCAGTCTAACCATGTGCCAAAGCTCCCTCCTGGGACTCTTCCTTGATCTGGTGCCCTGGTCAGGGTTGGGGGCTTATGTCAGCTCCCAGCTCCCCAATGGTGGCTCCCCATGGCTCAGCTTGCCTGATCGCCAGCTGCTTTCTACAGCTGTTTCCCATCTGTCTTATTCCCTAGAACGTCTTTGCCACCACTCAGCTTTGTGAGGGTCCTGCCAGTCTTTCTCAGTACTAGTTTCTTAATGAGAATTCAACGGACATTTTGTATGCATTTGTGGAATGAGTAGGTGTTGATAATAATATCAGCACCTGGGGCACCCGAGTGGCTCAGTTGGTTGAGTGTTCGACTCTTGATTTTGGTTCAGGTCATGATCTCCAGGTCCTGGGATCGAGCCCCACATTGGGCTCCACACTCAGCGGGGAGCCTGCTTGAGGATTCTCCCTCTCCTTCTGCTCCTATCACCACTCACACACTGATGTTCTTTCTTTAAAATAAATAAATACATCTTTAAAAATTATAATAATACCAGCATTGGTGATTTATTGAGTGCCCATGATGCCTCAGGCATTTTCTTGTTAATCCCCACAGCACCCCACATGATGTGGGTATTGTCATTATCCCCATATTATGCATGGAGAAACTGAGGCTCAGAGTGGGTGAAGAAATTGCTTAGGATCGCAGCCACTAAGTGGGAGCCAGAGTTCCGATGCAGCCCTGACTCCAAATCCCTTAACTGCTACACCCTACTGCTTCCTGGACAGTGTTGACTTCTGCCCGAGAGAGACGTGGGTTCGAATCCCTGGTGAGGATAGCCCTAGAGAAGGCCCAGCTTCCTACCTTGTATCTGTGCGTTTGTGGAGCAATCCGTTAGGGCCATGATTTGGACGCTCTGGGACTCCAAGCCCTGAGGCCACCAGGATGACTTTAGGAGGCATATGGGACAACTGGAAACCTTTCAAATGATGTCAGCATTTAAGTGCTATTCCAATAAAGTGTGGCTGACACATCAGATCCAGGATTCATTAGAAGTCGGTGCTTCCTACTCTGGAATTTTCCCCTTTGTGGAAATACAACCATAACCCCTTATTAGTTTTAAAAACTCTCAGGGTGAGATGAGGATGATGATGGAATTTGTTCACGTGGAACATGAATCCAACGAATAGTTGCCAGGCCCCTACTGTGGACCAGGCACTGGGGTAAGAATAGGGATATACGGAGATGAATGGGAGCAGATTCCCCTGGTCAGTGTTGGAGGAGAATAGAGGCAACGTAGTTTACACATTTGATCACTTTACATGTTTGAACAAGGGGGTGTTTATTTTCCCGGAGCAGAAAGGAACAATGCCAAGGCATGCAGAAGTGAGTAAGCGACATTTTAATGGGACCTCATGGGGATGTGTTTGAGTTGGCTGGGCACAGAGACGGGGGAGACATTTCAGTACCCGTTTTGACCTGGTTCAACTATGGTCAAATGGCCGAAGGGAGAGTTGGCGTATCTGGTAAGTCCAAGGCCGGCCATTCCCTGTCCAGTTCCAAGGGCAGGCGTTTTTTGCAGACCCCGGTACGAGTTCAGAATCCTTCTCAACACAACATTCTGGGAAAGTGGCTATCAGTCCATCAAAAGTGCAATGTTTGATGAATATCTGATTACCCGTCTTTTCCCAGAGCCCTTCATTCTATAGGTTAGGACAAATGGTTCTTCTCTTAATGGGGGAAATGACTTAGAATGTGAAACTAAGCTAGAGGTAAGAAAGAACTGGAGGGAGAGTGTCATCCTTCAGCTGGTAAACATATTTTTTAGCTACTATTTAGGGCACCCTGTGGTTTTATGGCGCTGTGATTATCTCATAGATGTACTTTCCCCCAAATCATCCAGAAGCATCATCCTCAGGCTTGTTGTTTATGCAAACCGCAGAATGCTTCACCACAAGTGAAACACTACAATTTGCATGGGGCTGGTATCTTGAATGCATAATTATAGTGATTGTTATTACCCCGATAAAAGGAAAAGCGTGAGAATGAGATTCGGGTGTGAGGTGCCCAGGCTTAAGCGCCCGTCTCGTGTACGGGACTCTGCAGGATTTCCTGCGAGACTTCATTCATCAAGTGGAATTTATGCTTCCTTTTTATCTATCCTTGTGGTAATCGTGTTGAGTTTTTTGCTTCTCCTGCTTTCCTCCCTTTGCTCTGCTCTGGCAGGCGCCAGCCTTCCGGGAGGGAATGTCACTTGGTTGCCAAATTAAATGCCCCAAATCCACTCGCTCCAGAGGGTGGTTCCATTTCTGGAAAGAGAAGGCACTGCTCTCTATCTTGATATTTGACCTCGTTGATGGAATTTGAAACGAGTCTTTTAGCGTGATAAATGGGGAGACATACAAATTCCTTCTTGGGCCACCTTCTCCACCGTGCTTTGGCTGCTGGATGGCAACTTGAGGGCAGCTGCCCAGCACTTTGGTTTAAGATAAGGGGGGGGCCTGTCCGGGGGCATGATACCAGCATCACCTGGAGTGGTCGCACCGAAGCAGGCAATCAGTGGGACCTTCGAAAACCAAGGCAGAGGTCGGAAGCAAGGCTGGGGACAGCTGAGACCGCAGAAATGCATCCAGAATCTGGGGGCTACGATGGAGAAGCTTGTCAAGGCCAAGTGTACGGCCTCAGCATGCCAGTTGGAAGGTAGCCACGAAATAGTCATGACCACCCTATGAAATAGAGCTCTTCTGTGTTCCTTGTTGGGTCGGGGGCCAGTCCTTTGTCCACCCGAGAGTGAAATCTGGCCCCACCTGTAACTCTGTACTGCTATAAGCCAGATGGCAGGCTTTGATGATTGAGGTTTATTTCATTCATTCATTCCTTCGTTCATGCGTCATACATTTTTGCCTACATGGTGCCAAGTCCTGCAGGGATTCCCTGGTGAGCACATGAGCCCTGCTTTCCAGGAGGTTATGACTGAGCAGAGAAGAGCGATTAGTTAGCAGACCAAACAGTAATGTAATGTGTGTTGAGCAGGATGCAGGGGACCAGTGGGGCTACCTTGGAAGCAATGGTGGGATTTAGAGTTCGGGTCCCAACTTGGAATAATAGTCCATGTCCCACCTGTTAGTGAAGCTTTCCTCACTCCTCCCTCATGTTGCTCTGGGAACAATTCCCCAGGAGATACTTTGGGGCCTTTTTTGTTCTTTGGACAGGACTAACGCTTGGGCCTTCCTCTTTCTCTGTTCCTCTCAAAGAAATCCTGCTGCTATGTGGTCTCCCGATCTGGGCATCAACAACATGCATTAGTTGTATTCTCTTTAGTGGCGACATTGGGCTCTCTAGCACTGCAGCAGACCCCCCCTTACTCATTTGCTCATTCTTGCATTCTGCAAACTTATTTTTCAGGGCTTCTGGGGTATCAGAGCTGCAAAAAAACCAGCCTTCCTCTCACAGAGCTCAGGGTTTAGAGGAAACAGACTGGAAGGATCAATTTATTTATTATTCATTTTTTTTTAAGTTTTTAATTAAATTCCAGTTAGTTAATACACAGTGTACTATTCGTGTCGGGTGTACAATGTCATGATTAATCACTTCCATGCATCACCGGGTGCTCATCAGGACAAGTGCCCTCCTTAATCCCCATGATCTATTTCCCCTATCCTGCCACCTGCCTCCCCTCTGGTAACCATTCATGTGTTTTCTATAGCTAAGAGTCTGTTTCTTGATTTGCCTCTCTCTTTTTCTCCCCTATGCTTGTTTGTTTTGTTTCTTAAGTCCCACCTATGAGTGAAATCATATGGCATTTTTCTTTCTCTGACTGATATATTTTGCTTGGCATTATTTCTCTAGATCCATCCATGTGGTTGCAAATGGCAAGATTTCCTTCTTTTTTATGGCTGAGTAATATTCCATTGTATACACATAGCACATCTTCTTTATCCATCCATTCATCGGTCGATGGGTACCTGGGCTGTTTCCATAGTTTGGCCATTGTAGATAATGATGTTAAACAGCAGGGTGCGTGTATCCCTTTGAATTAGTATTTTGTATTCTTTGGGTAAATACCCAGTAGTGCAATTGCTGGATTGTAGTGTAATCCTAGTTTTAACTTTTTGAGGAAACTCCATACTGTTTTCCATAGTGGCTGCACCAATTTGCATTCCTGCCAACAGCACAAGAGGGTTCCCCTTTCTCCGCATCCTCACCAACGCCTGTTGTTCCCTGTGTTTTTGAGTTTAGCCACCCGTGCAGGTGTGAGGTGATATCTCATGTAGGTTTGATCGGCATTTCCCTGATGGTAAGTGATGTTGAGCATCTGTTCAAGTGCCTGGATGTCTTCTTTGAAAAAATCTCCAGTCGTGTCTTTTGCCCATTTTTGAATTGGATTCTTCATTTTTGGAGGGGTGCGTTGAGTTTCATAAGTTCTTTATGTTTTGGATACTAACCCTTTATCAGATGTGTCATTTGCAAATATCTTCTCCCATTCCAAAGGTTGCCTTTTGGTTTTGTTGATTGTTTCCTTTGCTGTGAAGAAGCATTTTACTTTGATGTAGCCCCAATCGTTTGTTCCTGTGTTTGTCTTCCTTGCCTCAGGAGACAGATTTAGAAAGAAGTTGCTACGGCCGATGTCAAAGAGGCTACTGCCTGTGTTCTCCTCTAAGACGCTTATGGTTTGGGCTCTCACGTTTAGGTCTTTAATCCATTTTGAATTTATTTCTGTGTGTGGTGTAAGGAAATGGTCCAGTTTCATTCTTTTGCGTGTGGCTGTCCAGTTTTCCCAACACCATTTGTTGAAGAGACTGTCTTTCCCCACTGGATATTCTTTCCTGCTTTGTCAAAGGTAAGCTGACCATACAGCTGTGGGTTAATTTCTGGGTTTTCTATTCTGTCCCATTGATCTATGTGTCTGTTTTTGTGCCAGTGCCATACTGTTTTGATCACTACAGCTTTGTAATATACTTAAAGTCCAGAATTGTGATGCCTCCAGCTTTGCTTTTCTTTTTCAAGATTGCTTTGGGTATTCAAGGTCTTTTGAGGTTCCATACAGATTTTATGATTGTTTGTTCTAGCTCTGAGAGAAATGCTGGTGGTATTTTGATAGGGATTGCATTAAATGTATAGATCACTTCCGGTGGTATAGACATTTTATTTATTTTATTATTTTTTATTTTAAATTCAATTTAGTTAACATATAGTATATTATTAGTTTTAGGGGTAGAATTTAGTGATTCATCAGTTGCATATAATATTCAGTGCTCATTACTTCAAGTGGTCTCCTTAATGCCTATCACCCAATTACCCCATCCCCCCAACCCCCTCCCCTCCAGCAACCCTCAGTTTGTTCCCTAGAGTTAAGAGTCTCTTATGGTTTTCCTCCCACTATGTTTTCATCTTATTTTATTTTCCCTTCCCTTCCCATATGTTCATCTGTTTTGTTTCTTAAATTCCACATATGAGTGAAATCATATATTTGTCTTTCTCTAACTTATTTCACTTAGCATAATACCCTCTAATTCCATACATGTCATTGCAAATGGCAAGATTTCATTCTTTTTGATGGCTGAGTAATATTTCATCGCATATATATATACCACCACATCTTCTTATCTGTTCATCTGTTGGTGGACATCAGGGCTCCTCCCATAGTTTGGCTATTGTATACATTGCTGCTATGAACATTGGGGTGCATGTGCCCCTTTGAATCTGTATTTTTGTATCCTATGGATAAATGCCTAGTAGTGCAATTGCTGGGTCATAGGGTAGCCCCATTTTTAACTTTCTGAGGAACCTCTGTACTGTTTTCCAGAGTGGCTGCACCAGTAGACATTTGAACAATATTTCTTCTTCCAATCCAGGAGCATGGAATGTCTTTCCATTTCTTTGTGTCATCTTCAATTTCTTTCATCGGTGTTTTATAGTTTTCAGGGTACAGGTCTTTCACCTTTGGGGTTAGGTTTATTCCTAGGTATCTTATTGTTTTTGCAGCAATTGTAAATGGGATTGATTCCCTAATTTCTCTTTCTGCTGCTTCATTATTGATGTATAGAAACGCAACAGATTTCTTTTTTTTTAATGATTTTTTATTATGTTAGTCACCATACAGTACATCCCCGGTTTCGGATGTAAGGCTCGATGCGCAACAGATTTCTGTACACTGATTTTGTGTCGTGCGACTTGACTGAATTCATGTTTTTTGGTGGAGCAATTTTTGGTGGAATCTTTTGGGTTTTCTATATAGGGTATCATGTCATCTGCAAATAGTGGAAGTTTGACTTCTTCCTTGCTGAATGGATGCCTTTTGGTTTGTTGTTGTTGTTGTTGTTGCTTGATTGTTGTGGGTGGGATGGAAGCATCAATTTATAATTCAGTGGGGAACGATCTAGGGGAGAGGAAGTAACACTAATGTGCTTCCTGGAGGAACTGTCATCTAAGAGGGGTTGGAAAGCTTTCCCTGTAAGGGCTCAGGTAGTAAATACATTAGACTTTGCAGCCCTACGGTCTCTCTTGCATACATCCAACTCTGCAGGAGTAAAGCAAAAACAGCCGTAGGTGGTTTGCCAGTGATGGGCATGGTGGTGTTCCAATAAAACTTTATTTAAAAACAAGTAGTGGGCTGCATTTGGCCTTCAGGCTGTAGTTTGCTCACCCCTCACCTAAGATGAGACGGAGTGGGAGTTGGCCAGGTGAAGAGAGGGAAAGTTTCCAGATAGGACAATAGCAGGTGGAAAGGTCTGGGAGCCAAGGCTGATTAAGGAACTGAAAATTGGGGGGTTAGACTTTGTGTGTGAGTGTGTGTGTGTGTGTGTGTGTGTGTGTGTGTGTGCCTGGCATGGTGTGGGTGGGAGGGGAGGGTTAAGGAAAGGCTCTTGGGCAGGGAGTCTCTGGAAAAGACTTTCAGCGTGGAGGGGCATGACTTCCGGTGCATAATTTTCAGAGAGGCTCATTTTGGCCTCGAGGCCTCAGTCCAGTTGCTCTGAGCCCTTTTCTTCCTGTTTCCCACTAATTAATTCTTTCAGGTATGCAGTGTGCCTTCCAGGACACAGGAGAGTGTGGCTCTGGTGACACAGGTGAGCAGAAGTCAACAGGAGGCTGTGCCATCTGCTCCTGGTGGCTGGTGGCAGAGAAGGGAGCCCCTGACCCCCCTTCAGTGCTGCTCCCTTCCCCACGTGTGTCCCCTCCGATGGCCTCCTGGCCTGTGGCTCCTGATGGGCCTGGTGGGACTCTGTAATTTGAAATGAACATGGCCAGGGGCTGTCCGGTCGCTAGCAATGAGCTCTCCACCCCCTCGTCCTGCTCTCCTTAGGCTGGAGGTATTTATTAACTTGAATTAATAGAGGAAGAATAAAAATATTAACAACGCTCTAGGCCTCCAGCTGGGGCCCCTCCACCATGGCTGGGCTTCCGGAAGCTACCAGAAGAGCCGGGGGAGGTTCATTTTTTGGAGTGGTGCTTGATGATTTTCAGGAGACGGGCCCTGGGTCTTTCCTTCCAGCCCAGCCGTGCTTTAGGATCATGATGCGAACATTAGGGAGGCGGCCTTTCTGCGTCTGTCAGCTGAATCGGTCACAGGTTTAGCAGTTACTTGGACTTTCATTGCCGAGCTGGGGTGGGAGGCATCTGGGGTGGAGGTCGAGCTGTGGTGGATGTCCTCTCCTGGGACCTGAGGTTGGCACCAGCTTGGATTTCACTCTCCAAGAGGTTGAGACTTAAAACATTTTGTTTTCAGGGAAGATGAGGAGGAATGTCTAAGAGACGTGTTCTTTGCTCTGGGAAGGCACAGATGGCATTGTCTTACATGCTTTGTGTCGCAGAAACACCGTGCGCAAGCATCTGAGGGTTTTTCAGGCTTCAGAAAGTGTTTTGGACAGCAACCCAGCCCTGTGGGGAAGGTAAGTGGGCTTTGATCTTCTTCTGACAGGTCAATGCAGAAGGGCTCAGGGCCCCACTGTTACATCTGGTTTCCTTCATTGGGGCTGACCCCGCACTTCTTTCTACCTCTGTCTGCACACTTCTGTCTGCAATTAATAATAATAATAATAATGCAATTAATAATAATAATAACGCAATTAATAATAATAATAGAGCTAACATTGATTGCGTCCTTACCGTGGTATGGGCACTGTGCTTTATGTGTAGTATCAGCTTATATCACCCTAGGAAGTAGCTGTTACCACCATCTATCTTATGTAGTAAAGGAGACTGAGATATAGGGAGATTATATAACTCACCCAAGGTCACACCTTCTCTCTCAGGGATTAGCAAACAACCACCCGAGGGCCCAATCTGGCCCTCCACCTGTGTTTGTAAATAAAGTTTTATTGGAACACAGTCGCAGTCATCCATTGACATATTGTCTATGGTTGTTTTCACATTGGGTAGTTACAACTGAGATTGTATACCCTGGAGAGGCTAAAATATATACTATCTGGCCCTTCCAGAAAATGTTTGCAGACTCATGGCCTTAGCCGAAGTGGCAGATGTGATACAAATCTGACCCAGAGGCTGAACTCATGACCAGACGTATGGTAGGCTGTCTCTATAGTTGCTATGCCCACACCTGCCATTTGTTCATCCAGCATGTTTTAAGTCTCTGTTGTTTTCCTGACTCCTCGCCTATGAGTTCTTTCAAGTAGACCCTGTCTTACTCATTTCTTTTACTTCTCTACTTAACACAGCATTGGGTACATAGTTAAATTCTTGATGAATGTTTTTTGGATGGATGGATGGATGGATGGATGGATGGATGGATGAATAGATGAGTGGATGGGTGGGTGGATGGATGGATGAGTAGGTGGGTGGATGGATGACTTTCCCAGTCCCCTGCATCACTGGAGGCCATCCCTCCTGACTCTTGGTCCAGTGCTCTCCCTGTTACACAGAGAATATAAGAGAAGCTGCACAGGATGGCCCTTTTCCAGCTATGCCCCTTTAAGGCAGGAATGGTGGTGAGAGACACTGGCCCTGCTGAAGACACTTGCCTCATCATTTCCAGCCTTGGTCCTGCCAGGCAGTCATGTGGAAGCACCTGGCCAGTGCCAGAGGAAACATTCTTTACTGTTCTTTCAGACAAACCTCTTTGAGTTGCCCTTGCCTGGAATTCAATTTCTGAACACGACTAATACACCATTGTATTCAAGCAATGTGTATCGACTCACATGGCAAGCCCAGTCCTGAGTGTGAATTTGGGGGGACCCTTCCCTAGAGCTGCTCTAACTCCTCAGCACCAGAGGGGTGCTCTTTCGGCAGCTATGTGGGCAGACTCAGCAATGTGTGTAGAATGGTTTTATCAAACGCCAAGGCTAGAGAAAAGGAAGTCTTAGCCGGGTACACTTTTATAAGCAAGGGATATAATTCATGGGGTGTTTACAACCTCATGTCAAGGGTGCTCCTGACTGCATTTCACAAAAAGAAGCCGGTATTTACTGAACACCAGTTCCTGACATGCACACATCCCTTAGACCATATAACATTTTTCCCATTTCCCAGATGAAGAATTGATGGCATAAAGAGCCCTGGGGAGAAGCAGTCTCTGCACTTGAACTCTGGGCTATCCAGAGCTAAAGTTAAGGATTTTGGCCTCTCCCCAAATTTGCAGTGACCCCCGGCGTGGCTTGGCCGTGAGTGGGGGCAGCATAGGAGACTTTGGCCTCTGTCTGCCACTTCCTCACCTGATGATGTCTGCAGCTCGACCCCGGCCAGGTCTGCAGCATCGCATGAAATCAGAGCCTGGTGCCATCAGTGCGGGGAAAGAGGGGCGGTGGAGGGCTGCAGGACTGTTGTCCCTCCTTGGAGTGTTTGGGCCCTGGGGGTGCCCATGGGTTGCTCAGAAGGTACTACATCTCCGGTTTTTCTCAGTTGTCCATTTAGATTTCCAAGAATACTCCTGAAGTGTGGGGCGTCTAGGGGCTCTGCAGGAGCCAGAGGGGCCTCTCAGAAGTTAATGTTCCATTCCGGGTTATAATGGACAGCAGCTGGGATGTCTGCCTGGGCCAATTTGCTGTGAGCGGCTGGGCAAACTTGGCCTCCAGTGGAGAATTTGTGAGTTTATTTAACCGTGGTGACGAGCGCAGGTGTAACAAAAATGACAAAACTTGCCGGAAATGTTCAGACAGAGTTGCTGGTGTTCCGCAGTGGGTCTTTTTTCTCATGTGACCCCTGGCCTTCTCTTTTCCTTCTCTGTCCCTTTTCTTGTGAAAGGGTCACATGCTCCCCCATTTTTTCCCCTCCTCTTTAGCCTCTTGATTTAGCCTCAGTTTCTAAAACTGAGTATTAATTTCTTTTTTTTTTTAAAGATTTTATTTATTTATTTGACAGAGAGAGAGACAGCCAGCGAGAGAGGGAACACAAGCAGGGGGAGTGGGAGAGGAAGAAGCAGGCTCATAGCGGAAGAGCCTGACGTGGGCCTCGATCCCAGAACTCCGGGATCACGCCCTGAGCTGAAGGCAGACGCTTAACCGCTGTGCCACCCAGGCGCCCCTGAGTATTAATTTCTATATAAATAAAAACACAAGTTTTAAGTTAAATGAGTTTTGATCAATGGATATCTCCAGGGACATACCACCCCAATCAATGTATAGAACATTTGTCATGCACTCTGGAAAGTTCCTCCATGCCTGTCCTCTCCAATCATCTCCCCCGCCTTGAAGGCAACCACTGTTCTGATCTTTATCTCATAGTTTAGATCTCGTACAGAAATTCATATAAAAGGAATCATGCATTAATCTGCCTTTGTGTCTGGCTTCTTTCATTCAACATAATCTTTTTGAAATTAATCCACATTGTATGTATTAGTTCATTTCTTTGTATTACTTTTTTACTCTATGTTAATAATATTTCAGGGCATCTGGGTGGCTCAGTCGGTTAAGCGTGCACCTTCAGCTCAGGTCCTGATTGCAGGGTACTGGGATCGAGCCCCGCATCGGGCTCCCTGCTCAGCAGGGTGCCTGCTTCTTCCTCTCCATCTGTTTCTCCCCCTGCTCATGCTCTCTCTGACTCTCTTTCAAATAAATAAATAAAATCTTTAAAAAAAAACAATATTTCATTGTATGAATACACCACGGTTTATTTGTCCATCCTCCCTGTGTTAGTTTCCTGGGGCCACTGGGACAAAGCACCGCAAACTTAGTGGCTTAAAAAAACGGACATTTATTATCTCACAGTTCTGGAGGCTGGACGTGCAAAATCAAGGTGCCAGCTGGGCCTTGCTTCCTCTGAAGGCTCTAGAGAAGAATCCTTCCTTGCCTTTTCCAGCTTCTGGGGCTCCCAGCCACCCTTGGTGGGGTTTTTTGGCTTATAGCTACATCATTCCAATCTCTGCCTCTGTCTACCTATGCCTCTTCCCTCTCTATGTTCTCTCCTCTTCTTATAAGGATGCCAGTCATGAGATTTCATGCCCGTCCGCATCCAGTATGATCTTCCTGAACTTGGTTAGATCTGCAAAGACCCTGTTTTGCAAGTAAGGTCACATTCACGGGTATTGGAGGTTAGGACTTCGGGATATCTTTTGAGGACACAGGACAGACCAGTGCATACACACTGATGGACATTTGGAGTGTTTCCAGTCTGGGAGTGTTGAGAAGGAATCTGTTATGAACATTCTATACAGGCTTTTTTGTTTTTCTTTTTTGGTCAACATACGTTTTCATTTCTCTTGAGTAAACACCCACCAGTAGAATTCCTAGGTCGTAGTGTATGTATGTGTTTACCTAAGAAACTGCCAAACTCTTTTCCAGAGTGCCTGTACGTTTTACAACCTCACCAGGGAAGTCCGTGGCTCTGCTCCTGTGGTTCTCAGCATGGGGCAATTCTGTCTCTCAGACGACATTTGGCAGTGTCTGGAGACATTTTTGGTTGTCTTAACTTGGGAGCGGGGTGCTGTTAGCATCGAGCACCTGGGGTAGAGACCAAGGAGGCTGACAGCCAGCCTACAATGCACGGAACAGCCCCCACCGTCACCCTCCAGGAGAGAATCATCCAACCTGAAATAGCAGTAGAAAGTGGTCTCTCATTGTGTTTTAATTTACATTAATTAATTAATTAATTAATTTGCATTTCCCTGATGACTAAAGATGGTGAACGTCTTTTTGCGCACTTACTAGCCATTTCTCTCTGTCTATTGAATTATCTGTTCACATCTTTTGCCTACCGTTAAATTGGGTTGCGTATCTTTCCGTTACTATGTTGTAGGTCCTTTTTCAGGATGTGTATTGTGCCTACTTCTTCTCAGTCCGAGCTTCCTTTATCATTCTCTTATGGTTGTCTTTCAAATAGCCAAAGTTTTCCATTTTAATGGAGTCCCATTTATCACATTTTTTTTCTTTTATGCTTAGTGCTTTTTCTATCCTAAGAAATCTTTGCAAATCCCAAAGACACCAAGATATTCTCCTGTTTCCTTTTAGAAGCTTTATAATTTTAGCATTTATGATAGCTGTATTATCCATATCACATTAGTTTTTGCATATGGTGTGAGGTAAGGGTCGAGGCTCATTATTTTCCATACAAACATCCAGTGGTTCCCACATGGTTTGTTGAAAAGCGCACCCACTGCCCACTGAGTTACCTGGCACCTTTGTTGGGTATAAACTGGCCATTTATATGTGAGTCTGTTTCTGTTCTGTTCTTATGCTAGCAGCACAGTCTTGATCACTGTAGTCTCCCTGATCTCTTTTCTCCTTGTTCCCCCTTCTGTTTCTTCCTCTCTCAACTTCCCTTCTTTTGCTGGTCAGTTGGGAGAGAAAAACTAAGCTAATTTCTTCTTCTTTCCTGTATCTTTGCAGTCTATGTCCCTTGCCATCTTCCCTCTCTCTCTCTCTTTGTATGAAAATTGATTAAGCCAGTAGTAATAATATTAAATGATTTTACCCAGCATCCCTGTTCTTATTAACGAGTTTTCTTATTTTTCAGTCACCACCGCGGTTCTCACTGTCCCAGGAACATCCTATCTAACTAGATTGGCCAAGTCTGATTCCTCCCCTTGCCTTTGACTCTATCGACTTCTTGAAATCTCTTCCCCCACCCACCCCCGAGTCTTCCTGGAATCAATAAGAAAAGGTCATGTTTCTTCTTTCCTAATGAGTGACTCATCAAGCCAGGGCTGCACACTCACAGCCATCTCTACAAGGGATCGAAAATGTTTCTTGTCTCTGTTGATTCTCCCATTTATTCTTGGCATGTTCTTGTGCATCTGGGATGATGCCGTTGGCTATGTCCTGGCGGTACGGACCCCTGCGTGTTTGATGTGGATCATGGAACATCTAGCAGCCCAAAACTGCATGGAGGGCAGGTAGGGGGCCAAGGCTATTTTTTGCTAATGATCCAGAGAGATGATGCCGGTTGGGTCGCTCTCAGCAGCAAAAGCACAAAGAGCCTCATGACTCTGTGGGGCTGAATGGAAAGGTTATATTGCTCATTGCATCACGATTTAGGAAAAGTCCAGTTTTTGTATAAGCAAATGATAGAACAGAACCGGTACCAATTCCTCAGTATCTGAGAGGCATTGCTGCATATGTCCAGGTATAGTTTAAAAGATACACATTAAATCCTATCCCCCGGACATATTATGTTTTAAAGAGTCAACTGAAATAAATAGTAAGAGCAAGTCTAAAGACAGCTTGAGTCTAAAATACTTAGATAAAAAAATTTCAAATTTCATGGATCTTTAAATGATTCACTTACTTAAAACATATACTAGTACTTCAATGCCAGAAATGTGCAGTAACCATTCTTTTGTACAACTAGGAAATGAGGTAGCAGTTTCTCTTTCTTGCAGGCACTTCTGGGGAACAGGAATGCACTCTCTTTGTGAATCCCATGTCCTCACAAGGTAGAAGACCAAAACCCAACCCATCCCCCTGACTCTTCTTCCATAGATGAGGGAGGAAGGACAGTGAGAGTCGGGGTGTGGGGCTGACTCTGCCCTCTCTTTGTTACCCTTGGGGGAAGGAGTCTGGTCCCAACTCTGGCTCATGGGCAGCTCTCTTTAGAGAGTGGAGTCGTGTACATCTTCTATTTTTAGCTCTGGGCCTTCACCATAATTCTTAATAATAGGAGACATCTGGTATCTTATCACTGTTACTGTGAATAGCATCATTCTGACTGTATAACCTTCTAGACTAACCTACAAGTATGCAAGTATACTACCTTCCATTTCTTGTCTACGTTCATATAGAGCCCTTCGTTTATCATAAACATTTTCCCCGAATTTCTACTTTGACTAGGATTTCCATTTTTTAGATTGCCACATAGTATTGCATCATGTTGAGACTCATGGTTCTTGAGTGGTTCCTCCTTTAGATGGAAATTTCCATTATTTCCAGAGCTTCCATGTGATGGATGGCACTGCTGTGAGCGTCTTGGGGCATCTAACGCCTTGCTTTCAGTGATTCCTTTCCTTTGGAGAAGTTGTCCCCAAAGTGGGAAATGGGATTGAATTTACAAACCTCTTAACTCTCTGTCAGAGCTTAAATTAGCACCCCCTGTCCCCCGCCACTACTTGCGGGTCTGATGGCTGAATGGAACCTATACCCCTAGAGGGTCCCATCTGGTCAACACTGCTCCGCGTCGCCTGCCCTACCTACACATCTTCTCCTCCCGGTCCCATCTCATGCCACTCTCCTTTCCCACCTGCCTCAGGGACTCTGCCCACGCCCTTCCCTCTGTCTGGATGCCTCTACTCTGTTCCTTCGCCCTCTTTCATCAATTCCTATGTATTCCTTAGATCTCAGATCTGGGCTGAAGTGTCATTTTCTCTGAGAAATCTTTCCCTACCTCACTACCTCCAACTGTCAGACTCCCTTGTCAAGAACAGTTCTTTTCCATGAGGGCACTGATCAGGATGTGTGTGCTTCGACATTCATTTGTGTAATAAGGGCTCCGATGTTCGAGTCCCTTGTTAGGACTCATGGTGGCGCTCATCAGTGCATGCCCACCGAGTGTCTGGCACGGAGGCAGGTTTGTTGAGTGAATAAATCTATCTGATGCTGCAAAGCAAGGAGGTGCCAGTCAGGATGTTGGGGCTTTTAGCGGTCAGTCCCCTGCCTCGTCTCTCTTCGAAGGGCTCTTCTTCAGGGAGGGAAACGCATCAGGGATTCAAAAAAGTCTGGAGCCTATGAATGGGCTTCAGGGGTCTGTGAACACCCTGAGACTGGATACAGGAATGTGGTGTAAACAGGTGTGTTCAACAGGGGAGGCGGTGGTGGGGCCACGGCCTTCATCAGATTCAGGAAGGGGGAATGGACCCTTAAAATGATGAGAACGGTCAGCCCGGATGATTATGGGAGACTTCAGGACACTCAATACCTAGCCCTCCTTCCCCCACTCTGCACGAGCTCTGAATCAGTTGAGAAATAGGACTTAAATAATGATGCAGACGGGGATCAAAATATACCCCTTCGCTACTCAGAGCTATTGGAGAATGTAACTTCCATCTGTGGACGAGCCACCTTCTGATTCCTCACTACGCCCCGCCCCCCAACATTGATCAGACCCATCCAGTCCCTGGCAGTGCCTGATCAGGGCGGCGCCCCCTCAGCAGGGGTGAACCGGTACTTGTGGATACAACTTCAGGCCTAGAGGGGAAGATAGGAATCTCTACTTTCTGCAGGTGGTTTGCTCCCAGTCTAAAGAATGTAGAAGGAGAGAGCATACATGTGTCGGCTCCTCTGCCAGACTCGTGTCACTGTGTCACCCTCTCTCTCTGGAAGGAGTGATTGAGGGTGCAGAGGGACCCCGAAGGGAATGCTGGCGGGGCTCCTGGCACATGGGAAGAAGCATTAAGGGTAGAAGGAGACACACCTGTTCCTCCAGGCTCCTCAACAGTGGCCTCAGAAGCTCTTACAGTTCCAGTATTCTGACCCCTCCTATTCATATCATCATGCAAGGCCAGAGCTAGCAGGGACCTCAGGAACATCTTATTTCCCCTCCTTGCTTGTTTAGGTTTTACCTAAACAACTTACTGTGCAACTAATTCATGTACGTTTTGCAGAGCTTGCAAACTCCAATACTTAGTGGGACCTGTCAAGAAATTCAAATGGAGGAAGAAGGCCTGCTGTAAGATGATGAATGGCAAGTGACATTCTGCTTCTGACTCAAGGAGTCACTATTGGGCATAGTGGAGAGTGGGGCAAATGGGCCAGCCCATGCCACACCTACGAGGGCAGCCACTCCTCGTCTCCAGCTCACTGTGGCCATGTAGGAGGCAGGTCCTGAATGATTTTAACGTATCACGAGAAGCCAGAAGTAGGGAATTTCTAATGTGACATTTCTCTATTTAAAAAAATGCTGCTGACAAATCCACATGTGAGCCTCGTGAGAGCCAGCTAAACTTTGTCTGCTGCCCAGATGTTACTCTACAGGTCACCACTTTGCATACTAAATTCAACCCCCTGCAAACCCATTTAATAAAGGCTTTCCTTGAAGTCCACCAAAACAGAAAGCGTGTCAGGGCCCATTGCTGGGAGGTTGGTCAGGAAGTTAGAAGTCCTCTCTTTTAGGGAGATGGTGACAGCATGTCATTACCTCGGACCTTGTCAGGGTCTCCGTATTCAAATTATATACGGCAGAGGGAACAGAACAGAGGCCAGCGGACAGCTGAAAGGCCGTGCTCTGCCAAGGCTGCTGTTGGCCTATGTATTCAAGCCACGTGCAGAAGAGGCTAACAATACTCTAGGTGTACGGGTGGCGGTTTTGTCTTAACCAGGCCCTTGACAACTGTCACCTCATTAATCTTCATGACAAGGACCATGGCTTGGAGGGCAAAGCTGGACTTTGAAGTTCGCACACTTAATTTTGGCTGGGCATGTGTGACCCTCAGTTTCCCCATCTGCATCTGTCCATGAGCCACCCACCCACTAACCTTGTGGGCTGGCTGACAGGGTGACCCAGGGCCAGGATTTCAAGGGAAAGGTGGAGGTTTTCCAGGTAGCATTCTGACAGGAGGTTTCTCTCAAGGAACAGGAATAAAACCCCGAAGGCCACATTAATTTAAAGGTCGGTTTTGCCGAGCACAGTTTTTCTTCCAGAGACAGTGAACAATCAGATTTTAGTAAGATACTCCCAGAGAAAGTGCCCTTTTCATGGACCTCTGTGCATTTCCAGTGACCTTAGAAGAGCCTCTTTATACTTAATTCATAATGTAGTTATAAAAGATTCTTAGCAGCTCCTCTAGCCAACACTCTGTTAATCCAGAGAGAGTTACTACATTAATTAAAAGGCATAAAAGTAAATTTATATTAAAATGCACTATACTTGAACTCTCTTTGCATTAGACAGGATTCTTTTGGTTGCAAGTGATTTAGTCTCAAACTGGCTTTTCCCACAGAATGTATTTATTGGTTTTTGTGACTCTGAAGTTCAGAGGGATTTCTTGCTTCAGGTATAGTTGGATCTAGGTGCTTAAACAATTTGAAAGGACTCTGTCTTGATTCTTTCTCTATGATAGCTTTGCTTCCTTGTGGTTGTCTGCTTCCCCCAACTCCATGTCTCAGGTAGTTCCAGATTTCCAGCCTCCGTGGTAAAAGCAAGGTTCTTAAAGGTTCCTACGACATTCTGGGATTGGCCCTCACTAAATCAGCCTGGGTTTCACATCCATCTTTGAAACCATTGCTATGTCCAGGGAGGTAGAAGAAGCTGGTTGGCACAGGTATACACACACCTGTCTGCTCTACACAAACCAAGTGGGCGGAGACCCAGGAAGAAGTGGTTCCTCAAAAGTAAAATGATTGTGCATTTATGGGATCCAAAGGAGATGGGTGGAAGGGCAGACTAGACCAATATATCTCATCTACATCTAAAAAATAAAGCCTCAGCCCCTGGTCAGCCTAAGTGATACAGGGCTCTCTTGAAGGTATAGTTAAGAGCGTGCAGCTGCAACGTGAGAGGAGGTTGTCTGAATTATCACGTCTCCGTGGCACCATCATTACGTGAAAGATCACCCGAAGTGGGACAGGAAAGTAGACGATGACTTTGGTGAACTTGAAGAGTCTGACAATGGGCTTGTCTTGCCAAACTCTTCAGCTCTGAAATCCCATCCCTAGGGCTGGACAGGGTGGGGCAGTGTGCCATTTGAGAGGAAGAACCACTATTGACTCCAGAAGTCAGACCATGAGGATCAGAAGGTGGGAAAGATAGACGCTAGGTCATATCCCAGAGCCAGTGAGGGAGGGAAGAACACACTAGGGGATTTGGACAGAGTCAGAAAATCTCATTACAGGAGAGCTTGTATTTGTATGGATTTTCTCCTGGGCACTTTCATACCCATTATCTCTTTTGAGCTGTGCCACAACCCATGTGGTTGGCAGGTCAGGAATCCTTATATTCATTTGTTGCATAAAGAAACCAAGACCTATTGAGGTTAATTGACTGGATCAACATCAGAGAGCTAATTACTAAGAAGTCTGGGAGTAGAGTTGGGAAGGTTATAGACCAGTGCCACTCAATAGACTCATTATGCAAACCACATATGCAACTGAAAAAAAAAAACTTTAGTAGCCACATTAAAAAAAGTAAAAGGAAACAGGTGAAATTGATTTTAATAATTCATTTCATTTTACCCACTGAATCCAAAACATCATTTCAACCCATAATCAGTATAAAAACTTGAGGTATTTTACATTATACTTTTTTTTTTCCTGTGTGAAGTCTTCAAAATCTATTTGTATACTTATAGCACATCTCAATTCAGACTAGCCATGTTTTAGGTGCTCACAAGCCACATGTGGCCAGTGGCTGCCATATTGGATGGTACAGTCTGAGCTGTGCTAGGTGGAATGTGTGGAAGCCATACTTTGGAACCAGCTTCTCTGGATTTAAATTCATTAATTCGATTCAGGAACTACTTGTGGAATATATATTGTGTGCCAGATGCTGAGGTTATAATGACAAATGAGAAAGACTTGATCTCCACCTTCATGGAATTCATATTCTAATGAGGGAGGCTGCCACAAAACAAATTCAAATTGAAATACATAAGATATTTCAAATTTTCCAAGTGATATGAAAGAAACACAGAGGGGGTATCAGGATTGAGAATGATAGGGGAGTCAGGAAGGTCCTCTGTGCAACTGAAGCTGAGATCAGAAGGACCATAAGAGTGGCTATACAAAGAGTTGCAGGGGACAGATGGAAGAAGATGTTTTAGTGGGAGAAAAGACATATGCAAAGGCCCTGAGGCAGGAAAGCACGTGCATGTTCCAGGAACTGAATGAAGACCAATATGGCCAAAGCTATCTCGGGAATGGCTTGGAGGAGACTCATTTGCTTTGATATCCAAAGTGCCTGACACTTGGTAGATTGTCAACGAATATTTTTTGGTTGGATGGGGTGGATGGATGGATGAATAGGAGGGATGGATGAATGGATGTTGGGACGTTTGAATCGTTGGATGGACAGATGGATGGATGGACAGAAGGGTACCTTCCTTACATGTTGTATACAGCTGCTTTGGGGCTAAAATGGCAGAGCTGAGGAGTTGCAACAGAGATTCTATAGCCTACAAAGTAAAAAATATCTACATCTGCCCTTTACTGAAAAAAGTGTGTTGACTTCTTATTTATAAAATGGGGACAACACTGAGATTAACTTCTTTTCACAATTGTGGGGATTAAATCAGAGGAGGATGTGTCTTGTCTGCCCCAGACACTAATCTCTATATACACTCAAAAGAGCTGAATTTTCTCCCCTGAATTCCCTCAAATCCTCCTCCGAGCCCCTGGTCCAAGGCTCCTGTGGACCTTTCCTGTTCCTAGGCAGCTGAAATGGGAGATTGAGTTTCCTCTTTGGATCCCCCGTTCTTCCTCCATGTTCCATTTTATTTGCGTGGGGGGCGGAGGTGGAATAGGGTGGTCGTGGCTCATAGACCCTGCTGCGGTGATCCTTGCCTCTTGGCACGTGGGCTGACTTAGGGGCTTCATTAATGTTAATTACGGCCGCGCTTCATTTCAAAGGAGCCTGGATTCTTACTGCTCTCAGTGGAGAGAAACTTAGACCATGCCCCTTAACGAGAAGTTTGTGGCTCTCTTGCCACCGTGAAATTGTGAGCGTGAGCATGAATTTAGATGAGAATTTATGTATCCAGGGGCAACATAGAGAGGCCAGAATTCCCCAAATACTGCTCACTACAGGTGAGTTTTGTCCTGGGCACGGGACAAAAATATGAGTGCTGGGTGGAGTTTCTAGATTCCCAGGATGAGAACCAGAAGCCGGCATTCACGAGGGTGATGGTGAATGCCCTCCGCATAGCTGTTTCTCCACCTCGACACTGTTGGCATTCGGCGCTACATAATTCTCGTGTGGTGGGTGTGTAACAGCTTCCCCAGCCTCTACCCACTAGATGCCAGTAGCTCACTCCTCCCCAGGTTGTGACAACCAAAGAGGTCTCCTGGAGGGCAGGGTCATCCCTGGTTGAGAAGCGTTGGTAAAGAGGGACCCTTCAGATGTCCGTGTGAGTCTGGAGGCAGCTTCTGTAGGGCACAGGGCTTAGAGGTCAGATTCAAATCCCTGGGGTGTGTGCTCAGCTAGCTGTGTGACCTTGGGCAGGTCACTTAACCTCTCGGAAACTAATTCCTGCCTCAAACGTTGTTGTAGAGACAAAATGGGATGATTTCTTTCTCTCCTGGTTGCCCTTCTCCCCTCTTCCTCCTCCATCTCCTCTTCCTCCCTTGTCCCCAGACTCTGAAAATCCTTCTCCCTCTTCACTGATCGCTAGGGACAGATGGGCACTGGCCACCCTCCTAAGTTTCGCCCTGCTCCTTCTCTTCCCTTTCTTCATGAGATTCAGCATAGGAGTCACATGTCAGGGTGAAGAAAAAGTTGCATTTGATTACTTAAAGTTCCCTTCAAAGAATGGCGCGGTCTTATAATTTGCAGCTGCATGAAAGAGTTCCACCTGGGGCTCCAAAAAGAATAATAGATCAGGGAGATTCGAACCTTCTGGAATGGTGACAGGCATTTGAATGAATATTTAACGATCCCGGCTTTGATAATGAAGAGCTGCTGCTTCTCCCAGTCCTGCCCCCAAATCAGGAAAGAAAATTCCTCTTCTTCATTCTGACCTCTTCTTAGATGAATGCGAAAAGGATAAAGTAAAAGATTGGGAATAATTTGCCCTCCCCAGCCTCCAAATATCACAAGTAATGCTGTGCCGAACTCATTTAATTCCGACTTAGAAGCAGTGGGTTGCTGGCATCCGGGGAGCTCAAGCACTTGAAATTGAGTCAGCCTCCGGGAGAAATTTGTGTTTTTGCCTCATTCCCTGGGGAGCAGCCCCATCTCGCCTCACTCTAGAAGCCCTTTCTCCAGGACCTGCACATCAGGGCTTACAGAAGATGGGAAGGAAGAGAGGGCAAAGGATAGAACTGTAGAGGCTGGACAGACTTTCCTCTTCTTGTCCTGTCCTGTCCTGTTCTGTCCTCCCGTTCCCATCTCTTACCTTCCCTTATTTTAAATGGTAAATGTAATTAATCTGTGCTGGTGTAACATACAAATTATACAAAAGTGCATAGCACTCTATTTGCTAATCAGTGAAAGTACCCCCCCCCCCAACGGTAGTCCCTAAGTAACTGCTTCTAACCCTTTGCGGTGCATCCTTTTGGAGGGTAATAGCTAACATACCAAACCCTGTTAGTCAGGGTTCTCTAGAGAAACAGACCCATAGAATGTGTGTGTATATCTCCCTATCTCCACCTCTCCAGCTATATTATCTCTATCTCTGCCTGAGAGATTTTAAGGAATTGACTCATGCAGTTGTGGGACTGGTGAGTCCCAAACCCACAGGGCAAGCCAGCCAGCAGCTAGGCAGTCTTGGCCGGAGTTAATGTTGCAGTCTTGAGTCCTGAGGCCGAATTCCCTCCCAGGTGGCAGGTGCCACGTTAAGCCCTTTAACATCATTGTATCACTTACTCTAGATGGTAGAGACTAAACTCATTGCCCCGTTTTATAGGTGGAAGGAAGGAAGCCCAGGTGGGAGATGGAGAGAATGTTCCTGCTGTAGGGCAGGGAGGAGCAGCCCCTTGTCCCTGACTCCAGCTGGTGGTGTTTCTGAGGGTCTCCGCTGCCGAGCCCCTGTGGTGTTCCTGGCTGTGGTCTTTTGTGGCTCCTCCCCACTCCCCCCTCTCTAGCCTCACTCTGGGACCCTGTCCCCAGACTTCATCCTTTCTTAGGAAGAGTTGCCATCACCTCCCAAGGCCAGTCCCCTGGAGGGGGAGCTTGGGAGGGTCTTGTTAGTGGAGATGAGGGTTTTGTGTTTGTTTGTTTTGTTTTGTTTGCTGTGGAGAAGATAAGGAAGGCTTGTGCACCTTGGTCTTCTATCTCATACATCACCTCTTGCTGAAGGGAATAAGGAGCGAGAGTCCTGGTCACTGCTGACATGGGGATAAGACACCCACGAGCCCCCCGGCAGCCTTCTTCTGGGCCTGGGAGGGCAGGTGTGGGTGACTCACACCTGGATCTTGGGGGTGTCACACCCCAGCATGCCTCACAGGTATGTATGTATGTGGCCTGCATGGAAAGGGGCAGGGGCCATGAGCTCAGCTCTGCCTCCTCCAGCCATGCAGGGCAGCTGTGGGAGGAGCAGAGAAAGGACATGGGCCAGTCGTCAGTCTCCCTCATCCCCATGCCACTGGGCCAACTCCACCTGGCACACAGCTGGTCGCACAGGGTTCCTCAGGCTTTCTTCCTAACCGCAGGATTGCCCACAGGTTTGTATATTATGGGAGGTAGCAATGGGCATCTCTGCCAGAGCTTAAGGTCAGGAAACTCCAACATCTGTCTTGACTCCCTCCACCCTTCATGTGGCTCTTTCCACCGGAATCTCCATTGGCTGGATGTGACTGCCTCCCAATCATGATTGTTGTCCTCCAAGCCATTCTCCAGAGAGCTCCAGCCACACTGGTGTCCAGTAAGTTCCCAGAGCATGCAAACACTTCCTGCCTCAGGGCCTTTGCACATGCCTTCCCTTTCCCTGGAACACCTTCCCCATCTCCACCTTCCTATTATTTTCATGGGTGACTCCTTCTAATCCTTCCGATCTCAGCTTCAGCTGCTCAGAGAGGCCTTCCTGACCACCTTGTCATCCTCAGTCTCAGTGCCCTGTGTGTCTCCTTCATAGCACTCGGGACACTTTGAAATGATTTTATGTACTTGATTGTAAGCCTGTCAGCCGACCCGTTTCCCTGCTTCTGTAGTACATAGGGGCAAAAATAGCCTATAAACAGGTTAATTACCGTAGAATTATACAAACCCTGAAATTGTGGTAAGGGATAGGAAGGAAAATAAAGGGCCCGATGAGGGATAAGGTCAGGAGGATCCGGCTTGGGAAGGACAGTTGAAGAAACTGTCTCCGATTGAGTGACATTTAAGACAAGCTCTCAAGGACATGTAGACATTGGCCAAGTGCAGAGTGGGGTGAGCCGGCCCTACCTGGAGGGGGACAGCACGTGCAAAGGTCTTGAGGCAGGAACAATGTTAGTGTGTCCACGGAAGGAAGGTCGGCATGGATGAAGCATGGTGAATGAGGAGATATGTGACATGGCGCTAGGGACAGCTGCGTGACATAGGCAGGGGACAGAGCTTGTATCTGCTAAAAAGCCACCAGCATCATGGTACTTCCCATTTTTTCTCATCCCTAATATGTGTTAGGCCCTGAGCTGCAGGCTTTGTGTAGCTCTTTGAATTCTTACAACCACGGGTCAGATTATTCTCAGGGTTTCAATGAAGAAACTGAGTCCCCCAGAGATGAAGGTAACGTGCCCAAAGCCCCACCCCGCAACTTGCAGTGGCAGATCAAATTTGAAGCCGGGACTCCAAAGCTTTTAAACTTGCTTCTGTCTACACTGCGTTCCTGTATCAGGTTCCTCTGCCCCAGCGTCGAAGGCCAGCTGGGGTACAGGGATGTGTGAGCACCCCGGGCTCCCCCATCACCCACCCAGCCTTCATACATAGCCTTCTTTGTAAAGTGATTGAATGCTCCATGATTTCCATTCCCCCAAATGCCTGGAAACATTCCCATTTCCTTGTTAAATAAAAGATGAGAGGCAGATAATGAAATCCAGATGCCCCCAAGGCCTTTGATGTCACCTGCCAATTTTTCTGTTGGTCATTTTTTTTTCTTTAAACAAAACAGAAGCGATGGTTTGATGGTTCGGAGCAAGAGGCCGTATTCAAATGGCATCATTACCTGTCGGGCCTCGCTATGTTTTATTCACTTGTTTCTCTCCTTAGATTCGGGGCTTGGAGTCAGTATTCCACCTGCCTTGCAGATGACTTTTCAGATGCCTCTCAGATGCCAAAGTCCTATCCAGATCCGCCCCCTTGAGAGGTGGGAGCAAACCCACTCGGTGGCCTTTTTTTCCCCTTAGGATAAGAATTGGGTATGAATCTAGCCTCTTTACAGTCAAGTGCATTTAGAATCTGTCCCTTATATAGGCCAGTGGTTCTCAGTCTGGGCGATTTTGCTCCCAGGAGTCACTGGGCAATGCCTGGAGTCAGTTTTGGTTGTCACGATTGGAAACGGAAATGCTACTGGCATCACATAGGTAGAGACCAGAGATGCTGTGTGAAAACCTACAATGCACAGGACAGTCTCTCACAACAAAGAATTATCTGGCCCCAAATGTTAACAGTGCGGAGTCTGAAACACCGTCAGCTAGATTGTGATTCCTGTGGGAGGCTGTCCCGTCTCCAGCTGGGTCTCCAGCCTGCTGCTTGCACTCAGTAGAAACTCAATAAATATTGGTTGAGTGAATGATCTATTTGGCTGCTGTCAGCCAGGAGTTTGGGGAGAGCCGCATCTGCTTCTCCATCCGCGTGTCCCTTCCATCCACGTTCCTCTCCAGCAACCCTCAACCACGTGTCGTTCCTTTACTTGTTCCTTTCTCTATGCTCTCTATTGTCTTTTTCCCCCGGCCAACTCCCATTTATTCTTTAACACTCAAGTCAGGTGCCACCTCCTCCAGGAAGCCTTCCTTGACTCCCCCGGGTGTGCCGGTGTCCCTCCTCTGAACCCCATCACACTTTCCGCCCGCCCAGTCATAGTGTTCGTCACTGTGTGAAATTCACCCAGCTGTGGATAGGCACACAACTCCTTGCCTCCCAAGTGGCCCATCTGTATTGTAACCTGCCCCCTCCTGACCCCGCTTCCTATTCCTGCTGACTGCCGTCCCTTGACATTCCCTCAAGTTCTCTCTTGGGGAAGAAAAAATCACGTAGAGGTTGAGAACTGACATTTTTAGGAGTTGGAAGCTGTATCCGTCTCCCAGGGCTACTGTAACAAAGACACAAAGTGCATGGTTTAAATAACAGAATGTATTCTCTTGCGGTTCAGAAGTCCAAAATCAAGATGGCTTCAAGGTGACTTCCTTCTGGAGGCTCTGAGTGAGAGTCCGTCACACGCCTCTCTCTCCTGGCTTTGGTGGTTGCTGGCAATCCTTGACGTTCCTAGGCTTGCAAACACATCTCTCAAATCTTTGCTTCCATCTTCCCTTGGCTGTCTCTTCTGTGTACTCAAATCTTCCGCTTCTTCCTCTTTAAAGACACCAGTCAGTCCTTGGATTTGGGGCCCAGCCTCCATCCAGGATGATCTCATCTTGAGATCCTTAACTTAATCGCATCTGCAAAAACCTTATTTCCAAATAAGGTGCCCTTCACAGGTACCGGGGATTGGGACCTAGACCTATCTTTCTAGGGGACACAGTTCAATTCACTCCGGATGCTTGAGGTCAAGCCATCTTGCTACCAACTGGTCTGATGATCTTAGATGAGGCACTTGACCCCTGGAAGTCCCTACTGGGTCACTGAAGTCGATAAGACACAAAGAGCATGGGGCCCAATGATCATTAGGTGAGGTTCCTTAAGAAGCAGCCTTTCAGATCAAAAAGAGGGACCAGGGCATTATTAGGACATGCTCTTGGGATCAACATGTGGGGAAGAAAGGATTGGAAGCCAGATGGGTGGGCAAGGCAGAATAATGGCTCCTCCACACATGTCCACATCCTGGGACTTGCGGATGCACTGCTGTACGTGGTGAAAGTTAAGGACGTGATTAAGTTAAGAATCTTGTAACAGGCAGATGATAAGAATACAAGTCCTTGCAAGAGGAAGGCAGAGGGAAGAGAATCAGAAGTGTGATAACAGAAGCAGATGCTGGAATCTGAAGGTGGAGGGAGGGGAGGTCAGAAGCCAGGGAACCCAGGCAGCCGCCAGAAGCCAGAAAAGGCAACTTGGCTTTTCCCCCAGAGCTTCTGCTGACACCTCGATGTTAGATCTGCAAGACCTGTTGACCTTCCGACTTCCGGGATTGGACAGAAGGTGCATGTGCATCCGTGTTGTGTAATGCCATTCAGGTTGTGGTCATTGTTACAGTAGCCATGGGAGCCCCGGGCAATCGGGAAAGGGGCGGTGGTGGACGGGAGAGGACAGGAGTCTCAGCGGAGACCTTAGGGGCCCTACAGGGAGGTTGATGCCGGAGTGACCTGTTCCACCTGGGAGCACTCCGTCTTCAGGGGTGGTGCCACCCCTGAAGGAACTTCAAGTGTTAGCACCAGTGCCATTTGCTGAGCAAGCCCCATTATCGCTAGAGAGGAGGGGACATTCCAGCCCCTACCTCCTGTTCTCAAGAGGAGCCCACGCCATCAGGCACAGAGAGCCTGGCGCTGGGATCGGTGGGAGAATAGAGTCCTGATTTGAGTCTGTAGGTATCACTCTCCGATTTAACACCCAACAGTGGATTCATGGGGGAGTTTGATCGAAGCCCTAAATCCCTATTTCCTAAGGGATTTTGTTTGTTTGTATTTTATTTGTTCTGTTTTTCAAACTGTTGTACCACCAGAAGCTCTCAAAATTGGTTTGTGGCCAAGTTGGATTTGAAAATTCTGGGGCACAAATGTGTGAATTAAAGGCCCCGCCCGATGAGGCCTACAGGTAAAGATGCCCATTTCACTGTACTTAAACTGCCACATTCTCAAACTAATTTGCCTCGGGGACCTTTTTATGCATAGGGTAGCTCTCAAGAGCTATTGGAATTAGTGTTCTGAGGCGCACCCTGGGGGAAATAATACCAGAGATCATCAATCCAGAGGGACCTGGTGGGCTGAGCAGTATTGGTAGCCTACTGCCAGCCCTCCCCAGATGGCCACTCCTTGATGCTGGTTTTAGAGTCAGAATCCCAGTTGGAATAGATGAGTGATGGTGGGACCAGTCCAGGGGACTCTGCTGTCCTTACCTCTTATTATTCATACCCCCCTTTATGCGTATGATGCAGCCGAGGCTCAGAGAGGCCAAGGTACTAGTTCAAGGTCACAGAGCGAGAAGGTAGAACAGCTCAGCTTTGAACCTGGCTGTCCAAGATGACAACTAACCCTCCTGATTTATTTTATTCTGTTTTCTTTAACAGCCTTATTGAACTCAAATTCTCCTGCCGCACAGTTCGCCTGTTTTTAAAGTGTACGATTCAGTGGTTTTTAGTATCATCCCAGAGTTTCTGATCATTGTCACCATCCGAGTTAGGACACTTGAGGACATTTGGGAAACTCTGTGCCCAGGAGCAGGCAGTCCTTACTTGTGCCTACAGACTTGCTGCCAGCTCCCCAGTCCTGCCCCCGACAAACTCTAATCTCCTCTCTGTGTCTGTAGCTTTGCCTAGTCTGATCATTTCGTGTAAACGGAATCATATACTATGTGACCCTTTGTGTCTGGCTTCTTTCACTTAGAATCATGTTTTCCAGGTTCATGCATGTGGTAGCAGGTGTCCGTACGTCGTTCCTTTTCATGGCTAAGTGGTATTCCCGTGTATGGATAGACCACATTTTATTTATCCTTGGACAAATTGATGGACATTCGGCTGTTCCTACCTTTCGCTGTTCTGAATAGGGCTGCTGTGAACATGGATACTCATGTTTTTGGGGGGACGTACGTTTTCCTATGCATTTTAACCCTCTTGTTGATTACAATGTCTACTTTATATCTAGAGCCATTAGATTGACCAGGCTACTTTTAAAAAGCAAAATCGTACATGTTTAGTGTTAATTTGCCTATCATAAAGTTCACCCGCTTTAAGTACAACTTAATGCATTTTAGTCAATTTACAGAGTGTGTAACCTTCACCATATCCCGGTTATAGAACATGTCCGTCACCCCCTCGAAAAGACCTCTTGGACCCATGTGCCATGAATCCCTGCTTCTGTCCCAGCTCCACACAAACGCTGATCTGCTTTCTGTCTCTACATATGCAACCGGGACACTTGTAAATCTGTTTTCCAAGCAGAATGACTCATACTGAGAGAGAGGAGGCTATCCTTTCTAAATGTCTATCCCTTATGGGCGTGTGGACAAGTGCTGTCACTGTTTTGAGTCTTGTGTCCTTATCTGTGGGGCTGATCCTTGCAGATGGTTTTACGGGATTGGAAGGTGTCATCGGCGAATGCACTTGACACTCTCAGCTTAATGTTCCACATGGGGGGGCACTCGGTGAGTTTTAGACACTATGGTCATTTCTCACTTTGTCCTACCAGCTCTGTGAGGCAGGTGTCATCATCCCATTTTACAGACGAGCACACCGAGGCTCAGGGCAGTGGATGGAGGTGCTGGGAATGAATTGCATCTAGGTGGATTCCCGAGCCTGGGCCCTCCCGCCTTCCCAGCAAGAATTCCCATGGAGGAGGGCAACCCCCGGGCCCAACCTTGCCTGGCGGGTTCTAAGTGCTTTGTTATGGCCCAATCTGTCAGGAACCAATTAGAGCTGAGAGCACTTAGCTGCAAATGTGGTTTCTGGGCACTGATGGTAATGAAGCAGCTGGAAATTGTCACCCAGCAGCAAAAGGCACATGCAGCCGTTTGCCACAAGCCATGTCCATGCTTGAGGCTAGGGCTATAGGATCTGAAGTTATCAGGATAAAAACTGGGTTAGGGCCCTCTAGCTTGGTGTCTCCAGGGGCCTCATCAGAGCACCTGCCACTGTGCCTAGAGGAGCTAGGAAATGGTGTCCCTGAGCCCCAGCATCCTGTGTCCCGTGTCCCTTATTCTTGATACATAAGCGGGCCTTTCACGTAACCGGAAGAGCATTGGAACAAATGGACAATGCTGACATTTTTCCATGCAGGGGAGAAATGGCACATGTGTCTCCCCCTCGGGGAATGTCCTTTGCCTGACTAGTCTCTGCTCCCCCCTGCTGGCCTTAGCTTTGTCAGGGAACCTTCCAGGCTTTCTTCACTAGGCTTCATGGCTCTGGTCCGCTCTCAGAGCACCCAGGACTGCCCTTCTGTAGCACTTTCCAGAGTTGGAATTAAATATCCCAGAGTGAACTCTAAGCCACTTGGGGGCAGTGCCCGCTGGTCCAGTTCACAGTCATATTCCCAGCATCTAGCCCTGAGCTGGGCACAGAGGAGGCCCTTAGTAAGGATTATTTGTGGGACACACCACTAAATAAAAGGCCAGACACTTGAGCCCTTCTGACTCTGCCCTCCTCTCTAATCTTCAACTAAGTAAGTAGACTCCCCTTCCAACTAAAATCATTCCAGCTTGAGATTCTTCTCCATTGGATCTTGCGCTTGGTGTAGTGCAGGGGTCAGCAAACTCTCTGTGAAGGGCCGGATAGTCCGTTAGGCTTTGCAAGTCCCTGTTGCAACTAGTTCAGTGCTTACCGTGTGAGAGCAGTCCTAGACAGTATGAGTGGACGTGGCTATGTTCCAATAGAACTTTATTTGTAAAAACAAGTCGGGGGCCACATGTGGCAGGAGGACCACAGTTTGCTGACCTCAGGTGTAGAGGACTATAGTTGAAAAACTGGAAGATCTGGCATTGTAAAGCCTGGGAGAGGAAGGTGATCGCCTCTCTGCTCCTCTCTTTACCCCATCCCTTTGCATCCTCACAGCACGGTGTCTACAACTAACCAACTGGATGCACTGTGTCTCAGCTCCAAAATCCCTAGGGAGAGAATCTGATTGGCCCATCCTAGGTCAAGAGTCCACCCTTATCAAGCTGTTGCTGAGGGGGCGGGTCCATGTCACACAAGCTCAGCTGTGGGTGGTGGGATTCTTCAGACCGGGACCATGTGGGCTGTGGGCATCTTGAAAGATGTCTGCTGAAAGAAGGCGCTGGGGTCTTCTTCCTGGCGATTTTTGGGATGAGGGAGAACATCAGCGGTGAGTGGGCTGAGTAGTATCTCCCCACAACGATGTCCACCTGGAACTTCAGAATGTGACCACATTTGGAATAAGAACCTTTGCTAGATGGAATCAAGTTAAGACAAGGTCATTCTGGATGCGGGTGAGCCCTAAATCTGCTGACTGGTGTCCTTAGAAAACGAGGAGAGGGACACTCAGACGCAGAGACACACAGAGGAGAAGGCCGCGTGAAGACAGACGGAAACGAACGGGAGTTCGAGAAACACCAAGGATCGCTAGGAACCGTTGGAAGATGACGGAGTCCAGGAGCGATTCTTTGGAAGGAATGTGGCTCTGCCAACACCTTGATTTTCAACTTGTAGCCTCCAGCAATGTGAGAAAATAAATTTCTGTGGTTTTAAGCCACCCGGTGTGTGGGAGCTGGTTACAGCAGCCTGAGGAGACAAACGCAGGTGGCGAGAGTATCTGCCTTGCTCAGAACCACTAACGGACAACATGGCCGATACACTCAGAAGCACGGAGAGCTTTCTATGGTTATCTCACGCAGTCTTCACAATGGCCCCGTGAGACAGATACCATTATCATTGCCATCCTACAGATGAGGAAATGGAGGTCTAGAGAGACTGAGGATCCTGTTTCGTTTAGTACAGGGTGGACCAGGGATTTGGACCCAGGCTAGGATTCCGGAACCCAGGCTTTTTGACACTCCTGCTTCTTGGCCTTCCAGGGGACCAATCCAGGGCTCTTCAGGGATTCCTTCTCTCCCCAGTGGTCTGGTTACAAGCAATGGCTGCACTGTCGAAGAGGTACTGAAGTCAGATCCGAGCTCGGTGGCAGCCGGATTCCTTTGGCTTTACCTGTGACCCGTTTCCCCTTGACACTGGAAACACGCTGTTGCACTTGCCCACTTGGCGGGAGGTGGCGGTGGGCGGCATTCAGTTTAGTGGCTATTTGGAAAGCTGGGTTTCCATGACTGAAAACAGTGGGTGCAGAAGACCCTTCCAGGGGCATATGTGGCTCAGAAACCATTCACCATGAAGGTATGAGTATGAATTTCCTCCATCCGTGAATAGGAAATATCCTCCTTGAAATCCAGATAATCCCAGAGATTATGGGTCTTCTCTTGGAGCCCCTTAGGAAGCAGTGTGCAGATCAAATCATGCCCCAAAACGAGCTCAGCTCTCACCCAGAAATTTCCCAAACGCCTTCTGTGTATGCGGCTACCTCCTGATTGTACAATGTGCTGTTTTGCCCTTTTTCTTCATGGTTTCTTTGCGAAGTAAAGAGACTCGCTGATTTCAGCCTGTTTTGTTTACACCGCATGGAGTGGAGGTAATTTCAGGGCTTGTGGTCTAGGCCCCCTGTGCGGTGGGAAAGACGTACACCCCGACAGAGTGGGTCTGGGAGAGACTGATCTTTATGGGGTCTGTCTGCATTCATTTCCTTTGGCCTCTAATCCCGCTCTCTGGGAAGATTGGTAGGTAGCTGTGCGTGTTTGATAAATTCAGCCAAGCCTGGGACACACGAGTGATTTTTTTCAGCAGGAGGTGGAATTACCTTTTAAGAACTTCGAGGTGCAATTTCTTTGCTGTTTTGTTGTGGCCAGGGGATTAGTGTCCCGAGGTGTCGGCAAGGTTCCTCCCCTTCAGCTTGTAGACTTTATGCAAAAACAGCAAAATGGCCTTGGCGGTGGTCTTCGGTGGACCCCAGCAGCTAACCCCAGGGCCAAGGCAAGGCACAGGGGGAGTGTGGGGAACAGCCTTCAAAGTGTTCACTTTGGGGTTGGGCACGTGCCTGGGGGTAAGTGGCACCTTAATTCTGTGCTAGAGGCGTCCACTCACCCCCGCCCCCCCCCCCCGGTCCCGGCCCCACATAGCACACTGTTGGCACTCCCTAAGCGTTCATCGAATGGATCAACTAAACCCCTACTCTATAGCTGAGGGAATAAGAATAAAAGAGGTTATATAACTTGCCCGGGATTTGGCACATGGCAGATCTCAAGTTTGGGATTTGACCCAAGCCTAACTCCAGAGCCACCTGTCTCTCTCTCTCTCCCTGACCCCAACTCGATCCTGGCTTTCTTCTGTTCCGCTTTATTTCTGGGTTGGCTTTTCATAGGGGGTTGATGAGTTTGAGTCTGGAGAGCATGAGAGGGAAACAAGTGTGTTGCTGCAAAACGGTCCTTCCTCACTATTTCTCCCTGAGTCCCCCCCACTACCCCTCACCCCATCCCCAGAGAGCTGGCTGGCTTCCCCTCCAGTCAAGTGTCCAGCTGCAAAGAGAGAAAAATGGCCCTGAACGTGTGCTCAATGTAGCTCTGAAAGTTCTCATTTTGAGCTGAACATCCCATTAGCCAGAGAGGAGCTTTTAAAAGGACCACGGTGTGCCGGCCGCCCACTTCACTGAGTTTTTATCTTTTTGCAAGTGGCTGGAGCCTTTGACTTGTTCTCTGGGAATATTCCAGTTCAGTGGGGGCAGGGCTAAAAATGATCCTTAATGAGGAAATTAGTTCCGCCAAGTCTGGGGAATCTGGGAGACAGGGAGTCCTGGTTTGACACCAACCGTAGGCTCTGGAAGTTGTTTTTGAAAACTTTGATGTGGTTTGGGGAAAACAAGCTGGGCTAATTTGCCTGCTAACCCTAGAGACCTTTTTTTTTTTTTTTTTTTGGTTTGGTTTTCCCTTTTTAGTTTGATGGGTTTACTTGATATCTGACTCTAGCACCTGTTTTTGAGATTCTCTAAATTACTCTTCCCTTCACTCATTCAAATATTTGGGGGTCTATTATGTATCAAGCACTGTGTGCGTAGCTCTGCAGACAGAAGTGAAGGAGACAGATGTGATCCCCATCCTTGCAGAGCAGTTCTGATGAAGGAGATGACTGAGCCCCACATCTTTGCTATAGTAAGTGGTGGGAGCTACTTGATGTTGGGAGGGTCTGTAACGGGAAATCCAACAGGGAGTATTTGGCCAATGACATCACTCCTGAGGGGAGTGATAATTGTGCTGCTCTCTGAAGGTGTAGAAGGAGTTAACTGGGAGCAGACAGAAGCAGCAGCATGTGCAAAGGCCCTGGGGTGTGCAGGAAGCATGTTGTGTTTGGGTGAATGAAGAAGGGCAGGGTGGCAGAGGAGAGAGCAAGTGTGAGGGGCCAGATCCCATGGAGAGTTTGGAGGCTGTGTTACTTTCCTTCAGCTGCCATACTAAATTACCCCAAACTGGGTGGCTTCAAACAATAGAAATTCATTCTCCATAGTTCTGGAGGGCAGAAGTCTGAACAATGTGGCAGCAAGGCCATGCTCCAAAGACTCTTGGGGAGTATCCTTCCTTGTTTCTCCCAGCTTTGGGTGGCTTCACATGTCCCCGTCTTGTGGATGCATCACCCCAATCTCTCCTCCCTGTTCACACAGCCTTCCCCTCTGTGTCTTCTCCTCTTGTGTGTCAAAGCTCCCTCTGCCTTTCTCTTATAAGGACACTTGTCATTAGATTTAGGGTCCAGCCGGATACTCCAGGATAATTTCATCTAAAGATCCTTAACATAATTACATCTACAAGGACCCTTTTTCCCCCCAAAATGGGGCAACATTCATAGGTCCCATGGATACATATTTGGAGAAGGGTCTGTGTGTACCATTCTACCAACTACAGAGGCCGTGGTGAGGAATTTGATATTTATCTTGGGAGCCTTGGGAAATCACTGAGGAGTTCTAAGCAGGCATGTAGTGTGATCAGATATAAGCTTTTAAAAAGTTTTCTCTTCTTAGTGCAGAGAGAGGATTGGTGGGTACTCAGGTGCAGCAAAGAGAGGTTTTTCTCAATCAGCTGGTGGGAGGTGATGGTGGCGAGTCCTGGAGCGGTAGAGGGAGGGACGTTGAGAAGCGGATGGAAAAAACTGGAAGTTTAACTTTATCGGCTTGAATCATTTCTTGGGTGTTGCCCTGCACGATGGCCCCGATGTTCAGAATTGTACAAAGACCTGGCAAGGGGATGTTTCTGCTGTTTGAATGAGCCATTCTCCCTTATCTGAGAGATGCCGACATTTGCTCTCGCGTTGACGATTCCCTCATTATGTGGCTTTCTTGTGAATAAATGTTTTCTTCAGAGCAGTTGATAGCATTCTCATCTAGTTAAGTGCACACGGTGGCAGGAAGCCAGTTAAAGCACGGGCAGGCTTTAGAGATCTCCATATATCTCCATGGCATCCGTGCAGCGTCATTATTTTTCAGTGGCTTATTATTTTTTTTTTATAACAACCAGGACAGTCCTGCACAGGAAAAAAATAAATAAGAAAGGCAATTTGGTGCTTGTGAGTTGCACTTAATTTGCATTTCATGAAGGACCTCACTCTGTTCTGATGCTCAGGTCAGATCCTGGCAGAGAAGGCAAAGTGGTAGGTGGACAATGACAGTCATGGTCACATGGGATGCGGGGGAGGTGGGCAGAGGGAGCAAGGCAGATGGTCCAGCCTGTAGGCTCTGGGATGTGGCATCTCATGGTCCACTCCTACCTACGCCCGCCTGCAGCTGAACGGCTTTGGGTAGGTCATTTAGCCACTCTGTACCGCACCTGTAAAATAGGAGAATACCTACTTTATTGGGCTCTTGGGCCAATTGGATGGGATAATGCATCAGGAATACTCAGTAAGAAGGGGGTGCCCATTATCACTGACATTTTACACAGAAGCCGTAATGTGCATTTTTGTTCACGGGTATTTGCTGAATGCCAAGCACACACCGTGCACTGTCTTAGGAGTTGGGCTGCAAGCACAACGCAGCCTCCAAAGGCCCTGTGCTCATGGAGCTTGGTGAGGGAGCTAGACAGTAGGTGCGTAAACCAATAAATGTGCATGATGTCGGGAGATGATCACTGCATAAGGAAAATGAGAGCCAAGGTAAGGAGGCAGAGAACGTCGGGGAGCAGCCTGTTCTTTTAGATGAGGTGGTTGGTGTGGCCTCTCTGATGAGAAAACACTGGGCACTGAATGAAATAATGGAACAAGCCATACGGATTTCTATAGAAAGAGTATTTCAGGCTAAGGGAACAGTAGGTGCAAAGGCCCTGAGGTAGCCAGTAAGGGCTGTGGTGGCCCTCATCAGGAGATGGGCAGGAGATCAATAAGCGAGAAGTAACGTAATGTCAGGTGGTGGTAGGATAAACAAGGAGAAAAATAAGGTGATTGAAGCGACAGAACGTAACATGGGAGGCCACTGGAGGCTTTGGAGTGGGTGGTCAAAGAAGGTCTCCCTGAGGATCTTGATATCAAGGCTATTTGTACATTCTAGACTGCTAGCTTTTGGGAGCTGCTCGGCAGCATCCTCCTTCTCTTTGGTGTTGAGGGTGACTGTGATCTCCGTTGGGGGGGCAGGCTGGTGGGGGGCTGATCTTAGCTCTGGATTCATGTCCCAGAGTCCCCACTGGGCTCCACTCTGTCAAGTGGGTCTGGAGCTCCGAATCCAGGTGTGCGTAAGCGCTCACAGCCAAGCCGTGGACAAAAGCTAGGAAGGGCTGACAGATGCAGCGATTAAAACAAATGACCCAGGAGGTCACTATAGCGGGGACCTCTCAGGAGCCCGACCGAGGCTTAGAGGAAGGGGCAGAGGGAGTGTATTACTTTCCCCAGGCTGCCTGAGCAGGAATTGCACACGGGGAGGCTTAAACAAGAGAAATTGATAGTCCCACAGTTCTAGAGGCAAGAAGCCCCACATCAAGGTGTCGGCAGGTTGTTTCCTTCCGAGGGCTGTGAGGGAACCTGTTCTGTGCCTCTCACCTAGCTTCTCGTGGTTCGCTGGCCATGTTTGGTGTTCCTTGGCCTGTGGAAACATCACCCCCCCGCCCCGCCTCATCTTCGTATGGCATTCTCCCGTGTCTCCTCACCTCATCTCCCCTCTGTGGGTCTGTGTCCAAATTTCCCTTTTTCATCAGGGACACAAGTCCCCCGGGATTAGGAGCCCACCCTCCTCTAGTATGATTGCACCTGAATTTAATTGCATTCGCCATGACTCTCTTTCCGAACAAGGCCACACTCTGAGGTACTGGGGGTTAAGACTTCAACTTTATTGGGGGGGGGGGGACACAATGCAACCCATCACAGGGGAACTTAAAAAAATCCTTTTATCGGGGCGCCTGGGTGGCTCAGTTGTTAAGCGTCTGCCTTCGGCTCAGGGTGTGATCCCAGAGTCCTGGGATCAAGCCCCACATCCGGCTGCTCCGCTGGGAGCCTGCTTCTTCCTCTCCCACTCCCCCTGCCTGTGTTCCCTCTCTCACTGGCTGTCTCTCTTTCTGTCGAATAAATAAATAAAATCTTTAAAAAAATCCTTTTATAGAAATCTAATGTGTACACACAAAAATGCACACTAGTAAGGGTTGTAACTGCCTGAATTCCCATCAGATGAATGTGCCCACGGAACCAGCCTCTAGATCTAGAATCCCCACAGGCCCTCGGGGCGGGGGGGGGGCTTCTACTTTTCCCTGTGTACCTTTCTATACCATTTTAACATTTTAAAACTGTGTGGACTTTCTTTTACAATAAAACCAAACTGAACTTAAAAGCAAAGAGCTTTAGCCAGTGGCCGATCGAGGAGAAAGAGCTGATACGGATTCAGTCCCCCATCCCCCTGGGAAGGAGAGCAGCTTTGCTCTCTATGCTGGGTGCTTTTCAGTGGAGCTGCCCAACCAGTGTCCTGCAGAATGGTTCAGGGCACCTGCAAATATCGATCAGCTCAGTCCCCTGGCTGCCTGGAGGCAGCTGGAGCCCCCACCTCTGCTTACCCTGGTGTATGTCTTGGGTCAATTTCTGTGTCAGGAGGTGAAAAAGGTTGAGGAGTCCAGCTTGACACATACCATCTCAGGAAACCCTCCCAGCCACGCAGGGAAGCGCAACCTACAGTTAGTCCCATTAGACAGGTGTGAAGGCTGAGGCTCTGCGAGGTGACTTCCGGGTCCGGTGTCTTAGGGGCTGTCTTGACATCTGGATGTGGCGAGGGGAGGTCACAATGTCTTTGGATGTCCGGAATCACTCATTAGTTGACACACTCATGAGTCCTAGGGAGGACTGGAACGAGAAGGGTCCTTTTGGGGAATGGCACTCTCTAACCCAAGTCAGTCCCTTTACAAGAGAGATTAAACAATGTGGCTAGGATATCGTAGCTGGTCGGCTGCAGAGGTGGGCTCTGATTCCCATTCCAACTCCTGGGTCCACACCCTGGACGGCTAATGGTACTACCTCCAACAGCTTTAGGACGTGGGTCCTTCCTTCTTATGGAAGAGAAATTCAGGGTTCAGAGAAGCAAATTCCAGGTTTGTCTGAGTCCAGATCCACATTTTTCTTGGTGTCCACTGTGAAACTTGGCTGTAAGGACGGCTCAGTTTATTTATTCTAGGACGATTATTGCCTTGATCACTTCTGAAAGTCAGTACACCTTGTGCATCTGAGAAATCCACTCTCATTTGGGGTTCACCGTCCACTGGTTTTCTTATGATGCAGATAATGAGTTGATCATGGGTGCAGTGGGACCCTAAAGAAACCCAAGCTGGGGCCTGGCAACCCGCCCAGGGTGGCAGGTGGCAGGTGGCACTGCGCGGTACTCTGCCGGCCTGGGTTTTACGGCTCCTTTGTTAATGGTCATAAACTTGGCATTCGCTTCTGGTACTTGGGGAGCCCTGACCCTCTAATTAAATTGGGGCTAAGCAGGTGGAGAGCACTCAGCTACAGAAGACATTTAACAGCTACAGAGAAGGTGGAAGGGAATCAGACTCGGCCAGCTGTGCTGGCTGTCAGCGTTCACTCGCACGGGTTCGGCCCCCTTTCCCCAAGAGCAGGCACCTTGTCCCTACTGCGAGGCTTGGGGCCCTCCCTTTGGTCTTCTTAAAGAAAAGCAGTTCCCTCTCCAAGTCTCTCTCTCTCTTTCCCCTCAGGACTCTCCCCCCACCCGTTTCGGCTCTCCATTTTCAGAAGATGAATGTTCCACTTGTCAACACATCTTCTTTATTGTGATAAAATGTATACGATAGAGATTTGCCATTAGAACCATTTTAGGTCTCCAGCTCAGTGGCATTAAGTACTCTCAGCTTATTCTGCAGCTCTCACTCCCATCCCTCTCCAGAATGATTTCATCTTCTCGAACAGAAACTCTGTAGCCGTGAAACACTAACTCCCCAGCCTCTCTCCCTGCAGCCCCCCTGCTCGCGCCCCCACCCCCGGCAGCCACCATTCAACTTGATACTCTTTATACTCTAAGTACCTCCTCCAAGTGGCCTTCTACAAGATTTGTCTTTTGGTGACTTTCTGATTTCATCTGACATAATAGCTTTAAGGTTCATCCATGTTGGCTCAGGTGCCAGAATTCCCTTCCTTTTTAAGGCTGAGTAATATTCCTCTATATGGATGGATCACATGTGGTCAATGCACCAGGGCTCCAGTTCCTGCATATCCTCTGTGCATCTTTTCGGTCCCTCCCCTCAGACAAAGTTCAAGGGCCAAGTGATGACCCTTCAGCCCGTGTAGCCCAAGGAATATGAAATTGGGGAAAGTAATTTGTTCAAGAAGGAAGAGCAGAGTGGTTTAGCCCAAAGGCAGAGGAATCAGAGATGGTCTAATCGAAGCCCAAGTTTACTGCTCATGGGGCAGCTGACTTGAACAAATGAGTCTCCCCTCTAAGCCTCAGGTGTCATTTGTCCTTGGGGACAGTAGGAGGATCTGCTTCCCAGAGGAGGGAGGGTTCCATGAGATTGTACCTAGACAGCATCTAGCCCGGGGTCTCACAGGAGATAGGCACTCTGGGAATATCACTGTGATGGAGGGTATTTACCTGCCTAGGATTTATCAGCCACCTGCTTATGCAAGACGTGGGGGATTCACAGAGGCACTCATGGTCTGTTGTGATTGTTGCTTCTCAAGACCCAGCCCTTGAGGTGCAGGGGTCCTTAGAAGTGGCCACTTATCTTCAGTGACCTGAGCAGAGACGTGATTGGGAGAGAAAATCTAGTTTTTGAACATTGAGCTAAACTCAGTCCAGGAATGTTCTAGAAAGTTGGGTCCATTCTTTGGGCTTCCATAGAGCAGAGATTGGGAGTCATTCATTGCCCATAGGTGGTTCATTTTACATTGATTCTTACTGTATTGCATCTCCTATATTCTTCTTTGATTAACCAAGGCCAACAGGCACTGGGCATTTATAGAACACTGTGTGTCCCTATTTGTCATTATTTATTTGTTCTGTGTAACTTCTGGGGTGTGTATGGGGGGGGGATCTGTTTTGGCTCCTCAATTAGATTGTTAGCAGCTTGAGGACAGATGCCTTCCCTGTGCATGTACTCAGCCCTATTGTTCAGTAAATATTTGTTCAGAGAGTGAATTTAAGACTGAACACGGCCTCAGTTTCCTTATCTGCAAAATGGGCACAACAGCAATAATACCGACCTCATAGGGTGGTTGGGAGAATTAATTAAGAGTACACATTAGGTTTTTTTTCGGACGGCGCCTGGCAGATAGGAAGCCCTGAGTAAAATGTTATTTTTTAGAGACTATAATACTGTTTGCAATAGAATACGGGGCTCCAGGGACTGGTGATGGTTTCCTGATGGGGATACCATGAAACACTTAACAAAGCATTCCTTAAGTGCCAGGCACATGCTCTTTACACACATCACGTCATTAGAGACAGGCGCTGTTTCCAACCCCATTGTAGAGACGAGGAAGTGGAGGCTCAGGTCACTCAGAGTGACTCACGCAAGCAAATAGCTTAGTAAGCGTCAGAGCGGCATCTAGCTGCCTCCTGCACCTGGCGAGGCGCTCGCTTTCCCCTTCCTTTCCTACTGCTTCCTGTCCCCTTCCCCTGCATATCCCATTTGACACTCTCCCTTACAGCCACACAAGCAGTAGGTGGGCCCTGTGAAGGTATTTCCTGCCTGCCCGAGGTCTGGGACCAGTGGTTGTCTGGACGGCTTTCCGATGTGGCTGGTCTCCGTTGCAAAGCCAAGCCAAAAGAGCCCCCGAGTGCAGCAGGAGAAATAGTAAATCATGTCTCTGCTCCCGAATTACTTGGGACCCTCATGCATGTGGCTTTCTCCCTGGGGAAAGGCCCTTTGTGTGGCAGGGGCACCATCGAGCCCTCTGTGCCCACGGGCTTAATCAGAATCTCTCATACACCCGCTCTCCCCTTTTCCCACATCCTCACAAACACTTGTTCTTTTCCATTTTTAAAAAGACTATAGCCACCCTCGTGGGTGTGAAGGGATATCTCATTGTGGTTTTCATTTGCATTTTGCTAATGATGTTGAATGTCTTTTTGTGTGCTTCTTCGCCACTGTTTGTCTTCTTTGGAGAAATGTCTATTCGAGTCTTCTGTACTTTTTTTTTCCTATTGGCTTATTTGTCTGTTTGTTCCGTCCTCTCTGATTTACATTCATCATCTCTCCTTCCCCTGGGCCCCACCAGCCTGGTTGTCCCAGTGGCACCTGCAGAGGGGGGGTGAGCACAGACTCTGGTGGAATGCCACCTCTCTGGGCCCTCGGGCCAGCAGCTTTCCCAAACTGTGCAATGGGGACCTGGTCCTCTACCTCGCACACTGGACTCTGAAGATTGGAGATCACGAGGGGGGACATGTTCATCCTGGTGACCAGCATGGGTCGGCGAAGCATCTTCGTTGCCTGATTTTGACTTCAGCTTCGCAATTTCATTTGCGGCTCATGGCTTGGCCCGTGGCCCATACTACCTTCTGAGATGCTTTGAGCCGCCAAGAGATCTGGTGTGGACACTGGAGAGTGAGGGAGACAGCCACCCAGCATAGGGATTCTGCGCCCAAGCAAACAAGGGGCAGGAAAGGGCCTCTTGAAACACCTTGATGGGATGGCTCTGTTTGCACCCAGCACGGCCTCGGGTGGGCAGCCGTCTGTCTCTGTCAGCCTGCAAAGCCGCTCTGATGCATAATTCATCCCGGTGCTCAAGTCACACTGTAGGCGCAGCCCCCCCACCCCGGAAGGGCCGGCGACTTTGCATACTCAGGAGGGAGAGGAGAGACTCTTCTCCTGCTTCCTGGGGCCCTGTGGCTCCAGGTGAGGACCGGTGACTCACTGGCCACTGCTGGAGTCTTTCTTTGCCGCAGTAAGACTCTGGGTGGTGTCCCTTCCCAACAACTTAAAGATTGCACTTGGCATTGCTGCCCTAGTCCGCCAGTCGAGACACCAATTGCCCTTGATCCCAGGGCCCCCCGTGGAACAAAGTGTCCAAGAGTGTAGCAATTTTCTTTCTACTTTAAAAAGCCACTCGCACAGCTTCCCATTTTTCCTCCCATCCCCTCAACACTACAGCCCCGATGCTTTTGAAAGTCACCTTTGCAGCATTGCCAGGCCATGTCGGTCCTCCCGGAAGCCCTGTTGCTGTTTTCGAGAGAAGGTTTTCCTCCACATCAGGATCCGTTTGCGGTGGTTGGAAAACACTGCGTGGCATTTCGAGATGCGGTTTCCTTGGCGATGGAAACATCTGCCTGCAGATCTGGGAACCTGCGTGACCACAGACCAGCTTTTGTGCCTGGCAGGATCTGGAAAACAGATCTCTCCATGTGGAGCAGAAGCCATCAGCTCTGTTTTTCTTTTTCTAAGCCAGCAAAGTGCCACAGAATGAGTCCCCTTTGATGTGATAATGTGAGAATGAGAATGGAATTTTTCTTTCTTTCTTTCTTTCTTTCTTTCTTTCTTTCTTTCTTTCTTTCTTTCTTTTTTTTTTAGATCACTGCCATTTAATTAACCTGTGTGCTGGCAGCAATTAGTTCAAGATGTTTAAATAAGTAACACACAGTCAAATCCCCCTTATGCATGCTTGTGTCAGAGGCTTAAGATAATAGTTGAATTGTTCATTTTCCAGGTCAATAGAGACAGATGAACAAAACCGCCAAGACACTGGAGTCGATAGTCTAGACCAGGGGTCAGAAACTATGGCCCATCTGTCCAAATGTGGCCCCGTCTGTTTTTGTAAATGAAGTTTTATTGGAACACAGCCTTCCTTCTTACTTTGTCTCCCTCCCCCCTTCCTCCTCTCCATTCATTCTTCTCTCCCATCTCACTTCTCTTCCTCCTTCTTTTTTCCTTCCTTTCCAAGTTATACGCAATTACACTCATGGTAGGCATTTTTTTTTTTTTTTTTTGGTAAAAAATTCACACACAGAGTCAAATGTGGCAGTTTCCCCAGCCCCCTTCCTCCCACTGTTTTTCTCAGTGGAAACCCTTCCAGTTCTTTTTTTTTTTGTGGCCTTTATCAAACAAACAAACAGAAAGAGGTAGAACTGAAATGTGGAGAACTGAAATAAAACAAAAACACTTATTTGGGGTCTAGGATTGCCATTTGGGGAGCAAAGGTTCAGGTTGCAGCCCAATTTGTGTCCCACTAGGGAACACAAGTTAAGGGTTTTTAAAGGCAGAAAGGAATGCTTGTGTTCATTGTTGACAAAGAATTTTGATTGGTGTTGGTGGCAGAAAACTAATTGTGGCTGGACATAATTGGTTGCTAAGGCTTTCACTAAGCAAAGTCTCTTATTGTAGCAAGTTGCAAGTGTTCCAGCTGAGTCCTTGGGCTATTTGCCCTTTGGCCCATTTCAGAAGTTCACAGATCTACCTGGTGAGGATGGGCAATAAGGCCCACCTCCTTCATGGCCTCCTGGCTTCGTTTTAAAACCCCTTGACGTGAATGACTCCATTTTATTTCCCCTTCCACACCTTAAATACATCATATGAATATATAGGATATACATTCAAACATTTCACAAATGTATTTATACATATTTATGTTTAGATATTTGTATTTGTATAAATGAGCTCACACTATATGTGTTGCTTGACAGTCAGTTTTCTTCACAAGTCAATGTGTCTTAAAGTTTAACGTATCTGCTTGTGGAGAGCAGGAGCTGTCGAACCGTGGCCCTGGAGCCAAATCTGGCCCACCCCTTGTTTTTGTAAATAAAGTTTTATTGGGACATAGGCACGCCCATGTGTTTATGGGTTGCCTAGGATGGCTTAGTGCTTCAATAGCAGAACTGGGTAGTTGTGATGGAGACTGTCTGGACCACAGAGTCCACAATATTGACTATCTGGCTCTTTACAGAAGTTTATTGACCCCAGCCATAGAACCCCCTCATTCTTTTTAATAATTGCATAGTATTCTGAAGTATGGATCCAACATGTTTTATTAAATCCCTGCCTTATTGTTTCTGGCCTTGCTCTCTCTACAAACTCCAGTGGGGACCTGCTAAGTGGGACTGTGTCTGGGGAGCCTGGAATTATCATAAATACTCTGGACTTTTCTGATTCAGAGCAGGGTGGAGCTTGGGTTTCCAATGCTTGGGGCAGTGATGGACTTTGTGGCCTATGTGGTTGTGTCCCTGGCTCAGAGAATGTCCTTTGCTGCGACATTACCTCTTTTCTTCTGGCGTGTTTCAACCCTGGTCCGGCCTCAACTCTCAGCCTTGTCATCGCGTCTGTGGAGAGCCTGAGCAGATGCTAGCAATGGGAGTGGTATTTTGTTCTAGAACATCAGCCTGTGCCAGACCCCCTGGTAACAATGCAGGCAGGTGTCTTCCATGTGCACTTAGCAAGCTGAGCGGAGGTTCTCAGATCTGGGGAGGTGTTTCTAGAGAGCTTGTTAAAACACAGAGGTCAGGGCCCTACCTGACAGCAAAGGCTTTGAGAAACTCTAGAACTGAGGGTACTTAGCCTGACTTAGAGAAAAATGAAGCTGTAAACTTTTTTTAAGAGAGAAATTTAGTTTTAGTGGTCTCAAGGATGCATTATGGGTCTTAGGTTGCTAACAAGTAGAAGCCATCTCTGGTTGGCTTAAGCAGAGAATGAACTTATATGGAATATTCTAGGGTAACCCTTAGGATAGACGGGAAAGCACAGAAAGGAACAGGATCCAGAGCACCCCAGAGGTTCTAAGTAGCAGGAATGGCTTGACGGGTTTTGGGGGGATTAACTGAGCTTCAAAGATTTTTCCCATCATTGTCATGCCAGTCACAATTCATGTCCCCAGGGAGATTCCTACTGGTCTGACTTGGCACCTGGTGACTTGGGAAGGGTCGCATCTGTCTCCTAGTTGACACCCCCAACAAGACTGTCCTCAGAGGAAAGAGAATTCCCTCAAAGAGGGGCGGTGAATTCTGGATGGTCACAAACAACCCACCCAAAGAAACATTACAGGTCATTGGCTAATCTTTAAATACGTGAGCCTTTGGGGCAGGAATAAGTACTCTTGATGGGAACGTCAAGTTACAATTCCCAAAAGGCCCATCCTCTGTATTATTTCATCCCCAAATGAACACATTTTGTATCATAACAAGTCACTGTTGGAGGCAAAAGGTGAAAACAGGTCAAAGGCCTTGGTTTGAAGAAGAAAAAAAAACCCCGCAGATTTCAGGCAACAATTCTTCACATTCGTATGGAAAAAGAGTTTTAGACTTACTTCTTGCAGTCTCTGTAGGACAGTCACGGATGACTTATTGGAAACCCCACACCGCTGGGATCACACTGGCTGAGGTTTTGCCACGTTCTCTGCTCAGCTCATGCTGACTCATTTGCCCCCCACCGAAGCAAGAGGCAAACGGAGGGTCTGGAGAGGTGATCCCACCATATAAATAAGGAGACTGGAAGCCTCCTAGATTCTGACCCGCCCAAGGTCGTGCTGTAAGTCTGGAGGAAAGGGAGGCACGGTGCAGAATCATCACAGTAAGGATGGATGTGCTTTTAAGGATGGTCTGCTCTCAGCCCTCATTTTACAAGTAAGGACACCGAGATCATGCCAGGTTCAGCAGCCGGCCTGGGGCGCCTAGCTAGCCCCCAGTATTGCGAATCCTTCCGGAGCCATCAGCAGCTGGAAGATACTGTTGTCTGTCTCACAGGCTGTGATGGCAGTCTTTCAGTGGGGAGCTCATAGAACTCTGAGGTTGATGGATAGGGCCTCTTCACGCATGTCCATAAAGATTCACTCTCAGTTAATTTCCCTCAGGGTAAAGGAAGCTTCTTTGAAGTACTCCATAGGTGGCAAAATACTCAGTTTCCCTGAATAAATATTTCTAGCCAACTCCAGCTCCCTGAGAGAAGGCCCTTCGCTGGCTCAACACTTGAGCAGATGATTGTCGATTGTGCCTTTGCTTAGCATGCTGACCCTGGATGATTTTATACGGAGATGTCTTAGGTGCTGAGAATCCAGATGACAGCATGCTTCCCTACCACAGTGTCCCGAGCAAATCCTGGTCCTAGAGGGGCTGCAATACGTTTTAGGACTGCAAGCATTGGGGTCAGACAGAACCAAGTTCAAATCCTGGTTCTCTCCCTTTTATAGGCTGTGTGACCTTGGATACGTTGCTTAGCCTTTCTGACCCTGCTTCTTCACCTGGAGATGGTTTCCGCCATCCTAAAAAATAAAATGAGCTAATGCCCCTAAAATGTTTAACACATGGCCAGGCACATAGTAAGGGCTCAGTGAGCAGCAGCTGTCACAATTAGAGCCAAGATACCTGGAGCAGAAAGGGACAGAGACCTCTCAGCAAATCCCTGCTTCAGACAGGAGGGGAAACCAGCCTCAAAGCCCACAGTGACTTGCTAATAATGATAGAACCAGGTCAGGAATCCAGCCTCCTGCTTTCTGCACCGGGTCATCTTATCAACCCAACACATGGCCTCCTTCGGGGTCACCCAGTAGGGTGAGTGTCCTGGGCGAAGGAGAGCAGTGCGGCTGATTCACCCTTCCTGGCCCCTCCCCTCTCGGTCTCCTTTAGGGGGTTCTGATTTTAGGGGATGTTTATGAGTCAGATGACTCCCTGCCCATGGGGAGGCCAAGCAAAGAGGGAAGAAGCCAGTGCTGGTCATCACTTATTGGGCTGATGGAGGCTGCCCATGTCCCACTGGCCCCAGGGAGACAGCCAGAGCAGACCTCTGTGCCAATTTATCTTGGAAATTGTCTTTTCTTCAGGCAAGGGGAGGGGGAAGGAAGCCTAAAAGAAAACATCCAGCCACATGCCTATGAAATCTCTGCCCAAAATCAGTCATCCTTTTTAATAATGAGGGCTGTCAGAGCCCTGGTTCAGTCGGAAATGATGGCCTGTGTAAATATTTGGTCTGTAACTGATTTATGGGTTGGGGAACAAAAAAATAAGATTAGTCGCTAATCACAGGGATGCAGGAAAATCAGCGGGCCTGGAAGGCAGAAGTGAGGTTGGCTGTCTGGGTGAGCTCAGATGGGGCGGGGTGGGGGGGAAGCTGGGCTGGGCTGTGCAGTGGCATTCACTTGGAGAGGGGGCTGTGGGCTTCCGGATTATTCCATAATCACAGGCCGAGGCAGCATTGTCCATGTGCAGGTCAAGAACTGGGTGAGACCAGCTTTGTGGCAAGATGCCCGGTTTGGAGGCACAAGATTGGCTCTTCCCAGTGAACCCTGAAATCAACAACGTACACCACCCCAAGCGTGCACAGGCCCCTCTATAAAATGGGAATGTATGCAATCAGCTCTTACTGGGGAATTAATGGAGCCATTAAGTACAAGCTTTGGAGTCAGTTCAATCTGTGTGCACACCCCAGGCCTTTATTGAGTTGTGACCTGGGTACATTAACTGTTGAGAACCCCAGTTACCTTAACTGCAAAACAGGGGTTATAATTGTTGCTACCTCAAATGAGATGGCATGTCCCAAGCACATCACCGCTCCCGGCGTCTCGGCCAGGCAGCTCTTAGTGCCGACACCGGCTGTC